>NC_064643.1:109169229-109861729 GCF_023864345.2 Schistocerca serialis cubense | reverse complement strand
TTTTGTAGAATAGTCTCCACTGATTGAACAATTTGGTTAGATAACCCTCTTGCATTGGCACTTCTTTCTTCTACCTGCAATTTCACTAGTTCCATCCCAGCTTTCAGAAGATAAACCATCTCGGATGTTGCTGGATGAATATGGTGGTTGCATTGATATCACAAATGTCGATGAGAGAGTAAAATACAGAAAGAGGCCATCTCTTTGTTTCCCTCTTGCAGGTGTACATACGTGCCATTTGATCAATGGTATCAATTCCACCTTTAGTGGAATTATAATATGCATTTATCTCCGTTTTATTCTTCTCTCCTCCAACAGTGCCTTTATCTTGGTGGACTGTTGCCAAACATCAGTAAGTTTTTACTAGGTTTCGTTTTTGCCGTGTAGGACACCAAAGTTACTGGAGGCCTACGTGTTGGGAACTGCACTAACTCACTGCAAGTTTACAAGATAAATAACAGCTGACTGACATCAACAATCACTTCCTCTGAAAGTAAACCGATTGTTGTGAATATCCAGAATACCAACCAACAAGAAACTAACTTGCATTGTTGTAGAGATGAGAAATACGAAATCCTACTAAGGGAAATTTTCTATAGCATGGAAGCCTAAAGAGAGAGAGGGGAGGGGGAGGGTGGGGGGAATGTTGGACCCATAATATGTTTGTTTATTTTTTCTTTCAAAGCAGGAATTTTCAATAAAATATATTGACACTAATGTTTCATAAAATAGCCAACAAAATAACTCAAAGGGAATATGTAGTATGAAAGTTATTTGGGCAAAAGCAGGGGACATAAAAAAATTGTGGGTTCAACAAACACAACCCCCCCCCATATATATTTGGCCCATAAGGCAATTACATCAGATGAGTTGGCCATGCACAAAAGCCCCTTAAAACATGCACAACTGAATATATGCTCTCACAACCCTGATGCCAAGTTTCAAGGAGTCTAGAGGGCGAATAGCACGGTAAAGCTAATTGCCATATCTTTCTGATTGCAGCATATATGTTATATTTAACAGAATTCCAATAAAAATAACCAATAAATCCGCAAGGTGTCAAAAGCTAGGGTGTATCTTACACAGCAGCTACCACTGCCTACTGGAATACTCAGCACAGAGGAACCAGGCCGTGCAGCACAACCAGTTCAGAGGTAGCGGCTGGAATGCTGCCTGCCAGTCCTGGCATCAGTGTAGGGCGATAAACTCTTGCTCTTCATGGAAAGCAGTGAGCACGTCTGTAGCAGTCAAAGTTTCTGGATAGCATGACTCACTAAAGCACACCCATTAGCTTTTTCACGTCTACAACACTCGCCCCATTATGTTCCAGGACCTTCCACTTCTTTTCTCCATTTCTTCTCTACCCTAAAACCTGTTATCTTCTTAATGCTTCATCAACTACTGAATAGGTGACAATTTCTCTATGCTAATACAGTTCAGCTGACAGAAGAGTAATTACTCCAGCTTGATTTCAACCCTTAGAGTAATTATTCCATGTGCTGGAATTATAGTGTGGCAAAATGCCATAGTCATTGAGACAGATGTGAGCCCGAGGGGGATTTTAGGAAGATGTGATGAATGATATTGCTGCCTTACAGGGAATTTCACCGAAATCTGAGCTGCATGGAGCACCTGGAAACACTGTCACCATGAGGAGTGTTCAGAGGGTATCAATAGCTGGAACTTTTTTCATCATTAGTTTGCAAAATTTAATTGCAAATGTGGCACTGTATTTAGCTGTAGGATGTACCAAAACAATGATGTCCATGAGTAAGAAATAAGCCAAATGCTCTGTAACTACACCACGACTAGTTAAATGAGGCTTTTTAGCCAATTTCAGGAGTTGCCTAAACTTGGAAAACTGAAGAATGGTTCATAGAGGGAAGGCCAATCAAGTTTGCACAATTTATCTTCTTGTTTGAGCATAAATGCACCACATTTCATATCACTAACTTTTGCTGTATGATTAGCTGTTCAGCAACTATGACTGCAGAGTTAAGTGTTCAGCAGTTTAGCAAAAGATGCAATTATCAGTCAGTGACAGATTTATGTTTCAAGAACTTTCTTTTTAATTGTATTTGAGAGCATCTTTCAGCAAGGGAAAAAAAAGTGCACTACGTCACAGCAACTTTAGTTTGACTGACAGGACAAAGAATTTGGAATGACCAATCAAACTAAGTTATTTAATAAACACAATCGTCATCATATTTAAGTTGTTAATTTTTATTTTTTTGATAACGAGTTTCGATCTTCTAAGAGATCATCATTAGATCTACATTCTTTCATGACAGCATGACAGTAGGAATGGAGCTCTAATGATTATCTCTTACAGGGTGGCGCACGAAATGTGTTACCAATTGTTTCTTTCACAATTTATGACGCAAATTAGATATCCCGCTGGGATCTCTACAGCAGTACCAACAGAGCTTTGAAAAACACCGAGTTACGAAATGACTTGTAATTCACGATACTGCCGCTAGGAGACTAGTAAGCAGCAATGGCTGACATTGGAAGACTGAGAACACAGCAACCATCAGCAGTTGTGTTAATTTTCCATGAAACGAAAAGCCTTGTTGTGAGCCAGAGGCGTTTTCGACAACAGTTTAACACACGATGGGTCGCTTGCAAGAAGACCATCCACAGGTTGTACGATAAATTTGTACAGGAAGGAACAGTATTGGAAGCGAAGCGACCTTGGCCTAAGCCTGTTTATTCGCCGGAAGCGGTACGAGTTGTTGTAGAGAGAAGTCCCGGGAAATCATGTAGAAAGGCAGCAGTGCAACTGGGAATATCCAGACGCTCCGTTCGACGCCTTCTTAAAAGTGACCTCCTTATGTACCCATACAAGATGACTTGTGCACAGAAGCTCATTGAAGAACACAAGCAGCAGAGACTACTGTTTGCTCAGTGGGCGGAGGATAGGGAAGAAACTCTCAACAACGTTTGGTTTTCAGACAAGGCGCATTTTCATTTAGACGGTGTGGTTAACAAACAAAATTTACACTTTTGGGCCACTGAAAACCCGCAAGTGCTTCATGAACGACAACATTACGCTCCGAGGATTACAGTGTGGGCAGCAATTCCCAGTCATGGACTTATTGGCCCTTTTACTTTGAAGAAACTGAACAGTGAGCGTTATTTGAGCATGCTTCGCAATAGCTTCATTCCACAGCTTCTTGCTACTGCCTTGCCCTTCAAGATACAGTGGTTCATGCAAGATGGAGCAAGGCCACATACTGCAAACACTGTGTTGGAGTTTTTACACGAGCATTTCGACATGCGGATCATTTCACTCAGGTTTCCAGGTTGCTTCAATGACGGACAAAATTGGCCCCCCAATAGTCCAGACCTCAACCCATGTTACTTTTTTCTTTGGGGGTACCTAAAGGACAAAATTTTCCCAAAACGTCCACGTTATTTAATGGAGCTCGGAAGACTTATTCTTCAATTTTGCAGTGAAATTATGGAAGACATGTGCCATAGGGTAATCACTAACTTCAGTGTTCATTTGAAGGAAGTTAAGAAATGAAATGGTGGACATATTGAGCATGTGCTGAGTTAGAACAAATCTCCATGGACGGCTCTTTATTGTAGTGTATGTTCCTTTCAGATTGTACTGACAAAGTTTATATTCAAAAACAAAATGGTAACATTTCGTGCGCCACCCTGTAGAAGGGGCGAAATTGGTCGTCTAAAAACAAAAATTAACAACTTAAATGTGATCACAACAGCATTTATTAAATAAGTTATAACACTAATAAATCTCTGTTTTTCCTTGAATAATGTTAAAAAAATTTAATTTATAAGTATACCTCCTGAAGAAGTTTGTAGGATGCCAAGGGTAAAGATATTTCACTGTGGGACACACTGCTGCTAGGTCTGATGTGAGGCACTTTGACTGTGCTCCAGAAAGCGACCCCTAGATAATTTTTAGTAATGTGGGCATGTTTTCTTTTGACATTTTAGTGTATGGCAGAATTATATTAATTACATAAAATAAAAGAAAGCCAACCACTCTCTCCTACAATGAACTGATGTGCGAAGCTTTGAAACAGTAAACAGTAAATACTATTCATACTAGCTTTTGAGCTCTTTCTCTTTTTCTGGTAAGAAGGCATCCAGACACACAACCCCACAGACCCCCACACACACATTCCCATGGCAAGACAGACTACCAGTGGCCATGGGAGTGAGTGAGTGAGTGTGTGTGTGTGTGTGTGTGTGTGTGTGTAGATGGTTACATGTATGAAAGCATGTACTTTTACTAGAAAAAGAGCAAGAGTCTGAAAGCTGGTGTGAATAGTGTTTTCTGTTACTTTGTTTCCCTTATTTTATATGTTGTTCCATCCAAGAATTATATGAATTCTTTAAGTTCGTAGAAGAAAAATGCAACCAATTTGGCCATATCCTAGATAAGAAATTTTGGGGAAACAAAAAACCAATTGTAATCAACTTTGATCCTATCAAGTGCAATTTATGAAGGTGATAAATTTAATTAACATATATCAAGCATCATATAAAATAGCTTCCAAAAGTCAGATTGACAAAGCACCACCACATAAAATTAATCTAAACATGGTGCTTAACAAAAGCACCACTACAAAGTGCTGGTCAGAGACACTGATTTGACTAACTGAACTGAATTAGTAAAAGATGTAAGTTTCAGAGGAATGTGTCTGATTTTGGCGTAATTTCCTGAACGTTTTGGTGTAATTTCCTGGCCTTCACATCTTTGAACTGCTGTCGCAGGACTTTTGCCTTGCCAGCATTCCTAATAATGTTGTATAACAGCCACATGGGGGTTAAATGGAGATTTTTAGTATTTACTGTTTCCAGTCCAGAGGTCAGATTTCGTGGATCGAGTGCTATGGGGCCACAACCAGTTGTGTGACAGATATGACTCTTTTAATCTCACCTTGCAAGTGAAAAGGGTTGGTGACCCTTTGTCAACAGTGGTAGAGTTAAACTTGAGCCTGGAGCATGTGAGCCATGGTACAGGGCTGCTTCCACAGCTATTAATGATACCATAAGTATTACATGTACAACAAACTTGGAAGAATACTAGTGGAAGTAGCAAGGCACTGAGTTTAAGATATCAAGTAGAAAGCACTCGGTTATCCATTTGTCATTTTTTAAAATAGCTTACAGTAAATCTACTGTGGGTGCTCAGATCATTTACCGTAACAACATTACTCTTACCCTTGCTTGCAGACTGTTGTGCACCAGGCAAAATAATTTTCGGAGGATCAGTCTTTAAATGAACTGACCGGCCAGCAGCAATAGCTGCTGCAGCCTTCGCAATGCCAGCCTGTGTACTGGCTGATGGTATGGACATTTTTGGTGAGGCAGTTGTTGGTCTTGAAGGCCTCTCAAGTGAAGAGCAACGCTGAGGGATCGGAGGCCGAGCATACACAGGCTGTTGCTGTTGTTGCTGCTGCTGCACATAATAAACACTGATCATTAGTACTGTTCATCAAAAGCTACCGACTACTCCCAACAAAGCAATTAATTAAATCAAACAATGGAAAATCTGGGATAAAATAATGACAATATTATGAAAAGGATAGTTGCTACTCGCCTTGTAGCAGAGATGCTCAATCACAGAAGGGCGTAACAGAAAGGCTTTCAAAAAAGTCTTTCAGCCAAAAAGGCCTTCGTCAGAATAAAAAAAAAAAAAAAAAAAAAAAAACACACACACACACACAGTCTGTGGCTGCTAAGGCATGCACGTGTGTGCATTTATTCTGATGAATGCCTGTTTGAATGAAAGCTTTGTCCGGCAGTCTTTCCATTGTGCCGATCTGTAACTTAGCATCTCTGCTGTAAGATGAGTAGCAACTATCCTTCTCATAATATTGTCAATTAATTAAAAGTAATACAGTATGGATTGGCAGAAAATACTCGCCAAGCGGTGGCAGGAGAAAACGCACTGGTAAGGTTTAGGAAACAGGAAGAGTTACAAAAAAAACGTCACTCAGAATCTCAGGTCAGTGGAGACTTACTGGATGGGAAGAGAAGAAGAGACCAATTGTTGGTGCCTGCACCAGACAAGATTAAAAACCTGACAACTTAAAAAATAAAAGGGAGTGAACAAAAGGGGTAGTTGCTATTTTAAAAGGAAGGCTGAGACCACACAAATTAACATAAATTCAGGACAGGTGAGTTATGAGAATGAAATAAATGATGATGGTGCTCTGCGAGATGACAGTCTTGACCTCCGTGCCTGTTTCACCCCATTGGCCATCTGGTTTCTCCCACCTGACGAGTTTCTTACAACTCTGCATGTGGGTACCGGCTTAACAATATGTGCTTTGTCCTCACCACACATGTAGCCTAAAGTAAGTTAATTTCTGAAGTATTGACCTTTCTTTTCAGTACCTGTTCTTTTTTTCTCAATCTTATTTTTATTCTTTGTATTATTTTTATTTTTCTATATCTTTTGTATTCCAACTTGCATTTTTCCCTGCAACCCGGGGTTCTGAGTGACTTTTCCATAACTCTTCCCATCTCCTAAACCTCACAAGTCCTTTTCCTTCATCCCCCTTCCTTTCCCTCCAACCCTTCTACCAGAAGGAGCTACTGGCTCCAGAAGCTTCCACATTTCCTATTTCTTTTGTGTGTGTTTATTCCTGCCACCACTTGAGAGGATTTTTTTATGTATCCACAATATATTATATTGACAAACACTGATTAATGTAATGAAATAAATAGTTAAACAAAGTAAAATTCACAAAATATTATTAAAATAAAATATACAGAAAAATCTCTAAAGCCTCACAATACAGAAATGGCTTAGAACAAATGTAAGTATAGTTCAACTATTTATTATCAGTTGTGGTGTTCAATTGACAATTATGGACTTTCACCGTTATATACCTGCAAAAGAAAAATTAAGCAGCACTAACCAAAATTGTGGTAAAAGATGTATAAATTCACAAGGAGCTTAAATGAATCTTTATCTAATGAACTTGCAGGTCCCCATAACCATTACACTTTAAGTAAGGCAGCATTTAATGTGGTCACATTGTGGAATACCATGAACTGAGACCTAAGTTAGTGTAAAATCTGTATCATACCTTGTTAACAGACTGTCTTAACTGAACAGACCCATCATCTGTTGTTGCTGTAGTTGATGTTGCAGCTGCCACTCCCAATGCAGAAACTGGACTCACTGGCTGTGAGTGGCTTGCTTCAGGTGCTTGGAATGTGTATACTGTCAGTGGTGGTCTCTGATGCCCGCGTTCGTATGCTGAAAAAGGCAATTGTGTTCCCTGTACGGAAGCAAAACCTTTACGTAACACAGTTTTCTATATCCTTAATGTAGTCTGTCAACAAAGTAAATTATAGGGAAAAATCGTGTAGTTGCAAATTTATGTACAGTGATAGGAGGAAGTTTTACGAATAACACACTAAAAAAAAAATCCAGAGTAGTGTTGATGGTGTCAGTGTCAGCGTTTGTGTGTGTTTTACAATACAAAAAAAAAAGTGAAACTACATTGACTTTCCTACAATAAAGGTACCAATAACTTTTTTCTCTAAGGCTAATAGTTTCTGCATTGTTGGTGATGGGAAAGTCGCAGATTTTTAAAAATGGTGTTTTAATGGTATAAAATAAATTTTTACTTTTAAACAAAGTGGTTTAAGCACAAATATGAAATGTGTGTGCTATATCTAAGTGCAGTTGAGTGATATTAAGGGATAAGCAGGGGAATATATCATGTGATGCCTCCCATTATCTACCCCACAGATGACAAGAAACAGCTACAGAGTCTTTCACAATATCATATCAAGAATCCTTAGCATGTCTTATGGATCACAGGCAACACAGTGTGCTGACCTGTCTGGGGATGTTTACTTTCCACTAAGTGCATTAACACTAAATGGAATATAGATATGAGTTAGTAATTCAAGAAACACATACGAACAGACTCTACACATATCTCTGCACACTATTCTACACAGCTGGAGAGAAAATTTATTCTCCATCATCCCGTACACCAGTTGTAGCATTCTTCCAGGAATGAGCACTGCTCACTTTTGATTTTGTAGACAGACTCAAACTCTATAGCATTTCCTATCCAGTTCTCTTATGTGAGGAGACAAAGTAAGTTCTCTGAGCTCCTGTATATATATATATATATATATATATATATATATATAAAGAAAGATGATGAAACTTACCAAACAAAAGCGCTTGCAGGTCGATAGACACACAAACAAACACAAACATACACACAAAATTCTAGCTTTCGCAACCAATGGTTGCCTCGTCAGGAAAGAGGGAAGGAGAAGGAAAGACAAAAGGATATGGGTTTTAAGGGAGAGGGTAAGGAGTCATTCCAATCCCGGGAGCGGAAAGACTTACCTTAGGGGGAAAAAAGGACAGGTATACACTCGCACACACACACATATCCATCCACACATACACAGACACAAGCAGACATTTGTAAAGGCAAAGAGTTTGGGCATTTTTTGGGCAGAGATGTCAGTCGGGGCGGATGTACAGAGGCAAAGATGAAGTTGAAAGAAAGGTGAGGTATGAGCGGCGGCAAATTGAAATTAGAAATTAGCGGAGATTGAGGCCTGGCGGATAGCGAGAAGAAAGGATATGCTGAAGGGCAAGTTCCCATCTCCGGAGTTCTGACAGGTTGGTGTTAGTGGGAAGTATCCAGATAACCCGGACGGTGTAACACTGTGCCAAGATGTGCTGGCCGTGCACCAAGGCATGTTTAGCCACAGGGTGATCCTCATTACCAACAAACACTGTCTGCCTGTGTCCATTCATGCGAATGGACAGTTTGTTGCTGGTCATTCCCACATAGAACGCTTCACAGTGTAGGCAGGTCAGTTGGTAAATCACGTGGGTGCTTTCACACGTGGCTCTGCCTTTGATCGTGTACACCTTCCGGGTTACAGGACTGGAATAGGTGGTGGTGGTGGGAGGGTGCATGGGACAGGTTTTACACCGGGGGTGGTTACAGGGGTAGGAGCCAGAGGGTAGGGAAGGTGGTTTGGGGATTTCATAGGGATGAACTAAGAGGTTGCGAAGGTTAGGTGGACGGCGGAAAGACACTCTTGGTGGAATGGGGAGGATTTCATGAAGGATGGATCTCATTTCAGGGCAGGATTTGAGGAAGTCGTATCCCTGCTGGAGAGCCACATTCAGAATCTGATCCAGTCCCGGAAAGTATCCTGTCACAAGTGGGGCACTTTTGGGGTTCTTCTGTGGAAGGTTCCGGGTTTGAGGAGATGAGGATGTGGCTCTGGTTATTTGCTTCTGTACCAGGTCGGGAGGGTAGTTACGGGATGCAAAAGCTGTTTTCAGGTTGTAAGTATTACACCAACAACCTGAAAACAGCTTTTGCATCCCGTAACTACCCTCCCGACCTGGTACAGAAGCAAATAACCAGAGCCACATCCTCATCTCCTCAAACCCGGAACCTTCCACAGAAGAACCCCAAAAGTGCCACACTTGTGACAGGATACTTTCCGGGACTGGATCAGATTCTGAATGTGGCTCTCCAGCAGGGATACGACTTCCTCAAATCCTGCCCTGAAATGAGATCCATCCTTCATGAAATCCTCCCCATTCCACCAAGAGTGTCTTTCCGCCGTCCACCTAACCTTCGCAACCTCTTAGTTCATCCCTATGAAATCCCCAAACCACCTTCCCTACCCTCTGGCTCCTACCCCTGTAACCGCCCCCGGTGTAAAACCTGTCCCATGCACCCTCCCACCACCACCTATTCCAGTCCTGTAACCCGGAAGGTGTACACGATCAAAGGCAGAGCCACGTGTGAAAGCACCCACGTGATTTACCAACTGACCTGCCTACACTGTGAAGCGTTCTATGTGGGAATGACCAGCAACAAACTGTCCATTCGCATGAATGGACACAGGCAGACAGTGTTTGTTGGTAATGAGGATCACCCTGTGGCTAAACATGCCTTGGTGCACGGCCAGCACATCTTGGCACAGTGTTACACCGTCCGGGTTATCTGGATACTTCCCACTAACACCAACCTGTCAGAACTCCGGAGATGGGAACTTGCCCTTCAGCATATCCTTTCTTCTCGCTATCCGCCAGGCCTCAATCTCCGCTAATTTCTAATTTCAATTTGCCGCCGCTCATACCTCACCTGTCTTTCAACTTCATCTTTGCCTCTGTACATCCGCCCCGACTGACATCTCTGCCCAAAAAATGCCCAAACTCTTTGCCTTTACAAATGTCTGCTTGTGTCTGTGTATGTGTGGATGGATATGTGTGTGTGTGCGAGTGTATACCTGTCCTTTTTTCCCCCTAAGGTAAGTCTTTCCGCTCCCGGGATTGGAATGACTCCTTACCCTCTCCCTTAAAACCCATATCCTTTTGTCTTTCCTTCTCCTTCCCTCTTTCCTGACGAGGCAACCATTGGTTGCGAAAGCTAGAATTTTGTGTGTATGTTTGTGTGTCTATCGACCTGCCAGCGCTTTTGTTTGGTAAGTTTCATCATCTTTCTTTTTAGATATATTTTTCCCACGTGGAATGTTTCCCTCTATTATATATATATATATATATATATATATATATATATATATATATATATATATATATATATATATATATATATATATAGTGGAGTTATTTTCAGCTTATTAAGTGAATACTTATTTGCAGCAATTAAGTGAGCTTCTGCGTAAAATGAGTTCCTATAAACAATGTCAGAGAAGTTTATAATTTGTAGTTTTGTTGGGAATGAGATGGGACTGATAAATGTGGCCTACAACATACTATTAAGACATGTAATTGTGTTGTAGTCACTTGATGTTCAATTATTGATTGATTAGTAAGATACTGCAATTCCCTAACCATAAACTGTGTTACTGGTATATTGTGTAAATTTCTCACATTCAGGAATTGCTGGCACTTGTAGAATGGGCTGCACTGAGTGGAGCCATTTACTGTGCATCTACAGCATATCTTGCGAGACAGATGTGAACATATCTCACGGAATGGGACTGACCCTGTTTAAGTCGAGAACATGAATCTACTACAATGCATTGCTTGACTTACATGGAGATATCTGAAGATAAAAAACAAGCAGGTGACCCACTTTTGTTACACAGGGAGATCTATGATTAATCATTCTGGCTTCTTAAGATGTTTGGAAAGCTGAGGCTGGCGAGATGCATTAGATACCCTTATATTACACTTTGGACAGGCTCTTCAGTGAGACAGGCAGTTGACAGTGCCAACTGTTCAACATTTTTACGTAACAGCAGCAAACGAGCACTCATCTAGTAAACTGGAAATATCAATACTACATAAACACTCGTTCAGGAAGTTAATTTTGCCTATTCACATAAAAGAAATAGACAGGAAATGCTGGGAAGCTATATCCAGTCTGCAAAACAAAAAGTAAGCAGTACTCTTGATGGCGGAAGCTGCCTTTGCCAGGAGAACGTAACAGCTGCCGTACGTGCTTTAGCACTGTAAAAAAGTGTTTAGAGCTGTACATAGGTTCCATCTATGTGCATCTCTTGCGTTAGTTTTATTTCTCACTCATATCTCGGTTCCATGTGCTGTTAACGCATTGTGTTGAAAATAAACACCCTAAGCATGTCTGCACACTGTGTTGCCAGTGATTCATAAGGAGGCTGCAGAGGATTGGTTTAACATTGTGAAACACCCTTCACACTGTGGGGCAGATATGTGGAATCACTTCCTCCATCTTCAGTTTGCAGACCTATGAAGGAGTGCAGTACATGACCACAATCTAGCTACCTACCTTCCCCTCATTATCAACACACTATTTTTTAATTATACACAATTTTTCCACATCCTGCAATGCAGAAACTTATAGGCCTATTTTTTTTTTTTTTTTTTGTATTGTAGCAAGTTTCATGTAGTTCACTTTTGTTCTGGGAAATGTTTTCACTACATGCAACAATTTTCCAGTTATTCAACAAAAAAAAAAGTGATCTTCAAACACCCCCACACGCCAATGCTCACACCCCAGCAGCCTGGATTTTTAGTATTCTGTTCATGATACTCCTTCCTACCACTGTACAAAAATTTTCAACCACTATTTTTCCACCCTATTTGATCTTTTTTGGTCTTCGTTGACTGGGCTAATGATCCCAGTAAGAAAACTTGTGTCTCACTATCAGCTTTCTACTATACAATCCTTATGATCCTTTATGATAGCCAGGTAATTCTCATTTTCACCACACAAAACCCGCAGTGTTGTTGATAATCACTGAAATACATCTAGATGATGAGTGGCTGGACAAAAAATGTGAAGCATAATTTGGCATAAAGTATGCTTACCCAAAACAGTCCACTCACCCCCTGTATAAAGGAATATGCCATTGTCTTCCTAGTAGTTTCTTAAATATTACATTCATGTTGTAATACCATTTGCTATTTTAATTTGTTTACCTGAAAACTAGGCAGTGGGTTTCAGCCAGTGCTGGCTGCTGAGGTTACAGGCACAGACACAGCAGATGCTGCACCACAGAGGTAACTGCTGACTGCCTGTGTGCAGGAGCCTCCCCATTAAAAGTGACTACTACATGGCACTGGGACTGGGGGGAAACAGATTGTTGGAGTTCTTCACCAATGAACTTTGTATGGGCCTTTTGTGCCATTGCACTGTATGATTACAGCAAAATTTTCATGTTGGGTATTGTTATTATTATTATTATTATTATTATTATTATTATTATTATTATTATTATTATTATTTTATTATTATTGTTTTCTTTCCTTTCTCAGAAGTTATATCTGGTTAAAAACGGAAAGTGATACGGACCTGATCAAGTGTGACTTCCTTTTAACTCTACAGTATATGTTATATTGCATTTAGGAACTTTCGGGTGATTGAACATGTATCAATAATTACAGATTTCTGTAATTGTATATATACATTTGGATGTAGCTGTATTGCATTGATGTACTGGTGGATATCGTGTGGTATGACTCCTGTAGTTGATAGTATAATTGGTATAATGTCAACTTTATCCTGATGCCATATGTCCTTGACTTACTCAGCCAGTTGGACGTATTTTTCAATTTTTTTCTTCTGTTTTCTTCTGTATATTTGTTGTATTGGGTATGGATATTTCGATTAGTTGTGTTAATTTCTTCTTTTTATTTATGAGTATGATGTCAGGTTTGTTATGTGGTATTATTTTATCTGTTGTAATGGTTCTGTTCCAGTATAATTTGTATTCATTATTCTCCAGTACATTTTGTGGTGCATACTTGTATGTGGGAACATGTTGTTTTATTAGTTTATGTTGTATGGCAGGTTGTTGATGTATTCTTTTTGCTACATTCTCATGTCTTCTGGTGTATTCTGTATTTGCTAATATTGTACATCCGCTTGTGATGTGATCTACTGTTCCTGTTTGTTGTTTGCAAAATCTGCATTTATCTGTTGGGTATTGGGATCTTTAATAATATGCTTACTGTAATATCTGCTGTTTATTGTTTGATCCTGTATTGCAATCATGAATCCTTCCATTTCACTGTATATATTGCCTTTTCTTAGCCATGTGTTGGATGCGTCTTGATGTGTAGCTGTGTTAGATGATACGGGTGCTTGCCATGTAGTGTTTTCTTTTTCCAATTTACTTTCTTCGTATCTGTTGATATTAATGTGATAAAGGGTTGTAGAAGTGGTTATGAAATTGCAATGGTATAGCCAATGTATTTATATGAGTGATTGCTTTGTGTATTTTGCTAGTTTCTGCTCGTTCTATAAAGAAATTTCTTAAATTGTCTACCTGTGCATAATGAAGGTTTTCTATGTCGATAAATCCCCTTCCTCCCTCCTTTCTGCTTAATGTGAATCTTTCTGTTGCTGAATGTATGTGATGTATTCTATATTTGTGGATTTGTGGCAATGTGATCGTGTAAGTGTATTGAGTATTATTGTATTATTGTATTATTGTATTACTGTATTATTATTATTATTATTATTATTATTATTAGGGGAAGTAAATTTTAAAGTAGTTCATCAGAGATGGAGAAGAAGAGAAAATGTGCAAGTTTCAGAATTGAGAAAAAAGGAACACACGTGCGCATATATATGAAGAAAAGTAAAATTTTACGTGACTGAAGAATATTTATCAAGGCTGAAAGTAAGCTTTCCACCTATATGAAATATACCCCAGAATGGTAGCTGTCCTCAGTTTCTCAAAAGCAGACCTGATGATGACCCACAGAAGGCCATTACACATCCACCCAAAACATTCAAGAACTTCTGCGATGTTTTACATTTATAAGTAATGACTCTTGCTTATATAATGGTTTCCTCCACACATCAACACATTCTGCAGTAGGGAAGAGTGTAAAATTACACCGTGTAAACCCCACTTAAGGTTTCCATAAATTCCACTTCCTACCATGACTGGTTTATTCTGCCTCATCTCACTGTTTTCACCGATAGTGTGTGATTTGTATACATAATAAAGTGAGCTGCTTAGCAGAGAGAACCTACTCAGATGTCTTCCTTTATCAGTAGTTTTACTCTTTCTTCCACTATTATTTTTAGCAGATTAAGTTCTCTCATAACTTGTGTATTCTGTGAAGTTTCTAGATTTGTTACTGTTCTAAACAAAATCCAGGAACAGTAGGCGCCAGCAACTTTTTCAAACAGAAATCTGCTACTCCTAATGTGACAGAATATCAATATACCATCACATTAAAAACAAGTACACTGAAAGGACAAACACTTTGATACAGCACAAGAAAAGACAAGGTTAGAGTGTTTTTAGGGAGGAGGATGAGGTCAGGTAAAATTTCACAGACAGGATATGTTCCTAAAAGGTCATTTTATCCAGTCATCTTAGAAGGCACTATGTCAAGCACTGGTGTCAGATAACAGAGTTTACAATGTGTGTTAGCAAGGAAACATTTAATGAGTGAGTGACACCAGACGAAGACTGCTCAACACTAACAAGTACTTAAACAGAAGGAAGGTTTTCTTCCAATTTTTAATCCTATTACTTCTTATTTAATTTCATGTTACGAATTATGGTTTGTTGTGGCCTTTTCAAATTCATTGCCTGACTTCTTTTCACTTTTCTTGTAGCTTTGGCCTACATTTGCACACAACTACTAATTATCCATGTGCAAAGTCCTGTAAGTAACTGTATATATTTTTTGAGACTTTTTTAACTACCTGTCATTTAAAAGAGAGATTACTTAACGTGAGAGACAGAAGAAAAATTAAGTGAAGAGGGCAGGAAATTCTATGTAACAACTTCAACAGCAGTATCTTAGAAGAAGAAATTCTGGGGCATGTGCAAAAGGTGCAGATGGTTACATCAAGAAAGCAATGTCTTTAGTGCCCGGTGATTAATTTGAATCTCTTCCTTATTGTCCATTTTCAGCAATTCTGTCTCAGTACTTTCCTGGTGAATACAACATGGACACCACATGAAATTCTGTGCTTTGTAGTTTTCATAGTTCTCTTATATCCTTCCCCAATTTAATGTTGAAGTTAAATATGAACTCCTGTTGAGTAATACCGAAGCAAAGTTAGAACAAGTTACAGGATGAAGTTACAGCATCATAAGTGTGCATGTGGCTGCACTTGACATCTTCGTGCACATTTTATGCCTATGTCTTCAGGATAAGATATTCTGATATCCACATTGTGCTGAAGTAAAACAAATAATCTGAAACCATTATCTTTAGTGTTTATATGAGTTTAGAACGAATGGAGAGAGACAGTACCTCTTCCTGACAAGACAGCAAAGAATAATGATGATTCATAAACACTCAAATAACTTATTTTCCACACAAGCCACATGCACTATTCTGTTAGTATCCACAGTGAACTACAATGGCACAGCTAACAACTTTTGATTGCCAAACATAAGCTGAGCATACATGTACTGATATTATATATCAATACAAAGTTCTATCACATTATGGCCTTCCATTAATAATATATGGTTCACATATCCACATACATTTTAACTAACTACCAAATGGCAAAGTATACCTGATGAAATTGTATGTGGACGATCATTCATAATTGCTGTGGCAGCACGCTCAAACTGTAGAGTCTCTTGTAGATTTGGCCAGGTTGCAGTAGTTGTGGGAAGCGTGCTGGTTGAACTGGCACTCACAAAAGGGGCTGATGGTGTACTGGGGTTACTACCACTGCTGCTCTGTTCAGAAGCATTTGACACCTGCAACAAAAACAATGATATTCTGCTACAAGGAAACCAATTCAGACAAAGAATGTGCCAACATGAACAAGTTTACAACTACTACTCAACATAGTTACTGTGTGAGGGTTAAGAATACATGGGCAAGGCAAATAGTTCTCAGCCTGGTACTTGTCAAATAATGTGAATGATTTTTTTTTTATTTTCTTCTTGCTGAACATTTTTCTCTGTGTGTCTATTTGGTACATGGATACTTATTTCTGAAGTAGCTAAGATGTGTTTTTCATTCAAATTTGTAAACTGTACTACTGTGCCATCAAGCAATTTTTTGATTAGGTCATTGTATTATCTATAGAAATTTTAAGAAGTTTTTGTTCATTTTCAATAGTTCAAAACATAGCTAGTCTTATTTAATTGTAGCCTTTTTAAGATAATCCACACGAAGAATATCCTCATATTGTAATCATATATATGGAAATATTCAGATAGTGCACATTATAGCATTGGATGTTTATCTATTAAAGGTATACAATATAGCTGACACCTCGTCATAGGAAAGTAAGTTAAATTTAACTCTAAGATTTAATGACAAAAATGCTTTGCGTAATGTGGATGTTGCATTTGTTGAATGCTGAGTAAAAGCAAATGTGAAAAACTTCTCGGCAATGTGTGGATTGCAGTAATATGATATGAATAATTTTGTGTACTTATTTGGTACTAAGGGTGAGGCATAGGTTCATTTCCAAACAGAATTGAAATTTTAGTCAACAAAAGTGAATGGAATCCGATTGCCTGGCACCAAAGAGCTTACGACTATTCTGGGATCATCACGGCCAGCAGTTTCTCAGCTGCAATAAGAATTGCTCTTTTTGATTACATCACAAAGGGTAAATGATTTTTAAACTATACCCACAAATACTCGTTTAACTGAGGGAAGAAAAAAAAACTGCTAGAAGAGGCTTCAACTACAAAGCACAAATATTTTTATCTCTTTATCAGGGCAATTCAACTAACCACAAGAGGGATTTGCAGTGCAAAAATTTAATGATAGGGATTTGCAGTGCAAAAATTTAATGATCTCAAAGCACAAACTGATTCAGTTTCCAGCCTGCTCAACAGATTTACATCCCACATATAAATGAAGCTTTGACCATATATGTTATCTAGAGTCTAATGGAGAAATTATTGCACTCTTAGATACACTTAGCACAGAATCACACTTACTGGAAAGACATAGAAGAAATTGCCCAGAACGTAATATGTTTTAACTTACAGTAATTTTCCAATGTCAGGCTGAGAGCTTTCCACCTTGTCCTTATTCATGTCTCAGAAAAGGTGAGAGTTCCATTAATACTCTTCTACCCACTAACATCCACCCCCACTCCCAAAACAAAAACAAAAATTAATAAATGTTATTTGAACACTATATTAGTTCAACAGATAACCCACCTGCAAGTCCCAGCATTTAAATAGATAAAAGTGTAACCTTTATAAGATGTGTTCCAGGTATTTTAAAGGAGCATTGTGTATTATTTTTGTTTCTATTCCAGCAAATACTGCAATAATACTCCATTGTCACTCTCAACCTTGATCATACACGAGGGTACAATGGCAGCTTCACCTATTCCATGGAATTACATATGTTCCTAGTGTATAAGCCTCCGATGTTACAACACTCAATGAAACTGCAGGCTTGTCAGCAGCCCATCTTATATCTGCTGAAAATACTGTTTATCTTCTTTTGAGAAACCTACCTATCATTATTAGCATGTGGCACTCAGCCAGAATTTGTCTAGCAGTGCATCACAGTCACTGTACTGAAAGGCACAAGAAGGGTTACGTAACTGTTAGTAACGCTGGAAAATTAGTGCACAGCATAATATAGCTATGAACAACTTTGGATTTTCAAGCAGCACATGCGGATCTACCAGAGCATGCCCACACAGAACAATCACAAACAGCAAACTTTATTTTTTCTGATAAAAGGGAAACAACTTTAATTCCTAACTACCTGTACTGCCGGTGGCCGCACAAACAGCGTATCCTGTGATGTGAAGCCCGAATCCTGGGAAGAAACACTGGATATGCGTGGTAAGCTTGCAGGCAGGGGATGCTACATAGAGAAACATCAGATGCGATCACATCAAAGAAAGAAGAAAACTTAAAATAAAAAAAACACTAAATAAAAAACCAGTATGAAGCAGAAATTAATTGAAAACAGTGGTCTGTTGCAAAAAGTATCGCAAATTAGAAACAAATATGTTAAGAAAATATAAAACGTTTTAAGCATCAGCTGGTATACAAAGAACTGCACAATTTAATAATGTTAATACGCATGCTCCAAACAAAGTTCAGATACCTAAGATCAATATCTACAGATCTTTTAATACAAAAAATTACACTAGGACACACACATTTACACTCTTTCCAAACCAGTAACTTACCAAAAAAATGAGAAACCGTAATAGTTGTTCTGTAGGCAAAAAGTTAAGTGGGTCGCTAAAGTGTAATCTATGATATTTAGATCCAAAAACTGTACACTAAAACTGTACACTAAGAAAACCAACAAATTCAGTTACACAATACTGAAACAAGCAGGTAGATAAATCTATATGCATTCCAAGGAAGAAAAATTTAACACTGTATGCATGACATGCACCATCTGAAAGTTCACGTATAAAATGCATAAGAAAGTTATCACAATACCTGAGACAATGACCGATGCCAGTAATGGTGACTTGGAGAATGATGTGACTTGCTACTTCCACTGGAAGAACTGTTAAGTGAGCTGATGCTACACATGCTTGATTTTCGTGACCCAAGAGAGCTGGGACTGCTTGGTGGTGTTTGGAATGACCAGTTGCTATCAGAGCCCTTTAGATCTGCAATCACCTGAAAAACAGGAAATATGTTCATAGAAGAGTTGTTATATCCCCAAATGCAAAAAAAAAATTTGTTCTTGGACAACTATTGATATAAATTAATTTTAGCAGCTGCCAACATTCAGTAATAACTGAATGTAAATATATGTATACATTATTTTATACATAAATATTTTAAGTGACTGACATTTCTTTTATTGACAAGTAGTTGTAATAGTAAGAACCTGCATTCCCCCTGATACCAAGTAGGTGGTAACTTCAGCAGCTTAGCTGTTAATGATATCCCAAATTTACAGTTAAAAAATAAAAAATTAAAGATGTGTTATTTTGATCATTCAAACTTGATGACTTCGAACTTTTAATAGCAATCCCACTGAACGTTACTGTGGATTAGCGCAGAACCATAATACCTTACTTGGATACAGCCAGCTACTCACTTGTTCACTTGCAGGTGGTAGTGTGTATGGGTCAGCTGTATGTTTCTGAATTTGATCAACAACTTCTTGAAGATGTGACAGCTCCGACAGCATGGCAACTTCTTCATCCTGTGCAATAATAAATATTATGATCGTCTTCTGCTTTCAATTTGGTTAAAATAATTAACCAACACTTAGTTTCAACATTGGGTTGCGAGTCACAAAATATATTTTTTTCCAAGAAATCAACTTTTTCTTTCAAAGGAGAAAACATTAACTGCATCAGTATGATAAATGTTCCAATGCCGTCTGCAATTATAAATCAGTGCTACAGCAGACTTCTATTTTTGTGTACACAACTATATCAAACTTTTAATTTATGTCACAAAATAAATATATTCCACTTCCTCCTCAAAATTTACTTTTTTAGGGGTGGGGTGGTATATACAAATTGCAGTAGCAGTTGAGTGTGACATTCACAAACATCTAACTACAGCCAAAATTTCATTCATATTATTACAGTGTCCGTTCTACAATAACATGTTTTCATCTATTCAGTAGTTCATTTGCTTTTGCTTTATATTTTCACTTTAAACTCACCACAACCGGTTTCAAGAAAGCAACCAGCAGGCAGTATCTGCTGCGTTCTTCTACAAGTGCCTCGCGCACTGCCTTCTTTTCAGTTTCCTCCAAAAGTTGCCGGCGTTCATTCACGTCTTGTAAGCAGCTCTCTACCCTGCGCTGCAATTCACCATTCTTGCCCTTTCGAGCTTTCTTTTGCAATCGCAGAGTATCTGTCGATCGCTTCTTTAGTTCAGCACGGGCACGTTTGTATTCTGGAAAGAAAGAAAACTTAAGAATTCTTACCTTACATCAGTCTTAATCTAGATGGAACACAGTTTATATACTATAAATTATTAAAAGCTCTGTGTGACATGCAAATTAACTATTTACACTTAAGTATTCTCACACACTAATTTTGTCCACAAGCGCAATCATCATAGTATAAGGTACCCCTTATTTGCAGGTAAGAGTGCATTTCACTTTCTTTGCAGTTTTGCTGTTTCACACACGTGGAGTGCTGCAGTAGCTATGGAGTAAGGAGTGAGTGGTAGGTTCCCATGTCACAGTGACAGTTAGCCACCTGGTGCTTTCAGAGCAAGAAACCTGCTTGAAACGACAGTAAAGAGATACGTAGGGAAAGTACATTTATGCTAGCATGAATCAAATAATTTGTTGTTAATAAGTATTTGCCAACATAAGTTGCCTTTTGCCACTCAGTCATTAGTAGGAGTCTCCGGGTCATAATTACTACCTTTCAGTAATTTTACAATGCCAGGAAACGTTGATTTAATAAACGAATGAATAATTTTGGCACAATCGAAGATGTACAATCTTATAAGAACTATACCAACTACATGCTCAAGTTACAGACTGTGTGCCATAGTCTGAAGTCTGTCAATAGGATGCCTTTTGATCTTGTCATGCAGTAGACTATGCTCTCATACCGTTAATAGTTAGCTCATAATTACTGTGAAGTTGATTTTATGGTGTTTCCTAAATAAACGCACCATAATGGCACCCCAAAAAAAATATTCAGAAAAAAAGCTATACTTTTCCCCCACTTCATTACATAAAACAGACAGTAGTATCGCACTTTCAGAACCTGACAGCTCTGCAAGGGGAAATAAAAACTAGAAGAGCATCTCCGCATAACAGGTAGGAAGAACTTCTAGGCGGCAGCTCTCCAAGTCAATTGAAGACGTAACGGCTTAGTTAGTGAAACTTGGGAGGGAAAGAGTGGCCAGCTACACTGTACACCTCATATCACCATCTACAGACTCACCGGTTAATCTGAGACATTTATGGGGGCTTAGCATGAGTGGAGGGTTCTTGCAGTGGAACAGGCACCACTCTAAGTTACAATTTAACACGCAGTGAAAAAATACAAATGGCTAGTTACTGAATTGCACAGCAAATACAGCAAACAGAAAATTCACAATAGCTAAGTTTTTATAGTGTTTCTGTCAGATTATATACTTCATATTTTCATGAAGTTACAGTACAAGTCTACAAAGGGACGAACACTGAAATATTCAAATTCTATAGATCAAAAAACAATTAAGAAAGACAATAAATGACTTTTTAAGATTCTTGAGATAAAGTTCCATGTTTCTCAGTTGTTTGAAAGGCACTGGACACTGACCTATTTATCACCTAAAATAGAGGTCAATTAATTTGGTTATTCCAGCTGGCATCCAAGCCTCATTATGTGAAAATGTCTAAGTGTTATGGCAGCATCATAAGCATTATATTCTGGTCTCTCTTCATAATACAGCAGCAACCAAAAATTACAGCATACTGCCATGTAATTCTGATAACTATGGCATAACCTAGAACTGGTCACACAAGTTTTTTGTATGCAGTTTTCTTTACAGCGACACAGCACATTCCCAAACCCACCCTGTTCCCCCAACTGCTTCTCAGCATTACCTCTAAATACCTGTACAATATAACATGCTGAAGACTGCATCTTAAGTTAACACTTTGTGTTGCTGATCCAATCTGACAAGACATTAGAGGTCCCATCTCATTTTCTTTGGGATGCACACTGTACATACAGATTACTTCTACATGGCTATTCTATAACTCACACTTAAGTGCCTGGCCAGAGAGTTCATCAAACCAATTTCAGACTATTTTTCTAGCATTTTCAAATTCAAAGAAGAAAGTCTGATTAAATTTCATGAAAAGATCATGCCCCAACGAAAAAGGCCATTGTTTTAAACACTGCCATCCAACTGGGGTATCATATCTGTTACACTCCCACAACAACACAAAGCAAGCAGGCCATCTTTGATTTTTTATGTACTCTTAATTCTATATGGTAAGGATCCATACCACACAGCAATACTCCACAAGAGTACAGGTAAATGTAGTGTAGGTCGTCTCTCTAGTAGATTTGTTACACCTGAGAAGTGTTCTACCTACGAAATACAGTCTTTGGTTCGCCTTTCTCACAACATTTTCAGTGCATGGTTCCAATTTAAATTGTGTGTGTCTAGTAACTTCACTTTTCAGTGGCACTGTCACTGGTAAAATTATCATTGCTGCCATGCAGTGAAGTTATTGATTGTGTCACGATGCTGGTATGCTTTACACATGCGAAGAATCTTTTTGAATTTTCTAGCAGATCTCGAGACAGAATTTCTTTGTAGAAACTATTAAAAGCATCTTGCATTGACGTATATGCTAAATTTTGTACTGCTTTAAAATACTGCCAATCTTGCAGACTTTGAGTTGTTATAAATCTGGCATGCTTTTATCATTACTTCTGCAACAGTGTCCTGTATATTTTCATTTCTCTATGGACGAGTTTCCCCCCAGACCCAGAGATGCCTGGCATACTAACATCCCCCGCAAACTATGTCAAGAGTAGCCCACAAATGCTCTATTATATTTACATTCGCCAAATATGCTGTATGCAGAGTTTCCTCACTGTAGTGTGTGTCAGCAACAGGTGTATGTATAGACCTGTGGAGATGAGCACTGTTCACAAACAGTACACTGCATCAACGTAAATTGTTCATGTCCCTCTGCCATATCGAAAGAATAATATTCTTTGTATCCTGCTACTGGAGTTATTGAAGTGATTGCCGCAATGGCCTAGTCCGTGACTAAACATACACACTCGTTGGTAAATTCCATTATGTTTTGAGCATCTTAACTCTCCATCCCCTCGTTTTCTATTCACACTAGCTGGTAACACGAATCCCCACTCATGCTGCACTGGGATTCATCAGAAACCACCACTCTCATCCACAACCATCAGCATCAATGATAATGATCAATGAACAGAACTGAAATGGTTCTGCATTAACAGCTCGACACAATATGAACATTGTGTGTAATGGCTGGCAGGCTCTTTTGTTGATGCTGAAGCATAACACACATTAAAAACAATTTGTGCACGAATAGACGATACACAAAAAGCAAGCGATGAATTCAGACTAAGGCCTCACGTTCAAGTACTCAAGATCAATGGCTAAGGATACTTTTACATGAGGAAAGCAAGCTATGTCTGGATGTTCAAATTTCCATGTCTCACAGCAAACATTGGGAGATCAATTTGATAATCAAACACATATCTTCCATGATGACTTTGGCAAGTTGTGGCTCCGAGACAGCTGTGGTTGGCCCGAAATACTACACTGATACTCAAAAACAACAGTAATAATTTAAGTACACAAAAACCTCCTTCATCTGGCCCTCATTATTCCAGATTTCCAATTTATCTGGATCCATTTTTTGTTTCCTTTTAACATGAAAATGTGTGGTATACAGTTGGTACAGTATGGTGTACATACACCAGCTGTGTTGGCACAGCAGGTAACAAGACATGGCTGGTCCCACACTCGGCATGGATCTGTTCCTTACGTAGTTCAGAAGCTACTGGTACTTTTACTTTATTCCCATGTTTTGAGTGTGTGAATGAAATGACTTTGAAGTGAAAGAAAATGGCTGTTTCGAGAGACAAACAGTTGGAAAGGCTGAACACATGGCTGAAAAACATAACTGCTGAGTATGGTGTAAGTAGATGAGCTGTGTCAGTCAGTCACGCAAAAGAAATTGGAGGCTTCCACTTCAACATGATGAGTAAAGAAAGTCTGCTAAACCACAACACAATAAATGTTGGTTCAATGAGAAAAGACAGCACTATTTTCTGATATCCAATCCTACCCTGCAGGAAAAGGTATTAAATTTAAAACAGTAATGGCGATACTAACTTCAGAGATAGCCAAGGATGGCTGGAAAATGTAAAGCTGATCATGGAATACGGCAGCTTCCAGTGACAGGTGGAAGTTTTACACGGGACACTGTGGCTGCAGAAAACTTCAAAAAAGACTCTTAAGTTATTTCCTCCGAAAACTTAATCCCACTCCAGACTTATAATGGAGACGAATATGGATTTACTTTATTGGATGCTGGCTTTCTGATTAGATGACTTGGCAAGGGGTTATAATAGGTGTAAAGATCGAGTTGTTTTATCAATCTAAACACCCGTGTATATTATACTTTTTCTTGTGTCCAGCATCTATGCGGGGTTGCCACGGTTACTACTGGATCTGGCATAGTTAACTTAAGGGGTGGATTGATGCCCTTCTTATGACCATCCCGTTACACCACCCCAACCCCCTCCCACTACCCCTCTCGAGGGCAGAATATATGTAACCCGAAATGACTGCATGCAGTGTAGAATTCTATGAACGGTTTCTAAATGTTTGCGAGTCATGTAATTAAGGCAGTATTTGGTGGTATTCACCTAGTCAGATGTGGGAAATGCCTAAGGCGTACACCGACCCTCGTTGTTGACTGTTCTGCTGTTACAAACGTGCTCTCTCCCTATCGTGTTGAGGCGGATTTTGTAATGGCTGTACTGCTCGCCAAATGCTGGTCCCTGTACTGAGAGACGGCGTTCCGGCCGAAATTAAACACTTACTATTTGATTTTTCGAAAACTATTACGTGAAAAAAAAATTGATTTTTGCACAACTTTTAGTCTGACATCTTCACTCCCGATAAAGAACTGAAATTCTTTTCGCTATCCGTGCTACAGCACTGGGCCGAGTTAAATAAAACACTGCACGAAATTTTAAAGGGTTCGCAGGGGTAATAACGCAGGGCGTTAACTTTTCATATGCTTGATTTTAGCTCAAACATTGCAGTGAGTGAAATGTACGTAAGATATCGAAATTTTATTTAAAATTGAGAGCAGAACGACATCTCATGTCGTTTCGAGTTATTGGGTTTTACATCCAGTCCTTGAGCATTGCGAATCATGAGGCCATAATAATCATAATATCTCAAACAATTCAATTCAAGATGTAGAAACTAGGCTTTTTGCAAATGATAGTACACAATTAGGCACGTAAGTTGTATGACAAATACTCAAAGCTCTTTTGTTCACCGAGATATGGCAGTACAACTCGTCAGTACAACTCGTCCGCAGCAGTGAGAGATAGGCGCCTCAATACGAATTGTGGGACGTCCACAGCAGTGTAGAAAACCCAAGCGGCGCGAGTATACACGTCCTAAGCCCTTAGCGAGTGACGTAGCGGGACGCATATAACGCTCACAGCAGCGAAAGGGTTAATCTGCCGGGTGGATTCGATGCGGAGCCCGGTGCATCTGTTCGAATCCTGCAAGCGGCGTGCTAACACGCGCGGCTAGCGCTCGGGTGAACCATCCGCGTGCGTTGAAACATGTTAATCGGTCCTGTTCGGCCGTTTTATACAAGTCACAAACCAATGCGTGGATGGGCAGGGCCACTTTTAAAAACCGGTTTCACGATTATTTGTGCCAAGCGTGAAAACATACAACCGATGGAGCAGAGTGTACTGGAGAACATCAAATGAGTACACAGAAGACATCTGATGCGTAAATTAACTGAAGGAGAAGTTTCTGTGATTTCTGTATAGAGGTACGCAAATATCAAATATGCGATTTTTATTCTTCCATCTTCTTGGTAACATGCTTCTAATTTATTGCTTCTGAAGTTATGGAAACCAGTATGACGTGCAATTTGCGATTCCACCGCCTTAGTCTGGTACTTTGTAAACGCCTTCGTTCCTGGTTGTTCGGATGCACAATATGGTGATGTAGATACCTGGTTGCAGAGTGACGGTGCGACACCGATGGTGACCTACACAACGAAGGTGGCGTTTCAGGGGAAGAAATAATTCCTTAGGCGGAGGCAACAGCACAGATGAAAAAAAAACTAATGGTGTACCTAAGACGTAGCCAGGAAACAACTCCAGCCGAACTGGAAGTGAAACGCTACAATAATTACAGAACTTAAGGGCAAAACAGTGTTCCTTGTTAGAGACAAAATAAAAGGTCTGAATATTTTAGTACATACTTAAGTTTTTGAATTTAGTAGAATATTTCCGATACCACCTAGTCTGGATAAACGAGATTCTTGTGTAGCAAGAATTCCCCGCAAATTAAGTGTTATAACTGTCAAGCATACTCGACCAATTACACTACTACCTGTCCAGAACATCGCTGGAGCTCTTTGTTCTTGTCCCCAACAGACTGCCGTTCCACTTTTTCCGTAACTTTCCCAAAATCTATTCTTCAAAGTATTTTGTGTCTGCTATCTCCGAGATGGTACAATGTTACACGGAATGGACTAAATCACACTTTCGCGTCCTGACAAAATATTAAGTTGAGTCTTCTGAACGCTATCTGCTTTGTTGCACGAGACGACGCGCGCGCATATTCATGCGCGAGTACCTTGAAACTTTCAACCACATTATGTGATCAAAAGCATCCGGACACCTGGCTGAAAATTACAAGTTCGTGGCGCCCTCCATCAGTAATGCTGGAATTCAATATCGTGTTGGCCCACACTTAGCCTTTGTGACAGCTTCCCCTCTCGCAGCCATACGTTCAATAAGGTGCTGGAAGGTTCCTTGGGGAATGGCAGCCCATTCTTCACGGAGTGCTGCAGGAAGGAGAGGTATCTATGTCGGCCATTGAGGCCTGGCACTAAGTCGGCGTTCCAAAGAATCCCAAAGGTGTTCTGTGGGATTCAAGTCAGGACTCTGCGCAGGCCAGTCCATCACAGGGATGTTATTGTTTTGTACCACTCCGCCACAGGCGGTGCATTATGAACAGGTGCTCGATCTTGTTGAAAGATGCCATCACCTAATTGCTCTTCAACAGTGGGAAGCAAGAGGGTGTAAGGCCCCTCCATGAAAAACACGACCACACAATAACGCCACCGCCTCCGAATTCTCCTGTTGACAGTACACACGCTGGCAGATGACGTTCACCAGGCATTCCCCATACCCACACCCTGCCATCGGATCGCAACATTGCGTACCGTGATTTGTCACTTCACACAACGTTTTTCCACTGTTCAATCGCCCAATGTTTACGTTCCTTACACCAAGCGAAGCGTCGTTTGGCATTTACCGGCGTGATGTGTCGCTTATGAGCAGCCGCTCGACCATGAGATCCAAGTTTTCTCACCTGCCGTGTAACTGTCATAGTACTTGCAGTGTATCCTGATGTAGTTTGGGATTCATGTGCGATGGTCTGGATAGATGTCTGCCTATTACACATTACGACCCTCTTCAACTGTTGGTGGTCTCTCAGTCAGCAGACGTGGTCGGCCTGTACGCTTTTGCGCTGTACTTATCCCTTCACGTTTCCACTTCACTATCACGTCGGAAACAGTGGACCTAGAGATGTTTAGGAGTGTGGAAACCTCACGCAATGGTGTATGACACAAGTGACACCCGATCACCTGACCACGTGGAGTTCCGTTGCCCCATCCTGAGCTCCCAAGATGTCTAATGACTGCTGAGGTCGCTGATAAGGAGTACCTGGCAGTAGGTGGCAGCACAATGCACCTAATATGAAAAACTTATGTTTTTGATGGTGTCCGGATACTTTTGACCAAGTAGTGTATCTATATTGGTGTCCAGCGTCAAGCTAATGCCGTCATTTTGAGTGCGTGTATATCTGTGAGAAAACTGTCTAATTTTACTATTTAATCAGTCAGAAGGTTAGAAAAGCTTGGCTTAATAGTAACCTGTTCTTTTGAAAACGGGTGCCTTCCTAACGTAAACATGCAGAATAACTCAGGTGATGGAAAACAATAGCCCTATTGTTCTTTTTCTTTCCTTGGTACCAAACACAAGAGAATCCAATGAACACGTGTTGTTTCACAATATATCATTCTAAGTAATTAACTTAGTAATAGAGAGAATTAAGGAGTTGAAGATGCAGACTTGGTGTTGTCTGCAGAAACAGATTCAAACTGTTTTAATTTGCAGTAGTTCTGTGTAGTCATGTATGGAAGTGAAACTTGGGCGATAAATGAACAATAAGGAAGTAGAAACTTTGGAAATTTTGTGCTATAGGAGAATGCTGAAGATTACACTGGTAGGTCACGTAACTAGTGTGAAGGCAATGAACAGAAATGGAGAGAAAAGAAGTGTGGCACAACGTGACTAGAAGAAGATACCATAGTCCGAGGCATCAAGGGATCACCAATTTAGTATTGGAGGGAAGCGTGGAGGGTAAAAATCGTGAAGGGAGACAAGAAAGATGAATACGCTATACGCAGATTCAGAAGGATGTAGGTTGCAGAAGTTAATCGGAGACGAAGAGGCTTGCACAAAGCAAAAGTATCATGGGGAGCTGCATCAAAGCAGTCTTTGGACCGAAGAGCATAACAAAAACAGTTCTGCTGATATACAGAGGCTTGCACAGGATACACCACTGTCGAAAGCTACATGGCACCAGAATTTGGACTCAAGAGCACAACTCAAGTATAAAGCAAAGAAAAGCTCTGTGGATACATTTAATAACTCTGGCGAAAAGACCAGCAAAAGATTAGAAGTGAAGTTGCAACAATTTTATGCGATTTGAAAAACCAAAAGCCACGCCTGCCTACAGATTACGTAAACTTGGAACAAAACCCGCATCAGAACAACATAAATGCTAGTGCAATGTAGCCCCAGTAGTAACAGGTGCACGGTCCCGCAGTCCCCCGTTATTGTACGGCACTGACAGTGAGTTTGCATTGAATGAAGTTACATAATAGTCCGATCACTTTCCTAAATAATTACACAGTATCGTACATTCCCTAAAACAAACTCATGCTCCGATTGCTTGCTATCATCGGAGCAGTCCGTAAACAACTAGCAATCAACCACTGTTATTCTGATCCTGGTATAAGAGGACAAGCGTGCGCTGTGTTACACACTTACTGAGAATGAAAATTTATAATAAAATACTTGGCAAAATACTCAATATGAAGTAACATCCTGTAAAACGAAAGCTACAGAACATTCTGTGAGAAAAATTACCACTCAGTAGAACTATTGTACATGAAGCATGAAGTGGTAGGGGAAAATGGGGGTTAACTGGGTCTGTTTTTCTTCCCTTAAAATGTTGCTTAAGAATTTTTTTTTTAATTATTATTCGTGTATCTGGGGCAAAACATGTATAAAAATTACAGGCACTTTCTTTTTTGCAGTGTCTCGCACAGATTCTACAGAAATGGAGAACTACTTTGACCCTACTTTTGGACCATTTAACCCGAGTGGCTGGTTTAACTGGACCTCTCGGTTAGATAAATCTCAAGAACCTAAATATAAAAATTGCAACAACATTGGAAACAATGCTAAACACACCTTTATGAGTATATTTATGAAAAGATCGTAGAAATATCATAAATAGTGCACAATGAATGCACCGACAACGGTCTACAATCAGATCATGTTTTCATTGCGAGCCCTAGTGCCAGGTATTGGACTGCGTAATTTGGCAATTTCAATTGAAGCAACAAAGATATCATCATCATCATCATCATCATCATCATCATCATCATCATCATCATCATCATCATCATCATCTGCAGCTTCAAATTTTTTAGTAGAAACAATTCTCTTAAAAAAATTACTTCACGGACATCCCTGTACATTTTAATAGCTTGAACAACATAACAGTGACAACTCGTGGCAGTTTTCTCTTAACTTTGACTACAGTGACGCCCCCTTCTTCAATGCTTCAACATTTGGTCACCATTTGTGTAAAAGTCAGTATCACAGGAATCAATGTGCCAGACATGATCAGCATCGTCAGAGCTGCTGCTGCTGCTGCTGCTGCTCTCCTCCAATACTTGGCGTTCGACTGAAGGCTTTACTTTTTTCTTGGCAACTGTCTAGATCTTCTCTCTTTTGCTGCTGCGTCTAACTGTTGCACTGGTAAGCACAGTTTATTTCCTTTCTTTCTACTTCTTGTTTTCCTTGCACCAATCTTATAATACTTCCAAACTTGCACAGAATGTACAGTTTCTGTTGGCTGATCTTGTCTGATAGCCAAGATTCTCTATCCGCATCTTCTTCCAGTAAGTCACGTGCTGTTTGTTGTTTTACTAGCAGAGGTCTGTCCGTGCATATGACAAAAGAAGGAAAAAACTATTAATCTTGGTCGGTAAATTGAAAGGTTGAATACCACTGACACTAAAGCCTTTTCAGATGTTGGGAGCGATAAAAGCCAAATGATATGCAACACCTCTAGTGCTGCAATGTCTTAAATGGCAACTCTGCGGGCACTGGCGGGTTTTTCTGTGAAGCGTTCCGCTTAACCCCACACTTTATTGGTCCAGTTAATCCCACCTTCACTTTAATCAATAGTTTTCAAAATAGTGGGAAAATGGCTCATGCTCAGCTTACATTTCATGGAGAACCATAAAGCAATAGACAGCGATTACAACTCAAAGGAACAAAATTGTGTACTACTAGCAATTAAAATTTTAGGAGAATTTGTTAAATGCGAGAAAAAATTACTCTTGGCAGTGGACTTCACATACATATGCGAATTTACCCAAAATAAAGCAGACATATATATGGTCAAATAGTGCAGCAAACCTAAGGAAACTACTTTATCCTACGAAAAAATAATTTTCACTATTGAATCTTTAATTAATGTGATGGTCCAATCAACCCCGAATTTCAGTTGATCGCAACCTCCCAAAACTTAAGCATGCTGTAACTTAGGAGTAGATTTATTAGATAACTGTTTTCCAGTAACACCACCAATTCAGTACTGGGTTACTGTAATTGGTATTTCTTGTAAACTGATAGTGGTGATGTTTTGCCAGAAATTTTGTATATGTCTCCTGCATCTGGACGATATTATTTATAAATTTACATTATGCGACTAATGAATGTTGATTCAAACGCACAGTTATGAAACTAACTTTACTAGTAACCCGAATTAGCAATAAGTATCTTTAATGCACTGATTACAGCAATCTTTTGATATTATGGAACAGTAAATAAGCTGCGCAGTTGTTATAGGTTAACGAAAAATTTATTAGTGGTTTATTTGTGTAGTGTCTAAAGTAGCATGAAACTTACTTTCGTAATTTCATAAGAGGCAGAAATCATAACAGCCGTCAGAAAAAGTAACAGTTAAGGCATTATTCAACTGGTTATTTATAATAGTAGCTAATCGTAGGAAACGAAATTAACAACAGATCAAAGAATGTACTTACGTGCACGAGACAGGTAATATCCACGAGTGGATAACATTCTTCACGAAAAACTGGAAAGAAAGATACGCGTGACCTGGATGCTACGATTCTTTACTGCCGCCCAAAAATGAATAGGGAAAATAGTTCAGGCAGAACCACGGCGATGTTTATGTGTAACGCGCAGATTCGCAACCAAGGATGTAACTCATTTGTGAATCGTTCAAGAGAGATTGAAAGCTATAAGTAAATGTTTATGAGAACACCAAATATGGTGATAACTCACGCCAGGTGAAACGTGTGATGGCATTGTGTGTGGGAATAAGGAGGGTGGAATCCTGAAATTACTGGGGGAAAAGCGTTACTGGCCCCTATTGGACCACATCACTGGAGAGTTTGGGACGTTAGTATACTGGAAGAAAAAGAAAACCAAGATAAGCAGATAAGAAAGTGCTCTTTCACCAGGAAAACGCTTCAGCAAGCAGTGACACTGTTAAGGAAGAAAATAGACTAGATGGAATGAGAACTGGCTCGTAATTCACGTTGCTATTTTTTTAAGAAAGACATTTTTACGATAATAGAATGTACACTCCTGGAAATTGAAATAAGAACACCGTGAATTCATTGTCCCAGGAAGGGGAAACTTTATTGACACATTCCTGGGGTCAGATACATCACATGATCACACTGACAGAACCACAGGCACATAGACACAGGCAACAGAGCATGCACAATGTCGGCACTAGTACAGTGTATATCCACCTTTCGCAGCAATGCAGGCTGCTATTCTCCCATGGAGACGATCGTAGAGATGCTGGATGTAGTCCTGTGGAACGGCTTGCCATGCCATTTCCACCTGGCGCCTCAGTTGGACCAGCGTTCGTGTTGGACGTGCAGACCGCATGAGACGACGCTTCATCCAGTCCCAAACATGCTCAATGGGGGACAAATCCGGAGATCTTGCTGGCCAGGGTAGTTGACTTACACCTTCTAGAGCACGTTGGGTGGCACGGGATACATGCGGACGTGCATTGTCCTGTTGGAATAGCAAGTTCCCTTGCCGGTCTAGGAATGGTAGAACGATGGGTTCAATGACGGTTTGCATGTACCGTGCACTATTCAGTGTCCCCTCGACGATCACCAGTGGTGTACGGCCAGTGTAGGAGATCGCTCCCCACACCATGATGCCGGGTGTTGGCCCTGTGTGCCTCGGTCGTATGCACTCCTGATTGTGGCGCTCACCTGCACGGCGCCAAACACGCATACGACCATCATTGGCACCAAGGCAGAAGCGACTCTCATCGCTGAAGACGACACGTCTCCATTCGTCCCTCCATTCACGCCTGTCGCGACACCACTGGAGGCGGGCTGCACGATGTTGGGGCGTGAGCGGAAGACGGCCTAACGGTGTGCGGGACCGTAGCCCAGCTTCATGGAGACGGTTGCGAATGGTCCTCGCCGATACCCCATGAGCAACAGTGTCCCTAATTTCCTGGGAAGTGGCGGTGCGGTCCCCTACGGCACTGCGTAGGATCCTACGGTCTTGGCGTGCATCCGTGCGTCGCTGCGGTCCGGTCCCAGGTCGACGGGCACGTGCACCTTCCGCCGACCACTGGCGACAACATCGATGTACTGTGGAGACCTCACGCCCCACGTGTTGAGCAATTCGGCGGTACGTCCACCCGGCCTCCCGCATGCCCACTATACGCCCTCGCTCAAAGTCCGTCAACTGCACATACGGTTCACGTCCACGCTGTCGCGGCATGCTACCAGTGTTAAAGACTGCGATGGAGCTCCGTATGCCACGGCAAACTGGCTGACACTGACGGCGGAGGTGCACAAATGCTGCGCAGCTAGCGCCATTCGACGGCCAACACCGCGGTTCCTGGTGTGTCCGCTGTGCCGTGCGTGTGATCATTGCTTGTACAGCCCTCTCGCAGTGTCCGGAGCAAGTATGGTGGGTCTGACACTCCGGTGTCAATGTGTTCTTTTTTCCATTTCCAGGAGTGTACTTTGTCTGACAAAACCTACTCTCCCAGACTGCATTAAAAGATCGGGCCTCTTTGAATTACGGGACGTAGTCCGTGATGTTCAGAATTATTACTTTTTTTGCTGAATTTTAATAAGCCTAATCAATCCCTACGCGAGACTCGAAGATATCTACTGGTTCTTTGGCAAAGAAACTATTCCGGCATTTACCTTCAACGCTTTCGGAGAACCGTGGAAAAATGATGGCCCGATAGGGTCTGAACTCACTACCGAATGCGAGTCCAGTGTCATTACCTGTCGAGCAATCTGTGTACGTGCGCTCTGCACCGTGATTGCTTCGTCCAATGAGTCATTAAAACCCAAGCTCCAGATAAATACACCGCTGTCACTTAAGGATTTGGAAATTCCCAGTTTTAAAAGGACTTGTGCGAGAAGAAATTGAAAAGTTGAGGTATGCTCAAGACATTTTTACATAGTGACTTCAGAGAGTTAAGTTACACATGTCGTCACACGCTAACAGCACTGCACAACGGGAGTGGCGCATCGTGAGAAGAGAGCACATGTTACGAGTTTGCTACACAGAACGGGCAGTTTTGCTGCAGCACTGTTAACAGACGCATGAAAGTGTTGGAGTGAAATGGTGCGGCGCTAACTGGAAACGCACTCCAAAGTTTAATCACGTGGTGCAGTATGATTCTTGTAAGCAATACGTCTAAATTGCCTAAAGATTCGCCGTGAAGTTCTGGCGACATATGGACCAAATGCTTTTGGTAAGTCCTTATGAATTTGGTAATGGAGGGTGGTTGTTGGGGGGGGGGGGGGGGGGAGGGGGGAGCAAAGTTTGAATACATTACGCAGGTACAAGCGGATTAAACTGCACCAGTTACGCAGAGATCTAGCGGCTTGCATGTAACAGAATAGCGTTGACAGCCACATAAACCAGTTTTCTGGGTGGAAATCACAACAACAGCTACAACTGACAGACGGTTTAAATTACGACAGATAGGCGTCTCAGCACTACAAGGCGACCGGAATCGGGAGCGCAGGTGGTGAATGCTATGTCGCTGCTCACATCCCGGCCGGAGCTCGGAAACTTCCCTGGTCGCCACCCTGACTGCAGCGGAAGGGGGCTGGCGCAGGTGGCGCCTGGGGCAGGAGCCGCGACAGCTGGCAACCGCGCCGGCCGCGGCCCACAGCTGCTGATAACGCCACACCACGCCAGCCAGCCAGCTATCTACCGGCACCGGGCAGTCCGACCGCCCACCGACTCCAACCACACGTGCTGCCACACCAGCCGCTTCTCCAGTGGCGCGGGTGCCCTTCAAGGTACTACACACGTTGTCTGCTACCCTTTACCGGGTCTAAAAAGGAAAACACTTTCAAAGCGGTGGCGGTGGAGCGCCGCGGATCGAGCTTTGGTTCTGAGCGGAGATCACAGTTTTTTTTTTACTGCCCCCCCCCCCCTTGCGCTCCACAAATTATATTCGTGTTCGTCAACATGTTTACCATGCCTATTAGTTTAACAACGACAAAATGTAAGATGTATTAATTTATTTACATCAACATGCAGTACAACGCTTTAAAAATCCAAGAAAATGCAACTCACAATATTACACCATTTAAATACCATTCGTGTGAAAAGCTGTGAACATTTGTCACGCAATTAATTTAAGGTTCTAATAGGAACAAACCCTCACATCTACATATCTACATTTACATTATTGCTCTGCAGCTCACAATTAAGTGCCTTGTTGAGTATTCATCGAACCACCATCGAGCTTTTTGTCTACAGGCCCTGTATCAAAGAGCGCACGGGGAAAACTTGAGACAAATCTTTCTTTGCAAGCCGTAATTTACACAACTTAAAATCGAAGTTAGCACTTACCATTATCGGTATTTCACTTAGCACTGCCGACTGTGAATATAGGTCTTTCAGCTACAGCTACGGAAGGGTGCAAATGTAGTTCTGATTCTTTCTGTCGTTTCCCCCACCGTTCGGGGAGGTAGTCTTTCCCTTTCTGTCATCCCTTATTCAACAACCTATTGTTTGAAGTTCTTTACAATTCATATTACGACGATGCTCCGTTGCCCTAACTGGTACTGATGAGAGTAAAACATACCTGGAGATGACTTAGGTGGGGATGCTGAGTGTCCGCACCTCGTGGTCGTACGGTAGCGTTCTCGCTTCCCACGCCCGGGTTCCCGGGTTCGATTCCCGGCGGGGTCAGGGATTTTCCCTGCCTCGTGATGACTGGGTGTTGTGTGATGTCCTTAGGTTAGTTAGGTTTAAGTAGTTCTAAGTTCTAGGGGACTGATGACCATAGATGTTAAGTCCTCCCTCTCAACCAGGTTTTCAAGCCAGAACAATGGGAACGCAGGTGTTGGGCTACATGAGAACAACCAATTCTCGTTCCATCCAGCATATTTTCGCCTTCTTCAGTGAGGCGGGGTAGGATGCAGCGTTGTCCCAACGAAAGGCATGCATATTCAAATACAGAGAAATGTAAACAGGCAGAATACGCCGCTGAGGTTGGCAACAGCTATAAAAACAACAAGTGCCTGGCGTATTCGGCTGGGCTGCCACAGAGGTCGGTCCTGGGGCCCGTTTTGTACAGTCTGTACACTGCGGAGACTCCCACGCCCCCCCCCCCCCCCCCCTGGTGCACACCGCACAATACGCTGACGACACCGCCTTTTACACTCGTAATGCGAATAAGGACCTGGTCATTCGTAGGCTACAAAGGGTTTTAGATAACACAGGAACCTGGGCTCGTCGCTGGCGCGTCAACATCAATCCTGAAAAGACATAGGCTATGTTGATCACCCAGAGACTCTGACCCCCCAACGCGCCCCCCCCCCCCCTTTCACGTACACCGACATGGATCCCGACTTCCCTGGCGCAGATCCACCAAGTACCTCGGCGTAATCTTGGACTCGAGACTAACGTGGAAACCTCATATAGACGAGATCGACAGGAAGGTCTGCGCCAGAATGTCCATCCTATACCCGGTCCTCAACACGACCAGCTCCCTTCCCTGCTCTGTAGGACTAAACGTCTATCAGGCCCTTATACGGCCAGTAATGGAGTATGCGTGCCCTGTCTGGGGATACGCGGCAAAGCAACACCTGGACAAACTCCAGAGGCTGCAGAACCGCGCCCTCAGAAGAGCACTGCACCTGCCCATGGGATTCCCCACCGACGATCTGCATGCCGCTGCCGAAATCCCATTCCTCAAAGATTCCAAGATCTGTCAAGGGCCTTCTACGAGAGCTCTTCCAGATTTGGAAATAACCTCATCCAATCCTTAGGCCAATATGACATGTCCCGCGATAAACACAAACTCCCCATGACGATCTTCGACGACTAAGTCGAGGAGAAAAATCCCAAACATCTCCAAATCCTAATACCAATCCTTAATCCTTAAAATACCCAACATCTCGCCAACCTCAGGCAAGTACTAGACACCACCAGAATACCACCACAATACACAGACAGCCAAAACAATCAAAGACAATCACACAATTACAACACACATTGTGGAGTAAAAGCCAACAGGCTACAAACTCCTCCTCCATACACTTCCCCAAGGAGGGGAAAGTGAAAGGTGAGAAGGGAAGAGAGCCCTCGTTAGATTGGTTACCGCTGCTACAATGACAGGTTATCAAGATTTCAGAGAGTTCGAAAGTGGTGTTATAGTAGGCGCACAAGCGATGGGACACAGCACCTCCGAGGTAGTGACGAAGCGGGAATTTTCCTGTACGACCATTTCACGTGTGTACCTTGAATATTAGGAATCCGGTAAAACATCAGATCTCCGAAATCGCTGCGGCCGGACAAAGTTCCTACAAGAAATTGACCAACGACGACTACAGAGAATCGTTCAACGTGACGGAAGTGCAACCCTTCCGCAGATTTCAGTGCTAGGCCATGAACAAGTGTCAGCGTGCGAACCTTTCAACGAAACATCATCGATATTGGCTTTCGGAGCCGAAGGCCCACTCGTGTACCCTTGATGACTGCACGACACAAAGCTTTACGAGTCGCCTGGGCCCGTCAACACCGACTTTGGACTGTTGATGACTGGAAGCATGCTGACTGGTCGGACGAGTCTCTATTCAAATAGTATCGGGCGGATGGACGTGTACGGGTATAGAGACAACGTGAAGAATCCATGGACCGTGCTTGTCAGCAGGGGACTGTTCAAGCTGCTGGAGGTTCTGTAATGGTGTGAGGCGTGTGCAGCAGGATTGATGTGGGACCCCTGATACGTTTAGATACGACTTGTCAGATGAAACGTATGTATGTAAGCATCGTGTCTGATCACCTGCATCCATTCATGTCCATTGTACATTCCGATGGGCTTCAGCAATTCCTGAAGGACAATGCGATACCCCACACGTCCAGTATTGCTACAGAGTGGCTCCAGGAACACTTTTTCCGAATTTTAAGACTTCCGCTGGCCACTGAACTCCCCAGACATGAAATTATTGACCATATCTGGGATGCCTTGCAACGTGCTGTTCAGACATAATCGAGTCCATGCCACGACGTGTTGCAGCATTTCTGCGTACTCTGCTTGGTGGGGCTACACAATATTAGGCAGGTGTACCAGTTTCTTTGGCTCTTTGGCACTTCTGCTCAACACATCTGTGCAGACCCTCATCGCACATAATACGTCGTCTATTCGGTAGGTAAGGCCCGATCGGAAGCGAAATGAAAACCACAGTGACAATGCGATGAATGTCTGTCCCGATGTGTTGAGCAGTGTCTCTTGTATGTCGTTTGATCGCGTTTCTTCGCTCGTTCCAGTTCTGAGAGCAGTGAGCACGTGAAGATGCCTAGAAAATTGTGTCTCCCGCGAAGTATGAGGGCTTGGTGGACAATTTCGCCTGATGTCATGCAGCCCTCACAACATAACTGTCTTGCGTTTCCGTCTTCATGACAGTTCTCGACTGCGCACTACAGGGGCAATGAAGATGCTCCTGCAGAGTTTTCGATTGGAAGTGTTACATTACCCACAATATAGCCCCTAACTGACCACCCCTATGTTTCATCTCTCTGCTCACATGAACCACTGGGTATCAAGGCAAAACGTTCTGGCACACACAACGAGCTGCAGACCAGCACAGAGAATTGGCGAAAAGCACAGGCAGCTACCTTCTATGAGAAGGCTATTGGAAAGTTCGTACAACGCTATGACACATCTATAATTGGAGCTTATTCTCCGAATAGCAAAAATGGTTCAAATGGCTCTGAGCACTATGGGACTGAACATCTATAGTCATCAGTCGCCTAGAACTTAGAACTACTTAAACCTAACTAACCTAAGGACATCACACAACACCCAGTCATCACGTCTCCGAATAGCCCTCGTTTGTTTACACACACACACACACACACACACACACACACACACAAAATAGGTGTGTGTGTGTGTGTGTGTGTGTGTGTGTGTGTGTGTGTGTGTGTGTGTGTGTGTGTGTGTGTGTGTGTGTACTGTCCCTATCAATTCATGTCGACAAAATGAGTATCACGCTGCATCAGACTAATATGGGGCCGCTCTATCGAATGGGCACGTAAAATTTCGCTTTAAAATAATTTTATTCAGAACAGGAAAAGAAACCGACTGTTTCCGTCGACACTGAGCGTCGGGAAAATGCAACTGATGTCTGTTAGTAGAGCCACCTGGTATGTAAAATTTTCGCACCATGTCTGGCTTTGTGGCATCTCACAAAGCTTTTACAGTATTCATGTAATTGCACGATGTAAACCTTTGGCGACACACGCAACTACCAGTCTGAATTCAAGCTCTATCCACTCTCGGTGGGACATGTCCTCATCAACTGTGGCACTGGCAGCAATGATTTCTCCTGTAAATCACTGATGTTGACTGGCGTTTAGAAGACTCTGTCCTTAAGACATACCCCCACAGAAAGAAGTCGAATCGCTGTAGTATCAAGCGACCAGCAGAACCTGGGAAATGGACCACACCAGCGATCTGGAAACATCTGGTCTAAAAAATCTCGCATAGTCTGAGCCCAATGTGGCGGTGCACTATCATCTTGGAACGCGGTACAGTTAAAGTGACTCAAGGTGGACTACTATAATATTGATATCACAATAGAAAATCCGTAAACCAGCGAGTCCAAAAGGCTGATTATCACTAACATAACTACTCTTCTGTTATTTACTTGTGAGTTTATGGACACACATGGACTACGAACTGTTTGAGCTCACTGATATGACTGTATTACAGTAAGGCGTTATGGACCTAGTATGGACTACGAACTGTTTGAGCTCATCGACATGACTGTATTACGGCAAGTCGGAGTGCTATCTTACATACAGCCAGTGGTTTCCTCGCAGAAGACAACCATAACATAGTTCCTTTTCTGCTCTTGGTGAAGCATTCAAGAAACGGCAAGTTCCGCCCTAAGCATGTTTGCTGTTCAGGGCGTAATGTGGGAGCATCAAATTTTCAGGACCCCATGAAGGAAACGTTTAGCAATTTGCTTTAACCAGCACGGACAATGATGCTAACGGAACCATCTCAATGTGCAGGAACTAGACTTCATGCGGCGTTTTTTATTATTATTTAAAGATGAAGTGCGCGCGCACGCAAGCAACCAAGCACAACCCTACGCGCTGATGAGGCCTAGTTTACACATGACTAATAATATTCTAGCAGTTTTAATCGTCAAAAGTGCTTCAGAAACATCTGCGCCTCAACAGTGTTACACAGCTGTGTGCGTGTGAGAACACTGACTATATCTTCTACTGCTGGATAAATCGGCGAGATTCCACAAAGGCCCTATTGCTGCATCTGACACTTAATTGCCCTCTCTCGGAATACTCCAGTTACTCTCAGGTAATAACAACAAGATACATAGTCTCTTATACAAGTTGTAGACTCCGCCTCTAATACCAAGCGACAAGTGAAGCGTTATCAATTTTACACTTTGTACATATTTAAGCTGTAAGCGTGACTTGGTTGGTGTGTTAATTATTAGAGTAATAGCTCGAATAGTAAGAGGTTCTCCGACAAAACAATCTGACTGATATGATTCGTGCGCAGGACCAGTGCACGATCCCAACTTTCGCCTATCACGGACAACAGTCACCTGCTGAGCTTTCCAGACACGACTCACAACCTGCCTCACAACTTCAACTTTCAACGTCCCCGTCTCCTCTGCCACTTTCGTAACTCCGAAGATGTTCTCATCGTATCACGCTCTGTAAATTTCTCGCTGAACGTTGACTTTCTTTACAATATGGCACCGCGGAAAAGAAAGAAAAAAAAAAAAACAAGACGAAAAACGGCAATTTCTAGATCGTGGATGAAAAATACGCTTGACATGCCCCAGCGTGCACGAGAAATACAATGAAGTTTACTGCCAACAATACTTACTTGAAATTTAAAGGAAGCTTATACACGCTATTTCAATAAAGTTACATAGAATTAATTCTGTAGTTGAGTTTTCTGAAGTATCGCACTTTTTGAGTTGTGTCACTGTTCTTGCCGGGGTGCGGTATATTCAGCGCTTCATTTGACGAATGCTGCTTCACCGTTGTGTACGATGCCCCAGACTGACCGAGTCTTGTCGGAATTAGCAAGCGTTATGGGCTGTGCTCGATGTTCGCACTGATATTGTGTGGAGAGCACATGGTGCGTCGGCGGTAGTCTTAGTGCGAGTAATCATGTTGTCCGTGGAAGTGGGACACCGACAGCAGGAATTGGATTCTCAAATTTCGCATACCATTTCAGTCTCTCTCTCTACTGGTTGTCGGCAGCATTCTGGTCATGCTGGTCGAGATGCTACTATTTGTGTATCTTTATCTCGTGTGCTTTTCCTATCTGACTGCATTTATCTGAGTGCGAGGCAGTGATAATCCTGCTACGCGTTAAAAGTACGCTGTGCAGGGTGAAAGAATGGCTGTGGAAACGGGTACAGCAAAATCTCTGAACTTGTCGTGAAATGAGCTTCGATTAGGAATGTTGTTCTGATCATATTATCACGCTACTGTTGTAAAAGACTGTAATTAAAGCCGGTAACGTTCGGCGAACAACCTTGGGCCGTGTGAGCTCTTTCTGAGAGCGGAAAAGTGTGTCCTCCCAGGAAAAGTGTCTGTCCCCTACGACTTTATGAGGAAAGAGACCAATATTTATGTAACTACGATAGATCTATAACAAAAGCTGAACACCTCGTATGCTACGTGCGTGTTGATCAATACATTAATTAAATAAACACCTTAAGTAGATCTATACACAGAAATTTTAGCATCAACCTTGCGTTTTAGAAGCTTAAATTCTGCTAATATGGAATGTTAGTCTTCCTCCAAAAAGGTAATTCTCCTTGCCCATCAACAGGAAAAGTCTGGCTGCGCCCGAAAATTATGTTTATGAAGACTGATGTTTACATTTTAACCCTCTAGCAAGTCTTATGAATGAAGTACGTCCGCTATTCTGACACTGAGGCTTCTAGATTTATCATCTATGATAGACATAATTCGCTTAATACTGAAATTTTAAATTCCTCAGTATTTAAACTATTTTTTTTTTAAAAGGAAGCCGATTTGAATTAATTGAGTTGAGAAAGATTTCATACAATACAGCCATCGTTGGTGAAGCATCAGGAGACTAGCAAGTCACATACTACGCTTTTTTGTTTCTTTTCGTAGTTGAATTCTTAAGTAAGCAGTAGTGGCGTGGATACGCCGTCTGCGGACGCAGGAGGAGCTGGCCGCAGTTGGCAAACACCTGAAGACGCTTATGGCTGCGGTCAGCCGTCTGCAAGCGCCTCAGGGTGTGACGAAAGCTGAATAACTGGCGCATAGCGTGAGACATCTCCGGCGTCGCTTGATTCTCACACGGATTCTGCTGTCGAGGCACATTGCAGCGTACTAGGCGCGGGGGATCTCGCACGCACTGCAGGGCGAGCGGCGGTTTTCTACGCGGTCGCGACGGTCTAGGTGTGAAGACGTGGAGTCTGGCCGTCCGGCCTAGCCCATTCACTCTTGTCACTACCTTCGCACGTGACAGATTTCCCGGAAGACGAAAACCGTATTTCGGAAACGGTTTTTCGCTGTCGTGTTTACATGTTAAGATCTGAAGCGGACTTGATAGCCCAGTTATATATGGGGCCTACAAAACATCTGATACAGTTTATGATTTAGTCAGCAGAATCGCTGTCTCTCTACAATTAGTTCACATATTAGCCGAAAATTTTTAAGAATTAGACGAAACCTGACAGCCAAGGCACGTTTCAAAACCGGTTGCGTTTACATGGGCGCGCGAAAGTCGATTGCGGAATTGGAAAAACAGCAACCAGAAACGGATTTCCAGAATCGATTTTGAAGTGTTTACACGACAACCCAGTATTGGGAAACCGGTTTACGAAATACTGTTTTGGGAGCTCTACGTAAACGGTATGTTTGAGTGGGCAGGTCAGCAGGGTAGGAGCAGACACGGAGGGGAGGGGTTCACTAGTTATCGGGAGCTCCCATCATAGGCGCGTTATGGAGCCCCGTAGAGAAATAGCATCCAAGGCGGGAAAGAATTCCGATGTGCACTCGGAGTGTGTCTTCATCCGAGATGTGGAGCATTCCCTGCCTGCAGCTACCTAGCGTGCATGGTGCAGTGTTCTGAAAGTTGTTGCTCATGTCTTCACCAATGACGCCTGTTGGACTCAGTCGCAGGGTCGTACCCAGAGTCGAACGGGGTCCTTTTGTTTGGAACTTAGTGGAGGAATCTCAACCGGAGGCTTCTTCGATTCTGTGACAGTCATTGCCGCAGATTTTTCAACCTGCGCTATGGGGTAGGGGAGGGCGGGAGATAGGGAGTTGTATGCTCGACTCCCTTTGGTAGGTCAGGGGTGCACAACACGAAGGACGCAACAATCAGTACTTCTGGAGTGCACGGAGGGATTTTTCAGGCTACGCGGTACAATGAGTTTCTCTGATGAGCGCTCGCCAGTCGATACGCAATGAACGAAATCAGATCGCGTACAAAGTACACACACTTCGACCGTCAAAATTTTACTAGTAAATTATCGAAGAACTTCCCGAATTTACTGCCCTCCATGAAATTTAACGTGCTCAAATTTTTCTCGGGCCTAAGAGCTGGCTGAGACCCGAAATAGTAAGCTCTGAGGTGCTCATGGAACGTATATCGGAAAGACGTATTAGAGGCCATAGGAGGGGGCTTGTTCATTGCAGTTGACAAAAATACTGTCTCTAATGACGTCGATTTTGAGTGTGGCAGTGAAGTACCTGGTCGCATATAACAGATCTATGTGAAATCAAATATTGGGGTATTTGAGATTTTTGCCACCCACCCAATTCCACTCTGACAGTGACTCATTCGACTGTACTGTACTCTCAGTAGCGCGGAAGTACCCAGGTTATGATATATTAGTTGGAGACGACTTGAACCTGCGTAGTACAGATTGCGACGTCTGTGGAATGACTGCTGGGAGTACAGTCAGTCCTGCTAAATACTTTTGAACACGTTTTTCGAAAGCGTGTCCTGAGCAGCTAGTTCGACAGACCACACTCAAATTTAAACTAATTGTTAATCGCGCTATGGAGACGTACGGGCCTTTTTTGTGGATCAAGGATGGAAAGACCATCTGTGGTTTAATGTTCAAATTGGGAAAATGATGAGGATACCGAGGTTGCTGCCATCTCTGGTTAAAAAAATGGAAATGACAGGCAAAAGTTAGAAATACGTGCGTTTGTAAAAAGATCGATGCGCGAAGCATACAGTAACCACCACCGTCATATCTTAGCAAAATGTTTTGCCGAGAACCCGAGAAAATTCTAGTCATACATAAAATCATTACACGGGTCGAAAGCTTCTATCCAGTCACTCGTCGACCAGTCTGGCGTGGCAATAGAAGACAGCAAAAGGAAAACTGTAATTTTAAATTTCACGTCAAGAGATCATTCCCGCAGGACGATCGCACACACATACCGTCGTTTGACTGTCGCACAGACTGCCGCATGGAGGACATAGAAACAGGCATCCCTGGCGTGGAGAAACAACTGAACAAGGAAGGAAACCAGAAGGTCGCCAGACCAGATGGAATCCCAATTCCGTTTTACGGTCAGTACTCTGCGGCAGTGGCAGGCGACTGGAAAAAAGCGCAGGTGACTCCGATGTATAGAAACGGTAAAGAACATGAGCGGCTCGAAGACAAAGTAACAGTGCTCCGTCAGTTCTCGTCGATGGCAAGTGTTAAAGAGACAAGCGTAAAGTCAGGACTGTCCCAGGCAAGTGTGATTAGGGCCGCTTTTATTCTTCATATTTATATATTATCTGACGGGCAGGGTGAGCAGCAATTTACAGTTCTTTGCTGATGACGCTGTGGTGCGCGGGAAGGTGGTGTTGACTGACTGTACGAGGATACAAGATGACTCTAAACGTAGAAAATTTTACGTTAACGCGGATGAGCAGGAAAAGATTCTTGTAAGTTTCGAATAAGGCATTAGTAGTGTACTGCTTGACAGAGTCACATCGCTTAAGTATCTAGGCGTAACATTGAAAGCAATAGGAAACTGAATGAGCATTTAAGGACTGTCTTAGGGAAGGCGAATCGTAGGCTTCGTAGGAATTTTAGGAAAGTGTGGTTCATCTGCAAACGAGACTTCATATAGGACATTTGTGCGGCCCATTCTGGAGTACGCCTTGAGTGTCTGGGATCCCCAGCAGACATGATTAAATAAAGACATCAAAGCAATTCGGAGGCGTTCTATCAGCACGCAAGTACTGAGATGCTTCATGAACTTAAATGAGAATCGCTAGATAAAAGACGTTTTTTGTCAGACTTCGTATATATGCAGAAAACATCAGGCTGCACTTAGTTTCTTACTCCCCGTCAAAATGAGGTTTTCCTCATAAGAGGCTACGTGACATCTTCACAGGTCCGAACACGTCAGATACATTCCAAATCGCTTCAAGGCTAGTAAACGACTGTAGTTCTCCAACTTGACTATTTTCTTCGCCCAATTCAATTTTTTCATCTTTTATTAGCGTTAGTGGCAGCGTCACCCTTCTAACTTCAGCGAACTACCACTGGATGGCGCTACTGACATGGAACACTACCAATGTTCCAAAATGTGCCATTTGTTATCGTAAAGCAAAGCTTAGAAATTGGCCGAGCAGTTTGTTTACCGTGAGCGTTTAAAGCGTGGGGAGGTGTTTGAAATCAAGCTTGCCATTCAAATATAGGCTTCCAAGCCTTTGTGGAAATCAGCTGGTGATAAGTCTCTGACAACTAAGCAAAGTAATCTAAACCATCTTTTGTTTTCCGTTTTACGTACAAATTTACAAAAAAGGATCTATCGATGATCAGAGTAACTGTTTAACAACATAAGAATATTTTCGGTTTACTCGCACGCAGCCCCAACAAACAGCTATATAGTAAATCAAAGTTACTGTTAAATATTTAACAAAATCTCTTTTTCTTGCGGTGAACAAGAGTTCCCTTCACACGCTATTTCAGTGTGTTGAAAAGTGGATGGTGAAATATCTGTGTCCTAGACTCCCGCTATTAAATACTGAGGTGGTCAAAACTAACATCGGCAGTGAAACTTTAAGCCAAGTGATTTTACACGTTTATTCTATTTAAAAATACGTCACAGCAGGTACAAGTGAAGGTTTGGCTGAAGTCCATTCTGAGAATTTATATTAAGAATACCCCACGATCGAAATAATGTGGAGCTGAACACACAGAGAGAGAGGGGAAAAAAAAAAATACTGTTTGCAGCTGCAGTAGCTGCCAATTCGCATATGTGAAGGTGTATGGGGGCCACGGGAGCACACCAGCGTAGCACGTTGTCGAACCACGGTAACTGCCCGGCAAGCACAGCGCCGAACTACACAGCTACCCTAACTGTTCAAATGTGTCTTTAATATACTACCTGCAACCACACAAAAATCCGGACGTTGCCAGAATTGTCTAGCACTCTGATCGCTGACGTGTGAACTAACAATTTAGTACACTTTGGCAGTACTGTAGGCCGCTCTAACGCACAGCTCTGCTTTTGTCGCCACTGCTTCATGAACATACAGCATTACTGCTTTTCCCTCCTCTTCCTACTGTAACTGCTACTTTTCTCTTGTTTCTCAGGGCAGCTCGACTGTAACTGCAGCCGGATTTTTGGCGAATTTTTCATTCTCAGATCTTTTGTTCCTGACATGAATGAGAGCAAGCAAAATGAGAATGAGAATGAGAACTGACGTATTCACATATACCCGGGGGACAGAGGAAACTGGCATGGCTACAGCGCGTCGTCGACCGACTGTGCCACCCGGAAAGAGAATGGCTTTAGGACATTGTTTCAGCAGGCACCGATGACGAGGACTACTAAAACGAAGCTCCTACTGTCAGGCCTCGTGGCCACGCACTGTCGACAAGCAGCAAAGACTGTACAAGGTTTATACAAATTTCACGAAACTGTATCTCCTACATAAATAAAGATAGAAACTTGAGGTGAATTTTAACTCGTGCACTATTATTATTATTATTATTATTATTATTAGAACGTCCCAACTTTACAAAGATATACAATGAAGCGCCAAAGAAACTGGTATACGAATGCGTATTCAAATACAGAGATATGACAGGCAGAATACAGCGCTCCGACCGGCAACGCCTATATAAGACAACTGCCTGGCGCGGTTGTTAGATCCGTTACTGCTGTTACAATGGCAGTGCCTGCTACATTGGCAGGTCGTCAAGATTTAATTGAGGTTGGAAGTGGTGTTATATTTGGCGCAATTTCAAGAATCCGGTAAAACATCAAATCTCCGACATCGCTGTGGTCGGAAAAAGATCCTACAAGAACGTGACCAACGACGACAGAAGACAATCGTTCAACATGACAAGTGTAGCCCTTCCGTGAACTGCTGCAGATTTCAATGCTGGGCCATCAAAAAGTGCCAGCGTGCGAACCATTCAACAAAACATCATCGATATGGGCTTTCGGAGCCGAAGAACACTCGTTTACCCTTGATGACTTCACGACACAAAGGTTTACCCTTCGCTTGGGCCCGTCAACACCGACATTGAGCTGTTGATGACTGGAAACATGTTGCCTGGTCGGACGAGTTTCGTTTCAAATTATATCGAGCGGATGGACGTGTACGGGTATGGAGGCACCCTTGTGAATCCATGGATCCTGCATGTCAGCAGGGGACTGTTCAAGCTCGTGCAGGCGCTGTAATGGTGCGGGGCGAGTGAAGTTGGGGTGATATGGGACCCTTGATACGTCTAGATACGACTGACACGTGACAAGTACGTACGCATCCTGTCTGATCACCTGCATCCATTCATGTCCATTGTGTGTTCCGAATGACGGTCAATTCCAGCAGGACAATGCGACACCCCACATGTCCAGAATAGCTACAGAGTGGCTCCACGAACACACTTCTGAGTTTAAACACTTCCGATGGCCGCCACTCTCCAAACATGAACATTATTGAGCACGTATGGGATGCCTTGCAACGGGCTGTTCAGAAGAGATCTCCATCTCCTCTTAATCTTACGGATTTATGGACATCCCTGCAGGATTCATGGTGTCAGTTCCCTTCAGCACTATTTCAGACATTGGTCGAGTCCATCCCACGTCGTGTTTCTGCACTTCTGCGTGTTACGAATGTTGTGTGTATTTCACCCGACGCACGACATAAATGCAGACGATGAACATCGCGTCTCATACCTCGTACTTTTGGAGCATCCCTGGAGTTACTTCACTCATTGCTGTTGCGATGCGGCGCCAAGACTCGAAGTCTTTGAAAGAGGAGGCGCACAACTCCACAGAACTGATCACATTCCGAGAGATTAGGTCACGTAGAAGTAGGGATGGCTGTTATAGCTAAGAAGACCAGTTCTGAAATAACCGATTTTCGGTTTTTTATTCCTATTAAATTCTGCAACAAACTGAGAAATCTAAGAATTTTGACTCTCGCAGTTTCGAGATACGCAGAATCAAAATATTAAACAGGAAAAAAAAAAAACTTCGTCGGTCGACTGTTCGCTGCTTTTCTCAAAAGTGGTAAGCGATTAAATACCACAAAAAAATCGCTATTCTCGTACTGATTCTCATTTTTTAAAACGCTGCTAAAATTTTTTGTAATTGGGTCATTACGAAAGGGTGAAAACTGAGGTTGAAGAACTGTGTTTCATTTCAATTTGTCCACTTCCAAGGAATGCGAGCAGATAAAGGCATATTATGCCTACACGGGTAGCACATCAGTTACTTCCTATCTGTATTGTATACTACTAATGAATTGTTGTTAAGTTTTTCATTTATTACTGTTACCACACTTTCCTCCATTATGTGACAGAAAATGCACATAAATAATTAATCTTTTAAAGCGCTTCATCGGACTTCATTGCTACCTCACTTATTAAAAATATTTCCAGAGTACGGTTGGTGCCATTCTGCAGTACTACAGATGTGCGGCGACGGCAGCGAGAAACTACCGTGTAGCCCACGTAGCCTACGCACAATGCACGAACGCGCGTACACCTTAAGCCACGACACACGGCAGCAAGGACATTACTGTCTCAGCTGGCCGCTGTGACCGAGCTAGAATCGCTTCAGTCTGGAACCGCGCGATCGGCCCGGTCGCAGGTTCGAATCCTGCCTCGGGCATGGATGTGTGTGATGTCCTTAGGTTAGTTAGGTTTAAATAGTTCTAAGTTATAGGGGACTGATGACCTCAGAAGTTAAGTCCCATACTGCTCAGAGTCATTTGAACCATTACTCTCTCAGCAATGCTGTACTAATTGTTATGCCATGTATTTGTTGCTCGTTTCTGCCGGCCCTGAAAAAATAGCACTGATCGCTTTCCCCATTTTCTATAACAGAATATTTCAAACCCATACAAACTTAACGAATAAAAATTACTCGTTTTTTAGAAAATGGTTTATCCAAAAGCGAAAAATTTAGCACTGCTGCTATGGCTAACTGATATTTCGGTTTTTTCATTCAGTTATTAACAGATAATAAACACCTGTTAAATCCGAGACCAAACAAATTCCGAAAAATACCGGTTATTCCTAACTAAAATAACGGTATCGGTTTTAACCGATCGGCTTTTCCCATCCCTACCTTCAAGTCCAGCTGTGCAATACGAGATTGGTACACCTTTAACGGCCTATCAATCGTTGAAGCAGTTCGTTACTCAGATAACAACGCTGCAGAGGTGAACTGAATTGTACCTGTTGCAACTGAGAACACAAAATTCCCCTTTGTTGCTGTACTATCACCTCGACTCGACGCACATTGGGTAATTAACGCGCGAACGAGCTGGATCCACCAAGGAGACACCTACTGACACCTACTGACCACTACTCGAACCAAGATGTTACAAATGGCACCAAGGCAAACTTTTAGTTTCGATGCGTATGTTACAATTCACTCTCAATTGCTACCTTCATTCACGTACAAGATACAGTCTTGTGAAGTTAGATAAATATTTTCCGGAGGCCTGTACCGTATGACTGACTCTTTTGTGAATATGAGCAGTAGCTATCCGATTTTTTTTCTTGGTGGATTCACTCTGTATCGCAATCTGTTATGACAATCCATTGGAATAATGTACGACAACTTAAACCGAACATGAGATATTGATATTCTGATATAAAATCGGTTTTTAAATTCCCTACGAAAACGCTTTGTGCGAGGAAACACTGCATCACCAGCTTCATCATCTATTGCACATAGTTAGGGGCCTCCTTGAAAATATGAGGAAGGAGGAGAACTCTTCCTGAGAACCAGTTCAAATGGTTCAAATAGCTCTGAGCACTATGGAACTTGACATCTGAGGTCATCAGTCCCCTAGAACTTAGAACTCCTTAAACCTAACTAACATAAGGGCATCACACACATCCATGCCCGAGGCAGGATTCGAACCTGCGACCGTAGCAGTCGCGCGGTTCTGGACTGAAGCGCCTAGAACCGCTAGGCCACCGCGGCCGGCTGAGAACCAGTAAGCCAACGATTTTTTAAAGAATTGAACTGCCCGAGTATAAATCAACTTCATACGCCTTATTATTTCACAAATCAATGTGACAAATATTTGACGTTAAGGATGTTAGCGAGAAGAAGTTTATGAATGGAGTGAAATTACGTTTGTGTGAAATTACGTTTGTGTGAAATTACGTTTGTGTGAAATTACGTTTGTGTGAAATTACGTTTGTGTGAAATTACGTTTGTGTGAAATTACGTTTGTGTGAAATTACGTTTGTGTGAAATTACGTTTGTGTGAAATTACGTTTCTAGTTTGTTGGAAGCTACTAAGTGCCCTGATTATGAAATACTGGGTGAATATACTCTGCGCAATTTGCACCCCATTTACGCTATCTCAAAACATGGATACGGTTTCTAGCTGTAATACTTGCCTTACTGTGTTAAGCCTTGAACATTATACTATGCGTTTTAATAAAAATGACAGCACTTTAAATTTTTAAACTCGGTAACAATTATCGAAATATTGCAAAATCAAGCCGCTAGATAGGCAACCTGGCAGTGGAACCGGGTGTATGTGCCCCAGTTTCGTCATTTAGCAACACACTGTATAGTAGGAGAATCAATTTTTCCTGAGCTTCCACGCGATGCGTGTTGTTCCACTGCGGTTACGGGCTCTGTGACGAACGCTTATTCTTGTGTTGAACAGTTTACATCAACGTTTTCTGTCACCCGTGATGTAACAGCTATTCCTGTTCAACCTCATGGAGTTGCGACAGGGAGAAAATGCGGCGGCCCAGCAGCGGAAGACAATGACGAAACGTGTGCACGACACAGTTCCTAAACGCGAAAACGATGGAGAACGAATTGAGCGGGGTAAACGCAGACGACCCTGGAGCCACTCTGCCGACTTAACCTTATTTAGCGCAGCTCGCAGTGTCAACAATACTGATAGCACCGTGACGCAACGAGTTCTGTTAAGTAACTGTAACACCACTTCCCCGACAGACAAAGTTTGCATGAAAGGAAATAAAACGGATATAATAAAGCAATTATCAGTGCAACTAAATGTGATGTAACTTATCTTGATAGTCAAGCGGAATTGCTCTTTTCCACCACGTGAACGTTCCTATTGACAATATTCTTCAGTTTACCCGCCCATTTCGCTTTAGTCTGCAGCGCTAGATCGACAGAGGCAAAACGTTGTAAGATGGTCACGGGTCATCAAAATTCGAGAACTACCACTTATGACAATCTTTCACGATGTGGCATGTACCAGACGCCTCTTTCTCGCGTCTGGTGCCAGCTACGCATTATACGAACGTCGTATTAGAAGTATATACATCAGAAATTCTGAAATCAATTTAGAAAATAAAGCTGTCCTCGAGACGATATTTGATTTGAATGCTGGACTGCGCTAATAGGCACAGCCCTGTTACAGGTTTGCCATTCCTCCGTCGTTCGAACAAACTAATCCAGCCAGTTACGAGGAAATCCCAATCACGATGAAACTTGCCAGTTTTGTCGTTAAACCAATCACTGCCAGATGTGGAGGATTAAGGTTACAAAATGGTCTTAGGTAAACTCTCCAGAGAGTTTTTATAAATATACATTTTGTGTTGAGTGCTACTGACAAGGGATTTCAAATTGATTCTGTGTTTCTAGATTTCCAGAAGGCTTTTGACACTGCACCACACAAGCGGCTTGTGGCGAAATTGCGTGCTTATGGAATACCGTCTCAGTTACGTGACTGGATTCGTTATTTCCTGTCACATGTTACAGTTCGTAATAACTGACGGAAAGTCAGAGTAAAACAGATGTGATTTCTGCCGTTTCCCAAGGTAGTGTTACAGGCCCATTGCTGTTCCTCATCTACTTAAACGATTTCGGAGATAATCTGAGCAGCCGTCTTAGGTTGTTTGCACATGAAAGTATTTATCGACTAGTAAAGTTATCAGAAGATCAAAACAAATTGCGAAAGGACTTAGAAAAGATAGCTGTGTGGTGCAAAAATTGGCAGTTGACCCTAAATAACGAAAAGTGAGAGGCCATCCACATGAGTGCTAAAAGGAATCCGTTGAACTTCGGTTACACGATAAATGAGTCAAATCTAAAGGCTAAAAATTTGACTAAATACCTAGGAATTACAATCACATTGGAAAGAACATACAAAAAATGTTGTGGGGGAGGCTAACCAAAGACTGCGTTTTATTGGCAGGACACTTAGGAAAATGTAACAGATCTAATAAGGAGACTGCCTACACTACGCTTGACCCCCCCCCCCCTCTTTTAGAATACTGTAGCGCGGTGTGGGATCCTTACAAGACACGATTGACGGAGTACATCGAGAAAGTTTCACGAAGGGCAGCCGTTTTTGTACTTTCGCAAAATAGGGGACAGTGTCACTGAAATGATACAGGATTTGGGGAGGACATCTTTAAAACAAAGACGTTTTTCGTTGCGGCGGAATCTTCAAGTAATTTCTCCTCCGAATGCAAAAATATTTTGTTGACGCCTATCTACGCCTAAAAACGATCATATTAATAAAATAGGGGAAATCGGAGCTCGCACCGAAAGATATAGATGTTCGTTATTTCCATGCGCTGTACGAGATTGGACTGATGGATACTTATTGTGAAGATGGTTCGATGAACCCTCTGCCAGGCACTAAATGTGATTTGCAGAGTGTAGATGTAGATATGGTATCTAACACTGTAATTTTCCTTGACGCGTATGCCAATTTTATAACCATAGCACATTCAATATGAAGCCAAGTGCCGTGAATAAGTAAATGTCTCGCGCTTTAACACACTGTAAACTTCATTAAAGCATGGAGAACTGACCATGACAGATGGCTGAGATTTAGGCTGTGGCTTTGCTGATTGTAGCCGTCCGGTATTCGCGTAGTACTGGAGAGCCGCAGAATACCAAGAGGATTCGTATTTCATTTCATGCAGAGTAAATTACGGGAGGCGTGGACTTTAGGATTCCGTCCTGTCCAGCGTCGTCATTATTTCGAGGATCACATCTAAGTTTGTTACAGTTATTCTGGTCAACTCATACCACTGCCAGTGACATCACGATCATCCTACATAAGCCGTCATTTGTTGTAAAGTCTCCTACGTCTCCCTTACCATTATACAGTGGACGCTCATTGCAGACTTCCAGCCGGCCGCTGTGGCTGAGCGGTTCTAGGCGCTTCAGTCCGGAGCCGCGCTGCTGCTCTACGGTGGCAAGTTCCAATCCTGCCTCGGGCGTGTGTGTGTGTGTGTGTGTGTGTGTGTGTGTGTGTGTGTGTGTGTGTGTGTGATGTCCTTAGGTTAGTTAGGTTGAAGTAGTTCTAAGTCTAGGGGACTGATGACCTCAGATGTTAAGTCCAATAGCGCTTAAAGCCATTTGAACCATTTTGCAGACTTCCTCGTTTTTGTAGTCATCTATTTCAAGGTAATTGGATAGGTAAAGGCCACGAGAGGGAATATACCGTAACTTCATCAGATTCACCTAAGTAACATACGGGTTTAATTTAAAACCTACATTGTGACAGACGCCGTCATTTTAAACATCCCCTCCCGATTGCAAACCGGCGTAGCTGCGAGAACATTATCACTGTAACATCTACGTTCGTTCGTGTTCCTCACAGAAAGGAAGTCCACAACGTTCGTTTTACGTTAACAGGCCCGAATAACAAATGCCAAACAGCTTTCTGTGACATTCGATGTACATTACGTATTCGTACTTCTATGACGATGTAGAATTTTGATGCTGCTAGTGGCGCTGCTTTGCTCTCCAGTATAGAAAGCAGCGCTTGACTTGATCTTTCGCGTTGGCCAAGAAAACATCATTTACAGAGCAGACCGGAGCAGAAGAAACCAGTCCGTGAAGGGAGCAGGTAAACTGGTGTTTCCCGCAGAAAAGCGCCTTTCTGGACCAAGGCGGGGCGGATCGTGACAAAGGGGAACGTGGGCCCTCCGTACAATAGCCGAGCAGGCGCCTTCGCCTATACAGGCAGGAGCGGCCTGCAGCTGCCTTCTGCCCGAGAAAACCGCGGTAGGGAGCTCAAACTTTGCAGCCGATTTCGGTAAAACGTTGCGCAACAATCGCGTACGCCTAGTACAACGTTCGAAAAAGCAAAAATTTTACACATGCGCTGTTGCTAAATTTGGTAGATTTGTCAGCATATTAAGTGATCGGTACCAAACGTTTTATGAAAATGGATATGGACGATTGTCTGATAATATTAACGCATTTTTATGTACAGGGTGGAACAGACCTAGTTACTGAACATCAGCACCCAAGATTTTTCTTATGAAATTTAATTAAAGACTAATGTGCAATGCATGCGACACGTTGTGGGTGCACTATATTTATTTATACATGTATTTATTTGTGCATTCATTTAAACTGGCCATAAACACATAATAAGAATTCATTATTACGTTGTTGTCGCTTAGGAGTAGTGACATCAAACAGAACCGTATGGCAACAGTAAGTACACAAGGAGTCGATGGGGGTAAGTTGACCTATCGAAAGAAGGCGAAAGATAATACAGTGAAATTAGCAGGTCAGATGGAAAGAAAATAACAAATTTGAAACAATGAGGAAAGTTTAGTTTAAAATGTCACAAGGATACTTGTTCCCTGCTGGATACAAAGGAAACCGCTGTTTTATGCCGAGAAAGAAGCCTCACCGATAATAAACTTAGAACTTTGATCTTCTTTTGAATGTAGCATAGCTTTGGGTAAGGTGCATACGACAGGGAAATTTGTTCCAATGTTGTACGGTGGAGATGGAGAAAGATTTAGTGTTACGCAAAAGTACAGGCAAGATACTGGACGTATCCCATCTGGTATTGCAGTCATAGAATGATAATAGGTATTTAAGTGTCATATTAAAAAGTAGGCTATGAAACTATGAGTGTGTGAAATGGCAGACGTATCAACGAGTACTTAACATCCTGAATGAAGTTACGCACGTCAACAAGCTTATTACGTGATTAGCACTGCGTTTCTCGACTACAAACCAGTTTCTCGACTACAAACCATAAATATTTTTTTCCAAATCTTATTTGAAAACGCACCCGCAACCTGAACGTTTCCATATCGTTAGGTAATGTAGACTGAACAAGGAGCCCTCATTACGTATCAGAAGCAAGCGAAACTTCACATAAAACGTTAGCGAAGGTGATCGTAAGCTGAAATGAGCGAAATTATTTCTCGGCGGGAAAAGCTGCTATTCGAGATCCGTTGGGTATCGTCAATAGATGACTTTGGGAAGGGCTAAAACAATTCTCTCGCTACATTGCGTTGCTGGACCGTTACGGCAGTGAATTGAATTAAATCAGTCGCCCCCATGATTCTTATACATCTTGCACCAGAACAACGTGTTTGACTTCTTGTCCGGCATACGAAGTATGGACAAGAAACTGTAATATTACTTGATTGCAAATCAAGCGGACCAGTTGCTGTTTCTTTAAATTGCCACCCCGTGTCATTTGCCAGTGGCTATAATACGTCTATCATTGTGCGAGTACAGTCAGTCTCTCTCTCTCTCTCTCTCTCTCTCTCTCTCTCTCTCTCTCTCTCTCTCATAAATTAAAGGCAAAAAAGAAGTGTAAGTAGTTCGCGAGATCGGCTTCGAAAAGTGATTCGAGTGTCAAATGTATTTTTTAGGCAGGATATCTGGAAAAAAATATACATGCATTTTTATGTGAAAATAATTTGCCCTGTAATAATGGAGCGTGTGCACGCACGTGACGTTTACGTGACGAAAGTTTGAATTACAAATATTTTCTTCACTGCTTACGTTTGTATGTTTATTTTATTTTTTTACTTTGGTTGGTTCTAGCAAATTTAGCACAGTTTTCAAATTTCGCTTCCTATTCTAAGCCTGTAAATCTACAGTCTGCAAAGAATCCAAGTCCTACGCGTAAAACAATTTCGAACTTCTGACTACATTACAAATAACTTAATGTGTTATATATTTGATGTTAGGAATGTAAGCCATAAAAAGTTTAGAATAGGTTAAACATAAATTCAAACTTTTGTTGGAAGTTTAAGTGCTCTTATTCTCAAATACCAGGTGAATATAGTCTGGGTAATTTGTGCGCGGTGAGTTACGCTGCCTCATGACAAGTACACTGTTTGCACTGATATCGATGGAACATCGCCTAGTGCCAGAGCACACTTTCCTCCAACCAAGTCTGAAACAGGGTGTCTAAGTTACATCTCTCGCTGCGCGCAGGATCAGTAACAGGATAATGACAGGTAGCGGTGCGCTTCATTAAGGACCACAGAAGACTTTGCCGGGCCAGCCAGCACCAGAGGTGGAGGTGCCGTACGTCAGTGCGGATGCAACGGTAATCAATAAGGAGGGCGCGTCCGCAGGAGTTGGCGGGTCAATGTAGGCCCACTGCAGTACCAGCAGCCCGCTGCGACTGCCGCGAAGCGGGCGAACCAACTGTCGCACTACCCTCGCCAATGGGACTTTCGAAGGCAAGCCGGAGCACCACACTTCCCGAGTTCTCATTGCGTACTATGCAAAGCGTCTTCAGCATGAGTCAAATCTCAAAATACCGTCAACACTACTGCGAGATATCGTGACGCATCTTACCTTTAGCATGTTCTTTGTCCAAATTAATGACTGCCTTCTTCCAATCTTCTAGCTTCTCCTGTAGTGGAATTACCAGGCAGTCCATGATGGCGCTGCAACAGATAAATTATACGAATGAGCAACAATGCATTCCGATTTGAAGAGTCTGGTTTTCTATTAGAAGCCCACACATAAAGCACAGGAATGTTTTTCAGGTACCAGAGATACAACGCGTTTACGACTACGCGCCTAGTCGCCGTGCGTCTCTCTCCCCCCCCCCCCCTTTTTTCCATCACAAGAAATAAGAGGCATGCGTGATTCTATTCAAACTCAGATAGAACCACGCACGCTAATAAAATGATCAAGATGTGCGCTTTGCTAGCACGTACTGTTGCTTGAACAACAGCAGCAGCAGCAGCAGGTACTATTTCGAGACAATGATGGAGTCTTAGAAAAAAAGGGCAAGTAGTTGGATAGTGAGTAACTTTTGTGTAAAGCATTCGCGAGTGTGGTGAAAGAGAAATAGGTGAAGGTATATTCTGTTAGTGTGAAGTATTACTTAAGTAACTATACTATTTAATCGGTGACAGCGAGGGGAAATTTAAAAAAAGGGAGGGGGGGGAGTACGTTCTGCCAGTGGCGACGATGTTAATTCTCGACACTTCAAATTACTCCTACCGGAGACTATTACCACAGTCTTAAGTTCCAGATGAAGATTTCTATTGCATCGAAATTAATCAACTCAGAAGTCTGCCAGACTCTTCAGAAAACCCTGGAAAACTACATTTCTCAAGCTGATGGTCACTTAACGCGAGCATGTGTTATTTCTGACTATACAACTCTACAGAAACATGAGTGATTTGAAGGGCTGAAAGCGTAACATTTCCGTTTCCGTCCAATGGTGTGTGTGTGTGTGTGTGTGTGTGTGTGTGTGTGATATATATATATATATATATATATATTAAATTATCTATCCTTTTTTCTTCATTTCAGCCTCCAGCTTAGAGAAGAATTGTTGACCGTCAAGCCACGTTATTAACTGAAGTCAAAATTCCTGAACTGTTAGGGGGCTTTGGACAACAAACATGCCGATTGCGGTGCCCAAACAACAGAAGCAGCCATTTGAATTACAACTACATATTCATGGTTTTATTTGCTCTCGTCTATGTTCGTGGAGGAACCAGAACGGCTTCGTCACTAGAGGGCCCCAAAATCATTCGTTTTCTACACGTATTCGTTGTGTATCTGTCTGAAGTACGAAGGCTCTGTTTTTTGCTTATGTATACGTATTTATGAGGAACCGCGGACAGTTATTCCGTTTCACTCTGGCTCTATAGCACCTTATCGAATGGGAAGTCTAATATCGTGCGAAAGATCTGTTACCACAGCTCTGTTAACAGAGGTGATGTGAACCTTCGCACCAAACGCATTGTATCTATTTCGTCCTATTTCATCTCTTCAGAACCCCATACGTAACTGCGTCGGTTGCAATCTGCCTCTGGGATGGAAACTGTATCTGCCGAGTGATTTACAGTTGTGTGAGAAGTAGCAGTCTTGTCATCCTTCCTTTAGGTACGTAGGACGCTAGAGTCAAATCATTTTAATATTTTCTGTCACATTTAAATTGGCGGTTGGAGGAGCGGGAGCAGCGGTAGGAACAAGAATACGGCGCGGTGTGCCAAGTAGAGCACTAGGCAATACCATTATTCTGCACTGTACGCCTGTAGTGCGTGAAAGGATGGAGCCGCGTTCTCTGTTGTGTGTCTTCGAAACCAGCACCCACAATCCTCCAGCCTGTCTTGACCAAGCCTAAGGCACCGAAATCTCCAAGATCACAGGGGAGTAAATGTAGTGTGAAGACAAATTAAGGAAAGCATGCGGTAGTCAACCACGGACTATTTTACGTAGACCATACTTACATCAATAATTCTGCACGAGGTAAAATGGCAGTGATATAGGTGGCAAAAGTGCCTGGATAGAAGATAGTGATTATAGGAGCGGTCAGAGAAAAACTGCACACACAAATTATTAGAGAAGACTTACAAAAGGTAGAAATAAAACATTTAATTTAGGGCGAGCGAGAAAGACGCGGTCTAATAATGGCACACGGCAGTAGACGGGGCAAATTACGAGGGCAGTTCAATAAGTAATGCAACACATTTTTTTTTCTCGGACAATTTTGGTTGAAGAAACCAGAAATTTCTTGTGGAATATTTTCAAACATTCCCGCTTCGTCTCGTATAGTTTCATTGACTTCCGACAGGTAGCAGCGCTGTACGGAGCTGTTAAAATGGCGTCTGTAACGGATGTGCGTTGCAAACAACGGGCAGTGATCGAGTTTCTTTTGGCGGAAAACCAGGGCATCTCAGATATTCATAGGCGCTTGCAGAATGTCTACGGTGATTTGGCAGTGGACAAAAGCACGGTGAGTCGTTGGGCAAAGCGTGTGTCATCATCGCCGCAAGGTCAAGCAAGACTGTCAGATCTCCCTCGTGCGGGCCGGCCGTGCACAGCTGTGACTCTTCTGTTACAGTCTTCTGGGACGCTGAAGGGGTTATTCTGTTCGATGTCCTTCCCCATGGTCAAACGATCAACTCTGAAGTGTATTGTGCTACTCTTCAGAAATTGAAGAAACGACTTCAGCGTGTTCGTAGGCACAAAATCTGAACAAACTTCTCCTTCTTCATAACAACGCAAGACCTCACACAAGTCTTCGCACCCGAGAGGAGCTCACAAAACTTCAGTGGACTGTTCTTCCTCATGCACCCTACAGCCCCGATCTCGCACCGTCGGATTTCCATATGTTTGGCCCAATGAAGGACGCAATCCGTGGGAGGCACTACGCGGATGATGAAGTTATTGATGCAGTACGACGTTGGCTCCGACATCGACCAGTGGAATGGTACCGTGCAGGCATACAGGCCCTCATTTCAAGGTGGCGTAAGGCCGTAGCAGTGAATGGAGATTACGTTGAAAAATAGTGTTGTGTAGCTAAAAGATTGGGGAATAACCTGGTGTATTTCAATGCTGAATAAAACAACCCTTGTTTCAGAAAAAAAATGTGTTGCATTACTTATTGAACTGCCCTCGTACTTCAGCGGCGGCAAGGATGCGTCAATGGTCCGGTTACGATCTTAGCTGCGAGTGGCCATCGTAACTTCGGATGGCCCGATTATCTTAACTAGCGGATAACAAAACAAGACCATGTACTAATGCCCTGAATAACTTAGTATTACATCGACCTCCGGCTGGCTGTAGCACTCAAATTATCTCCACAGGGCACCCCAACGGTAGCACCAAGTGGTCTAGAGACTATGTGCCAACCACCGAAACTCGCCTTGAGAAAATCGCGTTCGAATTGGGCAGAGCTCTTGCTCTGGGTGTAATTTAACACCTCGTATTTCGGAGAAAACGGCCGACTCCACGGAGGGCTCTACTTCTCATAATCAACGTAAATGAGCTCAATTCCACCGTTTTCGGCAGGCTACAACATCAAGTAATGTCGGCAAGCTTTGCGTTCCCGTAGCAGTCACGATGCTTCTATGGACTCGCTCTGGAGTATCTACACGCACGAGCGCTTCCTCACAACGATAATGTATCAGCTACTGAATTAAAAGCAATCACGAACGGTAAAACTAGTGGACAATACAGGGTGTCCATTAAATCCCACTATTTTAAAAAATCCTGGCTTGTCGTAAAACGTTTAGCAGACCTTGAAGTTTTTCCTTTTTCCTTTGCTGCAGATTTCACTTTGAAGACTTCAAAATGACGGCAGTCCAGGAAATATTGCAATGTGTAATGTCGTATGTAGAATAGAAATCTCATAATGGTACTGCGGAATTACAGACGTTAGTACAAGAAGGCAACATCGTCTAAAACAAAGATAATGAGGTGGATGGGACTATCACATGGCCCCCGCCCTCTGCCGATATCACACCGTGCAAACTTGTTGTTAAGGGGTTACGTCAGGGGTCTCGTGTATAAACACTTGTCAGTGACATTGCCAATCTTCGTGCACGAATCTACGAAGCAAATGTCAAGTGTTGATGATGCAATGCTGGCCCGAACACTAGCAGAACTCTAATATCGCGCTGATATTCTCCGAGCGACGAATGGCACACACATTGAAATTATGAAATAATAAAAAAAATGAAGGTGGTAGGGGTAAAATACAGGGAGCGAAAGGCAATTTACAATTTGTACAGAAACCAGATGGCAGTTATAAGAGTCGAGGGACATGAAAGGGAAACAGTGATTGGGAAGGGAGTGAGACAGGGTTGTAGCCTCTCCCCGATGCTGTTCAATCTGTATATTGAGCAAGCAGTAAAGGAAACAAAAGAAAAATTCGGAGTAGGTATTAAAATCCATGGAGAAGAAATAAAAACTTTGAGGTTTGCCAATGACATTGTATTTCTGTCGGAGACAGCAAAGGACTTGGAAGAGCAGTTGAACGGAATGGACAGTGTCTTGAAAGGAGGGTATAAGATAAACATCAACAAACGCAAGACGAGGATAATGGAATGTAGTCAAATTAAATCGGGTGATGCTGAGGGAATTAGATTAGGAAATGAGATGCTTAAAGTAGTAAATGAGTTCTGCTATTTGGGGAGCAAAATATTTGATGATGGTCGAAGTAGAGGGGATATAAAATTTAGACTGGCAATGGCAAGGTAAGCGTTTCAGAAGAAGAGAAATTTGTTAACATGGAGTAAAGATTTAAGTGTCAGGAAGTCGTTTCTGAAAGTATTTGTATGGAGTGTAGCCATGTATGGAAGTGAAACATGGACGATAAATAGTTTGGACAAGAACAGAACAGAAGCTTTCGAAATGTGGTGCTACAGAAGAATGCTGAAGATTAGATGGGTAGGTAACGTAACTAATGAGGAGGTATTGAATAGAATTGGGGAGAAGAGGAGTTTGTGGCACAACTTGACTAGAAGAAGGGATCGGTTGATGGGACATGTTCTGAGGCATCAAGGGATCACCAACTTAGTATTGGAGGGCAGCGTGGATGGTAAAAATCGTAGAGGAAGACCAAGAGATGAATACACTAAGCAGATTCAGAAGGATGTAGGTTGCAGTAGGTACTGGGAGATGATGAAGCTTGCACAGGAAAGAGTAGCATGGAGAGCTGCATCAAACCAGTATCAGGACTGAAGACCACAACAACAGAAAAAATGAGAGCTTCTAAACTTTTACAAAAACGACGGTGCTCTTTCTCTAATACTTTCGAAATTGTAATTTACTGAAATGATAACGGGTGTTTATGGACACCCAGTAGGTCTACACCGTGGAATCATCAAAAAATGGCTCTGGGCACTACGGGACTTAACTGCTGAGGCTTGGCTTTGAGCACTATGGGACTTGACATCGGAGGTCATCAGTCCCCTAGAACGTAGAACTACTTAAACCTGACTAACCTAAGGACATCACACACATCCATGCCCGAGGCAGGATTCGAACCTGCGACCGTAGCAGTCGCGCGGTTCCGGACTGAAGTCCCTAGAACCGCTCGGCCACAACGGCCGGCGTGGAATCATCAGTGTATTTCGTATCTCGTTCGCTCTCTTAACACACACACAAAATGACAGTATCTTCGATTCCCTCAGAGGTTTGTTACGATGTGATCCTGATGTGTCGATAATAGATTGTTGCCACTTACATGCTGACGAAAACAAGTAGCGGCCTGGAATGTCTTAGGGCACGATTTACTAGCTAACTGACGTAGCGCCAAATAGAAATCTAAGGACAGAAACGAGTGATCCTCGGGACACAAAATTTTTGCGTCCTTGACGGCAGGCAGGGCGGCGTCTGCGTCAGTGCAGTGCAGTGCGGGCACCGCCCAACCGAGAGGGGTATCTCCGGGACGAGAGGTGCTCCGGCCGTGGAGGGCCCTCTGCGGGCGCAGCAACAGGAGGAAGGCGCCGCGCGAGCCGAGGTCGGCGCCTCTCCTGACACACTTTCTGGAGCCGTCTTCCGCCGCAACTCGCCCCAACACTGCCGCAGTTTCTCATCCAACCTCAAAAAGGGATCGAGAGCTCTACTGCTTTAACAGATGCCACGACAGTGGAAAGCACAAGTTTTACAAGTATGAAACACAATTTTGCGTGTGCACCAACGACTGACTTAGCACATTTCGAAGAAGAATCTGTTCTCTCAGGAACGACAAACTGTGAAGTGGCCTAACTTACAGTAGAAAATGCCAAGGTTTCAAAACGGAGCGGGAAGACTGAAGCCTCTATCAAAGGAATGAAGAAAGTCATTAACTGAAGACATAAACGAGATTACATTAGAACAAAATCTTTATACTGATTTGCTAAAATAGTGATTGTTAGCTGTCACCCCTTAACGGGAGCTGGAATGCCGCGAAATATTAAAATTTCTGTGATACAGGAAGCGTGATAGGGTAGTCCGCGCAGTTGCGGTGTCCACTGTGAACAGCTGCAAATCGTCCGCCTAGTAAGCAGGAGACCACGGTTCTAATCTCGGTCCAGCATAATTTTTGAACTTTAACCACTGGTTTATATCAATTCCCACAGGCAACTAATGACAATTTTTTGTGCCTTGATTAAAAAATCACGTTTTCAGTTTTTAAGACTGTTAAATAATCTGGAATTACCTGCTTGAAATGGCGCAAAATATGTTAGAAAATTCTAATTAGAAATACTTCTTATTCCATTTTTCAAAATCCTGTGTATCCTCAGGAAAGTTACCTACTGAATACACCTATCAAAATTTGAAAGTTCTAGGTATTAAAGTTCCAGAGAAAAAAGGTACGTAAAATTAGCAAACCAACTTTGGCAAGAGAGAACGCTACGACTCCTTGTAACGATAAACAATGATGTAAGATACAAAACATTAACTGTCAGAGGTAACGTGGAAGCCGGCCGCGGTGGCCGAGCGGTTCTAGCCGCTTCAGTCCGGAACCGCGCGACTGCTACTGTCGCAGGTTCGAATTCTGACTCTGGCATGAATGTGTGTGATGTCTTTACGTGAGTTAGGCTTAAGTAGTTCTAAGCTCTAGGGGACTGATGACCTCAGATGTTAAGTACCATAGGCCTCAGAGCCGTTTGAACCATTTGGTAATGTGGAGTGAATTTATAATAGTGAGAGCCACATCAACATTTATATCGTTCTTCTGCCTACACCAATTGCCGACTCCTCCTTATCTTCATTTTGAAGTAAAGTAACAGCTCGTAAGAATGGCCTTCTGCCAGCCAACGTCACAACGTTACTTCACAGTAATTTTATATACTTCTGAGGCGGTTTGAGCTACAATCTGGCGGTCGCTTCTAAACATCAATCACTAAAGATACAGCGGCCAGGTCGACATTACATCAGCAATACAAATACACGCTATCAGACTCTCAGCCCCATTGGCAGTCAAGATTCAAGTATACACCGGCGCCATGTCTGCAACAGTTAAACGGTAATTTATGATGGTCGGTTTTGCACAATATCACTTAATTACCACAATCATTGGCTTGTTCCTGAAGAAAGGATTACAGGACGAAAAATCTCAGCAGGAAGATGTCGAGAGCGTTAGGGACTGAGCGCTGTGTCGCTACGTAAATAATTGTACGATGGCGGAAGGGGGCATCCTGGTGGTAACCTGCAGTGATTTTGGGAAACCAAGGAAAACGGAAACTATAAGAGTAGAACAGAAGTTTCAATCCCATCACAATCAAAACTGTATTTCTGTCTGGAATGTACTCATTGAGTGACCCGCAGAAGTACTTTATTTTCATTTCCGTACAGAACAATTGACAATTACAACTCTTTTAGTTACCAAAAATCAGTAATACACAATATGTTTTGGAATCTTTTAGATGCTCTTTGTTCGGCCTCCATAAAATTAATGAACAAAAGCATCGTCAATATCCTTTTATCTGCTCCTAATACTACAGTTTTTGTCCTAGTAAGAGAACCGAACGAGCAACTACAAAAACAAAATGCCTCCCGGCTTGTAGCTGTATGAAGGAATGTAGCTGTCTGCGAAAACATGCGACGAATGATGTCAACTGTGTCGTATACGAGTCTCAGATAAGGGAAATGTTTGTAAACACAGTGCAGTCGAGCGCTCTCCGCGACCGGTATCAGTATGCAGCTGTTTATTTTCCAATTAAGCTGGAATCCGCAGAGACGTTCAAAAAATAAGCGACAACAGAATAGATCGTGTAATATCAATATGGTACTTTCAACAGACATGGCAGACACTGGGCATCTCTAGCCCATGATGAACATATTCACGACAAATATACATAAAACACGAAGACAGTCTTCGCATTTTTCTAGCCTGAATCTTTAACGCATACATAATTAAACACTATTTTGATTTCGTTACACAGTAAGTACACATATAGACGCAAATAATATTTTACGACAAGCCCGCTAGGCATCTTATTGCTTCACTTCCCAGCTTTTGGAAACTGTCAGACTGGGCGGTAACATTAAAGCGAAACTCAAGAAAACCATTTTGTATGGTGGCCAGAACAGATCAGAATTTGATTTTACAACCAGAACATTATCAGGCACTTAATGTACACGGTAGCTGTACAAAATTTAAACCTCTTCCTTCCCGGAACTCCTTCCTGGAATTCGTAACCAGTCCTTTAGTTTCTGCAGAAAACTAAATACTTCACTATAAACAATGGTGTACAAAAGAAACGAGTTCCTAACGTTTCGTCTGCAACTGCACTGGACTCAACTGGCAGCGTCGAACACACAAGGTAAAGCTCAATCCTTACAGGAGTTACTTTCTTGTTTCAGTGGACTGCAACACAGTACCGCAGCACCCCTGGCGACCCTTCTCTCTCTCTCTCTCTCTCTCTCTCTCTCTCTCTCTCTCTCTCTCTCTGTGTGTGTGTGTGTGTGTGTGTGTGTGTGTGTGTGTGTCTCGCGCGTGTGTGTGTGTGTGTGTGTGTGTGTGTGTGTGTGTGTGTGTTTTATCTTAAACATGTAGATATGTGATTATATCAAGCGCAAAGTTTGTTAACAAGGATGTTTAAGCCCTTGTCCCACTTACTTCAAATTTGTACACGGACCTCTAATGAACATTTGGGCGGACAAAAGCTACGCATTTTTAATATATACAATGCACAAATATATGAAGGGGAAACGTTATTAAATATCTCTAAAAGTACTTGACAAATTTACCTCAAAGTTCTTGGTCGAGTTACTTCAATGCTCTACATTTAGAAACAATGAAGAAAACTAACGAAAAGCTGAATGCCTAACTAGTGAAATATATCGTGGTAAAATGACTGAAATTCCTATCGCCAGATGAATTACAGCGGCAATACCCGTCTTGGAGATGGTACAATCAGACGTCGCTGGACCGCGGACGAGCAAACGCTCGAGAATTTGACAGGAACACTATTCCAAACAATTTTTTAATTAGTTGCCGTTGTCACACATGACATATACCCCAGAAGATATTGTAAGTCCGTGTTTCACAGTTACTTTTACTGTTAAATTCCACAGCGCCATAGAAATGCTAAGGCTGGTCGTGGACATACTATATACAAAAGTGACTAGATCGCGGGCCGATCAAAAAAATCGAACAGAATTCGAGATTTCCCGAACTGTGACGCAAACTGTTCGAACAGTTCTAGTCGTACTCAAAGCCCTCCCTGAAGCAGTGAAAGTAAGTTTTACTGTAACGACAGAAGGCAAATTCTTCAGAAACGTCATGACATACTTATTGAAAAATGTAACAACAGATGGCACAACCAACAAACCCCCGGAAGCGGAAGTATTTAAATAATTTACATCACCATTTCTTATTTGACTGTAAGCGAAGACGTATTCTTTCGTCACGTTCCGTTGACACCCAGTGACGAAAATACAGCCATCGATTTAAAGAGACTGCAAGTTTCCTATGACGCTTGCACTCGCTTTGATCATGAACAGCGTACAGGGCCAATCACTTTGTGTGGCAGGTATTTAAACATCCCGGGCAACACCGGGCACGGCAGCTATGGTCCGTTTAAAATTACTTGACAGTCGACGCATGTCACACGCCGTTACCATGTGGTCACACCAGCCGCCGGCTACCGCTCGGCTGTAGGTTAACATACGAACACGTCAAGTCACTTCACAAGCTTTTTATGTGAAACGCGGAGCAATGTTGGATGTGGCCTTGCCGACAGCTGATTTTAAGTCACCAATGACTGAACTGCGGTAGGAGACGTTTTTTGTAGGCCAGAATTTAAACTCTTGTCCTAAGTTATCCACAACCTCGTGATGTGCAATGCTTTCGAGAAAGTGGTGGTCAACTATCTGCGACAGAACTAACATCACGACCGTTTTTCCCATTGGTTATCTGAAACTATCCTCTCACTGGCTACACGAGCTGCCGCGTTACCAATTTGAGTATGCTCACCCAGTCGCAACGATGAATTACAGGCTTCAAAAACCCGATTTCACGTAATCTTGTGCGAAGCTTATATAATGTAAGCCGATCTCTGCGATTATGATAACCGCATATGTGACCCTGAAACCCATGTTGTGCGGAAGCTCACATGGTGTTATTTAGAGCTGTGTATGAAACGTGAGTACTTCATAAGCATCGTTGTGCGTTGTTTTTTGTTTGTGTGGTTATCACGCACGATGAAATACGAAACAGAAGTACCAGACCGACGATTCGGGATCCAAACCCATCTCGAAAGAATGCCAGACAAGGTTTTGGAAATGAACTGACCGACTGTGGCAGTTTGGCGAAAGGTTTGAGCGTGAGAGCGCTCTGGAGGAAACCAGCTCCAACACGTGAAGTATCAACTATCAAGTAATTTTAATCAAACTATGGTGGTTAATATACTGAGACTCACTAGTCACGAGAAGTCGTTTAATTTTAACATGTCAGCGCCAAAATAGAGTTCCTTATGAAATGTGAGCTTCGCAGTTTGGTGTCCCTACTTGTAGAGTTAAAGAGCATATTGGACATCACCATCAAATGGTGGTGTGTTCACCCTAGACGAAACAAACATAGAATTAGTACCTCTCCCCCCACCCCGCCTGCCATGTGGCGCTCCACCGCTGACGCTCAAGTCATGTCAGTGAAGAAATGTGTATAAATCAGCGTGTTATATGGAAGAGAGAGCTCACAATGGTGGAGACAAGGTATCTTGTTTGGGCGTGTCCACGGTCATGTCATGAATGAAACTGCCTAATTTGCTGGTTTATCAGCGTGGACTGTCTACCATGTCTACAACGCACAGCTTACCACTCGCAGCCATGCAACACTGGGTAAGAACAGTGGCGTTTAAAGAGTCTATCCGACACACACACACACACACACACACACACACACACACACACACACACACAGAGAGAGAGAGAGAGAGAGAGAGAGAGAGAGAGAGAGAGAGAGAAGACGAATGTCACGCCATGTCAATGACAATCGCTTTCACATCAGATATGAATTTCTGCTGTTACTGATCGCATGTCCACTTTAACCACCTTCCAAGACAACCTTGTGAAGCAAACTGCATTCGATGAACTTCTGGAACCGGGTGCCTCGCGAAAGGTCATTGTTCACAGCGGCACGTAAGTCTGCTTTTCTTCAACGGGCCAAACACAGAAAATTGGACAGCAGCTGAGTAGAGGCGTGTAACCGGATCTTTTGAGTCGTGATTTTGCCTCTCTCTAAATTACGCAAGGTGTCACGTTCATCGAAGGCCGAATAATGCGTTCACCCTGAAATGTGTAGGGTGTAGTTCAGGTCGAGGGTGGTTGTGTAACGTGCTGGAGATTTCCGCAGCGTGACTTGAGCAATGCTTTACTAACGTCAAAAATCCTAAGTTGCACATTAGTTCCGAGTACACGCCAAACTGTAGCTCTTCCTATGAATGGCTTGGTCAATCAGGTTAAACCCACCCCTATCATGTGGCTACCAGTGCTTGCCAATATCCAGCCACCAAACATCAGACCCAAAGCTTTAGTAAGAAAGGAGTGGAAGAAGATAAACCAAACGATTTCCCGATTCATCATTATCTATGTACAAAGGATCGACTAAAGTCTAGGACACCACTCCGGAAAATTATCGCAAGATGAAATGATTTTGAGGAACAAAGGGATTGGCAGGAACACTGGCGACGAAACATCCCACAAAATGGATCCCTTACTGCTGACGTGACCAACCAAGTTACTCCTTTTGACATTCCAAGAATACTATGGACAACATTGAACAGAATGGACTGGAAAGGGTCGCTGTAAAAGCGTAATGACAAAGTGAGTTCTTGCAAACTACCCTTTCTGTGGGTGCGGTGAACTTCTAACTACCAATCGTATTTTAAATTTTATAAATTAAGGTTTCACAGGGGGAGAAATTAAAGACATCCACAATGAATCCTGAGGCGCCCTGCAGTGGTTGACTAATTTTCAGTGTGCTATGTGACTACACTGTATACCTCACCTCATTAACAGACTCATGTGTTAGTTTATAATAATTTTTCCCCTCCCTCTGTGTGTTTACTTCGCGATGAATCATTGGCTTCACCACGTCGAACGAATATACTTATTTTAACATCACTGACAATGAGCGTGGGGATATTTTACTCTTGTAAACTGTCTCAGCCACTGTTCAAACCTAGTATTTTCTTCTTTTATTTACTCTGATAGGGAACAAGAGGCATGTTAACACCTACACACTCAAAAAAAGTTTTGCATCACCTCCGTCCCAAGAGTTCCGGAACCAGTACAGAAACTTGCAAGAGAGATCAACATAAACATCGTTTCCGCCCTTTTTATTGGTCATGAAATCCATACATTGCATTTGTACCACCATACAGTGATACCTTCAGAGGCGGTGGTCCAGATTGCTGTACACAGCGGTACCTCTAATATCCAGCAGCACGTCCTCTTGCATTAATGCATGCCTGTATTCGTCGTGGCATACTATCCACAAGTTCATGAAGGAGTTGTTGGTCCACATTGTCCCACTCGTCAACGGCGATTCAGCGTAGACCCCTCAGAGTGGTTGGTGGGTCACGTCGTCCACGAACAGCCCTTTTCAATATATCCTAGGCATGTTCGATAGGCTTCATATCTGGAGAACATGCTGGCCACTCTAGTCGAGCGATGTCGTTATCGTGAAGGAAGTCATTCACAAGATGTGCACGATAGGGACGCGAACTGTCGTCCATGAAGACGAATGCCTCGCCAGTATGCACTATCGGTCGGAGGATGGCATTCACGTATCGTACAGCCGTTACGGCGCCTTCCATAACCACCAGCGGCGTACGTCGGCCCCACATAATGCCACACCAAAACAGCAGGGAACCTCCACCTTTCTGCACTCGGTAGACAGTGTGTCTTAAGGCGTTCAGCCCGACAGGGTTGCCTCCACACACGTCTCCGACAATTGTCTGGTTGGAGGCATATGAGACACTCATCGATTAAGAGGATTTGATGCCAACCAAACCTGTGCGGTCTATTCGGCATGTTGTTGGGCCCATCTGTACCGCGCTGCATGGTGTCGTGGTTGCAAAGATGGACCTCGCCGTGGACGTCGGGAGTGAATTTGCGCATCAGGCAGCCTATTGCGCAGAGTTTGAGTCGTAACATGACGTCCTGCGGCTGCACGAAAAGCGTTATTCAACATGGTGGCGTTGCTGTCAGGGTTCCTCAGAGCCATAATACGTAGGTAGCTTTCATCTTCTACAGTAGTAGCCCTTGGGCGGCCTCAGCGACGCGCATCATCGACAGTGTCTCTCTGTATCTCCTTCATGTGCGAACAACATCGCTTTGGTTCACTCCGAGACGCCTGGACACTTCCCTTGTTGGGAGCCCTTCCTGGCACAAAGTAACAACGCAGACGCGATCGAACTGCCGTATTGACCGTCTTGGCATGATTGAACTACAGACAACACGAGCCGTGTACCTCCTTTGTGGTGGAACGACGAACTGTTCGGCTGTCGGACCCCCTCGGTCTAATTGTCGCTGCTTATGCATAGTTTTTTACATCTTTGGGCGATTTCAGTGACGTCTCTGAACCGTCAAAGGGACTGTGTCTGTGATACAATATACACAGTCAACGTCTATCTTCAGGAGTTCTGGGAACCGGGCTGATGCAAAACATTTTTTGATGTGTTTAGTGACATAACAAGCAATCTGCCGATCCACAACATCAGTGTAGGTCATTAATGGATTACGACTTTGAAATCTTTTTTGAAGGTTATTCTTAACGTGGCCTCAAAAAGCGAAGAGCAGTAGGCAATTTCGCACAAAGGTGTTGTGCTCCTTACAGGCGCCTAGCGCTTAGTTCCCGAGGCAGCATTAATGCGATGTTGAGAAGTTCTAGAGTGCCATTTGCGAGTATGGCTGGCGCCAGCGAATTAGCGCGTAGCTGCTGAAGGGGGGCACAAAAGAAGAATGCGTGCCACGGCGCTGCGCCGGCGATCGATCTGCGGTTCTTCTGGGAGACGGCCCGCCCGCGAGTCCCTGCACCAAGCTGCAAGGCGTGTTTCTGACTAAAACTGCAGCTCTCCAACTCTCTGTAAGTAAAGCTGTTCGTGTTTTCACCGCATTGGGTTAACGGAGCTGAAGTGGCTTCATGTACGAACGCGTTTGTTAGCGAGAAGTGCAACTGTGAGTCACCTTTAAAATATTGCCCACTATTACTGTTACAGTCGTTTAATGTATGGTTTGACACAAAGGGGAATTCACCGCTGGCAAGTAACTATAAATGTCCGCTTGGTATTGAATTATTACATTGCGCGGACCACTTACGTCTCTCATGGCCATGTCGGTTGTTCAGGTGGTGAAACGTTATCGCTTCCCGATACATCTTCATCTAATGTAATCGGCTCGCACGAGATTTTGCTACTTTTTAGGGTTCCGTATCTCTGTCAGTAAAAACTAAACCCTTACAGGATCACTTTGTCGTCCGTCTGTCTATCCGTCCGATAGTTAAAAAACATTTCTCCTCAGGAACATGTAGCTGTATCGAGTTGAAATTTATAACGTATACTGACGTCGACGGTCCCTTGGAGGTGTAAAAAATTTAAGCTTCTAAGTAAATGCAGTCGGAAGATATGACCTTTTACGTCGCATATTTTGATACTCGCAAACATTCTCATCAAAACCTATAACGTACTTCCCATTGGCCTAGAATCATGAAATTTGGAAAGGAGGTAGTTCTACAGTATCAGTAATGGAAAGAAATCCAAAAATTGTTAATTTGTAACTATATCACACGAAAAATTATTTTACGCTCTGGAAAGTCTTGGAGTTCCCGAGACCGATATCTTGCCAGCTTCGATCTCGATAACAGCAAAAATTGTCCGAATTCTCGATTCCCGGGATGGATTAACTGTCTGTTTAGATCGTTAAGTCTATACGGAATCCTAGATGCGCGAGTCCAACTTGCACATACCCAGGTTTTTTCCTCCATTGAGTGCCTCCCCTCACAGTATCCGACAGGGGAAAGCCAGCTGTGATCGATACCAAGGAAATAATGTCTTTTTCAGGAAGGATACTACCACAAAAAATATAAATGGTAGCGTTCTTCGAAGAAAAAGGAATGGTTAACATTAATTGAAAAACTAAGATAAACAGGAGCACACAAAAATTTAGGTAGTAAGAATTGTTGGCAGAAGCACTAAAGATACACACCAAGAATTATGGAGACAAGTGTTAAGATTATAAATAAAAGGATAATATTCTCAAAAACAAATACTTTTAAAAAAACCTGTTACAACTTTTACCTCGAGTATAGCACCTCACCCACGTGCTATATGTAAATCAGAGGCACAAAGGAAACGATATCTAGGTGTTTGGGGTATGGTGCTGGAGACTCCCGTGAAAAATAAAATTGACAGATGGAATCACCAGCCAGGAACCCTTTTAAAGAATTAAAGGAAACGTTAATGAAAATGGTAAGAGTATATCATATACGAGGGCTGACCAACAAAGACTTCGACTTTTTCCCTTATCTGGAATGTGAATATGTTAAAAGGCGGAGTTTTTATGTATAATGACCATAGACAACAGCACTCTCGTATCGGTAGGTTGGTAGTAATGCTCTGTTTTGTAGACGCTGTTTGCATTTCGCTTTCCTAACAACGGAGATGACGCGAGAGGAACAGTAAGGCGCAATGAAAGTCTGGGTTCGTTTAAACGATACAGCCACTAAAACGTACGAAAAGCTGCACCGGTACGGAGAAAATGAAGCACCTCGTGCTACAGTGGTCAGGTGGTTCAACGACTTCAAAGAAGCCCTGTTTGTCTGTGATAAGCAAGATGAGCCTCCTCGGCTTCTGCTGTGACTGAAGTCAACATCAACACAGCTGCTATGACTGTGCGTGAGGATCAGCGGACAACATAACGTAACCTCAGTGAAGTATTGAGAATTTCGTATGGCAGGGTCTTTACGCTTTTGCATGATCGTCTCCATATCCCCCTTGTTCGTTCCCTTTGGGTGCCATGTCTGGTGATTCCTAACGAAAAGGTTCTGCGAATGGAGACAAGCAATGAGGTACTGCGTCTTCTTGCTGTTGGAGGTCATGGTATCTCACCGATGATGAGTCATGGCTGTATCATTATGATCGTGAAGGAAAACGAGCCAGCACACTGTGGAAATCGCCAGGTTCTGCAACACCAAAACGGCGACAGTTTCTTTTCACTGCAGGGAAAGTGATCGCTTTTTTTGAGTGCCATGGCATGATTTACCAGCATGCAGTTCCCTTTCCCACTACTGTTACAGCAGCATACTACAGTCAGTATTGGCTAAACTGAGGAAGTGCAAGAAAACGACCAGAACTTTCTCGGACTGTGTGGTGATTTCATCATGACAATGCACGGCCTCAAATCGCAAATAAAGTCGTGCAGTTTCTGCCTCAATTCAACATTACCTGTGTACCGTAACCTGTGTCCGTATCCGCCTTGTAGTCCCAATCTTGCACTCTGATTTTCTATTTCTCTCACTGTAGGCAAGCTCAGGGGCATTCGATTTAAGAACTCCGAAGCAGTGTAGAAGAAAGGTGAGGCGATTCTTTAGGAGCCGACAAAGAATGGCATATGCCATGTGAGGAGTGGCAGAAACATGATGGAAAGTGCATTCAGGTAGGACGGAAATGCTTTGAAAAAGATCGTGCAAACACTGAGATTGAGTATTAAACTTTAGTGAAAAAAATCAATCTTTCTTTGTTCAGCAGCCCTCGCAATACCTAGAACCAGTTACTTCGAACATAAATGAAGTATTCTGAAATGAAAAAGTTAGCTTGTAATAGATTCAGATGGAGAACTGACAACCAATCGAAAGGTTGGTGATGAAGCAGAAGAACGTAACGGCACATGCGGCTAAATCACTGAGTCTCACAGAAAATGCCGTCACACGATTTAAGGCATTTAACAACATGTGGGTACTTACAGGATGCCGCAGTGCCGCCAAAACGCGTTGCATAACTGCTTAGGAAACTAAAAATGACGTAGTCTAGAGGAATATGTAATGCGCTGATCAATTCCTTCGTAATACGAACCATTTTACGGAACGTCATAGTGTCAGCACTCTCGTCGCTGAGAAGCCAGTAGGTCAGTGTCACGGATTGTGACCAGCTTCCAATTAGTATGTCGTGTTGCAGCAGCGCGGTCTCTTACGCACCACTGAAGAAACCCGGAGCTGGCCGTTAACGAGGCACAGCACGGCGATAATTTGTTGGACTAACAACACCGTACTACTGACACCGCGTTAACGAAAGTGCTCGTCTCCTGATATAATGAGGTGACTCATCGGACGCCCTTTGAATCGGGTCACAAGAGGACTAAAAATGTTCTTACCGAGCAAGAGCTGTGTAATTCAGCGAGCATATTCCGACGCTGCGTTACCGTACGAGAACCCCGTTCCTTGCCGACCTAAATCACAATGCAACAATGATCCTCGAATCTTAAGCAAACAAACAAAAAAGCAGCTTACGGTTGGACATATCATCGACGTCGATGTCTATGTCATCAGCGACTGAGCACGAGAGCTTGCTACAAACAAGAACAGGGAAGGAAGACTGCGTCTTATTCAAATGAAAAATCCGATACCTGCCTTAATAGATTTGGAGAAAGTATGGAAAACACCGGTCTGGATATCCAAAAGCTGGCTTTAACCCCAGTCCTGCAGAATTCGAGTCCATTCTTTTAAACGCCGCGCCACCTGGCTGCTCACCTCGTACAAAGAGTCATCAGCACTCGGCACACTTTGAACGCTAGGACATTTTTGTAACCTATTTTGCCGTGGTTATACCGACATTAAATAGAAAGACCCACGAAACTGTGTTTTGAGCCGTAACATGTGGGCGCTAGCTTGTTGGCTACGACTTTACACCAACTTCCTTAGCTCGGTGTCGGTCAACATAGCAACCGTCTTTCTACAAGTTAATTGGCTGCAGTTATTTTAGGGCGATACGCGCTGGAAGGCGTGGAGATCAGGCATGAATTGAAATCAAACAGCCTGTCAACGACGAAGTCATTAGAAACTCGGCACAAGCTCTAATAAGGATGGATCGAGAAGAAAAAGAACTTTCCGCCGTGCACTAAACAGCGGTTGACGGATACATGTCTCCTGTTTGAATTTCTTTACAATACAAATGTTGCTAACATTTTCTGAACTATTCCTGGCGTGAGTAGCAGGCTTTCTTAAATGGTAGCTTCCGGAAGCTAATACACGCTAATTACCCCAGAGAACGCTAGTCGTATTAGCAAATAGAACAGCAGAAGTCGATGTAAGAAACTTTAGTCTACGTGGAAACCCAAGGTCAACACGCGCACACCTGTGTGGATGAGAAACAGGTGAAACTGTACAAGGAGAACTACAATGAATTACAGGTACATCAGTAGTTCTGTTGTGAAATATTGCGGAGCGCTGGTCTACGGTAGGCGGCGGCGTGTGAGCTTTCTGAATCTAAGGCTACTCACTAGCGGATTTTTATTGCAATTTCAAAGAAATTTTTAGATTAGTGCTATTTCCTCATTACTCAGACGATAAGTGCGTTGGAAGACGCGCTGTGAACTAAAAATGGCGTTAAGGAAAAATCGTGCGAACTGCGGGAGATGAACACTGTAAACAACAAACAGGTACTTTTCGTCCACGTTTGACTGGTTCAGTCCGCAGATGATTTATAACCTTAAATGAAATCTTTAAGTAGGCCTTGAGCCTCAATTCATACACTCAAAGTTTTCATTTAAGGTTATAAATCATTGGCGAGCAATATCAGCCAATCTCAAGCGGGCCGTGAGCGGGCAATCGCGGAACAGCCTAGCACATCACTCGGTCTATAACAAACAAGGGGTGGAACATCAGAAGATAAATATCGATACTGGACACCAATCTAACGGAAAGCATACATATTTCGATACATGAGGGCCAAATATTTAATTTTAAAATTCATCTAATAACTTATTATTGAACGTGTTACTTAAAATTGTATGGAGTGGGTTTGAATATAACTGTACATTATTTTGAAAATAAATACGGAAATCTCAGGCAAAAAGTAAAGTGACGTTAAAGTATAGGAAAAAATATACAGAAATAAACACTCAAATTCAAAAATTATCAGATCCAAAACTTTATTTCTAAACACTTTAAAAATTAGTTTATTGGCATGTGGTGCTTTTACTTTAAATACTTCTTCGAGCAGAAATCACTTCATGAGCTTTAGTAAATAGTTTTGTCTGCTGGAACGGAAGAGCCTACAACTGACCGACATTTCCTAGTTACCTGATGCACGCTGGAACTAGACTCAGGCATTTCCCATCCGCAGATTGTGAATGGGCATCCCCCCCCCCCCCCCCCCCCCCCCACACACACACACACAACGCCACAAATTATCGATGTTATGGATTACTGGCTGAAAAACATCGATTAAAAAATCGCGTTACTTGACTCGATATATCGCTGTCCAATATCCCAACATTACAAAGAAATTTCGGGGAGTTCATGACTAGCTTTCACGCTCACAGTAAATGTGCCTTACAAATTTTAGTTTCATGCCCTTAAAAGTGAAACGGAAGTTTAAAATAGCTTCGAAAGAAAAAAAAGCTCAACCTTTGACTAGTATTCTCACAGGCAACACGTGTGCATCAAAAAAATGGCTCCAAGCGCTCGGCCCCCTAGACTTAGAACCACTTAAACCTAACCAACTTAAGGACATCACACACATCCATGCCCGAGGCAGGATTCGAACCTGCGACCGTAGCAGCAGCGCGGTTCCGGACTGAGGCGTATTCTGAGAAAATGTGTGTGCATTAGTTTTCAGTGTTCTGTTACCATTATCAAATAGTTGTGTCAAAGCAGGCTTTGTTTTGATTTCCGCTAAAATCTCACGTAAACTGTGTCCAAGGATGCGGGAACAGCACGAGAAACAATTGCACGGCCGCGACGGCTATTGTCTTCCAGTAGCTTTCCGGTCACACTCTCCCACTTTCCCACAGTTAAGCATTCTTCTTACGGAGACGCAGGGCAGCCAAAGTAGGTGAAAACTTTATGATTATCATGACAGCCGATTTCATGGTTGCAAATAGGTGCACATTATACTGATCGTGAGAAGCTGAGGTTCAGTAGTGGCCGCTAACGATATCTTATCCACAGTTAGTAGAATGGGGTGATACTTCCCAGCGCACAATTCAAAACAGTTGATGACTTACGCAAGAGAGTGAGCTCTGCGTGAAAACCAGCGAGTTTACAGTTGCCAATGAACTTGCCGTCCCAATGTACGCACCCCCCAGCGACGTGTGGCGCATGCGAGACAAATTACGTTGAGCATTTCTCTGAAGATTCACTAGGAACCGTCTACTGGCGAACCTAGATTAATTCTCTGCACTTCCGCACTATTAAAAACAGTCTGGACGAGGGCTGGTGGCCTCGCTTTGATCCGTGAGACAGGTCAGAATTGTCACTACTCAAAAATCGCTAATACCCTCTAGCTACTTAAATGTATTAATTAAGTTTCAGGGATCCGACTGCTTGACTGGAAAACGCACGTCGTTAATCGCGAATACACAGTCTCCATTTTGCCCTACCAGCAACTGACAATTTTCACAGGCAAAGTCAGGACAACACTTCAAAGAGGAAAAGTCAAAAAACATTAGACTTAAGTTTCGACGGAAATAAATCTGACATTCTTCCACTAGAATTCTTCTAGTCACCCTCTTTCATTAACCAGCAGTTTGAACCAGCTAGTGACACACTGCTGTGTGACGAGAAATGTTTCTAGTGAACACGCGTTAGCTCATTAAAACGCAACACTCGCGTAGAAAATCAGCACAAGATGTCTAAGTAGACTTCCACGCATTCTCGAATTCTTACACCCTTTCTGCATTGGGGAAGTATCTCTGTTGAACGAGGAGCATCATTGACTTTATTACTACACCTCCCCCCCTACCCCTCCAAGATGACACACGACTGACTTGCTTCAAATCCGGGATGGGTGCCAGCCGACACGGCGATTTCGAGAGATCCAAGCCGCTCCACGAAAATGGTTTAACTATCAGGCCTTACAGCCAATCAATCTCACGAGCAGAGTTCCTACATATTTACTGTTCGTTCCCTACTCATGCTGTGGAAAATTCTGTTTCCTACCAAGACTATCGGTAAATTTATTTTGATAGACTTTGTGAAAACACCTCTGTTAAAGGGAAATTCACTAGACGAACGAAGAAGGCTGCGATCAAAAGCCACTTCAGACGGATTACGGAATGGTCAACCTCTCAGCTGCTCGCAGAACAATGCTCCTCCCAGTGGGTGTCAGGAAACCACGCTTGCGTCCACTATAACCAACAGGACGATCCGAGGAAAGGCATGTCACAGACGATCTAACAAATTCGATGTGAACTCTCTGTATAGAACAGGACGACTCCCGCTTTGCGTATGTTTGTCACTCAGACCCTAAGGTAAAGTAGGAAGAAAGCTTAGTGTTTACCGTTCCATCATGCTTAATGAGGCTTGTTTGCACTTATTTCGTGAGTAGAGTGCAGTTTGGTACTGAAACTTACTACACAATGGCAGAAGTAAGGCTATCTGGACCATGTATTGCAGTCTGCAATCCTCCGACGCACTAGGCAGGCCCTACACAATTCGCAGTTTCAGCAGCATTACATGTCCCACAGACTGACATTTCAACATTTCTGAGGCTGTTTTGAGAGAGATTTTTTTGTAGAAAGCGAGTACTAACCCGACCAAAAGCGACCACTGCATAATACGGCCAATTTGGTTTAAAGTTGATGACTAGATCTAATGATGTCTCCAAGACAATCGAAGGTGTCTGCGTAAGAAACTGTTGGCCCTCACTAAGTAAAGATTAGTCCGATCATACTAACCATTTTAGAATGAATCACATGCCGGAAACAATTTTTCCAATATGTCGCTAGTAAGACCTGTATCTATACATACGATAAAATTAAGTACCCCACCGCGGATTCTGTCTGTATGTTTAAGTTGCTCTCAGCAACTACTGTAGGGATTTTGATAAGTTTTTCACTAATAGAGTGGCAATGATGGGCGTTATGAACTGAGAAGTTACTCAGAGGAGTGATGCTTTATTTGAAATCCATGTCGGTCTTTGTCATCGAGTGGTAAAGAGAGTGCCTGGAAATCCATATTTCGCGTGACGGAATCCCGGTTGGGCCACGGATTTTGCAGTCTGCCTTTTAACCTAGCGTTCATCTCCCAATAATGTGGAGTTTCGCGAGAAACATTTAGTCGTGATTCCACGTTAAGCTGTTAGTCCCCCTTCGCCGGGTTGGATAACTGGGGTAGGTTAGAAGCACGGAAGTCCAATTTAAAGACTTGCACAAAGACACTGAGCCACGTGACATGATTATTACCGGAATTACACTCGCCGCATTTTTCTGTTAAGCACGTGAAGGCTAATCCCAGGAACTACTGTAGGAATTTTGATACACTTGTGCGAAGCCGAAAAGGTCTTGTTTAATTACTGTTGTTCTCTTTTAATTTATCTAACGATATAACACTCAGCAATTAAAATACGTCTTGCGGGTTGGTACGTTCTTCTGCCGTCTGCTGAGCTTACAGATTCTTCTTGTGTTACGTTTTATAATCTGTTTATCAGAGGAATCTGATCCATTTTGAGTTGTCGCCAGTTTACATCAAATGCTAAGCCTGACAGGTATGGCAACTTACTGAAGACGTAAAAGTTTAAAAATGAAGAAGCTGCGGACCGTGTCACTTTTTCTCTGTGAACACGGATGTGTACCCGTTCGTGACTTTCTATTAGGTCGCCTGTGCACGCTTGCTGACGAGGCGTCTGATTAGCTGCATCACAGACTCCTGCAACTAACACCCTGCTCACCTAAAGGGTGATTCAGAATGATCGCTGTGAACGCAAATGAGGGCGGCTGAGTCATTTGGTCACACGCTGCTGGCTGTACTAAGTAGCTTGCTCGGTCGTACTTCTGTGTGCGCGCCCCTAAAAACAAGCGGGACGGCTGACCTAGAAGCTTACTTGCGTCTTCTGCGCACGCTGGAGAGAGCAGAGACAAAGGACGGGCGACAATTTACTGCACCCACCCACAACCAGCACTGTGAACCACGTACTCTTTCTCAAAACACTCGTGCCCTACCCACCCGCAGGCAACTGTTCTGTTATTTCGGGTGTCATACGGCAATGTGAGAGTGTGTGTTTCATTTGTGAAAATACATCTCAGAAAAGAGAAGAGTTAGCTTGCAATTAATAGTAGGGACGTATGTTGTGAAGGAGACAGAAAACTTTTGCCAGCTCTACTCAACGTTGGAAATACGCTGCCTGCCAAAAAACAGTGAAGCATTCAGAAAACATGGTCGGATGTCAATGTAGCTTCGCACATGTACATATCAACATACAAGTAATTACAGATGCAATGCTCTTTGACACGTAAAATGCACACCGCAGTGGATTATTGTTGTTCGTGTTTAATACTGTTGCAAGTTTTGATAGGGGACGGAAGGACCGTTAATCAACGGCGGATACAAAGGAAGGCGCGCGGGGCAGCGGTTCACACCACAAACGGCCGAGTTCGTACTGGTGTCGTGATCGGGAAGCATGGTCTGCTGAAGAATGTTTAGCGATGAAAGACAGTTTTGCACTTCCGCGGATGACCATCGCCGGTGAGTATGGAGGCAACCTGGGGAGAGGTCTCATTCTTCCAATGTTTTGGAAAGGGGCAGCGGTGTGATTCCTGACGTCTTATTGCGAGGAGACATCGGTATGACTTACGGTCACTGCTGGCGCAGGACACCTTTTAATTAACCACAAAGGGCGCAAGAAGTGCTTTAATATGTCTTATATTTGGAAGACGGTGTGAAATTTAACATTAGTTTGCAATATCAGCTAAATCCTGTAGATACGGTGTTCTAACTACACACCTAATAGAGTCAACTGCCTTTCTGCAAGCGGAAGACAATTTTAACGTTTAATGGAAACCTGGCAATGTTGAATTTTACTGACGATGGAGACTTTAATTTAGTATTTTCCGCGCTAGCACTAAACCCCCTCTACCTGAGCACACAGTAGGCTACGCTCAACAGAAACGACTGAAGTCTAAGAACAGGATTTTAAACATATATACAGAGACTACTTCTTTTGTTAATTTAGTGCAGATGATACGAACTGCAGAATACGTGAGAGTGGTTTCCGAACCTGCTGTAAGCGGGACATGGCAACGGCTTCTTGACAAAGTTTGATTCGATGAGACACTAAGTTCAATGAAACAAAACATACGTGTAACTTACCAAAATGCTGCAGTATTTTTTAATACAAAGGCGTAATCTCGTGAAAAATTAAAATAATTTCAAATAATTTCACACACCGTTCTTCAAATCTCACAAAATGCTCGCGTGTCCTACCCTATTCTAAGGAGCACGTGGAAATGGGGTGTGTCACCCTAAGAACAAGGGTGAGAAAGAAATATCGAAGTAGTACAGTAAGTACGTTTAGATAATATGAAAGCAGCAAAATAAAGGCATCCAACTAGTTCTCTATTGTCCAGGTTAAGGGGGGTAGGACGCCAAACGGGCCGACTTGGAGCAGGTTTCTATGCTGTGCAAAATTCATCAATGAATCTCTCTTACTTATGAAGAAAAGTGTGCCTATGGCAACAAATGCTGCCATTAGTAAGTGAAAAAAATGATGAAATTTCACATGTAAAAAATTTTATTTTGTTATGTTTTCGAACTTCCACTGCTGTGAGTGTAAATTCTGAATCCTTCCTGGTCATGCTGACAAAGTTTTATGAATTTATTTGTAAAAGTATAGACAGTGGAAATTAGAATGTCCTGTGATGCCTCTCCTGCTCCAAGTCGGCCCGTTTGACGTCCTACCCCCCTTAATGCGGACCTGACAGGGTGCGGATACCTCGCAAACAGGGGTAATATTGGACACATCTGTTTTTACCGTGTGGAATACCCAATTTACAAATATTCGCAAAGTCATATCTGCTAGCCTACTGCCTTGTACGTTACTCGCCGGAAGAAGAATGTACTCAAAAAGTTACACTAACACATACTATTTCGTTTCACGAACTCTAACTTCACTTTCGGGAAATTATCTTCCATTTTTTGCTGCCTCTGTTCTTTAGGACGGTTCTAATTTTCCCAGCCGGTTCTAATTTTCGGGGACGTCAAAACACTGGTATAGTCAAAGGAATTTTGTCACGCACACTAATAACAGGTCAACGTATTTCGTCTCTCTTCAAAGTCTGTAAGCATCTCAACTGGGCGGGTGCGTAATATCCTGCACGGAGAATTGGCTGTGAAGAATCTGTGCGCGAGATGGATGCCGTGATTGCTCACAGTTGACGAAACGCGCATCCGGCACAGTATCTGAACAGTGTCTGGCGCTATCTAAGCTCAGTCCACAAGACTTTCCGCACCGATTTGTGACTGACTATGAGAAACCTGCATCCATCGTTACACACCAGAGTAAAAACTGCAATCAAAACAATGGACGAAGAGTGGTAAAAGTGCACCAAAGAAGGCAAAGGCCATTTTGTCTGTTGGTAAGATGATCGTCACTGACTTTTGGGATTCCCAAGGAACTCTTGGAAAAACACAGAACCATAACTGGACCGAAAAAGATAGAACCATAACTGTACCCTATTCATTGTTGAATCGTTTGAAACCTGAATTGACTGCAGAAAGACCAAGGTTTCTTTTACACCAGTATAGTGTACCATCCCACACATCAAAGATAACAATAGCGAAAGTGCCTGAATTGGGCTTTGAATTGGCTCCTTATCCAGCCTATTCACCACACTTAGCCCTAAGTGACTTCTTCCTGCTCCCGAACTTGAAACTTTTCCTTGCTGGGAAGAAATTGTCATCAATTTAAGAAGTGTTAGTTGCAGCTAACGAGTATTTTGCAGAGTTTGACAGATTCCATTTTTCTGATGAAATGAACGAGCTTGAGGATCGCAGGACCAAGTGTACATTCCTCAAAGAAGACGTTGACGGGAAGTAAGATGAGGTGCTTACGAAATAAACATTTTTTCTTGCTTTGTTACCAGACTTCCAAACCGTCCTCGTACACAGTTTCTAACTGTAGTACACTACCTGATGAACTGTTTTAAGCCTCCAACGTACGGTTACACCTTATAATGAGCAGATTATCACAGCATTTAAAATGTTTTAATTTGGTCAGTAGTTATATAAAGTTATTCAAAATCAAACTTTTGTGACCCTGTAAGCCGTTAGAAAGCAACCTGAAACTGCGATTGGAAGACGATTTTAGCCTCTCAGTAATATAGATTGCACTCCTACAATATACGTAACCGATACGATGCAGGGAGTAGCCAAGAGACTGCTACTAATTGCAGAGGTCGTGTACAGGCGGTAAGGACACTTTTGCAAAATTGTGCAGTTAACGGTGTTTAGTGGGGAAAAGTTACAGAGCTCGTGAGAGCCACGCTTTAGCACCCGAAGCACAGTGTCATCGTCTAGCATCTTCAGAGGCACCTTGAGGCCACAAGTTAGTGGTACAGTTTCTTGAAAATTAAAGTAGTCCCACAAAGATGAAATGCACTCATGTTCACCACCAGGAGACGACCTCCAAACCGCCAAGTGTTAATTCATGGATGGGGCCTCCCCTGGTGCGACTGCGTGAAGCATTTACGCCTGAAATTTTATTGTAACTATTGGGGAATTCAAATGTACGCGAGGTATGTCAGAGGTTCGACTAATTTATGTGAACTGTAATCATTACTCAAGAGGCAACGGCCTTGCCGCAGTGGATACACCGGTCCCCGTGAGATCACCGAAGATAAGCGCTGTCGGGCGTGGCCTGCACTTGGATGGGTGACCATCCAGCCGCCATGCGCTGTTGCCATTTTTCGGGGTGCACTAAGCCTCGTTATACCAATTGAGGAGCTACTCGACCGAATAGTAGCGGCTCCGGTCAAAGAAAACCATCATAACGACCGGGAGAGCGGTGTGCTGACCACACGCCCCTCCTATCCGCATCCTCAACTGAGGATGACACGGCGGCCGGATGGTCCCGATGGGCCACTTGTGGCCTGAAGACGGAGTGCTTAATCATTACTCAAGGGTATTGCCTTGACCACTAGCCCAAACGTACTTGGTTGGAAGATCTGGTGCACGGCTGCAGTCACTCACTCACCTGAAGAGAATCCACGTACTCATAGAATTAGAACAGGTACGCCCCAGTTAGTCTCAGGTTTACGTGCCCACAATCGCAACTCACGCAGAGAATAAAACTTCCATTCTACGAAGCTTAGAGCAATTCTCTTTACCAGCTCATTTAATCATTTGGCTTGATCAATTAGAAGTAAATTATGAAAACTCTCAAAAACAAATCTATATTTTATAGTTTAAAACACTTTTACACATAAACAGAAGACGTATACACGTTAAATGAACCCGAGAGCGCGTTTTGAAGAGCTAAGTCCACCGGTTCATGGGATTAAACAGGCTGAAGCCCAGTCACTGTACGGTACGGGGCTAGGTGAACACACTTACGTCACACGCCGCTCAGGCACTCCACCCTCCCTTGTCCACACGTCCCTCTTCCGTAGCTAAGTAATTGGCAGGCGCTTTGCGGTGGAAGGCGCCGATTGGCTAGCGGGGAGAGCGCCCAAGATCAAAGGCCAGGAAAGAGCATTGCAGGCGGCATCGCCCGCCGAGCTGTGCACTTGGCCGCCCGAGGTGCAGAGTCACCGCCTTCTCACCTCTGCCTCCCCTCTGCAGGGGTCGCAGTCGATGCACGCAGCCTCTTTCGGAACCACCGCGCTGGAAAATGCGTTGCTGCAGATGTAGTGCTATGACGATAATAGGGCACTGCACCACCAGAGCAGCGAGGTGACTGGGCCTCTCCACCCCTGTTTCTCGCTTGAACTAGTGGAGAGTTCTCTAAAATGGAGGTATGTCAGAACTAGAGATGGGTAGTTCGCAAACGAACGGGCCCAAAGGAACGGTTCACCAAGATGAACGAAAGGACCGAGGAACGAATTCCAAGGAACGATCGGTTCATAGTTCACTTCGGTCGCGGCGGTCACTTCGGCAGCTCTTGTTCCAGTCTCGGTCGCCTGCTCGTCTCGGTCTCGGTCTCCCTCGGCCGCACTCTTCGTTCTTCGTATGACCACCTGTCTCAGTTCCCCTGCCGACTGCTCCTACGTAGTTCAGTATACAGTTGTTCGTTTCGTTCACTGGGCTCGCCTATTTTACATGTGTTCCAAACTGTTCTTGCACTTGGTTCTGGCTATTCAGCGTCCACGACCGGTAATCAAAAAGTATTTTATAGTTACGTAAATTACATAAAAACTACGTTGTATGTAATAGGTACGTCTTTTCAGGTACCAAACGGGCATATCAGCTCACTTTTTTATATCGATGAACAGTAGAAGACATATTTATAACAAGGCAAGTTTTTTTTGTTATTCATATATTTTTTGGTTTCGTCGACTTGATTTAGCAGCTAACTTTCAATAATTTGCTTAGTTTTATATTAATTTTCTTACACTAAAAATTATTTTCGTATATCTTTCATATACAAAACATTACATTTAGGAAGGCTCTAATTATTTTTAAGTTTGGTTGTTTCCAATTTGCATTACCTGGTAGTTTGGTTTCTTTGAAGAATAGAAAAAAGTGGGTTGTGGGTCATTTTGGCTCAGTAGGAAAAGCGGTGCCTCTCCATTTGAAAAGACAGATTGCCATAAAATCGTATTTACTTACTATCTCAAAAAAATTTGTTCAGAAGGAGCTCTCAAACCAAAAACTTTGTTACTGCGAACTTTATTATTATTATTATTATTATTATTATTATTATTATTATTATTATTATTATTATTATTATTTCTTTCTTGTCTCAGACGTTATGTCTGGTTAAAAATGGAAAGTGACGCGGACCTTGATCAAGCGTCACTTCCTTTTAACTGTACGGTATATGTTACATTGCATTTAGGAACTTTCGAGTAATTGAACAAGTGTCAATAATTACAGATTTCTGTAGTTGTATATGTAAGTTTGGATGTATACTTGTGATCTGTATCCAGTTGTGTTGGTTCCTAGGTTTGTTGCTTGGTGATAACAGAACATGCGGTGTCGATTAACTTCATCTGACCATCTCATCCTCTGTCTTTGTTTTCCTTCTAGGGTGCTTGCAGGAAGCATATCCTGCAAAACACCTCTAATTGGATTTGAATCATTTTCCAGTTGGCTAGCACCGTCGTTACCATTGTGGGCGGGCATAGGGTTCAAGCGTCGTCCCCGGCCATGACGGCGCTTGTCCGAGGCTTCTTTAGTTCTGTCCTGAACCAACTAATCACACTAAAAGGGGGGTTAGCCCTATTAGTCGTTTGTTCTTTTCGTCGCCTTTTACGACTGGCAGAACATACCGGAGGCCTATTCTTATTATTATTATTATTATTATTATTATTATTATTGCATTAACTTTAATAATGCTACATAAAAACCAAATTTTTACTAAGCGTGTGACGTAAGAATGAGAAAACCACATTTTATTTTATGCTTCCATAAAGTCTCTACTTCCCCTACGAACTCAGAGACAACGTGTAGTATATATAGGGTGTAAACGATTATTGTTTACAACTTAGCATAGCTATGTAGTGGAAGTCGAAACGAAGAATTTTATATGAGACACTTGTCTATTAAGTTGGGAAACAGTCACTAACAGGTTTACAAGATTACATGAGCTATAGCCCATGCGCGTCGCATGTGATTTTCGTGTTCTCTTCTCCAGCTCTCTACACATCGTCATCGATTGTTTCGCAATTGTTGCTTGCATTAGCTTGTTATTTCTTCACTGCCTAATTATTACATGTTTGTCTGTCTGTTGTATCTGCTCGTAACGGGCAACACATCGTCCGTAATTGACGAGCAGTCTGTACTCGGGGCCGGTTTTCCGTGCGCTACCCTGTATTATTTCCCTGCGATCAGCCACGCAAGGCTACGGTTGGCTAAACGAGAGGTTCTGCAGAATCACAGAAATTACTTCTAAAAGTGTGTAAGAATTCTGTAATGAATAAAAACTCTACTCCAGAGGGGGGCAAGTGCCCCCTCTTGGTGCCCTCCATCCTTCAGCCACTTACACTACTAGTTTTCAGTTTTTCATAAGAACCATATACCAAGCACAAATGAACGGTGAACGAGTAAAAACGAACGGTTCCCAAAAAAGAACGATCAGCAGTGAACTAGTTCCCAAGGAGGAACCAGTTTGCCCATCTCTGGTCAGAACCACAGTATTCATTGGAATGTCGCTGAATTCAGTAGGAAACTGAGTTTTTCAGATACTGTCAAGAACGAAGCAAATTAGTCTCTCATTCAGTCGTGAGCGTCTGTTTTCATGTGACACTGAGAACTTCAGTATCGTGTATGACTTCTGAAAAGAAAGCTGATCAACTGCTACGAGACAATCAGTTTGGCGTTAGGTAAGGTAAAGGCACAAGAGAGGCAGTTCTGCCATTCCGATAAAGGAAGCAAGGCTTAAAAAACAAACACATTCATAGCATTTGTGGATCTAAAAAAGAAAAACCGCTCGGCTATGTAAAATGGTGCAAGATATTAGAAATTCTCAAGAAAATAGATGAAGCTATAAGGAAAGACGGTTTATATATGAACTGAGAGGGAAAAAGAGTAAAACAACAGAAAACCCGAATTAAAAATTGTGTAAGACAGGGATTCAACCTGTACACTGAAGAAGCAACAACACAATAAACAGTTCATGAATGGGAATAAAAATTCGAAGTGAAAGGATATCAGTAATAAGAATCGCTAATGACATTGCTAAACTCAGTTAAAATGAGGAGGAAGTGCAGGGCCTATTGAATGGAATTCTGACTCATGGCTACCATGTAGTAGACGAAGTGAAGAAATTCTGTTACTTTGAAAATGAAATGGCACATGAGGGACAAGGCAAGGACGACATAAAAAAACACGTTATCAGTGAAAGAGAACATTACGGACACAAAGAAGTCGCGTTTCAGATGTGCTACACAAGGACGTTTAAAATTAGATGGCCCGATAGGGAATGAGGTGGTAGTTCTCTGCAGAATCGAGTAATAGAGGAGCATGTGGCAAACATCCACTAAAAGAAGGTACAGGGTGACAGAGCATGTTTTAAGATATCAAGAATATTCTCCGTGGTAGTGAAGGAAGCTGTGAAGGGTAAAAATTGTACTGGAAGGCAGAGATAGAAACATATCCAACAAATAATTGAGAGCGCTGGGTTCAACTACTACTATGGGGATGTAGTAGTTAGCACAGGAGTATAATTTGCGTTGAGACACACCAAATCGGTCAGAAGAACAATAAAGGACCTGCGTTTTTATTGCAGCTCGACGCGTTACATACTCTGCATTTGTTCCATTTATTAATGAGCGTCTGCGTCAGTCGTTAGACGTCATGTCTCCTACATCCCACATGTGGCCGAAGAAATTTGTGTTTGTACTCGTCGGCGACCGTTTTGTGACTTGAAATCCAGCCTTTGCTTGATATTTCTAGAAATAGCTGCAGTACGTACTCTTATTAAGTGGTTGTACGCGTGTCGGAACAGATATGCAGCAACTACCACATGATTCATGAAGTTCTGTGTTGTGTACTCCCAGACGGTAAGGCGACATGGGGCAAGGTCCGGAGTAAGTGTCGGTCTGTAATCCGCTGACGGTTAAGGCAAACCCGCCTTGTGACCCGTTGTGTATTGTTGCAGCTTCAATCTCGCGATTACGAGACAAAACTACGCATGCAGCAATGCACGGTTTTGTTGAAACGTACGAAATTTATAATAATTCATAGCGCTCTGAGGTATTAAAAAATTTGCGTTTCTGGACATTTTATGTCCGGATACTGACTTGGAGTATGGAGTGAATGTAATGGAGTGTTGGTAAGGTCCCGTTGATATGTTTATATGCCACTGGTGAACACTCCCACTTCATCCCCACTCGACTATAAGTCTGCGTGGTAGGTTCTGTCTTCATCTCACTGTATTAGTTCTTTATTCTCCCGAGAAACGAAGCAGTAAACCCGTAACCGAAGTTTGAGTCGCACAACATTTCTTGTTTTATAAAATTTTGTTTATTTTTTTGCATCGTTTCATCGCTACTATTTTCAGTAATGGATTTATGTCTCCTTAAAAGTTAATTATTTTTCGATCTTAAATGCAATTACTCTGATCAGCCAGAAAACTGTGATCACCGACCTACTATCGATATAAACCGGTCGAGGCGATAGAGGCGTCACCCAGCGAGGAATGACTTGGTCAGTGCACGCAGTATGTCAGCGCGCTATCCCGTGTGCAGAATGGAGAAGGCACGCGATCTAGGTGAGTTTGACAGACTACAGAATTTTTTGGCACGTTTCGGAAACTGAACGACTTGTTGGCTGTTCGAGGAGTGTTGGGGTGAGTCTCTTCAACACGTGGTGAAACCAAGGTGACATGTCCAGACGTCGTGGGGTTGGGCGGTCACCTCTCATGACAGATGTCTGACAACGTAGACTGAAAAGACTGGTAAACGGGACAAGCGGCGAACTAAAAATGGTTCAAATGGCTCTGAGCACTATGGGACTTAACTTCTGACGTCATCAGTCCCCTAGAACTTAGAACTAATTAAACCTAACTAACCTACGGACATCACGCACATCCATGCCCGATGCAGGATTAGAACCTGCGACCGTAGCGGTCGCGTGGTTCCAGACTGAAGCGCCTAGAACCGTTCGGCCACGCCGGCTGGCCCAAGCGGCGAACTGTGGGCAACCAACATCAGACGTTAATGCTGGACAGAGTAAAAGTGTGTGTGAACACACAGTGCACCGAAGATTCGTAATAATGGGCCTCCACAGCTGATGACCCATGCATGTGCCACTGTTAACACCACGAACGACATCGACAACCACGACTGGAATGGGCACGTAACCTTCGGCACTGAAAGTTGGTGCAGTGGCAGAGCGTTGCATGGTGTGATGAATCCCGATACCTTCATCATACCGATGGGAGGGCTCGGATCTGTCGTCTTCCAGAGAAACAACAATTTGATACATGTACTGCGTGACGGAGACAGGCTGGCGGCGGATCCGTTCTGCTCTAGGGAACATTCACGTGGGCATCTGTGGGTCGAGTGGAGCCCGTGCAAGGCACCACGACGGCCAAGGAGTATCGTGCACTGCTTGCAGACCACATACACCCCTTCATTACGATTTTTTTTCCTTCTTCCAACGGTAGTGACATTTTTCAGCAAGCTAATGACGTCATCTCCCATGGCCAGGAGTGTGATGCAGTGGTTCGAGGAACACAGTGCTGGCCTTCCAACCCGCCAGATGTGAACACATATTGGATGTGATTGAACGTAGCGTCAGAGCTCTTCGGCCCCGTTCCCAGAATTTACAGGAATTAGGTGGTGTGTGTTTGCAGATGTGGTGTCATCTCCCTGCAGCGTCATACGGAAACCTCATTGCTCCCATGCCACGAAGCGTCCCCAGTCTTGCCCGTGCCAAAGGTGGACATATCGTCTAGTAGGTAGGTGGTCATAATGTTCTGGCTAATCAGTGTGTATCGAACTTAGTTTGGCATCTTTGACGTTACAATGAAGTGAATACCCTTAGCTACATACAGGCGTTGATATAAGTCAACGGGGACAGGTGAAAATGAGCGCCCCGACCGGGACTCGTACCCGGGATCTCCTGCTTACATGGCAGACGCTCTAGCCATCTGAGTCTGTATGCAGCTAAGGGTGTTCACTTCATTGTAATTTCATTCTAACGAGATGCATGGTCACCGATGCTATCTGTTCTTTCGGATGTCCGAAAGAACTGATCTTTCACGTTGTTCGAGGTATTCCATCGCTGGTAGTAACCATAACTACTGAAGGCGTCAGTGTGGACGATAGTAATGTATACTAATTGTTAACTTACTGTGTCCTCCATTAGCAGAGTAAGTTGTTGTGCAGGTATTTGTTGTTAGGACCCATCTGATATTGTTATAGAGGTCCGTGCAGGAAGTAGTAAATTGATTAATAATTTCACAAAGCTCGTCTGTTGCGAAATGGAGGGAAACAGTTCTTTCTGAACATTTTTTAAAAAAATTATGTGATGTCATGCAATATGTCACAGCGTTTTGAATTATCTGAACTGCCTGCTGCTATCAGGCTCGCTTCCCGGTAATACAAAATCAGCGGAGAGAGAGTGTGGACCCATGTGCACCTGTAAGTGTAGTACAGTGCAGAGTAAATGAACGTGGAATAAGGCTACAAAATGGAAGAAACTGACCCGCGACAGCATTGGCCGGCCCTGGGACGATTCCTATCAAATCTTGGGCGGTCGCCAGTTCTAAATATTATTTCTGTTTATCCTACGCTATTTGCCATTGTCCTGCTTCAGTCTGGCGCAGAGCCACTTGCTAGTAGTCTGCCTCTTGCAATTCAGTGTCCGGTTTGTGTATTTTCCATAAACTCTGAGAACAGTTCACTTGTCCTATAATTCATCGTACAAATAAATACTGAACTGTTAGGGCATAATCAACTAGCGCGTGAACAGTGGCAAGAATAAAAGTATACATTGGACTCGTATCAACTGATTTCCGATTAATTAAAACTGTGTACTTTCCGTTTACGGCCTTCAGAATTCACTGTACACTTACTTGGTTCTCCCAGATTTCGCCTAAGGTCTCTGGAAAGTTAATACCGTTTCGCGGCTACACCTGTCATTCTTTCCGATAAATTATTTCAGTGTTGGTCAGTGAAATTATAATGCGTGTAGCGAAAATCTGTGAGCGCTCATGGTTTCGCAGTTGTACCAGCCGCACGGCAAGTAAGAATACACTGGGGGCGAACGCAAAGTAATCGCGACAAACCTATCGGATCGTTGATGATTACCTCCAAAATGAATCCTTCACTCAGCAGAGGAATGGTTAACGCGCTGGAACTCTAATTCGGGACCTTGGGAAAGAGGTGCTGATAGGTGTGAAATTTTTGAGGACAGGTCTCGAGTCGGTAAAAGCTTTACTCCCCCAGATGTAAAGGTTCTGGGTTGGATTACCGGTCCGGCACAGTTTTAATCTGCCAGGAAGTGTACGAGGGCAGTTCAATAAGTAATGCAACACATTTTTATTCTCAGCCAATTTTGGTTGAAAAAACCGGAAATTTCTTGTGGAATATTTTCAAACATTCCCGCTTCGTCTCGTATAGTTTCATTGACTTCCGACAGGTGGCAGCGCTGTACGGAGCTGTTAAAATGGCGTCTGTAACGGATGTGCGTTGCAAACAACGGGCAGTGATCGAGTTTCTTTTGGCGGAAAATCAGGGCATCTCAGATATTCATAGGCGCTTGCAGAATGTCTACGGTGATCTGGCAGTGGACAAAAGCACGGTGAGTCGTTGGGCAAAGCGTGTGACATCATCGCCGCAAGGTCAAGCAAGACTGACTGATCTCCCGCGTGCGGACCGGCCGTGCACAGCTGTGACTCCTGCAATGGCGGAGTGTGCGAACACACTCGTTCGAGATGATCGACGGATCACCATCAAACAACTCAGTGCTCAACTTGACATCTCTGTTGGTAGTGCTGTCACAATTGTTCACCAGTTGGGATATTCAAAGGTTTGTTCCCGCTGGGTCCCTCGTTGTCTAACCGAACACCATAAAGAGCAAAGGAGAACCATCTGTGCGGAACTGCTTGCTCGTCATGTGGCTGAGGGTGATAATTTCTTGTCAAAGATTGTTACAGGCGATGAAACATGGGTTCATCACTTCGAACCTGAAACAAAACGGCAATCAATGGAGTGGCGCCACACCCACTCCCCTACCAAGAAAAAGTCGAAAGCCATACCCTCAGCCGGTAAAGTCATGGTTACAGTCTTCTGGGACGCTGAAGGGGTTATTCTGTTTGATGTCCTTCCCCATGGTCAAACGATCAACTCTGAAGTGTATTGTGCTACTCTTCAGAAATTGAAGAAACGACTTCAGCGTGTTCGTAGGCACAAAAATCTGAACGAACTTCTCCTTCATGACAACGCAAGACCTCACACAAGTCTTCGCACCCGAGAGGAGCTCACAAAACTTCAGTGGACTGTTCTTCCTCATGCACCCTACAGCCCCGATCTCGCACTGTCGGATTTCTATATGTTTGGCCCAATGAAGGACGCAATCCGTGGGAGGCACTACGCGGATGATGAAGTTATTGATGCAGTACGACGTTGGCTCCGACATCGACCAGTGGAATGGTACCGTGCAGGCATACAGGCCCTCATTTCAAGGTGGCGTAAGGCCGTAGCATTGAATGGAGATTACGTTGAAAAATTGTGTTGTGTAGCTAAAAGATTGGGGAATAACCTGGTGTATTTCAATGCTGAATAAAACAACCCCTGTTTCAGAAAAAAAATGTGTCGCATTTCTTATTGAACTGCCCTCGTAATTAATTGTCTATTTTAAAATTAATATTGGTAGCCACCTTCTTTAGTTTCTATTCCATTGTTTATTTTGTGGATAAGTATAACTATTACTTGTCTTTCCCAATTGAATTTTGTTTTCACCATGAAACAATAGTAAATATTCAGTTAAAAAAGACGAATAAGGTTTGTAACCTACAAGATAAACATAGTACTTACTTTAACGTAGATTGAATGTCTAAGCAAGCACAATGGGACACCTTTAGAAATGCAGACTCAGATAACGTAACATGAATACTATCCAGTTCATAAAACGAGTAAAAGTCAGTGTTCTCGAGAGAGCGGTCGCTTGTAGCCGAACCTATACGGAAATTAAATTCTATAACGGCTGTGGAGAGTGCAGGCGACCGGCTCCTAAACCTTGCTCCACCAAGCGACAACTGTTTGTGACTTGGCTGTGTGCTGCAGACACAAAAGGAAATCTATAAGCGGAGAGTTGAACTATCCGAGGCCAGGACAGGCTCGTGAGATTGAAACGCCAGGTTTGACTACTGGCGCAGTTTTAGCGCCATTTAGCGTGCAAGATTCGTGCCCATTTTTACAAAGAAGTGTCTCTTTCGAAAGGATGTAGTAATCAGTTTCCCAAGATGGTTGCAAGAAGCATAAAATGTAGTGGCAGATTAGTGGTGGCTCCCGTTTGCCGGGAGTAAGCAGCTCACGAATTGTAAAAGGTGGTGGTGGTGGTGGTGGTGGTGAAAAATTGCTTCTACATGAATGTGATGGTTGACTGCCTGGCCTTTGCAGATGACCTTGCCTTTTTTTCTTTTTTTTTTCCTTGCTCGATTCGCTAGAAACAGCTGCTGAACAAACCAATGAACTGAAGACACCATCAGCTAAGCCACAACGTCAGATATTCGATAAAACTGAAAACACAATCAAGTTCAAAGAAGCAACCAGAAGAAGTAGAAGGAGAAGAAGGAGAAATCAAATAGTCGGAGGAGTTCAAATACCTAGGATAATGATAATGAACAAACACATCTAAGAAAGAAGTCTCTGCATCACGCATCAGAAAAACGGAAACAGCATGTCAACTAACCGAAAGTTTCCAAAAGAAGAAATCAATGTCAGTGTAAGGCTACAATCTACGTTAATACAACCAGAGGCCAGATATTCTGGAGAATGGTTTTATATGAATAAGAGAGATTTGGCCGAGAAATTAGAAACTCTTGCAAGACAGACCTCGAGGAAAAAATTAAGATCAATTAAAGAAAATGGTGTATTAGGGAATTTCTACATATATAGAAGAAATCTGCCACCTTTTGTAGGAAGGTTGTTTTCAATGGTCACACTGCCCATGTGAGTCCTAAAAGGTTAAGCAGTCGTATCTTCGGCTACTTAATAAGGAAACCAAGGAAGCGGGGTTCACCAAGATAGGAAAAGACCTGTAAGAAATGGAGCAACACTGAAGGACATCCATATATGCTCAAACACCAAAAACACCTTGGTTTTGCCAGAAAAGACAAAACTAAAATTTGCAAAACGTGGACTTAAATGAGGAACAGTGTAGGTAACGAATGCGCGTATACTGTGCTGAACTGAAGGTCGAGGCACAAGGAAGAGGAAGACTGCAGCTGGAATAGCGCAGTAAATAAAAAAATGAACAAAAATTTATTAGGAGATAATGGAGATATAGATCTGGGGAATGTCGAGAGAGAGAGAGAGAGAGAGAGAGAGAGAGAGAGAGAGAGAGAGAGAGAGAATATGAATACATTTTTTCCGCATTTTCCAGTCGAACGCTGTAATCCCCCATTGCTGTATTCTGTTTAATCTCGAGTGCAGCCACCCGTCAGTGGTGTGCGTTTACATTTTGTGCCCCCCAGGACCTCAGGGATTAGCGCCGTGACCTTCTGGGGTCCAGCAGCGAAGCGCGTGCTGCCGCCGCCCCGAGGCTCGCACTGCAGCAGCACTCGTAAAATTAGCGCCACTTAACTCCTGTTATCAGCTCGGACACCTCGTTATTCTGTCGCCACAAGGGCAGCCGTTTGCAACCTACTCGCCTTCACTCATTAAAAGTTCGCTCGCTCTATTGATTACCGCTTGCCTGGCGTTGCAGCATCTTGTGTTTTAAGAACGTGCCGCGCCTAGCCGCTTTGTTCGTCGGCAATAAACTCGTGTTAAACACCTGGCGCAGCTGTTATATCGGTAAACAGTTCTTACACAGCTGGAATGCTATTGTGTTGTAATAGATGCTCCAAAGGGCATATTACATCAATGCTCCTCCTCCTCCTACTACCACTACAACAGCACATCTGTTCTCCCTACCATCCAGGTGATGGCTGCTCCAGGCAAATTACAGGGTGGTTCCTTCCCCATCGTTCCCTAATCCGATGGGACGTTATGACCTCACTATTTGATTGTTCCCCCCCAAATTAACCAACCAACGGGTGACAACTCCCTATTACTACTTGCAGGCAGTATTTTCATCTAGTGACAACACAGTAGCTGAAAGTGCCAGTCAAGGCGTTGAACACTGCCAGTCAAGGCGTTGAACACTGCCAGTCAAGGCGTTGAACACTGCCAGTCAAGGCGTTGAACACTGCCAGTCAAGGCGTTGAACACTGCCAGTCAAGGCGTTGAACACTGCCAGTCAAGGCGTTGAACACTGCCAGTCAAGGCGTTGAACACTGCCAGTCAAGGCGTTGAACACTGCCAGTCAAGGCGTTGAACACTGCCAGTCAAGGCGTTGAACACTGCCAGTCAAGGCGTTGAACACTGCCAGTCAAGGCGTTGAACACTGCCAGTCAAGGCGTTGAACACTGCCAGTCAAGGCGTTGAACACTGCCAGTCAAGGCGTTGAACACTGCCAGTCAAGGCGTTGAACACTGCCAGTCAAGGCGTTGAACACTGCCAGTCGAGGCGTTGAACACTGTCAATAAAGACCGAGAGCAGTGACTGGAGAACGAAATTAACGATTTCCGGAATAATGTTTAAGCTACACTTGGCAATATTTGCGAGAGAAGAGTCAGATCCAAACAACTACGTAGGAAACTCCTAACATTCAACAATAATTTGCTTTTCATCGCTAGTATGAGGTGGCCAACCTTCACATCAAATAAACTAAAAAAAATGGTTCAAATGGCTCTGAGCACTATGGGACAACTACTTAAAACTAACCAACCTAAGGACAAAACACACATCCATGCCCGGGGCAGGATTCGAACCTGCGACCGTAGCGGTCGCGTGGTCCCTGACTGTAGCGCCTAGAACCGCTCGGCCACTCCGGCTGGCCAAATAAACTATTTCAAAACCCAAAGCACGCCGTTAGATTTATAGTAAAAATGACTTGTCTCCACTACCTTGGTGCAAGCCATATCAGCTGTTTACTTTCAATTTCATTGAAGCAGCGTCTCATAGGACTGGCGAGGCTGAGTGTACCCTGCTGGAGACCTTTCCACCATAGAAAAATCTGAGATGTTCATCGAAAATCGAACCCGGGACCTTCGCGTTAGTAGCCAGCGACGCTAGTCGTTGGACCACTGAAATAGCGTAAGTGGCTCTTGGTTGGAATAACTTAAAGAAAAAATTACAAGAAAATAACTTACCTGTTCTTATTCTGGTTTACCGTCCGAACCTAAGACGCACTCCTGAAAAACATTGGTCTGCCGCTTTCACACACGGTAAGTAACATATCCTAGTCGCAGTCAAAATAGCAACGCATATTCACAGGTACCCAATGGGTCTAACTGTAGCACAGTGTGAGCTAATAACAAATGTATATATTAAAAATATACATGTTCGTCGAAATTTTGGACTAATAGAGAATAAAGACAGTGCATCAGCTTGAGCAGAAATGGAGGGGGTGGGGGCGTGGTTACGTGATGATGCATTGCTCAAGTCTCAAGTTGCTGTAGGAAGTACAAGAACGCTTTTATAAAAAGTATCCACGAAATCTAGTGACTGTCACAGAACTTATCTAGACGTCTGGTAACTTTTGAGAAAAACATTAGTTAATTGCGACTGGACTATAATAGTTGGAAATGAGCCGCACGTGTGGCATGTTCTAGGGCTGCCAGATGGATGATTTGGATGCTTTTCGGCAATTCTGAGGAGCTCCGCACCACAACGAATTAGGAGGAAAACGTGATGTACTCCTAGAATATTAACGTGCCAGTTGGGTGAAGGTGCTTTTGGAACGTGCGGCTTTTTTTTTTTCGAAAGACATAATCACCATCTTTTTCTTTTATTGCGCACTTCTGACGGGCAAGTTTAAGGAACTAATATTCGATACAGAACGTACAACTGTTCGCCACGTATCCTGTGTATCACAAGGGAGGCTCATAAGGAAAAAGTCATTGATTTGAACCCGTACAGCAGCCTACATGATTAGCATGACCTATCCTCCGACATGCATTCTACAAAAGCGTTCATAGTAATTATATGAGAGGAGATTTGGGGTTAAAGCAGTTAGGTGTCAGCACAAAATAGTAAATCCATACTGAATAAGTGCGTTATTTAGTAAGAGCGCTTATTACCCTGAAATTATGGGGAGGGTGAGCTGGTTGATGTAAAGGCAGAACACCAGCTCAGTTCTCTTTCAAAGTCACACGGCTACATCTCGGCGTTCTGTCCTTTAGTAAAGAGAATAATTGTCCTGCCTTAATTTGGTAAGATAAAAAACTGTCCAACGCACTCGCAGGCACGAAATTAGCACATGCTGGCTTTGCGCCAATATTTCCAGTGGAAAGCACAAACATTTGAATGGAACGCGTAAAAACACTGTAATGTCCATTCTTTGGCCAAGGTTAATTCCCACTGTTGGCGCAGTCTTACAAATTTATCGTACTGCTTAGCACGTGGTTTAATAAAAAGTCCTGTGCTGCGTCCTTTACATCGAAGTCTTCAATCTTCAGTTACGGGGTAGAAAGCGCTGAAAGACACTCTTCACGCAAAATTACATGTCTCTTGTCCACCACAGTTCGCGTCTCTTTCGCGTGGTTTAGGACTTGAGATATACATTGCTAATTTCCTGTCTGTTTAGAGAGTTAACAGAATAAATTGCTATACTACGTAACAAAACAAAAGAGCCATAAACTACAGCTAACGGTTATTCAGCTTAGAAAACGATTTTGTTGTGAAGATGTAGAGAACGAACACATCGGCAAGGTTTCATCTCATATTTAGCTCGTCACTTATTCTATCCATTCCATTTTTTTATATACGTTGATCCACGGTTGGGAATGTATGGGCTATTTAGCCCCGACCCATGTATAAACTTTCTCGTAATCGTATGCGCATGCGCATTCAAGTAACTTCCCACGTCTTGCGCATGTGCATAGGTAGCGGGTCGGACTTTTAAGTGAGTGACCATTTGCAGCTGCAGTTTATGGCGGGTCATGGCCCATCGAACATAGGCCGGTGCGAGTTGGAGCGTACACTATTAAGTAGTGGTTTTGACTTTGTACATATGTACTGTTTGTGTTTTCCTTTTCTTTTTGTTTGTCAATGATTGAAAGAACACCATAGCTATACATTTATAAAGGTCTTCTTAGGCACTTCTGGGTTTTATTGTTGTTCTGAAGAAGGTGTAGTTATCTACGCCGAAACCTGGGTTAACACTAGGGGCTTTTTTCGCAATCGAGGCGGCTTTTTAGTTTTTTAATATATTAACCAACGATTGCTGACGCGCTGCGATGTTGAAGGTTCTTTAACATCGGCAAGCGCTTTAACACATCGGCAAGCGCTTAGTTAGCGGTGTCGCTTAGGTAGTGGTGCCTGTGAACCAGGGTTTGAGCAGCTAAATGTGCTGATACAGTGAGCAAAGTGTGTTCGGCAGAGGAAAAGACCGAAGACCAGGCGATCAAAGAAACCGTTTCACGAAGGAATTCCCGGAGGGAAGACGTTCTCGCAAAACACAATGAGATAGTTTACAGAATCGGCATTTGCGACAGACTGCATAAAGATGCTACCGTCACGAACATGCAACTGGTGTAATGACTACGGAGACTAGGGAAATCAGGGTGTCTGCCGCTACCGCCCGCCCCCTCCCCCCTCCATTTGGTAGTGGAATAGCAAAGGAAATGAGTAGGAGTGCTACAAGATACCCTTCGCCGTGCGTCGTATGGATACGTCACCTTGCGGGATATGTGCTTGTATCCTACCTGAGAGGGAAGTTGCGGAATCTTAAAGAGGGGAAGTTGGAACCTTTCCTCGACCTTTGAGTCTAGTGATTCGCGTCCGACCACACAATACGCGTATCCGACGTGCGTAAGGGAAACTGGCGAAGACTGACGGCAGGGATATTTCAGGCGATGCGCACTCTTGTCGATTAACATTCCGTGACCGGTGGATGTCGCAGGCGAGGCGGAGCACGTGCGCTGAGAGAAGCAGCACCAGCAGCCGTCGCCGCCGGCACGCGTGCCCTGCATACGGCACACGGAGGCCGTTTCATTAGGTTATAAAGGCGGCGCTTCACGGCGGCCCACGCCCCTACATGCTCGCTAACTTCGCCCCATAACGGTGGGCGATACGACGCCGAAAGCGCGCCTCGTATATTACGCGTAGCATGTAGATTGCGGCGCGAAACAACCCATTTAAGAGCCTCTCATATCGCCGGGTTCCGTATAAGCTCGACGAGGGAAGAAGCGAAGACAGACGCGCTCCTTAGCGAGAAAAATGGCGTCCTAACGCAGAGATATCACTAAAATCACAAAATATTTCTAGACGCCTAGATATGTTCCACCAGAAACATCTCCGCAGACATGCAATATGAGCAAACAAGAAAGATTTCAAGTCTCCATTAGTACTGCATCAGCAGAAAACCCAAAGTGACTACCAACCCTAGTAAGCTTTTACGGCTTCTATCAAATGACAGGACAAAAATTTTTGAAGTGCGACGTTATCAGGGCGACATGTCACTCGGAAGACTAAAGTGTACATTCAACACGGTGTCTAATAGAAGAAATTCACGTTTGGAACACCAGTAAGCCGTTTCATGAATTCAGTGTTTACTGAAGACTGTTTATTGAAGACTATTTCAGTCAATAAACAGTGAATTCATAAAACTGGTTATTGGCGAAAAAAAGAAAACTGGAGCTGTGCAGCACCATCTGTGCACAAATACGAACACACACACACACACACACACACACACACACACACACACACACACACACTATTCATTAGATTATTTTCAGCTACGGAAATCTGCCAGCGCGTCCTCTAAGTTATCAAGAATTGCTATTGTCTGTTCAATTGCGAAAATTTATTTATATATTTGCCATAACGTTAACAAAGCTTTTGGCACCTGAACTAGACGGCGCACAACCAGCGTAACAGTAAGTATGCATGCAACTTATGTAGAATGAATTGCCTCCACATAACATACACTACTGGCCATTAAAATTGCTACTGCACGAAGATGACGTGCTACAGACGCAAAATTTAACCGTCACGAAGAAGATGCTGTGATATGCAAATGATTAGTTTTCAGAGCATTCACACAAGGTTGGGGCCGATGGAGACACCTCCAACGCGCTGACATGAGGAAAGTTTCCAACCGATTTCTCATGCACAAACAGCAGTTGACCGGCGTTGCCTAGTGAAACGTTGTTGTGATGCCTCATGCAAGGAGGAGAAATGCGTACCATCACGTTTCCGACTTTGATAAAGGTCGGATTGTAGCCTATCGCGATTGCGGTTTATCGTATCGCGACATTGCCTCTCGCGTTGGTCGAGATCCATTGCCTATTAGCAGAATATGGAATCGGTGGGTTCAGGAGGGTAATACGGAACACCGTGCTGGATCCCAACGGCCTCGTATCACTAGCAGCGAGATGACAGGCGTCTTATCCGCATGGCTGTAACGGATCGTGCAGCCACGTCTCGATCCCTAAGTCAACAGCTGGGGACGTTTGCAAGACAACAACCATCTGCACGAACAGTTCGACGACGCTTGCAGCAGCATGGACTATCAGCTCGGAGACCATGGCTGCGGTTACCCTTGACGCTGCATCACAGACAGGAGCGCCTGGGATGGTGTACTCAACAACGAACCTGGGTGCACGAATGGCAAAACGTCATTTTTTCGGATGAATCCAGGTTCTGTTTACAGCATCATGATGGTCGCACCCGTGTTTGGCAACATCGCGGTGAACGCACATTGGAAGCGCGTATACATCACCGCCGTACTGGCTTATCACCCAGCGTGATGGTATGGGGTGCCATTGGTTACAAATCTCCGTCACGTCTTGTGCACATTGATGGCACTTTGAACAGTGCACGTTACATTTCAGATGTGTTACGACCCGTGGCTCTATCCTTCATTCGATCCCTGCGAAAGCCTACATTACAGTAGGATAATGCACGACCGCATGTTTTATGTCCTGTACGGGCATTTCTGGATACAGAAAATGTTCGACTGCTACCCTGGCCAGCACAGTCTCCAGATCTCTCACCAACGGAAAACGTCTGGTCAATGGTGGCCGAGCAACTGGCTCGTCACAATACGCCAGTCACTACTCTTGGTGAACTGTGGTATCGTGTTGAAGCAGCATGGACAGCTGTACCTGTACACGCCAGCCAAGCTCTGTTTGACTCAATGCCCAGGTGTATCAAGGCCGTTATTATTGCCAGAGGTGGTTGTTCTGAGTACTGATTTCTCAGGATCTATGCACCCAAATTGCGTGAAAATAATCACATGTCAGTTCTAGTATAATATATTTGTCCAATGAATACCCGTTTATCATCTGCATTTCTTCTTGGTGTAGCAATTTTAATGGCCAGTAGTGTAGTTTAAAGACACTCTGACAAGGAGGAGACTAAAAACTGAGTAGAAATCAGTCTGCGTTCTATTACAGAAACAAATAACCCGGAAACCACAGGAAACCCAAATGTGGATTGCAAGCCGGGAATTTCAACCCCGTTCTTCCCGTATGCTAGCCCAATATGCTAAGCGCTGCGCTCAGTGGCCAAAATCATGAACTGCAACATAGAATTTTTTAACTTTATTTTTGTTAACTTGCGCTCTATTGCATAATTACGGCCCTAGGCGGTTTTGAAGTACCACTCAATGGCTGCTTCGTCATCAGCAATCTAACAATTAACTGTTTCGGGTGGCATGTAGTCATTTAAGATATTCGGGGCAACTCCAGACCCGAGTTAAAAGAAGGTCATTGAAATGCTTGTCGTTAACACGTATCCCAAAAATGAGTAGAGATTATCGTCCGCAGGTAAACTGTTAATCAAGAATAAAGACTAAATATTCAACCTAGTTCCTGTGGATGTCATCTGCGAAACACTATTTGTCTAAAAATATCATAATAGTTGAAGCAATCGACACCAAAGCAGCTTATACAAGCCCATTCTATGACATCGATAAACTGTAATTAGAGCAATAGTGAGGCATTATAAATTACACCCCGCAAAAAACTGCTCACAGGGAAGGTTACATGGAAAAAATAGACACGTCCATACATCAATAAAGTTCCAGAATGAGATTTTCACTCTGCAGCGGAGTGTGAACTGATATGAAACTTCCTGGCAGATTAAAACTGTGCGCCCGACCGAGACTCGAACTCAGGACCTTTGCCTTTCGCGGCCAAGTGCTCTACCATCTGAGCTACCGAAGCACGACTCACGCCCGGTACTCACAACTTTACTTCTGCCAGTATCTCGTCTCCTACCTTCCAAACTTTACAGAAGCTCTCCGAGTTCGAGTCTCGGTCGGGCACACAGTTTTAATCTGCCAGGAAGTATCAATAAAGTTATATTACGTCTAGACCCAGCACGTACAAACAAAATGCTGTCAACACATTTCGCACTGGTAACTTCGAATTCAAATCACAGTTAATACAGCTAACAAACCCAATTAAACAGGAATGTGATACACATACCTTGTGAATGTCTTCATACGGGCCTCCACTGCTTTGTGTCGGAGGCAGATTCGTGTCAATGCGGTGCCGATCTCCTTGGTAGCACCTGCAACAAAATAATAGACACTATTAAACGTAATGTTCAAAATATGTTAAGCCTCGAAAGATAATTTCCAACTTCAATGTATTTTAGTGCACAAGTAAAATGCAAATTTCGGCTCGTATGATTCACGAAATGCTCCAGTTCTGTCAAACTCAACGGTTCTGCATTGACTGCGGTGATTTCATAAATGATTCGCTACTTAAAACTCATTGTCGCGTCGTAACCACACTCCATGTCCAAAGTCCAAGATCATGGCCAGCAATGAAATAGAACACTTAGCACCGAAAGCACGTTTATCACGAACAACACACTACAGCCGGATCTGAACTGAGACCTCGTGCACGAAGAGTGCGGTTATTAATGTAACAATATTCCAGAATGCTGGTATTTATACCAACATCGAATATTCCAGAACTGATAAATACTAAACAACATTTAAGTAACTGCAGGTGGTCGGGTCTGAGGTGGCGAACCGCACACGCCCGCCTGCGACGCCAACTACTACGCAACACTGCACGCACTGCAGGTCGCAGCAGTATCGTTCGCAATATGCTTTTCCCTATGGGGATGCGTCACAATGAAACGGAGTAAAATCTGTTAAGTCGCCATTCTCGTTTAAACGCTTAAAAAATGACAAACTACGCGAATGGTAGCGCGTCAGAGTACCAGCGCCTGTAACAGTTTTAATTTTTAGAGATACATTTTTAAACATATTCTCGCTGGACGTTCGCTGTAGAGGCCCTCCGAATAGTTTCGTGCTGTAAACGCTAGAGATCCACTCAAATGCCTTCATCAGTTTCACTGCCTTTGTCGGCCAAAACGACGCTTGATATCCTTAATAATACCTGGCTGTGTCAACCTGCCGAACCCCAAGCGTGTAGATGGCCTTGAGGGTTGTTTCTACCCACATAGTGTATGCGCATACCTTTGCACCTTAGCGTCGTATTTCATTCGCATTAAACACACACACACACACACACACACACACACACAAAGTTAAGATTCAAAGTATGATCGTAAATCATTCATTGTCTGTTTAACGTAATGAGTAGAGCCGCAGACTAGTAATATAACGCGTAATTTATTGCTTCACGTTTTCAGACCCTTTGTTATTAGTTTAATAGCAGAATATTTTATTATAGTCTAGGTTATATTTGTGTAGTCTTTCTGAAGAGTGAGTTTGTTCGATTAGCTTTATCTGCAAGATATTTTTCACTTTCTTGTTTTAGATTCAGTATTTCACATGGCTTACAGATTCTGCTACTGAATAGGAACAATGATCCGGTAAGAATGGCGTTAGGATTTTGCTAAAAAGTGAGAATGATGAAAATTTTTACCGTATGTGGAGAACTATTGCAAATTTGCATCACACTATTTGTAATGGAACTTCCATAGGCTAAGCCGATGTCCTTACAGCCTGGACACTTACTATACTTAATTTTTGCCTTTTAACATACTGATGGATATTGAAGTCCATGTATACAGTAGACAGAACAGGACTATCATATGGACAAGAGACGAAATGTGTGTTTTAAGAGAGTTAACGTGGGACTTCCATTTCTGTCCATTTCGTAAACAATGTGATTTGTGAGCTAGTTAGAGGCAACAACTGCCGCTGGAGCGCGCTGCGATCGCGTATACCATGTTGAGGCACAGACACCGTATGGACATACAGCGTCCTTTCTGAGCGTTCAGCAGCACCTTTAACTCGGCACGCTCAACGTTGACTTTCAAAAGCATAGACCGTGTGCCGACGGTTTAATGACGCAGCGCGGTGTGGTCGGTATTATGTAAGGCTTCCACAGGACCTGTAGTAGAAATTAGGGGCCAACGACAGCTGTGGACTGCCGGAATATTATTGTGGTTCAACTGCATCTTTTCATGCTTTGGCGACGGCGACAGCATCTTCCAGAAGCTTAACAGTTCGTATCAAAAGGCCAGAGACGTGCTACTGTACTTTGAAGAGCCTGATAGTGAACTCACACTGATGTCTTCGCCACTAAATTCGTTGATGTGGACCCGATGGAAGACACCCGGAACGCTATCGGGCGCCAGCTCCGCACGCATGATTCACCACTCTGTAGTTACAGGGAATTGCGTTACCTGTTGCGCGTAGAGATCTGGTGCCACATAATCCGAAATCGTTCCGACGACTTCCCGAATGAATGTCAGGCGGAATCATTGCTGTCTTACGCTCCAAAGGCGTACCAACACACTAGTATCAGGTGATCGTATTCTAAGGTGACGAAAATCAAGTGGTCATACAATGAGGTGGCAGAAAGTCATGGAATAGCCATATGCCGGTACCATCACGTAAACAAGCCATAAAACGGCAGTGCATTGACGGAGTTGTCATTTGTATTCAGGTGCTACATGTGAAAGTTTCTGACGTATTTATGGACGTAAGATGGGAATTGACATACGTTTAACGTGGAGTGGTAGTTGGATCTACACGAATGTGACATTACATTTGGGAAATCGTCAGGGAATTCAATATTACGAGATCCACAGTGTCAAGAACGTGCCGGAAGTACGAAGTTTCAGGCATTACCTTTCACCACGGACGACGTAGTGGCCGATGGCCTTCACTTAACGACCGAAAGCATCAGCGTTTCCGCAGTGTGTCACTGCTAACAGACAAACAACATTCAGTGAAATAACCACAGAAATCGATGTGGGACGTACGACGAACGTATCCGTTAGGACAGTGCGGAGAAATTTGGCGTTAACGGGCTATGGCACCTGACCACCCACGCCAAGTGTCTCTGCTAACAGCGCGACATCAGCTGCAGCGCCTCTCCTGGACTCGTGACCGTATTAGTTGGACCCTAGGTGACTGCAAAACCGTGGGCTGGTCAGATGAGTCCCGATTTCAGTTTGTAACAGCTGATAGCAGGCCTGGAGTGTGCCGCAGACCCCACGAAACCATGGGCCGAAGTTGTCAACAACAAGGCACTGAGCAAGCTGGTGGTGGCTCCAGAATGGGTTCTCTTTACATGGAATGGTACGGGTCCTCTGGCCTAACCGGACCGACCACTGGGCGGAAATGATTATGTTCGGCTACTTTGAGACCACCTGCAGTTATTCATGGACTTCGTGTTCCGTAACAACGCTGGAATTTTTACAGATAACAATGCGCCATGTCACTGGGCACAAACGTTCGCGATTGGTTTGAACAACACTCCGGGCAATTCGAGTGAATTATTTGCCCACACAGATCGCCATACATGAATCCCATCGAACGTTTATGGGACATAATCGAGAGGTTAGTTCGTGTACAAAATCCTGCACCGGCAACATTTTCGCAATTATGAATGGCTATATAGAGGCAACATTGTCCAACATTTGTGCAGAGGACTTCCGAGCACTTGGGGTCGTCGTCATTTGCTACGTAGAGTTGCCGCACTACTTCGCGCAAAGGGAGGTGCGATACGGTATTAGGAGATATGCTTGACTTGGCACCTCAGTGTATTTTTATGCTTCTGCTGCGAAAATAGGCACGTGAGAGTATGAAGCACGTTGTTGCCACAGTTCTTTAACAGCGAAATAATTAGCTCCTCTTATTTCTCTTCGCGTCTACGGCTCTTCCTTCACTTCAGTTCTTTACCTTTGATATATAGATCCTTATAATTATGGTTCTAACGAACTTTGACATACTGAATTGCTGCTAAAGTGAATTTAAGTGATCACGAATCCACCGAATTACCGAAACCAAAGCTTTTAGTCTCTCGCACGACAATGTCAGAAACACTCAGAATGCAGTTCATATGTTCTTGCTATCACACTAATTTCACTCGTTTCAATCTCATTTAACTATATGGTTGGCACTTGACCGGCGGAATCCAAGTCAACTTTGTGCCGACTTTACGAACTTAAAAGCAGAGTTTGTGAACACGAAGCCAGTCACCGGTGACAGAACGTATTTTACTTGTGTGTACAGTATACGAGGTAGGGTGGTTCCGTGCCCAGCTAGGCCGATAACATATTTCGTCCTAACTACCAAGAATTGCGTCTGAGGGAGTGGCGATCGGAAAGAAAAAAAAAATTAACAGACAACTGAGTACAAACTAAAAAGGACTGCACGGTACATGCGGAAGGCTCTGCCGTATCGCGGAAGATTTTGTTCAGACTCCTCGTCGCGCTGTGTTGCTGACATCGGTAAAACCTCATACTTGATAAGATTATGTCTCTTACTTGTCCGTAGTAAACAGTAAGATAAGCAATCTACTTACACTAGAGATAAAGTATCTTGTCGGCTGCTCCGAATAATACAGACCCCCATGGGCGTGGGAGGCTATCTCCAGAAATAGCGCTATCTTTGGTGAAACGTTATGTCAGTTTCAGAGCTCCCTTCCTCCCAATATCTGCGAAGAAAGACAGGGAATATCCAACGAATACAGAAAGAGGAGTTTTCTTCCGTTACGCTTCTGCTGACTCAGTCATATCAGCAACGGCGACATTAAGCCTGAGTCAGGCTGAGCGCAGCTCATTCTCTGAAAGTACCCTTTTGTGCGCAAACGCACACCAAAGGAAAACAAAAACAACTTGCTTGAAAATTAGCCAAGCGCAGGAAATTTACGTATGTATGCTGTTACTAGTGCACAGTTCCCTCAGTATTCATGTAGTATACGAAGATGTCGCAAAAAAAAAAAAAAAAAAAAAAAAAAAAAAAAAAAAAAAAAAAAAAAAAAAAAGAGTTCGGTTAACGTTCTCTAGGCAAGACGTAGCAGACAACGTTGACAGAAATATTTGTTTTGGAGTTTCAAGATAAATACTTCCTGTGATTGTTCCTGAAAGTGCAAAATAAGAGCATTTGGGATGTTTCTAGTGGGAATGGAGTTTATTACGGTACACTTCTTATGTAATCACATTTTTAAAATTGATGAATTTACGTCTACAGGGGAAAAAAACTGAAGTATTTTAGCTGCTTAAGAACAACACACTACGCTTTGTAATTCATATTGAACAGGTGATTGTTCGGAAATTTTACAAACTGTGACGTTTCATTTGCAATCTTTGGGGATGGAGAAACATGATAGCAGCGACTTTATTTTTAGAGATACTGAGACCATGGGAAAATTACAATTTTCTTCTCCCTCCTTGAAATTTCTTGCTGTAGATTGCTAAATCACTTAATTTTTAACGAATTATATTAATATAATTTGTAACTACTGACGACCAAACACAGCGCAAAACTCTCACCAAAAACAGGACGCTACATGCATGGTTGACCATCTTTCGGCGAAGCACACTAGCGGCAAAAGATACGTACTGGTGTTTTAACACTGTTACAAGTAAGCGCCATATTGAACGAAAAATACAAAATTTTCTCATACTTTCCATACGGAGTTGCATTCACCGGTTTCGGTCATACTGTGGACAAAAAACCAAGAACATGTCAAGAAGGCATAGCGGTCCGCACAAATATGCCAATGTCATAGCAAGAAGCCGACGTACAAGATGTATATTCGTGGGCTATGGTATGAAGGGACATGCAATCTTCCGCAGAGCTTACACGTCACGGAAAATTACGCATCGCCCCGTGCTTGCAAGCGCCGCCAAGCGAGCGAGAATGTTTAAGGCAGCGCACGCGTCGCTACGTAACAGGCGGTCGCGATTCCTTTGATGTATCATGCGGCGGCTTCTCTGACGACGCATCCTCGTTCACCTTTTAAAGAGTAGCAGACAGGGGTCATCGCTAGTTCAGTAGCAATCCTAGCCCCACATCGAGGCGTCCATCACAAACATATTCAAAACGAAGGCTTCCCAGCTCCTTTAATGGAGTTTGATGCTTGATTTGACGAGTGAAGGAAATAAACTTGCTCGCTGTTTACGTCCCCCGTGGTTTAAAAGAAAGGATCTTTATATTTCCATAAAAGAGTTATCCCAACATGTCACCCTAACAGGTATTCCGATGCCACGCCCCTGTTAGAATACACGATGCCATTGTGAAATATCTCATCTGGAAGTACTGTATCAACAGATTTTTGAATATTACTTTTGCTTACAAGCTTATCTATTTTACCCCGTTAACAACCCCCAATAAATCCTAGATATTTACAAGCATTTTTCACCAGTTCGCAGTTGAATGGTAGTGACTTTTATGTAAATAATAAACAACATTCGTCCCCAGCAGGTTAATTCCATTTCTTACAGGGGGGGGGGGGGGGCGGCACGACGTTGGGATCACAGATTTACTTCAGACTTTGCACATCTTTTGTAGGCAATTAGAAAACATTCTGAGCAAGTAGTAAGATGCACTACTCTGACAATTTTGAGAAAATCGCAAGAGAAGTTTTACGCGTCTATTATGTCACTGATGTATCTTTACGTAGGTGCTCGAAGTTAAGAGAGTTCATAGTGGTCAAGTGGTTACTGTTTGAGCTTCGTGAGGTAACACTGTACGAGCCGACGTTTCGACTCCAGCTCAAACTTAATTTCTAGTCTGTATTTATTTCATTGCTGGTCATATTATTTAATTTGTGTGTCATTTGAAAGGTAATATAATTAAAAAACCACGTGCATTTGCACGAGGTTTTAGTGAATTTCATGTTTTTTGCCTACTCACTATTTTAAACTAAATTTAATTATTAGAACAAACATATTTATAACTATCGACAAGTAAATGAAGAAACGCAGAGATTTTTCCTGCAAACGTATGCCTGTAGTTATTTGCGGAATCCCTTATACATGCAATCTGGTAAGGTACCCGGAACTACTATGCACCTAGATGCTTCGACCTGCAGAGAGCGAGGCAGAGGCAAGCCCCCATTCGGCAGTTAACCTAAACAGTGGTAAGACGTTGCTAATGTTGGAAGAGCGAATAGTGTACGTGCAAATTTTTGAATATCACAGAATTTACAACTGTACTACAAAAATGAAAGTTTGAAAGGGATTCGAACCTTCGCCTCATACGTTCGTTTTACGAAGCTCGAACCTCTCTGCACTTTGTTCGGTATTGTTCGTTGCATTTGGTCTGGGCGCACGTCACATGGCATCCGTTCCAGTTGATCGTTGATTCATTTACTCAGGTTTTATATATATATATATATATATATATATATATATATATATATATATATATATATATATATATATGAATTCACGGTGTTCTTATTTAAATTAAAATATATATATATATATACTCCTGGAAATTTAAATAAGAACACCGTGAATTCATTGTCCCAGGAAGGGGAAACTTTATTGACACATTCCTGGGGCCAGATACATCACATGATCACACTGACAGAACCACAGGCACATAGACACAGGCAACAGAGCATGCACAATGTCGGCACTAGTACAGTGTATATCCACCTTTCGCAGCAATGCAGGCTGCTATTCTCCCATGGAGACGATCGTAGAGATGCTGGATGTAGTCCTGTGGAACGGCTTGCCATGCCATTTCCACCTGGCGCCTCAGTTGGACCAGCGTTCGTGCTGGACGTGCAGACCGCGTGAGACGACGCTTCATCCAGTCCCAAACATGCTCAATGGGGGACAGATCCGGAGATCTTGCTGGCCAGGGTAGTTGACTTACACCTTCTAGAGCACGTTGGGTGGCACGGGATACATGCGGACGTGCATTGTCCTGTTGGAACAGCGAGTTCCCTTGCCGGTCTAGGAATGGTAGAACGATGGGTTCGATGACGGTTTGGATGTACCGTGCACTATTCAGTGTCCCCTCGACGATCACCAGTGGTGTACGGCCAGTGTAGGAGATCGCTCCCCACACCATGATGCCGGGTGTTGGCCCTGTGTGCCTCGGTCGTATGCAGTCCTGATTGTGGCGCTCACCTGCACGGCGCCAAACACGCATACGACCATCATTGGCACCAAGGCAGAAGCGACTCTCATCGCTGAAGACGACACGTCTCCATTCGTCCCTCCATTCACGCCTGTCGCGACACCACTGGAGGCGGGCTGCACGATGTTGGGGCGTGAGCGGAAGACGGCCTAACGGTGTGCGGGACCGTAGCCCAGCTTCATGGAGACGGTTGCGAATGGTCCTCGCCGATACCCCAGGGGCAACAGTGTCCCTAATTTGCTGGGAAGTGGCGGTGCGGTCCCCTACGGCACTGCGTAGGATCCTACGGTCTTGGCGTGCATCCGTGCGTCGCTGCGGTCCGGTCCCAGGTCGACGGGCACGTGCACCTTCCGCCGACCACTGGCGACAACATCAATGTACTGTGGAGACCTCACGCCCCACGCGTTGAGCAATTCGGCGGTACGTCCACCCGGCCTCCCGCATGCCCACTATACGCCCTCGCTCAAAGTCCGTCAACTGCACATACGGTTCACGTCCACGCTGTCGCGGCATGCTACCAGTGTTAAAGACTGCGATGGAGCTCCGTATGCCACGGCAAACTGGCTGACACTGACGGCGGCGGTGCACAATTGCTGCGCAGCTAGCGCCATTCGACGGCCAACACCGCGGTTCCTGGTGTGTCCGCTGTGCCGTGCGTGTGATCATTGCTTGTACAGCCCTCTCGCAGTGTCCGGAGCAAGTATGGTGGGTCTGACACACCGGTGTCAATGTGTTCTTTTTTCCATTTCCAGGAGTGTATATATATATATATATATGGCAACCAGGCCTCTGACCGAACATGCTGAGCTGCTGTAATGGTTTCACTTTACCACCATGAACTCTAGCATCCGGCACCTACGCACAGTTACATCAGTTACACAATAGACGCTTAGATTTCGGAACTTTCTCGGAATTGCCAGAGTAGTGCACCTTACTGTACTTGTACATTATTTTGTTCTAATGTCCAACAAAAGGTGTACAAACTTTGAATACCAACCTCGTGGCCTCTCCTTGTTAATTGTTTTGTTTTAGGTATATTCTGCGTTCAACAACAAAAATGAGTGCTATGATTACTATACGAAAATAATTGCCGGCTGGAGTGGCCGAGCGGTTCTAGGCACTACACTCTGGAGCCGCGCGACCGCTGCGGTCGCAGGTTCGAGTCCTGCCTCGGGCATGGACGTGTGTGTTGTCCTTAGGTTAGTTAGGTTTAAGTGGTTCTAAGTTCTAGGGGACTGATGACCTCAGAAGTGCTCAGAGCCATTTTTGAAACTAATTACTCTGATCATTTCGCTCGTAAACTAATGAAGGTTCCTGAATCAATTGTGCGAAATGAGCCTCCTGACTAAAAATTCAGCTGGAAAAGAAAAACAGTGTCATTTTTATTTACAAGATATACAGCATATAACTTCAACATATTTGTTGCTGATTAAGTACTCGACCATATTTGCAGTTTGTCTTGTGTACTTGAGACGGTTAAATACACTGTTTGCACACAAAAAATTGCAGAACGAAGACTTATCTAAGAACTGAAGATAAAGAGCTCCAACGAATTCCAAAAAGGGCCCATGGACAAACATTCCATCTGCAGTATCAGAACCTGCCTTGGAAACGCCTATGATGGTACCCCGCACTCGTCGCTCTGACACTCTGAAAAGCAGCACTCCCCCCTCCCCTCGAAGAAAAAGGACTTAATCACGATTGATGTGGGAAATCCACACCACACCGTGCAATGGGGTTTCCAAGACAGTTCTACGATTTTCGGTGGCCCAAATTCTGCAGTTGTGGGTGTTTACATACCCTGTGGTGAGAAATAGGCTTCGCCATTCCACATCACGTTAGACAACCAACTGTCATCTTCTCCCATTTTCTGCTCTCCGCGCCACAAATCCGTAGCGAACAGTTCAGCAACGGTAGCACCTGGGTCCGGATGCCCACTTTTAAGAGGCCGAGCGTCGAAATAGCCTGTAGCTTCGCAACATAGGACCTTTACCGGTTGGAATAGCCTTCTAATAGCGATAGGATCGTGAGGCTGCAGCAGCGGATTCTCCATTCCGTCAGCTACTATCCATTTCTCACTGTTGACTCCCCGATTTGAAGAAATCATCAGCAGAAGCATCTCACTATTTCCGTCGAGTCCCACCATGGAGAGAGAAAAACGACTTTGGTATTACTAACACCTGCGTCCACGTAGTCGTAAAGGGGGACGAGTTTATTTCGTGTATGGTTGGACGGAAATTTTAAACGAGGCTTGAAGTACGTGACTGCTCTCGTGATAGCGTGCACATAATGTATGTCGAGTTCAAAGAAGGGCAGCTCGTTTTGTATTATCGTTAAACAGGAGAGAGAGACATGCTGCGCGAATTAGGGTGGCACTCATTAAAACAAAGGCGTTATTCACCGCGGTGGAATCTTCTCGTGAATTATCCATCACCAACTTTCCTTCCTAATGCGAAAGTATTCTGTTGGCTCCCATCTACGTAGCGAGAAATTATCATCATGATAAAATACGAGAAATCAGAGCGGGCACAGAAAGATTTAAGTGCTGTTAGAGTGGTACTGTAGAGGAATTGCTTGAAGGTGGTTCGATGAACCCTCTGCCACTCAATTGTGAACTGCAGAGTAATCATGTAGATGTAGATGAACGCCCTAGGAGAGAAATAATGTTTTGAATTTCGTTTTTGTGGAATGTAAGTGGATTCTGTAGAAAAGGCTCCTTTTGTGGCTTGCAGGTGACTAACAGTGTCAATGTGCAACTTCCACATGCTTTGAAAGTTTTCATATGAGAGTATAATTTTTTGTCCCACACCAGAGAGCCGCCTAAATCTGATCTGTGCCATATATATATAATCATTAATGATTTGATGATGTCCTGATATTCCACGATGCGCCACCTTTCCTTCTCTACCAACCAGCGACAGAACAGCTCTGCATTTTCTGTAGTTACGCGCTATCTACACATAGAAACAGTAAGGCGGTCGCATGCAAGGCACTGAAACAAGAAACTAAACGTGTCAAAAAGAAAATCATAGCAAGCTAACGAGAGCGCCCATGAAGTTTTGTCATAGGTCGGCTTAAGGATGACAAACAATCGACGTGTGGTTTGTATACAAGTAGCAGGTGCGGCACAAGCCAGTTAGGCGCACCTGGAGTGGTGGGAAACCATAGGCAAGGCAAGCCAAGCCAAGCCTAGCATCTGGTGGGCCACGGCGCGCATCTGACAGTAGCGGACCAGTTAGCAGCTGGCCGCGGACCACACGTGTGGCACATCTCGCGTGACCTGTTTGTCCCTGACCCGTACACCCGGCCCCTACTATAGCCTAGTTAAGTGTAGTGCGGACACTTTTAAAGTGAAGAGAACCTCCCCATTCCAGTGGCGGCAGTCTGCATCCATTATTTGTGTTCCTACGAAAGCAGAATTGATACGTGGTCGTAGAGATTACCGATCATTCCTGGTGTCTGAATCGCCTTCCAACCTCGTGACTGGCCAGAATTAGCCTCTTCACTCATTTCAAAGAAAGAAAAACGAAACACACTAACAAAGCATTCCTTCACAGCCACCGTGGAACTACTTGCCAAGGTCGGCCAGCATCGTATGCACGGTAGCACTGGCACACTCTATAATCTTACGCAGCACCACCAACAAGGTTATTCTGTGATTGTGCGTCGTGAGCGCAATGACACACCAATGTATGTCCGAAAGGCAACTGTCAATTGTTATCAACAAAAAATTATGGCAGGACGTAAGACGCTAGAAACAACACATTAAATTTCAACCTAATTCAGAACACTTTCGCTTTGTAAACTGAAAAAAGGGCTTTCATTGGGGAACCTCTTGTTCCACAAGGTTGGGGTCGTGGCGACAAGAATGAGCACATGTAAAAATAGTCCGAATGATAATAGTGCACGATTACGATTTTTTCCAGATCGCTACACCGACTGATGAGAGTCTCTACAAAATCTGTATACAAATCTTACCTTTAGTGTGACAAACAACTTTGTGTTAATATACACTGGTGACCCATAACAACATGACCATCTGCTTGATAGCTTGTTTGTACGTCTTTGGAATTAAATAAAGAATGGTGGTCAGTATCAGGGATCGGACAGTTCGTTGGCAGATTTGTGGAGGTATGTGCCATTAGATGTCGACGCACAGGTGATGTAATTCGCGTAAATAATGGGCCGCTGATTTGCGAAAGCGGTGATGGCGTCAGATACCGACCCAAATGGGGGGGATTCGGGCTCCGAGACACTGACAATTATTCTGCTGAAAAATGACATCGTCGTCGGGGAAGATATCGAGAATGAAGAGGGACAAGTGGTTCGCAGCTGTCAGCGTATCTTTGACTACTATCACAGGTCCCATGCAAACGCAGGAGAATATCTTTCGTAGAATAATACTGCCCCCAGCAGTCCGCGTTCTTGGCGCACTGCGCGTTTTGGGCCCCGCCGTTCACCTCGATGACGGCGTTTGCAGAGACTACCATCGACCTAGTGTAGCAAAAATGGGATTCAACCGAAGAGCCGACCCGTTTTCATTGATCGACGGTCGAATCCCGATGATCCCGTGTCCACTACAAACGTAATTCACGATGCTGTTCGGTCAACACGTGAACACTTTGGGGTGGTCTGCTGTGGAGCTCCATTTTTAACAATGGACGGTGAACAGTGTGCTACGCACCAGCATTGTGCTCTTCCAGCAGAGACGCCACAGATCACCATCTATCGTACGTAACAGAGCAGACATGCCTCCAAATCCCTCGTCCGCTGAAGAGTTGTGGCCGCCCAACCACTTAGTGTCTCACGTTAACTCCACTGTCCGTAACTCTCTCCGTAAATGCTCGCGACAGTTGCATGTGAACATTCGACCAGCTTCACTGTTTTCGAGATACTACTCGTTCACAGGTTCTGTATAATATGCCCTTTGCCGAAGTCTCATCTCCCAATGAATTTCTTTATTTGCAGCCCATATCTTCTGTGTCGTGATCCTCCGTCCGTGTTTGCTCTGCTTACATACTTTTGTTACCGCGTACGTGCCCGCTAAGTAACTAACTAGTTTGAAATGAAATCTAAACTCATTTACAGTAATAGCTTTCATTCGTGTAAATGCTTTTATGGACAGAGATGCAAGTGAGAGCACAAATTTATAAATGAAGTCCTCTGGTGCCACCAACCACACTAGACATAGTTTTGTATACCTGAACGTCAGCCGCTGAGGGGCGGAGTACAGGAGCAAATAAAGCGGCGCATTGATCAACGCAATGAAACGTCATCAGGAGGGATACGACTTCAAATTCTCATCTGATTATCCGAATTACGGAGTTCCTGGGATTTCCTAAGTAATTTATCACGAATATCGGCTCGTTTCCTATACGACAGATTTCCCACCCACTTATATCTGTATTGATGAAGGTAATAACTTGTGGTATCAGCTGAAATAAGGCTGTGAGACGGTTTTGGAAATTAAGGTGCATCCTAGTTTTTATTTACACATTTCTCTTCACTTGCCACTATTTATTCGTATTTGGTCCTCATAACGCACCAGTAACAGCACGACACATTTACATTTCATAATTCGCTCTCCTGAATTATTCTAACTCAAAACAGTTGGAAAATATATCAAGACTTTTCTGGCATAAGACTTACAGGCTACGCCACAATATAGGAAGTTTGAGATTTCAAAGTCACGTCGCAAGATCCTCATTACGAAAAGTTACGGCTGTCGTCAATCTGAAAGTTCATTCGAACACTACGGTGCCTTGGAATACAATAACCTATTGGAGGTGATATGCCGCTGCCTTTCCCGAACATTTGAACTGACTCAACCCAGGTAGTTAAAGGGGGGCCGACAGTTCACCATGGATTCCGATCCAAGGTGCAACACGACTCTGCATTTTCATATTAACAAACATTTACACGGGTATAAGACGTTATATGCAACAGGCAATAATCCTTGGACTAACCGGGGATCGAATCGGAGAACCTCGAGTATGTCATCTGGAACTTTACCATTGAGCCACGCAGCCACCCAGCACACACTGCCGTAACTGCCACACTCCCCCCCCCCCCCCCCCCAAAAAAAAAAAAAAGAAAAAAGAAAAAAGAAAAAACCACACAGAAAATTACCCTTATTTTGCCGCAAACCAGAAACGTTACGTAGTACTAAAACTTTTTGGGTGCTGGTTAAGCGAAAGGTTAGAGATAATTTCGAACTTACATATTACTCCACGACACACGTGTAATACGTTCTGCATCCTGTTTTACATTAAATTTACTTCTATTTCTGCATAAATATCTTGGAACTCTCCAGTAACGCGGTTATTTTTTCTTATTTATGGGCCCACGAACCATGATGAATTTCTTAAATGAATTTTTTTCTGCACGGCTATTTTTATATACCACGACTGAACCATTTCAGCAATTTTGTCATTTTGAGGTGCACTCACGTCAAATATCAGAAACTTAGTCTCCGCCCAAAACATCAGAAATTTACTCATAATACAAAAAAACACACTTAAGCCCTATTTTTTACTTCTTGTAGAGTGTTTAAGAGAGAACTTTATATATTTTAATACCTAGTTCCCCAATTTTATTTCCACTGTTCTTGCACTTGAAAAGACTCCAGTATTGTAGTGTAAACTGGCCAATCAAGACTTTTAAAGTAAGTGTATAGTGAATACAAACAGCATCGCAGGAAACAGTTTTATTTAAAAGCATTACCTTCCTCGACCCAATAATTACACCTACACGTTTGTATTTTATTTAACACCGGTAATATTTGCTATCTGATTCAGAAAATTTCAAAAATAAATTTGCTATGAACATTTCCAAGAAATAATTGATCCAAAGAGCGTTTCCACTTGTGTTGTTATTGTTTTTGTTTTCAGCCATAAGACTGGTTTGATACACTTCTTCACTCTACCGGTAATCTCAACTGTTCATCTCTGTGCAACTTCTCCACCTTAAATTCATAAGAATTTGCTTACTATATTCCTGTTTGGGTCACCCTCGACAATTTTCAAATTTCTCTATCATTAATTTTAGTATTCCTTGATGCATCAGAACGTGTCGTCAACCAATCTCCTTTTATTCATGTGTGGCATACTTTTGTTTTCTCGTCTAATCAATTCAGTATCTCTCTATTAGATATCCGACCATCACATCTGATCTTCACCATGCTTCGGTAACACGAAACATTTCGAACCTATTTTCTTCTTGTCTGTACTGGTTACTAAGTCTCAGTTCTGCTCAAGGCTACATCAATATTTTCGGAACATAATTCTGAACGCATTTATATTCGATGTTAAAATATTTCCCTTTAAAAAAAGGTTTTCTGCCAGACTGGACTGCACTGTATATCTTTTCCACTTCGACTATTTTCAATTAATTTGCTGCCCAAGTACTATCAACAGAGCAGCTGCTGCTCCTGTCTCATTTCCTAATCCAACTCCCTCACCACCGCCTGATTTGAATACATTCGATTACCCCTGTTTTAGTAGTGATGTGTGTGTTAAAACGTCTGCTCATGAGAGTATGCATTCTATTCCCCTGATGCTTCAAGTCCTTAGACATTTCTCCCGCAAACACTAATTACATAGTCATTGGTAAAACCTAAAAGTTTTATTTCTTTCGCTTGAACTTACTTTCTGCCTGCTCAATGTAGAGACTGAATATTGTTGGAAATCGGCTGCAACCTCTACTGTAGCTTCCTCGTCGTGTCCGTCTTTCTAAGGCCGTATGGTTTCTGCAAATGTTGTATAGGGTGCGACGAAGAAAAGGTTGGTTGATTTTGAGAGAAAGGGCCAATCAGTGGGATCGTCGATCCCATCGGATGAGGGAAGGATGGGGAAGGAAATCGGTCGTGCCCTTTCGCAGGAACCATTCCGGCATTTGCCTGACCCGATGTAGGGAAATCACAGAAAACCAATAACAGGTTGGCCGGACCCGTGTTTGCACCGTCGTCCTGATCACTGCGCCACCTCGCTCGGTGGCAAATAAAAGTGGCCCAGACTAGTGGATACGACTGGACATTAATGAATGCATATAACCACACCCCGTGACGCGCACACGACGCGTACGCCCGTCACGTGAACCACGCCGAAACTTTAAGCACACTTTCACAATCTTCACGCCTATCTGTCGTTAGCAGAGGTCAGCCTGGCCACCCCAGGTCACCTGTCAGTGTGTGATCACTTTGTGTGGGGATGTCTGAAGTCTGAGGTGTATCGCAACAACTCTCAGTCTTCAAGAAATGCTGCACAACATTTCGGATAAGTCTGCAGCAGTTCCAGTTCGATCTGCCTTCAGCGAATCGCTGACCAGGGCCCAAAAGGGCCGAAAGATGAATAGTGGTCACTTTCAACATCTGCTACAGTCAAGATCAGCACTGTATTTACTTTCCGCTGCTGTGTTACTTTATACCCTGCAACTCTGTTCCCCACGCCACTTATTTGCCCCGCCCCGTAGATAACTTTTCGCTCTGTGTTTTAAGCCTGGTACCTTCGACATTTCAAGGAGTATTCCAGCCAACAGTGTCAAAAGCCTTCTCTAAACCTACTACGACTATAAATACTGGTTTGCTCTTCTTCAGCTTATCTTTGAGACGAGTCGTATTGTCTATATGGAATAATGAAGCTGGATGCCGCGCCGTGACCGCTGCGTCAGTCCACAACAGTTGTCTGCAGATCTTCGTTCCTTCTCGTGTAGTGTGTTACCACGTATCGATACCACCCCACTGGCGTTGTGAAGTTGGTAACGGAATTAAAGTTGCCGCCTGACACCCATAGCGGTCGCGTGGTTATCTGGCAGACGCAACGGTGCGCGCCCGCTGACCCCGGCAGCTCCATACCAAGAGCATTCTGCCACCTGATCTGGTGCGCCGGCGGCAACCGCTCAGCCTGTTTGCACTTTGACTGAGCTTCGTCGCTACGGGCCTACGGTTCGTGCTTAGCACAGTTTCTATTGTTTGAGAGTGCTAATTCTTGCTGCATTACTTGCCACGAGTCTCTGTGCGGTTGAAGAAATAGAATTTAAGTAAATATTTTGTTGGTTGTGTTAATCTGTTCGCTTATCATTTCTGCTCCACACACACACACACACACTGTAGTAATATTACGGAACATTTGTTGTCCGTAACCACTTCGACGCAAGCGAACGGGGTCCGGCTTTGGCGTCGTCCCGAGGTATGGACTAGCGTCACCCTTTAGGGACCGAGGGAGTGGTGGAAAGCGAGGGTCAGAGCAGAGCACTATTAAGTCATCGCCTCGCCGCGGCAGCGGACAAGCGTGGCGAGAAGCCCCTGGGCTCGAGGCGGCGGTGTAGCGCTGGAGGCGGCCGCACATTGCGCCCCTGGCGGGCTTCCAGCGCCTCTGATCAGCCGCCCCCGCCTGCCGGCTGCCTGCTCACCAATTACCCGACAATAGCCTCTCCACTTACGTCGGCGGGGCACCTGGCCCACCAGTCTCCTGGCAACGAGGCACCACTCACTCCAGCTCACGAGTAATTAGAATTCCAGCTACCGACCACAGACGAGGGAGCAAACTTACGTGGCAGAAAGTAAAGGCGCACAATTCATTTTATTAGATGCTCTGGTTTACCTCAATATTTGAGGCACACATCTTTCCTTACGTACCACTCAAAATATACTAAATATGGACAGCCGTCAGTACAACAATAAAAGTAATTAACACATCCTTTGATTTCCAGTGCTACACTCCAGCTAGATTTTCTAAATTTTTTTTCCTCTCTCATATCTTACTTCCGAACAGATTTTAGCACAACTGTTACAGTTGCGAACATAAGTAAAAAGTCATTTTACATCAGACGCGTTGCGCTCATATTTATAAAGCAGTGGCAGTGACGTTTGATGTTATTCATCATTTTTACATGTTTCGAAGCATAAACGCACCTACTGTAAATTATTTAAATTTCATGAACACTTCACCACTGTTCGGTTACACTATTGGCGACAAATTACTGGTAACTAGTGCAAAATATCAAAGAGCAACCGTCCGGCGCGGCCTGAAGTGCAATGACTATATAGAACAAACGGTACGAAAAGCAGATGCCAGATAGGGACTCATTGAGACACACACAATATAAAAAAATTCTCCAAATAAGCGTATGATTATCTTTTATGGAACCTGCGCTTAACGGATCTTATTAGTGATAGACAGAGCTACATTGACACCTGAGTTACACGTGTATGAGAAAAATAGCACGCCTGAAACACCATGGAAGTGTCTCCAGCAAAAATAGTTGTGTATTTAAGCATAAAAACAGTAACTAAAATATTTAAGAAACTTAATGATCATCCAATGATGGCACTGAAGTTTTGAAAGATGTCATGAATTCCAAGAGAATGTGTGTGTAAAAAAACTTGCATTTTACTGCAAGATACCTGAACGAAAGTAATAATGGTTTCAATAAGTGATGCATAAATCGATCGCTATGAAGCATCGCGTGTCGTGCAGCGCCGATGCGCAGCATTATGGGGCTTCAGCGTGTTGCATAAAATTGGTGAAGTATTAAAAGTTATCTGCACAGTAGAGGCAAATTTGTAAAAATATTCGCAATGCAGCAAGGCAGTTTTGAGGAAACGGGGCGGTCCTGTTTGGTGATACATCGCCCACGCCTGCTCCCTGGGCGGCCGTTTGGTACGCGGTACAGTGCAGCCGTTAACACGGGAGGCTGCCTCATGGGCGCTGTCGCGGAAACTGTCCGAGCCGTGGGCAGGTCGGGCCTCTCCAGCGGCGGTTTTTCTGCATGTAGGTCGTTGGCGAGCGGGACTCCATTTATAGGCGATGACCCAATTAGCGAGCAGCCAAGGGCCAACAAGGGCGTTAATTGAAACTCTCGCCAGCCAGCCAGCCAGCCAGCAGCCGGCGGGCTGCAGCAGGAAATGAAGTGCCCTGACAATCCCGTGGCTCCACACAAACACCGCCACACAACAAAACGCACCTGCCATTCTGCGCTCTCGCAGCACGGCCACAAAAATCAAATAACCGTTGGTGCAACTCTGCCGCCCGCCCGGCCCCCCCCCCCCCCCACTTTGTTGTGTATGGCGTAGGGTACTTACAGTACTAGTATTACTCCCCATTTCCTGTTACATTCGGAAAAGAGGAAAGACATACAACTGTTGTTAAGCGACCGTTTGAGCACCAATCTGTGTAGCTTTCACGTCATGGTCATTTCACGAGATGCATATGGGACTAATATATCGCTTGGATTACTTGAAGGAAAATTTGTTTGATAAGAGTAGTATCTTCGGCAATAAAAACCGTGCGGAGAATGACGAACTCACTGCGAAAATAGAGAGGAAGAAATGTAGGGAAAGAAACCTATGTGGAAGTTGAAACTGGAATGTGCCTGTCATTTCTTCATGTAATTATACAGAATGAGTTAATTTACAAAATAAATGGATAACCACAATCCGCATACAGATGGTGTATACAATTTGTATTGTGGTTGCTAAAACAGAGCGGCCATCCCGATGCTAATTTACGAGCTTGTTTGCTAAATGCATGCTTGCACTGGATACCCCATTACATTGTGCAAATTAACGCACATTCCATTCCTGATTGCAACTCCATCTACTTGATTAAAACGTGCACAGCTGATTTAACTTTTTTCAATGGATACGAAGGCAAATATATCTAACAAGTAGCACAGCATATTCAGTCCACCTTCATAAATCCTACAGTATTGTTATGTGCGTGAGGAACAGTGACAAGATTATACGGAGTGGACGCTGCTGGTTACCCTACTAAGTGCGTACTCAGAAACTGGAGTGCTAACAATTGAATTCAAAGTTCGGCCAAAATTTACACAACCGGTTTGAAATCTGCCTTCTTCAGGTGGATCTTGCAAAACTTTTATTAAACGAAAAGCGTCCTCTTTTCCTTTTTTCAGACAGGACGAACTTGTGTAACACACTATGCTTCTTTCGTAAATTAAATACTTGAACATGCACTTTAAACTGGTAATGTAAAGAATTACGTTAATCCAATTACTAATAAGATGTATTGTCAGGAGATAAGTAACGCCCGAAACTGGTCGTATCCAACCAGAGCGAGTTAATGTCATTTGGCTATATGGAACTCATTTTTGGACGTGAGAAACAAATTCTGGGACAGGCGCATGTCTGGCTCCATTCACTGGAAGAATACTAACAAGCGGTAAACAAAAACAACATGTTTAAGCTTCGTACAAATTATTCATTATTCTACTTGTGATAGAAATATTACATAGGTATTAATCACTTCCAAGTTTGCATTTTTTATACTACCGAGCAACTGTCAGCGTACCACACGTTGCATGAAAAATATAACCCTGTAAATACAGGCTACCTTGTTAAAATCGCAAGGCGGAGTCAATACCGTGAGCTGCAGCAGACCACACCGCGAAGCACCAATACGCAAGGATTGAGTCCTGCATTCTACTTAAGTTGGTTCAGCTTTGTAATTTTAACAAGAAATCGAGAACTTACGTGGTTATATTTTAAAAGTTTTCTTCTCCCGGAGAAGCGAAAAGATTAAAACTGTGTGGAAGTGCAGGCGCTACATAATGCAACGCAAGTGTGATAAATGCCAGTTTAAAATTTCTGATTATTCTGAACACCGGTAGAATAATCATTTATATGCAACTTCAACGTGTCATTTAAAAAGATATATTGTTCACCAGGTGCGTGGAATCTGCGGACAAAACAGTAATTCTACGGAAACTAAGTTATCATTCGTCATTGGGGTACCGCTGCTCAAGATGAATTGTCGGAGACAGTAAAAATAAAAAAATTTGAAAATTTCATAATGGATTCCTTTTAGACAATGCAGAGCGAACCAGTGATTATCTGTCATAGAGCGTCATGATGTAGAATTCTTGTCATGTTAATCCTTTTATTTCGGCAGCGTACGGCGGGAGTCGAGTCCATAAATATTTTTCCCTACGGCGGAGTATGGACAGTCTACTTATGTACACGTCCGCAAATGACGCAGAATGAGTGCAGTTACGCGGTATTTTCACAATATGTGCCTTCCAACACAAAATGAACAGATCTTAGGCGCTTCCGCAATATTGATGAATATGTAAACTAAAAAGTTCGTTGTACTACAGGAATTTATTTCTTGCTGTCTAAGACTTCTGCCAGTCACAATAGGTTAGAAAGCTTTTCTGTTTACTGTATTATTTTGCCAAGAATGTTGTTTAGGACACTTGACGCTTAGTTGGAAAGAGTTTTCTACCTCTGCATTGAATGGCCTTTTGTCATGTGGTGTATGAGAGTCTTCTCTTTGATAAGTGAATGTGACTGTAATGGGCGTGTGTATAGCGTGTTGTCATTTTTGTGATGGACAATGGTGAAAGGAAGAGTACGAAATCTGGTGCCACCGCACAAGCTCCTACCAACGCCAACCAAGGTGAACGCCGGGCTTCACACCATACGATGGACTCATTACCATCACACGCCCACATTCCACGACGCACCACAGATAAGGCTATATTATAATTCACACCACTGGCTCAGAGTGTGGTGATAAGTAACTTTACCTCAACAACTAGGCTGTCAGGGCCGCCAAAATCCTGGTGCTGAAAATTTTCGCGACCACCAGGATTAGAATTTGCTACCGCAGAGCCGAGCACAACTGGACAATCATGAGTTAGCGATCTTCGTCTACACAATCGGGTGAGAATTTTAAATGAAAGGTGGTATATTCAAGTTTGCTCATGACAATACATCCGTTTGATATACAGGGTGATCACCTAAAACTTGCACTTTCAATAACTGCGGAAACTGAAAGGGCTACGCTCGTATCGTTAGCGAACCAACATATTGCAATAATACAGGGCTATTACAAATGATTGAAGCGATTTCATAAATTCACTATAGCTCCATTCATTGGCATATGGTCACGACACATTACAGATACGTAGAAAAACTCAAAGTTTTGTTCGGCTGAAGCCGCACTTCAGGTTTCTGCCGCCAGAGCGCTCGAGAGCGCAGTGAGACAAAATGGCGACAGGAGCCGAGAAAGCGGATGTCGTGCTTGAAATGCACTAACATCAGTCAGTCATAACAGTGCAACGACACTTCAGGACGAAGTTCAACAAAGATACACCAACTGCTAACTCCATTCGGCGATGGTATGCGCAGTTTAAAGCTTCTGGATGCCTCTGTAAGGGGAAAATCAACGGGTTGGCCTGCAGTGAGCGAAGAAACAGTTGAACGCGCGCGGGCAAGTTTCACGCGTAGCCCACGGAAGTCGACGAATAAAGCAAGCAGGGAGCTAAACGCACCACAGCCGACGGTTTGGAAAATCTTACGGAAAAGGCTAAAGCAGAAGCCTTACCGTTTACAATTGCTACAAGCCCTGACACCCGATAAAGTCAAACGCTCTGAATTTTCGGCGCAGTTGCAACAGCTCATGAAAGAGGATGCGTTCAGTGCGAAACTTGTTTTCAGTGATGAAGCAACATTTTCTCTTAATGGTGAAGTGAACAGACACAATGTGCGAATCTGGGCGGTAGAGAATCCTCACACATTCGTGCAGCAAATTCGCAATTCACCAAAAGTTAACGTGTTTTGTGCAATCTCACGGTTTAAAGTTTACGGCCCCTTTTTCTTCTGCGAAAAAAAACGTTACAGGACACGTGTATCTGGACATGCTGGAGAATTGGCTCATGCCACAACTGGAGACCGGCAGCGCCGACTTCATCTTCCAACAGGATGGTGCTCCACCGCACTTCCATCATGATGTTCGGCATTTCTTAAACAGGAGATTGGGAAACCGATGGATCGGTTGTGGTGGAGATCATGATCAGCAATTCATGTCATGGCCTCCACGCTCTCCCGACTTAACCCCATGCGATTTCTTTCTGTGGGGTTATGTGAAAGATTTAGTGTTTAAACCTCCTCTACCAAGAAACGTGCCAGAACTGTGAGCTCGCATAAACGATGCTTTCGAACGCATTGATGGGGACATGCTGCGCCGAGTGAGGGAGGAACTTGATTATCGGCTTGATGTCTGCCGAATCACTAATGGGGCACATATCGAACATTTGTGAATGCCTAAAAAAACTTTTTGAGTTTTTGTATGTGTGTGCAAAGCATTGTGAAAATATCTCAAATAATAAAGTTATTGTAGAGCTGTGAAATCGCTTCAATCATTTGTAATAACCCTGTACTTATGTGCCGGCCGGGGTGACCGAGCTGTTCTAGGCGCTACAGTCTGGAACCGCGCGACCGCTACGGTCGCAGGTTCGAAACCTGCCTCGGGCATGGATGTGTGTGATGTCCCTAGGTTAATTAGGTTTAAGTAGTTCTAAGTTCTAGGGGACTGATGACCTTAGAAGTTACGTCCCATAGTGCTCAAAGCCATTTGAACCAATACTTATGTATTTTTTGTGCATGCATACACTTTTTAAAACGGGAAAATGCCTATTGTCATTAACAAACTGTAAGTATGGTAAATTAGAATGTCAGTGGTGTTCGTTGCAGGATTCTAGGTGCGAGTCGTCTACGAGACACCGTATTTTGTTAAGTTCCCACACCGACACTTTTACAATACCCGTGGTAATACACACTAAAAAGCAACACAAGCGGATACACTAGTGGCGTGTTTTCTGACCAGCAACGAGACAACCGGCCATCACAGCTTGTGTTCGAAATGACCACCGGCAGCGCCAATACACGTTTCCAGTGTGGTATGGAACGACTGCTGCGCAAATGCTATCATTTCAACGGAGACGTCGGAGCAGGCTGCAGTAATATCTCGTATAATACAGGGTGTACATAGCGTCTCTTTCAGCTCCACTAAGTCTACAGGCGTCAAATCCGGAGAACAGGCCGGCCAACGATTTGAAAACAATTCGTTAATACTTCGTGCACTGTGGGTTACCACAGGTTCCTCCTAGTCTGCAGACGAACGTCGTCTAGTATCCGTGGAAGATGGACTGTTAGGAGGTTGCGACACTCGTCCGCGTTCATTGTTCCTTCTATGATAAATGGACCTATGAGCTAATGGTTCACTATCTCACACCACACGTTTACACTCTAGGGACGCTGACGTTCCACTTGACAAAGCTCACGTGTATTGTCAAAAGGTCAACAGAAGATGTTTTGGCGGTTTTCAGGCCAGGATCGGTAAATGGGACTTCACCTCTTTAGTATCCTGCCTTAACGCTCATGTACAGAAGTTAACAATTCTCTCATTCGATGCCATGCAGCTCTTGAGGGAGAAAGATGTGATGGGGATGGAAGCTATGTCCATGGAGAATGCGAAGGACACTTGGCTGACTCAAACCACTTCATATGACTGTGCTGGAGCTAACGTGCGGATCAACTTTAACAACAGCAAGAACATTAATTTCCCCCTCTTCTGCCGTCACTTGTTAGGTTATGTTACGTTGTCTAGATGTTGCTAGAACTTCCACGTAATTGGTTGAAGAAGCTGATAAATAACTGCCGAGAACGTTGACGTCTGTTGCGATATCTTGCCGCATACACTGTACCCAAACGAACTGCGTTCTTTCTACACTCTCCATACACCATGAGCATGTCTGCTTTTTCTGCTCTGTTAACTCCCATCGGCTACTCACGACATATTGCTTGAACTGCCACGCGCTAACTGACTAGCAAAACGCTTAATTCAAGAAACACAAAAGCACACTGTAAGCCAACATCGTACATATCAACTACGGAGGTTGAATGGCTTAACTAAGGGGCCGTGTGGAAACTTTTCAAAATAAAATCTCTCGTGAACGACTCGCACTAGCCTCTTGAACAATCACCAATGTCACTCATTTAGCCTACTTTCAGTTTATTAATGTCAATAGGCACTGTTCCATTAAAAAAAGTATGTGTGCACACAAAATACACTTTTTAAGTGGTGTTACCATCTGTTCATAGACTAACAGTACGAGGCCCTGGCTACCAATCCATTCTGCGAAAAACGCACAACAATAAAGCTTTCTATTCCCGCAATATTTGTGGTGCAAGGTTTAGGTGTTTCAGAATGTGTACTGACACACAGACCCTACGACTTTCTTGTAATGTTGGTAAAAAAAAAGTAATGTTTGTACCATTTTTAGATGTAGAGTAAGCTTTTGTCAATGTTGACTGGAATACTCTGCTTGAAATTTTGAAAGTAGCAGGGGGTGAAATACAGGGAGCGAAAGGCTATTTACAACTTGTACAGGAAACAGACTATAATTATAGGATTCGAGGAGTATGAAAGGGAAGCAGTGGTTCAGAAGGGCTTGTAACATATCCCCGATGTTATTTATCTGTACACTGGAAACCGAAGAAAAGTTTGTAGTAGGAATTGAAGTCCAGGAAGAAGAAAGAAAAGCTTTCATGTCTGCCGATGATATAATTCTGTCAGACATAGCAATGGACTTGGAGGAACAATTGAACGGAATGTATAGCATCTTAAAAGGAGGATATAAAATGGGCATCAACAAAAGCAAAACAAGGCTAATGGAATGTAGTAGAATTAAGTCAGATAATGCTAAGGTAATTAGATTAGGAAACGAGTCACTTTAAGCACTAGATGAGTTTTGCTATTTGGGCAGCTACGAAACTGATGATGGCTGCATTAAAGAGAGAAAATTTAGGTTGGCAATGGCAAGAAATGCGATTCTGGGCAGAAATTTGTTAACGTCTAATATAGACGTGGAGTGTTAGGAAGTCTTACTGAAGGTATCTGTATGGCGTGTAGCCAGGTATGGAAGTGGAACATGGACGATAAACATTTACAAAAGAAGAGAACTGAGGGTTTTGAAATATCGTGCTACAGAAAAATTGTGATGATTAGATGGGTAGATCATGTACCTAATGAGGAGGTATTGAACAGAACTCTAAACAAAAAATTAGTGGCACAATTTGACTAGAAGAAGGGATCGGTTGACAGGACATTCTGAGCTATCACTGGACTTTATCACCAATTTAGTACTGCAGGGAAGTGTGGGAGAATAAATCTTAGAGGGAGACCAAGAGATGAATACAGTGATCAGATTCAGAATGATGTAGGTTGCAGTAGTTATTCGAAGTTGATAAGGCTTGCGCAGGATAGAGTAGCATGGAGAGCTGCATCAAACCAGTTTTCGGACTGAAGACAACAACAGCAACAACAACAACAACAAATCAATGTGTTGGGTCATTGTGGATCACACACACACACACACACACACACACACACACACACACACACACACACACACACACAGAGAGAGAGAGAGAGAGAGAGCGAGAGAGAGAGAGAGAGAGCGAGAGAGAGAGAGAGAGAGCGAGAGAGAGAGAGAGCGAGCGAGAGAGAGAGAGAGCGAGCGAGAGAGAGAGAGAGCGAGCGAGAGAGAGAGAGAGCGAGCGAGAGAGAGAGAGAGCGAGCGAGAGAGAGAGAGAGCGAGCGAGAGAGAGAGAGAGCGAGCGAGAGAGAGAGAGAGCGAGCGAGAGAGAGAGAGAGCGAGCGAGAGAGAGAGAGAGCGAGCGAGAGAGAGAGAGAGCGAGCGAGAGAGAGAGAGAGAGCGAGCGAGCGAGCGAGCGAGCGAGAGAGAGAGAGAGAGAGAGAGAGAGAGAGAGAGAGGGGGGGGGGTGTCATTCTCACTACTACCCTAACTGACGAGCAAGGAACTGGTGTGCACAACTGCAACAAGGGGAACTGTCTCGGTATCCCATGAGTGTACTGACGTGGCTGTCTGGTGCCGGCAGTTGTGAGTGTGCGGCGCGCGTGCCGAGTGTATCGGCCGGACTGGACGCGTCGAGCAACCCGCCCGGGGATATCTCCCGCTTTACGACGCGGCGCGGCCCCGCGCGTAGCTTTGATAAGGTTTATGGATCTGCGTCCCGCGCCAAACAACGCCCATGTGACCGAAGCAGCACAAATGTTACTAACACACCACAGTCTGCTACGCTGATATTCCACATCATCTTTGTTGTGTGTACTGTTTTTGGAGTACACACACGGGGAAACTTCTTCCGCCCGTTTGCTTTTAGTGTTAATACTCGTACTGCAAAGCAGCTGCCGAAAAAAATCTGAAGAACGTGCCGTACATATAATTTTTCCGTTCCATTTTCAAGAGTTCATTTAGCTCCTTGAGATTTAAACTAAATTATGCTGTTTGTTTCTAATGAATAAGGTTGATATACAAAAATTGAATAATAACTTTTCGCTATATACGACCTACTGGATAACTCTGAAGTTCCAAAGATTTTGCGCGGACGATATTCTTGTATAGAGGGTGATTCTTATTAACAATTAAAAAAAAACCACCCGAAGCGACGTTGACGATGCTGAAACAAGTAATTTAATGTAAGAGATAGTGTCGGAAATGCCGGGAAACACCCTCCAAAATGGATTTGAAATGCGTGACGCGTGACGTCACCAGTTGACGTACCGCGACGGACGTGCAGCGGTTGAGCTTGGACAATAAGTGATATGACTGAGCAATGCAATACTTGTATTCGAGTAAACGGTGCAAATTTCGAACACCTTTTGTAAATGTGATCTTATTTTAAAGGTAGAAGTTGCAAAATTATTGCCCTCTCTGTAACTAAGTAAAAGCTGTTCTTATTCTGTGTTTCTTTCCTTTTGTCCCTTCTCGTTTTGGTTACGGACAGTAATTAGTAAGGAAAACGTAAGTCTTTTACTGTAACGGCACAATTCGTAAGTTTATGCTCATTTCCTTTTGACGTAATACGGTTGGTTTCGCTGTAATGAACTTTGCAGTAAAGCAATGGTGACGGCGGGACCCGTAAATAAAACAATTTCTACCTCTATGTAACACATAATTGTTTAATGCAATGAGAAAGTAGTGCCTGCAACATGTAAGACTAACACTGAGACGGACGCTCTTCAGTCGAGCACCTGGGCACGCACTCCAAAGATTTGACTGGGGGTTGGGAGGCTCAGGTGCGACTTACCGATAGCCCCCACCGCTGCACATTGGACTAGGTACGTCATCTGGTAACGACCCATGTTCAGTGTCTGCTATCCAGTTTTGGATTATTTCCCGACATTTGCGATACCATATGTCTTATATTAAATTGTCTCAGAGTCATGTACGTCGCTTCAGAGGTTTTTAAACGTTAATAACCATCCCCTTGTATATAGATGTCGCAACGCCAGGAAACTGCACCGAAATGCAAGACGTCCTGCAGACGATCGAAGCTTTGTGCTGCAGCTGACTCTTAACAAATAAATGTTAGTGCTGTGCATAGACAGGCAGAAAAACCAGTAATTATTGTACGACCACCCGATTGCAGCACAACCACGGGAAACAGTCACATCCATACAAGATTAGAAGTATGCGTCCGAAGGGATTTAAAGTGAAAAGACAACATGAAACAAATCGCAGATACGGCTAGCGCCAGATAGATTCATTGGAATTCTCCGGAAGTTGAGTCCATGCACAAATGAGGCAGTTTATAAAACCATCGTTCGGGCAATACTGAACATCTGATGTCATCAGTCCCCTAGAACTTAGAACTGCTTAAAAATAACTAACCTAAGGACATCACACACATCCATGCCCGAGGCAGGATTCGAACCTGCGTCCGTAGCAGTAGCGCAGTTCCGGTCTGAACCGCCTAGAACCGCTCGGCCACCGCGAACGGCTAGGTAAAATACATAAAAATACAAGCAGGGCGTTTCGTGACAGGAATCGCGAAAGCGTCCCTGAGATGCTCATCCAACCCGAGTGGCAAAACGTTAGAAGAGACGTGTTGCGCATCACTGCTAAAATCCCGAGAGTGTACGTTTCCAGAAGAATAAACCGATGTGTAACTTCATCCTCCCCACGACTCCAGAAAATATCATCAAGCTAAAATTTGCGAGATCTCTCACGGAGACCTACCTATAGGTGTTCTTGCCACGCATCTTGCGCGTCTGAAACAGGAACGAGGGGGGGGGGGGGGGGGGGGGGGTAGTGGCAACAGAAGGTACCGTCCACCACACGTCATAACGAGGCATCAATCTCTCCACACTGGGTGTGTTAGAAATATGGGAGAAAGACGTTTGCGACTTCTAAAACAGGGCTTTTCAAACCCACATTTTCGGCAATTTTTTGGAAAAAAACTGGGTCCATTATGAAAGATGTGAGGGCTGGACGTATGACCCGTGCGCCTACACTGACGATTCATTTTATTACTAGTCTGACTGCTGTAAAATGGTCAAAAATTAAGCAGTTCATAATGGTTATTGTTATCTAAATTTGAACTTTGAAAATTAGACAAGCGTGTCTTTCATCATCATTGAATCGCAAGTCGCCGAAGCGGCAATAAAGGACTTGCGATACGGCGGCCGAACTTCCCCGCATGCAGCCGCCCAGCCAACAATGCCATACGATCATTTCATTTCATTATTTATCTGACTTGCATAGTGTTAATGAACGAAAGTACTGTTATTTTTCATAGTAGACTTAATTTTTCTTCTGTAAGTTTTCACTTTTTTGTTGTGTTATACTTTGGATATTGGGAACAGAAACATCCTTTATTACTTAAAAATCTATATAATGTTCTATGGCTCACACTACCCGTCACTTTAATACCTACGGTTTTTTTTTGCTATGCATCGTTTTGGTTAGAAACTTTTTTTTACACCATTTACTGCGAAATAAGTATTCAAGTAGAGGTTTTACGCCCTTATATCTCCACTTCAAAACAACGGAAGTGGTACCCCAAGTTTGGCGTGGCCGCCGTTCACCCCGTAAAGTAAGTTGTTGGGTGTAGATGAGTATGGTGGTAGCGCCGGCGCTCAGTGGCGTTCAGAGACGAGGCAAGACTGTTGTGCTGACAGCAGCGGTCTTCGGCACAGGCCGCTCCGCTCCCCGCGGCTTTTGCGGGCGCCGCCGAGTGACGTAAGAGGCTCCGCCAAAGGCGGTCGCCGAGGCGCGCGGTCGCACTGCGTGCCAAGGAGCCCTCAGAGCAGGCGCATTGAGTGTAAAGCCCTTCCTGCGGCCAGCGCTCGTCTCAGTTTATGCGCAAGCCCACTTTACGGCGCCATATTGCGCCCTACCGCGGTAAATGATACATGCGGGCCCCAGGTGACTACTCTCCTCCCAGTTGTCAACGACTCTCATGTCCTAATAGGAGACCGAAATATACACCACGATTTGCACCGTCACATTGCATCTTCCGAAATTTCCCTTTTCGTAGTCGCCGAATGACGAGGGCCTGCGTGTCTATCAGAAGAACCTTGTCAACGCAGTGCACATTAGTAATACAACGGCAAGTAACAATTATTGTGTAAAAAAAATCTTCACGCACATACATGCTCACCAAATTTTAGTTTCATAATTTGAAATGTAATTTTTTATCGCCAAATTGTCTTTGCCTTGCACACTGCAATGAAGTGTGTACGATAAACAGTTCATATAAGAAAAAAATATGAACCACAGTTTTTTTTATTGAAGCGTGCTAGGTGAGCGGACCAATGTCCGATCTGTCTCGGCTTTGATCTTTCCTTCCCAGAAGTACTCGCTTCAGCGCGACGTTTCGTTTAGTATTGCGGCGTGAAATTTTCGGTTGGCACAACTCTCTTGAGTTCGACAGAATCGTGGTAAGAGCGCTGTTTACCCTTTATTACTTACTTGTGGTCTGAAGGACGTTCACAGATCCAGTAACGGTTTGCGTCACGAATGGGAATGACAGAAGAAAGAGATAAGAACTGTCAGTATATATTACGCAGTCGCCTACGCGATGGGTACTCCTAATTTGCTAACAAAAGACATTGCAATACCATGCAGAAAGAATTTAATGATTTAGTTGGCAATGAAAGAACAAAAAATTGCAACGATCGACAGACAGAATTCATTGTTCTGTACATCAAAGAGCGTTTTGTGCTACGTTTTCAGGTATGGCGCACGTGATGAAATTTATGGTACGAACAGTAAAATGTCTGAAGTCACACGCAAGGTGTCAGTCGCAACAGTTCTGGATGCAACTGAACTTTGTGTCTGGAGACACTATATACTACTCCAAAGTAGGTTGGTTAATTCAAGGGCTATGCCTGGAACGAACTTCAGATTTGAAACTAGCTATTGTCGAATTTATGACGGGAAAACGAGACCACTAACGAAACTCAGAACACATGCAATAGATTACAGACTTCGTATTTTAAGTGTATTGACTGCACACCGCCTACAGTGAGACAAGGCAGATGATACAACAACTTCTTTCTGATTTGATTGGGATGCATTTAAAAAGAAAATGCGTTGTAAAAGGAACACAACTTGACACACACAGTCCAGTTCTCCAAGTTTACTGGCGTTAAGGAAAACCCGACGTTTGAAGAATTCACTGCAGCCTTTAAAGAATTAGGAGGATAGTTTCCCAAACTTTTTGAGGACACTACCAATCTTGCACCTGTTTTGTTCAAGCCGTTTTGGGACCATTTGCTGTTTCAGATGAAAGCGCCTCTGTGCATGTACAGATGTAACTGACTGACCTCCAAGATAATTCCCGTTCTAAAGACAAATCTCTTTAAGGCTGAAACTGTCCAGGACCTCTACACTGCCTTCCTCAGGTAGTTTCCGCGACTCCATAATTACGTTGCGAAAGTGCTACAATACTTCGACCAAGATGTGTGTGTTGAAATTTTTTCGATCATCGAATCAAAAGTAACTACTACGCGGCAACAGGCGTGTGAAAATCAGTGATACTGTCGTCTGTCCGTAAGCTGACAGTTTGTACCAGGTAAAAAATATGTCTTCAGCGCACCAAAAGCAATTCAATATTATTAAAAATTAGTTTTTTTATTTTTGAGAAATGTGAGATATAGAACAAAGTTGTACGCAGTGCGACTGCGTTGGCATTTAAATGCGGCGTGTTCGCAGTTCCCGACGCCCGCTTTAGAAAGTGAGAAGGCGACCTGAGCGCTTTGGCCGGTGGAGCTATTAAACTCTGACAAGACGTGTGTCAGCTGCCCGTTATTCCCCCCAGAGTACTCAGCTTGCGTCCACCGCGAGCGATCTCGCGCTTCGCCAGTCCAGTTTTCGTGTAGTGTGGCCGTCGCCACTGTAGGGGTAGCGGCTATTCTTCGAGCGCTGGCAGTGATGTACGGCAGTATACGAATAAACTGACATCACATCCCCCCCCCCCCTCAAAGGAAACATCTGACAAACTACTGGAAGCCCGGAATTTAAACGGGATTTCGCTCGTATTTCTTTCACCTTCCATGAAGTCTATTGACCCGTCATTACTACAAAATACGCGTATTTTACGCAGGGAAAATAACCTTCCTTACTCCTAATGTGAATGTAAGTTACAAATCAAATAACTAGTTGATGATTCGCGAATTGAAGCTGACATTTACATCGCCCAAATCATTGCACGACGTGTGGACCGAGGTACACATTGTACTAATCAATTTTCCGCATTCCTACTTCACGTAAGATGAGGTCGACGCCCGACGGTATAATACATTTGTCTAGTTTCACTGTCGTGTGTATGATGGCCGAAGTGATGTGTTTATGGAGTCTTTTTGGTATTGCCCTATTGCCATTTTTTTAAGCGCATCGAAATTGCGAATTCATTTATCTAACCTCTCCCACTGTAGTCTGGTATTTCTGTGACAGTTACACTAAGTAAACTATGGATTTAAGAAACGTGCAGTTTTTTTTTTATTTCTCTTCCATTAATCCTAGTCGGTAAGCATATGTGCGTAATTATTTCAGATTAGCTTTGAGGAAAAGAAGTACACTGAATTAGCTGTCCAATCTGGTATCACTTCCCTATCAGCAGATGTAAGTTCCATGACTGTGGCCATATGTAAGGTTCACCCTATAGCAGTTCTTTCTGCCAGAAATAGATACACAGTATATTACGGGGAAAGGGGGAAGGTCACTAACAGACAAGCAGTACATCGATGGGAACATTACGTGCTGACCATTCACGAAGTTTAAATTGGTGGTAGCCGTGTTACAGCGTAGAACGACATCAAACCAAGATTTTGCATTACTCGTCGGATGGCCAGTCCTCCGCAGGAAACAAAGCAAGAAGAGAAAAACAATTTAACCACAAATGTTCGTCCTGCCCCTATGGAGTCCTAACTCGCGAGACGGAGGAAACAGTATTACGAAACGTACGGAACATAATATTGCTGACCGTGAGATACGGGAGGGAAGAATACGAAGAGCGGTGAGCGCCGCGACACTTGGCTCATCAGCCTCGATAAGTGAGGGTGCAGGCACTACAGGGGTCGCGGTGAACGCGTCCATTATGTCGTGGCGCGAGTCGGACTCTGTTGATGTGATTTTACACACGACCAACTCCAAAGTAATGGAAGCCAGTTCTTGTTCATTAAAGATGGTGACGCTTTCCACGCTCACAATTCAACAACTCCATTGCGAATCCGCTATCTAATAGGTTTCCTCCTGAAGTCTGCCTAAGTGTGGGGTCTTAGAGCAGATCTCCGTGGCCTTGTTGTGTTGGAGCAAACATAGCGGTGTCCCTACTCCAGCAAAAGATAGTTCCTGTAGCCAAATTTTCCATGAAGAAGAGGGCGGGGAGGGGACCGGGCAGCGGCGTAGCAGCACTGACCGTTCGAGCGGATTACACCAGGGACGTGGGGCCCCGGGAGGGCTATTTCTGAAGAAAAGAAAAGTCTCCTTCCACGTTAGCATACCTACGGCGCCAATCTGAAAGCAACGGCTCTGTCTTTAACCGATTTATGCCATCTTGTGACTTAATCTAATTGTTTCGATGATGTTAAAACTGATTCACTCCCACCATCTGATGGTCCTGTATCTATGTAACACATCAGGTCATGCAGAAGATTATTACTACTACTGATATTTGCCAATTATATTTTATGATTTGTTAAATATTTACTTAATAGGCCTGTTATTACTGTCACTGGATTTATAATTTTGCCTCCTGTACGACACTGCGATTGAAAATATCATTAATTAATTAAGTATTCCTTTTTAAGGGACTGCACACACACACACACACACACACACACACACACACACACACACACACACACACACACCAATTGTGCATGATACAAAGCGAAGAATGGTTCCGTACCGACGAAGAACACTTTTGCATTGGTTGAGCGAGGTTGGTAGGTGATCACTATCCTGAGTTAATTATTTAAGGTTCTTATAAAAAAATTCTTGCATCGCCTTCCTCACATCTACGTGGATTAACATTTATGTTGAAGGCGATCAGCACCTGATGCAAAGAAAGGAAAGTGACCCTCAAACGTGTCCGTTACTTAACGATGTCACATTCCTTTCACAACAATTGCTAACCGTCTAAGAATTAACGGACACTGACTGTTAGGTTTTGTGTTCATGTCGTGAAAAGTAGCGGTCGTATCATGTCACCATCAGGACATCTAACGCCTCATTCGCTTCAGACCAATAGCATTTCTTATTGGAATTTACCATGAGCATATTTTATTTGCTAGGCATATCCAAGGTTATCTGGGAGTCAAACATATTATCAGGCGGACAAATTACTGCTACGCCAACCATTTGTAACAGATGTAATGTTATCTCTTAATGGTTACAGATTAACAAACCTTGAAAGGGCAAGAAAAACAATATCACATTACCGAAATTTTCGTTTGTTGAGATGTTGTGATTAATTTTATTTCGGGTTGACGGACATTAACTTCAACACCTCGGAACGTCAATGCCATTGGAGACTACTTATAACATGCTGTATCGTGGACGAGAATGCGGAAACGGGGAATACAGAACGAGCCGATGGTTCTCCGGTCACACTTGTTTGATGTCAATATGAATCCATAAATTTACTGATACGCTGGCCTTTACTACTCGAAATCATCAGTAATACAAGAAGATAACTATACTTTTTGTAGTTCAGTACATGTAAACCGTAATTTAGCTGTTTTATTCGACAGCGTTGTGGAGTTACATGTTACCTTAAAAGCAATAGCGGCGTTTAAGCTTTCAAAGTTTGAACACAGTGAATGTGAAAGGAAGTATCCACTGGCGAAGCACCGTTTCCCGTATTCGCGCGAAATCATCCGGCCAAATACATTCAGATCTGTCCCGTTAGCGTTGAGCATCATCTGGACTATTTGTAAACGTCAATGGAGAATCCCTTCCCCAACAACGTCTGAGCTGTATTGACGAAAATATCAACTTTGTGCAAATTTGAGTCGAAATTTCATTATCGCAGTTGTACCGTCGAATTAATTTATTTTGCTCCGCCATTGCTCCCTGATTTCAACTTAACTGACACGGGCCTAAAATTACGTCACTGGCGCACAAGGATCTCAGTTTTTCTCCTTTTCATAATCCTCCCACGTATGTCCAGATGCACAGTACCTACCAGACAATACTCATTTCACCGATAGTGCCGATTTCACGCCCCCAGTAAAAAACTTTTACGGTCAATTACTTTGCAAAACTTGATTTAGACCAAAAACATATTCCAGCGAGAAGTGTGCTGTAGCAGAAGTTTCAAGTAGCGTTAGTTGTACTAACTATTACTTAAGGTTCCTATTAATGATTCCAAAGGCAACCAGCTGCTACTTAAAAGTGACAAAAATTAAAACACGGGCACAGGTTCGTCTCATATTTGAATTCAGCACGGGCATGATTCTTACACAGTGTGTCAGTGTTAGGTCTCGAGGGGCGTAGAGAGATAACAGGATGCAGCTAGCAGAACCCGTGAGCTGAGTGCAGCTGACGTCATCGGCCGCAGAGCACGCCCTTGTGACGCAGGCGTGCTGATTAACGCTCCAGTAGACCGCGCAGATACAGATAGATTACGCCCGCTGCTCAGCTAAGGCAAGCGACGGAATACTTGCAAAAAGGCTACAAATCGTGAAAACTGTTTACCAACAACCCCGCTCCCTTCACTTTGCAGATTTCTAAAGTGACGGTGCGATCCTCTCCGTACATCTCAACACCGGAGCTGTTCCGCAGTTTAATTTTATATATATATATATATATATATATATATATATATATATATATATATATATAATTAAACTAACTAGTTTGAAGTCCGAAGTCCCACAGATATTGTCATTCTAAAGGCGAAATACGATTCGACAAGGCTTTTAGGCAGAAACAAAGCAAGAATTCGTCGGAAATGGACTGAGGAGACAGTGAAAGACGATATGATGATATAATATGGAACTAACGAACCTTTGAGTACAGTATACCATCTCGCCGGTTAAGACTAGTAGGGAAAAAACCTTAGTCAAAAATTTATAATCCACTACAGAGTACAAAATAACACAAAAACAAAAATTCTATAATATTCATCCTTTTTATGCTCACAGCTCACGTTGATTTCTGCTTTCATAAATAACTTTTGAGGCTGCCTCTTACTCCCTTTTTATATGTTTATAATTAAAGCATCTGACACGCTGGACGTAATAGTGGCAATAAACTACGACGAGAGACAGATTCAAATACAGCCAACCTAAAATGTCATCAAAAACAAAGAAGTTGCTGTAATGTTCATCGAAAAGATTAAATGCATTGCTTACGAAGGATAAAGGAGAATTTTTGAAAAACGTTGAAAATAGACATTTCACACACCTTCGAACGAGGTTCGAAATCAAGAACAGCAAATGATGTGCCGATTGATAATGAAACTTCAATGTGTATCTTAGAATCTTATTATAAAGGTACTCCAGGATAATTGCTGTACAATATTTCCAGCATCATTCGAAGGTGCGTGAAAGGTTTCTCGGCTATATATTATATCTTACTTTTAGACAAATCATTTCACAAAACATTTTACTTTTTTATTCATTTTTGATTTTTGATTTTCTGAGACTTTCCGGATTATTCGGATTTTCGATTATTCCGATGACTTCTGGTGTCGACTAGATAAGATAAACGATGTTCCACTGTGGTGGCAGGAATGAAAATGTGAGGCATGCACGAGTAGATTAGTTGGTTAAAGGTTTTAGTGTCAGTTCCACTGACATTTATTACCAAGTTTTGTCGCGATCGGAATACTATTTAACCTATAAGAATGAACTAAACCGACTACGTATCTTTTTCCCATCCCTTTATGTTTCGGTAAATGAAGTACCGGATAACGTCGAGAAACTGGCTGGTAAATGATAAATAAATAAATAGTCTGATCAAAGTATTATGTGGACGTTTTAACGTGACAGTTTTATGTGGAGTGACAATGTGGTTTACCGCCCATGTTCAACGTGAACCTGCAATAACCACTCTCAGACAACAGGTGGCAGCACTTGCAACGGACGTCCATTGAGTGGCGACAGAGGACCTTTCCAGATTAATTACGTTTTATGCTCCATCGAACAGATTGCAAACACCCTGTAACTATCGTCGTAAAGGTACAGGTCGGAGGAGGAAGCTTTATAGTCTGAGTAATGTTTTGTGCCACTCCCTGGGTGATCTCTTCATTCTGGAAAGGACAATTGATCAACGCAAGTATGGATCAATTCTTGGGCCAAAGTCGACAACTACATTGTTTGTTTTTCCTCGCCACGATGGTATCGACCAGCAGGGCAGTGCAACGTGTTGTCCAGCTCTGGGTGTACGTGCCTGGTTAGAAGAGCACCGGGATGAGTTTACATCACTCCTCTGCCCACCAAAGGCCCGGGATTAAACCCAGTTGAGAAGCAGTGAAACCATCTCAACCGTGCAGCTGGCCACCGCACTGGAGCCACCATGGTTCCGCATCCCTGTCGGTACCTTCCAGAATCTCAGTTACACTTCCTGCAAGTGGTCCCGCGCTGCAAAAGGTGGTGGTTCAAGCTTTTGACAGGTCGTCGCAATGCGACTGGACTGTGTAATACCGCCAGAGGTCGGGCCTTAACTACCACTTTTACGACACTACCAACGTAAACATGCAAGCACTGCGTCTAAATAGTTACCAAATGCTAGTGTAGCTCGGTTTGCTTTCGCTTGTCCCTTGCTCGTAAGTAATAGTTAGTCCAAATAATCCTACTTGAGACTTCTGCTACAGCACACTTCTCGCTGGCATATGTTTGTGGTCTAAATAAAGTTTTGCAAAGTAATTAAATGACCACAAAAATTTTTTACTGGGGGGGGGGGGGGGGGCGTGAAATCGACACTAGCGGTGAAATGAGTACTGTCTGGCAGGCACTGTGCATCTGGACATATGTGGGAGGATTATGAAAAGGAGAAAGACTGAGAAATCCTTGTGCGCCAGTGACGTAATTTTAGACCCGTGTAAGTTAAGCTGAAATCGGGAGTAACGTTGATGACGGAGCCAAACAAATTAATTCGACGGTACAACTGCGACAATGGTATCTCCACGCAAATTTGCGCAAAGTTGACATTTTCGTGAATGCAGATCATACATTGTTGGGCAAGGGATTCTCGATTATAAAGTGACGTTTACAAATAGTCCAGGCGATGCTCAAAGCTAACGGGGCAGATCTGAATGTATTTGGCAGGATGATTTCGCACGAATGCGGGAAACGGTGCTTCGCCAGTTACTTCCTTTCACATTCACTGTGTTCAAACTTGAACGCTTAAACGCCGCTATTTCTTTCAAGGTAACATGTAACTCCACAACGCTATCGAATAAAACAAGTAAATTACGGTTTATATGTATTTTCATTACATGAACTGCCAAAAGTATAGTTATCTACTTGCATTACTGATGATTTCGAGTAGTAAAGGCCAGCGTATCAGTAAATTTATGGATTCATATTGACACCAAACAAGTGTAACTGGAGAACGATCAGTTCGCTCTGTATTCCACGTTTCCGCATTCTCGTCCACGATACAGCATTTTATAAGTAATCTCCAATGACATTTACGTTCCGAGGTGTTCAAATTAATGTGCGATACCCAAAATAAAATTAGTCACAACATCTCCACAAACAAAATTTTCTGTAACGTGATAGTTCTTAGTGCCATTCCAAGGTTTGTTATTCTTTAACCGCCAAGAGCTGACATTACATTTGTTACAAATGGTTGACGTCGCAGTAATTTGTCAGGTTGATAATGTGTTTGACTCCCAGGTAACCTTGGGTATGCCCAGCAAATATTTTCTTATAATGAGATTAATGAAGAGACTAATTGTAGTGCGTCACGGGATGGAACAGGACTCTGATGCCCCAGAAAGTATTGGAGATCCCTACAACAGTGAACACGTTGGGGCAAGTGAAAGTGGGCCGGAAAACAGCGTCTCAGGGTACAAGGAAATAAAGCAAAGGAAATACAACACTAACCTGACTATATCAGATCTTTAAAGTGACCACCATTCATCCCTTGGAACTTTTAGGCCCTCGTCAGCAAGTTGCTGAAGCCGGATCGAATTTGGACTGCTGGAATTTCTGCAGTCTCATCCAAAATTTTCTGCTGCAGTTATTGAAAACTACGAGGGTTGTTGCGGTACGCCTCAAACTTGAGGGCTGCCCACCCGAAGTAATCGCACACTGACAAATCCGGTGACTCTGGTGGCCAGCTAAGGCTGCGACCAGACTGACAACTGCTGACAACTGTCATGAGTGAAGATTGTGCAAATGTGCTCCAAGGTTCGGTGTGAATCACGTGGCGAGCGTACACGTGGTATGCGCGTCACGGCGTGTGGTTATATGTATACATTCACGTCCAATCGTGTCCACTCATTTGTATCACTTATTTGCCCCACACTAAGTTCCGCCGTCACAGAAGCACCAACGACGGGCATACGCTGCCAACCCCGCGATAGGGGGAGGCGGGGTCTTCTTCCAACTCACCTGTTCTCTACCCTAGAGTTTGTTTACACTGGCTGCCGAATGCCACGTTATTTCTTCACTTTAGTATCCCGCCCCGCCCCTCCCCCCCCCCCCCCCCCCCCCCAACGGTACTTTAAGTATTATCTGCTGCTAGGTGTGTGTGTGTAGCTGGACGACGGGTGCGTCGAATCAGGTGCAAGGTGCCAGAGGCCTTGGATTGGACAGCGAAAGTGCTAGGCGGATTACGGTTGGAGCTGCGAGATGCTGTAACAGCGTGAACGTAACGGCGCGGAGAGAAAGCGGCGGGAGCAGCAGCTGCAGGCAGGGGGACGTGTGGCAGTATCGGTGGCGTGGCGTGGCTCCGGATGCTGGTGGTGCTCGTGGAGCCGCCCACGGCGCGGCTGCCGGCTGAAATTCCAGCCGCCACGGCCCAGTGGCGGGCCGCGCACAAGCTGCCGTGACGGAGCCAGCCCGCCACGCCACTGCTCTCCTCCACTCTGTACACGCGGTACCCGGCACACTGGCGCTAATAGAGCCACCGACAACCAATTACAATGGGAGTAACCCATTTACGAGGCGTATTCCGAAACTTTCGTCTGGTGACCAGTATTTAATGGACGATACGCCCGAATCAAGTTTCACGTATGCAGCGCTATCTCCCGACTATTTAGGGGACTACTGCAATGTTGGCTTGATTCAGTAGCTGCTTGACAGTCGGTGAGAGCAGAAGGTAGTGGCCACGACAGAAGTACAGGGTGATCAGAAAGCCAGTGTAAATTTGAAAACTTAATAAACCACGGAATAATGTAGATAGAGAGGTAAAAATTGACACATGCTTGGAATGACATGGACATTTTGCGAAGATTTTTTTTCCCCTCCTAATAAAACCCCGACAGATGGCGCTGGACAACGAAACGTCAGTGACTGCGCATGACAATCGTGTATAAAAGGAGCTGTAATGAGAGATAGAATCATTTTCGCCATGTTACTCTAAGTCTCCGATTTTATCGCCTGTTTTTTTATTATTTATTCTCTTCATTTTTTAACAAAGTCCGTAGACTGAAGAGCGGCATACTGAACTGAGGCCAGCCCGCCCCCTTCGGGGGAATTGAAATTCAATTAAAAAATAAATAAAAAGAGAGAATCAAATGCGCCAGCAGTCGCAGCATGTTGACGTTACCTGAAAAGGCGCTTTTAGTGAAGCTGTATTATCAGAATGGGGAATGTGCTAGTTCAGCGTTACGATCTTATCGCCATAGGAAGGGAATTCGAACGGGTAAAGGCCGGTTGACAAATGCTGCTGTGGCGAGAATGATTTCGCAGTTCGAAGTCACAGGTTGTTTAGACGATAGACCCCGTAGTGGCCGACCGAGCACAAGGCGTAATGCTGCTGAGACAGTTCAGGAAGAAATGGAGACTGCAGCGGGTCCGTCGATGCACGGAGAAGTCAGCGCTCGTGCAGTCGCACGTCGCACCGGCATTCCATACACTACTGTTTGGTTGGCACTGAGGCGTACCCTCCGATACTACTGTTTGGTTGGCACTGAGGCGTACCCTCTGATGCTATCCGTACGAACTCTATCGGCATCATGAACTGTTACCTGGCGATTTAGTGAAGCGGAGGGCATTTGCGGTGTGGGCGTTTCAAAAGATGGCGGAATATGACGATTGGTGGACTAACGTGTTCTGGACCGACGAAGCTCATTTCACGCTCCGAGGGTCTGTCAACGCCCACAACTGCAGGATTTGGGCTACCTAAAATCTTAGAACCGTCGTGGAAACTCCATTGCACGATGAGAAAGTCACGGTATGGGTTGGATTTACCACACCTACCGTTATCGGGCCTTTTCTCTTCGAGGAAATCCGTGATTCTGGTTTTGTTACTGCTACCGTGACGGGCGAGAGGTACGCCGACATGTAACAGAATCGCATCATCCCCAGCCTGGCTGATAAACACCTGCTGGAACGTACGATGTTTATGCAGGATGGCGCTCCACCCCATATTGCTAGAGGCGTGAAATATCTCTAGCGCGCGTCGTTTGGTGATGATCGTGTGCTCATCCACTTTCGTCATGCTTTGCCTCCCAGTTCCCCAGACCTCAGTCCGTGCAATTATTGGCTTTGGGGTTACCTGAAGTCGCAAGTGTACCGTGATCAACCGACATCTCTAGGGATGCTGAAAGACAACATCCGACGCCAATGCCTCACCATAACTCCAGACATGCTTTACAGTGCTGTTCACAACATTATTCCTCGACTACAGCTTTTGTTGAGGAATGATGGTGGACATATTGAGCATTTCCTGTAAAGAACATCATCTTTGATTTGTCTTACTTTGTTATGCTAATTATTGCTATTCTGATCAGATGAAGCGCCATCTGTCGGACATTTTTTGAACTTTTCTATTTTTTTGGCTCTAATAAAACCCCATGTCATTCCAAGAATGTGTCAATTTGTACCTCTCTATCTACATTATTCCGTGATTTATTCAGTTTTCAAATTTATACTGACTTCTTGATCACCCGGTTGATACCGCCAGCTGTGAAGCGTGTGGTGTGATTAGATCTTCGCTGGCAAAAGGATCTTCAGCTGCTGAAATCCATCGTGAGTTACGCTCAGTGTTTGGACCTGAAATAATGAATGACAACCTTTACGATAATGGGGTCGAGAATTTCAAGATGGCAGCGCAAGTGTTCACGATGAACAGCTGAGTGCAGGCCCAGAATTCAGACCAACGCCTTCGTTGATCAAGCGAACCACAAACTTCACGTGATTGACGATTGGTGGTCTGGCTAATGAATTCAGAAGTGTTGCTCGAACTTAAAGTTACAGCATTTTCGCCGAACAGCTTGGATTTCACAAACTGTGCGAGATAGGTTTAAAAAATGCTCACTGATCAGCAAAAAGAGCAAAGAATGCGTAGTGCACTGCAGTATTTCTAGCGCTATAGACAAGATAGAGATGATTTGCTTTTCTACATTGTTACGGTCGACGATACGTGAATATTTTATACATATGCAGAATCGAAACAACAGTCAGTGCAGTGGCGCTATTCACATTCACCCTAACCAAAAGTTTCAGCGATCCCCGTTCTCGAATCCAAATGTGATAACTACTGTTTTGAGACGAAAAGGGCGATCATTTGACTGATTTCATGGACTGTGGATTAACAATTACAGCTGACGTATACTGTGAAATGTTACTGGAACTGAGACGTGCGATACAAAGTTGAAGGGGAAACTCTCGTCTGGCATAATCCCCCTCCACAGCAATGCACGCCTTCACACTGCTGCCAGACCCAAGGAAAAGAATCACGATTTTCGTTGAGAACTTCTTGATCACCCTCCGCACCATCCCGACATTGCACCAAGCGACTATTTGCTGTTTTTGCATTTGAATAAATGGCTGGGTGGAGAGCTATTTCAAAACGACGATGGCTTCAAGCCTGGCGTTACCAACTGGCTTGATTTCCGGGGGGGGGGGGGGGGCAGACTTCTATGTAGAGGGGTTAAAGAAGCTGGTGCAGCGTTACGAAAGTTTATAGATGTGAACGTCGATTATATGGGAAAAGTGAAGTAGATTTGTAGTAAAATACTACTGTCATCAAAAATCTTTTCTAGTGAGCTTATTTTTTATGATGAAACGGACCTTAGTTTTGCAATACGCGCCGGAAGTACGACAGCCTGGATGTAATGGCGCTGATCTTCCTAAATAGGTGGCCGGCTCAGAGCCGAGTGATTTCCCACTATGGACGGTGATTTCCGACACCCGCTGCAGAAAAACTTTTGGAAGTCCTTGCAGGAAGCACCACCTTACAGGAGTACTGTAACTGGTAGCTGGAAATAGTTAATGAGAAGAGTTATATTCTGATCATGATTCTAACTACGTGAAAGCACAAAAAAATTTCGTGAAGCAGTTTGTAGATCGCGAAATGGAGGAGTTGGCCGACAGCCCTCGCGGATGTAGGTGATGGCGTGAACAAACTGAAACGATACATGACATGACTCCTAAAGCAGTACATGTTTTATATTATAATTACTATTAGTAATTTCTAATTGGATGACCTTTTATACGCATGGCCAGAGAGAGTAAATTTAATATATATCAGTAAATGCGGTAAGAGTCAACAAAATGTTCCCTGAATTTTTGTAAGTTGTTCATCACATGTTTTATACACACTTCTTCTTCTTCTAGCCTACCCTCTCCTACCTTGACCATTGCTTATGTAAGCATTCGTAATTCTTAGTTAATTATAATTGCATTAACTGGAAATAGTGTACGTGTGTATCTCAACAGTAATAATCACCATTTTCACAGCTGAGAAACCCGAGGTTCCGGTTTCTGTAAGTACTTTTAACGCTTTCCGGAGTAACAGCTTGCCAACGAACAATTATCAACCACTTCCTACATCTCATGCAGATCGCTACTAAACGTAGCAAATCTTTTCAGAGCCTATAACTATTAGTTTGGATATGTCATGTCCTAGCGCGAATGAAACTGGCGCGCCTGTAGTAATACGCTGTCGTGAATTTGAAATTGGTAGCCTGCTATCCCGGCAGCGGATTATGCGTCCACATATCTCCATCCTCAAATAATTAGTTACAACTCTGAAGTGGGATTGCTGTCTTCCTAGAGTATTTCCAGCTATTTGTTACATCAGGAGATTCTGAAAGTGCGTTCCCGAACGCAGGCCTTGATTTCGAGTTCAACTATTCCAAATCTGTAGGGCGGTGCTGCCATTTAACAAGTGTACAGACGCTCAAAACGCACGGAACGCGAATTATGTTCTGGAGCCAAGTAGCTACCTCGACGGTGGTGTTTGAGAACGAGGCAGACTTTGTTAACTTTTGATTGAAGTCAATAAATTATACTTGATTCTGTGGATATCTGTGTATGGTGTTTTTCCGTCTCTTTCCCTAATGAGCTGTGCTCCCTATTTTGTTGCAGTTGGAGATTATTGGCGGATATTATCAGGAGCCAGTTGGAGGCGGTTTATTGACCTGTTAGAGGCTAGCATACTCCAGTCCAGCGGTTGGACCTTTGAATCATTTCAGACGTTGTGGGACTCCTGCACTTGACTTCGAAGTACAGAAGTTGCCCCGGTCACGCAGGTTAAAGCGCGGCCGGCAGCTCGTAACTGATTGGACAGTTTGGCAGTGCAGAGAAGTTATGCGAGCCCCCAATAAACACTTCCAATTAAATCTGTGGAGCAGTGCCTAGTTTAATCTGCCTTGCACGCTGCCAACAGATGCGTGACTGCATACTGCGGCATACGGAAGCTAGAAGGGACGAATGAAAGCAACGTTTGTCAGGTCTATTGTTTCTGTCTGGCATTTAGCTTCTACTATTGGGTGTCGTTGCCGGGATGCACAACGTAACTTGTTTCGCCAACCTGATGCGTTACGGTTCTCAGAGGAAAATACAAACACATTTAAGAACAAAGGTGACGACAAGGCCAACCCCCAATGGCTTACAACCATTGCGACGAACACACTATAAAATCTATCTATTCTTAGAATTAGGTATTTGTAAACTATGTGGCGGACCGGGACACAAACTTCGAACCTTTGCCTTAAGCGGCCAAGTGTTTTACCGACACCACTCACAAGCCGACCTCACAACTTTACTACCGTCAGTACTTCATCTCACTTACAACATTAGTTGCGGGAAGTGCACGGAATTTTTATCATGTACAAAGGATTGTGACTAAGTAGGTTCTGCAAATCTACATACTGGAAGAAGCGTAAATTTACAACCATCTCCGACACCAGTCCGATAAAGTTTTAGAGGAACAGAAAATTTTGAAATAAGAAATTTATCGACAATTTAGTGCCAGTTCTATAATAAAGTTCTGTAGTGCCCCAGGCCTCGTAAATCTTGTCATAATGACAATGAAGAGCGGACTCAGTACAGATAGTAACCTTGAAATAATACCGTTATAATACACGTAAGGTATTACCACACTGTGAGTACAATACGTCCGTTAGGTATGTGCTGCATCCACGGGGCAATGCGACCGCCACTCGGAGTGCTGAAACCCTCGGCTATGTCGCCTAATTCACTTACGATCTGGGACGAGTAAACTACTTTGTTTAGGACTTTGCGACAAAGTCTATTTTACGTTCATCTTCTTCGTGAAAGTCAGAACTTTATTTACGGCACACGCAATAAATATTTTAACTATCTCAGTTCTGCGTCATTGGTGATGTTTGTTTTATGGACGTTAAGGCCGTAGTCCAAGTCATAATTATCTGCCTAACATTTTGCCTTTCCATGCCGGAGACATCAGAGGCTTTAACTGCTCAAAGCAGTTACAGTCTCAAACAAGATCTGCAAGCCGAATTGTTTATATCTATCCACGCAATACGTTGCGTCATCACAGTTCAGCCTTAAGATCGCGCTGACATATCATGGAGCTTGCTGTGGGGAAGACAAGGTGGTGGTGGTGGTGGTGTTTGTTTTATTTAGCACTAAGGCCTTCCTTTTCTTGTACTTGCGCTCAAATGCAGATAGGAACCACAAAAAGGAGCAGTAACATCCGCCTGAAAAACACAAGAATACTTGTCGCCTGGACAAGATGGATAAATCAGTATCAGCAGATGATGCACTGGAACCAACGAACCACCTAATTCGTTTATGTGACAGTGTTGTTTTAGGAAGATCTAATCATCACTACGATATGACGTAGAGAGGCAATAGAAATTCGAAAGCCCAGAATCAACTTTAATTGATAGCAAGGACTAAAATTTGACAAGTTGCGGGCCTTAATACTAAATAAAACAAAAATCACCAACTCTTCCCAGCTAAAGCTCCGTAACAATGTCGGCGCAACTCCACGACCCTAAGGCACCGATCTGCTGATGTCACGAAACGAGCGTTGCGTGGATACACAAAGCTAGCTAGTTCAAGACTAATGACTTTCTGTGTCAACAAAGCCTCTGATGATTTCTCCAGCGTCAGAAGACGAAGCGTTAGGGAGAGAATCATTAGTTGGACCACTGCCATAAAATATCAGCAATAAGGCAAATATCGACCGTGACGACTCTCTTCTGTCACGCCGCAGTTATGTAGTATCCTTGATCAACGACTTTCACGTGCAATACTGCACATGGTGACGACAGTCACAGCAGTACTTGCAATAGATATTAAATATGCCCTACTGCTTCTAGCCTTATACGCAAGCTTCTAGATAGATATGGAATATTAAAAGCTAGTGTGTGTATAATTTTAGTAAATCAGCACTGTCGTCGTAAGATATGTGACTGCCCCTCAAGTCGAGCCCTGTTTATGTCAACAGCTGATCAGTAATTGACTGCAACACTAAGTGGGAATATGTTATTCTAACACGTGTGATTTTAGCCTCCTAGCAAGCCATACCAACGGTGCTAGTTTTACAGTTTTAACGGCCCGTAATGTGCCTAGTTTCAGAAGAAGAAGGCTAATGACATAGTTTATACGCAACACTTGTGAGATAGAAGTACGGCCATATTTGTCATCGCAGATCTTTGATGGCCCTGCAGGCAAATGTACATAGTATTACTTCTAAAGTAAGTGAAAACTGTCTAGTTTTAGAAGAACATGGCATCTTAATTGTTCATTCTTGAAACTTACATCTTAATGTAGAAAACCTACTTGTGTAAACATTTGTATGGGATCACAATAGTAATTAACGCCAGAGAAATTTGTAAAAGGAAGGGTATACAATGTCGCGGGGAAAAATGAATAAGTGCCGCATTTCTTATGATTGGGGGCTGTGAGCGTCGCACACTCTGTTTTGTGACGTTTTGTGGCTTTGATCTGCATGTTAAATTAACTGAATAATTACTGTACGGTTTGATATATAGCCGGGCGCTTTAATTCTATTCCCTTTCCGACATCTTTTTATGCAAATAATTTTCACTGTGGTTTTGAACTTTATTTCAGGCTTCAAATAAGAGCGACTGGTGACGAGTTGTTGGAAGGCGAACTACCGAACGATAATAATTGTGTTCTCTTTTTAATTGCTCCTTAAAGTGAAATTAAAGCGTTCCTGAGATAGCTTGCCTATTATATTACGTAGGAATTTTAGCAGGTTGCTCAGTCACACTCCATCCAACGAGAGCGTTAACCAATTTGCTCACTGGTCTGATGCAAAGGAATTAGAAGAGGGCACCTTAGAGGTAAAAACATCTGACAGATAACGTGCAGTAACTTACATTTCTGGACCATATCAATGAAGGACAATTAGATGCAGGTTTCAGTTTTAGAAAGAAACACCTCGGTATCTAAGTATCTAATCGAACATAGCGCATTTTGTGTTATATTTAATCGTTGCTTTTAATTTTATTTAATAACTGATGTAGTTTAAGAACTATTCTCGTTACCGAGCGATGTGGCGCAGTGGTTAGCACACTGCACACGCATTCGGGAGATCAGCGGTTCAAACCCGCGTCCGGCCATCGTGATTTTATTTTCCGTGAGTTCCCTAAATCGCTTTAGCAAACGCCGGTATGGTTCCCTCGAAAGGGCACGGCCGACATCCATCCTCATCCTTCACTAGTCCGTAGGGACCGAAGACCTCGCTGTTTGGTCCCCTCCCCCAAATTAACAAACAACCTAGTCTTGTTCTTACTAAAGATTCCTTTTAACAGGGCACTTGAAAATTGCATACGCCCAAGTTACAGGACAGAACACAAAATAATAAAATTAACAATGTCAAGTGGTATGGAATCACTTAAAAAATGTATTAACATGACCGAAGAAAATGTGCTGATTATGGCTTCGTGGACTAACATGACTTCGTCGTGATCATAAGCAACGGTGTGCGTGTGCGTGTGCGCTAGCGCGTTTAACCACCACCACTCCAGGCCTTGAATGCAGCACCCTTGATTAAAAAAGAAAGCTATGCTTGAGAGAACAAGATGTTTCGCTAGTGTCCGTGATCACGTAGAGATATCGGCTAGTCATAGCATGTGTGCTTGCATTGCATCGAGCGGAAGGGCCCATTGGAAGGACGACGACTGTTTGTTCTTCAGGTGTAGAATGTAAGAAAGGCCGGGCACGTTCTGCTGCGACGCAGCGAGCGCGGCACGTGCGTGCCACGTGCGGGCGATAAGACGCGAGGCCCAATCTGCGGCTGTCGACACGCGCGCCTGTGGCCGCTAATGACTCAGCCGGGTCTGGCCGTGCCAATTAGCGCCCTGCTGCGCTGCGAACGATCGCCGCCTGCCTTTCACCCTGATAAGGGATCACTGAGCCCGCATAGGTCACCGCAAAATTGCACTTTTCTTCTAGTATGACTCATGCGGAAAATGCCCACGGAGCATAATGACTGTTGTGTCACCTGTAACTTGATGCTAGAATAAAATTTTTCTTCGTTTTTGAACTGTACGAAATCAAACTGCGGCAGTGGCACAGCTTAAGATTGCTCTGGGTTCTCACGCATACGATTCCCTTTAAGCGACATGCCAGCACCACACAACTCTAGTGTCGAAGGAACCTGGCCTACTCGCTGCGTTACTGTATTTGTGACCGTTATTTCAAGGGATCGCCTGCCTTGAACTGACCCGCAAGACAAGGTTAAATTAACACCCAATGATCACCATCCTGTAGCGAATCTGTTGTACTGAAAGTGGAGGCCGGGTGTCGCGCGCAGGAAAACTTCGCCCCGCGTAAACCCTGCGAATTCCTTATTACCTATAAATCACCTCTCGGGAGTCCACATGCTTCGCTTTTGACTATGAAATGGTGTTCCAAAATAGCGGATGTTTGTTGTCAAGGGACAATCAAAGTACGATGACTGTAGAGAAGGTCATCATGCGAACGCAGCACTTTCATCGTCCTGAAGACGACCTGCAAATATTGTAGCAACAACGGTTTTGTTTTCTTGTTCTTAGTGCCAAAAATGACGTACCGTAATACCCAAAAGGTCGTGAAAAAGAGACGCACATATAAACCACTCATTTCGGGAGGAGGGGGAAGAGCGGGAATGAAATTTCGAATCCCAATGACTCTCCCCACTTCGGTTTTGTGTAACTGTATCCAGAGCAGGGACGCGTCCTGTTCATTTCTGAATTCTTCAATTGTGTTCCCTGACGCTAATCCTATTTGCGTGCAGTGGACGTTAAATCGTCAGTTTCTTTGCGGTTTGTATAGAGCAGTGTTTCCCAAACTGCGATCGAAGTCTTCCGCAAAGATCTATTAATAACATGGTGGTTTCTTTCGACATTCTGACGATGCTATTTTTTTTTAATTTTACGATTTCTGTTTTACTAGATTTAAAACTGAAGTGATTACTGAATAAAACAATTTTATCTGATTCTTCAGAGTTTTATTACTCTTCGAAACAAAATGGGCATTCCACCAAAGAACGTGGATTCTCAAAGCAGTCTGTCAGAGAGAACTGCGTCTACACCAATGTAGTCTCCATAAATGGAGATAGTGTTCCAGAAGCCACGTAAAATAGTTTAATATTCTCCACGTAGTCCAGAGTAAAAGACGTTTGTTACTTTTTGTGCAATCAGAAAGGAAGGATTATTGAATGTTGTCCGTTTAGTAGATTAATGAATACGACTATAGCAACTTCGCCATACCAATTTCCCGTTATTTATGCAGACCTATGCCCGGGATGCACTGGAAACACACACACACACACACACACACACACACACACACACACACACACACACACACACACACACACACACACATATATATATATATATATATATATATATATATATATATATATATATATATAAAACACACAGTCTAGGGATCTGTGTAAGACAATACGCTAATGAACCCTCTCAAACTGAAGTACAGCATGTATGTTTCTAATCCACACATTATACGCACAACAGGAGCTAGCTGTATTCTCTGGGACGGTTTACATCAATTGCTGATGCAATAGTGATGGCGCCACTAATTGCGGTGACAGGGTGCACGCGGTGAGTAATCTGATATAGGCGACAAGACGGAATCTGAAACAGTAGCCCAGCCCCAAGGCCGCATTCGACTGGTCACCTTCACGCTGACGAGCAGGGAAGCGATGACCATCAGCCTTAAAATTGAAGACAAGGAGCTGTACTGGCAAGTCGGCCGCGCTCCGATGCACACGGATACACAAGCTCGCTTCTTCCCTCCTACAGAGGGGCAAACATCCACATGAGACCTCCGAACGGCCTGCCCACAATCGGAACACACACTGCCGTCTTTCAGTTCCGATCAGTGTGACAATATTTTCTACTACACGGAAGACAGTACAATAACTACTGTGTTAATCGCGTCTAGTGGTCAGTGTTGGATATCGCATTCTCATTACATCTGAGATTCTTAAGAGAGAAAAAAGAAAAAGGCTTTTCTTCGCGCGGTGAGGAGCTACTCTATTAAACGAACTGTATTAACACTGACATGAAAATACATAATAATGCAACAGCGTCCGACGTAAATCTAATCAGATTTCAAACTGTGGCTTTCAAACGTGTGCGTGTAGAGGAATTTTGAATTGGTGAATATTCAGTGAAATGTCAGGAACGATAGTCTGAAGCAAAATAACTTCACATGAAAACATGCCCTATTCCGAATGGTTTCCAGATAGTACACATTTAATGACAAGGTTATTTATTTTCTGTAGTATTCAATACATGGTCCAGTTTTACACATGAACAACAATTAATAAGGGCCGGCCGTGGTGGCCGAGCGGTTCCAGGCGCTTCAGTCCGGAACCGCGCGACTGCTACGGTCGCAGGTTCGAATCCTGTCTCGGGCATGGATGTGTGTGAGGACCTTAGGTTAGCTAGGTTTAAGTGGTCTACGTTCTAGGGGACTGATGACCTCGGATGTTAAGTCCCATAGTGCTCAGAGCCATTTGAGCCATTTGAACAATTAGTAAACATCAAAACGTGTGTTTTACAAAGTATCACTTGAAAAATGCGTATTTTTGACACATTCACATTCATGTGTGCTCGATGGACGCTGATACGTGCAGAAAGTCAGCGTGTGCTGGTAGCAGGACTACGCTGCACCATTTGAACAATGTGTCGCTCTTTCTGTGCAGGTTGCTGAACTACACGTTCAGAAGCAAAATGTGAACTTAGAAGAGTACCTGTTTCACGCAATTAGCTGGAAACTCTGGTGAACATTCTAGCCAGCGCATGTACACAAACGACTACTAACTTATGTTTCTGATACACAATCGTGTGCACTACTTCGACTCACAACACACCATGGGCAACTGTACACTCAACGGGCTAGTTTAACGACAGAAAGGCGTTTCGAGCAAAGACGTTAAAGCAACGTAGTGCGCTGAGCTGGAATGAAACGTCGCAGACGCTGGGTAGGTAAGGCACATACGCGCGCGCCACTAGCCCACAAACAAATTTACAATACATATGCTCTGTCTCTGAAACCACTCGGAAATTTTGGAAATTTGTGGTAAGGGACAAAACTGCTGAAGTCATCGGTCTCTAAGCTTACACACTACTTAATCTAACTTAAAGAGGCCTCAGACCGCACGGCTACCCCGTGCGGCAAACCACTCGGAATAAAGTGTATGCGCCATATGAAGTTTTCTTGCTTCAAATAAGCAACATACCTGAATATTAACCATACCTCCAGGACACCCAATAAATGCATTCTACGGCAGAAAATATGTTTGATAATCAGAGGCTGTAAAACTGTTACTAGTGAAGAAATTAAGTCTTAGCTTCAAGTTTTGTTATTCAGAACATTTGAGGGAAATACGAATTGCTTACAAGTTCAAGTACTGAGTCGCACATATTATGCAAAAAATAAATAAAAATGTATCAGGAGGATTTGAAAGACATATTGAGGGTACCAAGGGAAAATGCCACATATCTGCACGCGGACGGAGCCCAGCCTCCGGCTTTACTCTGAAACATACGAGGCAGCTTTAATATCCCCACACGCGCGCACAATGTGGCCGCAGTCGCGTACGTGCTTTTTGTCGCCTGCCCGCTAGCTTGGCGACGCGGAGTCACGAGGAAAGCTGACGACTGTGGCAGCCGACTTCCGGAGCAGACAGCCGTCCGACACTCAATCATTCGCAGAAAATGCGTCAGCTCGCCGGCGCCCGGAAACCACACAATCCACGCACTGAGTAACCAGTCTTGCGTCTTCTCTCCCGCTCTCAAGAAACTGAGGATCACGCACCTTCACAAAGCACATGAGCAATATTCCTACGCAACAACATTGACAGTTGATTACACCTACTGATGAATGTTCATGGTCAACGGCTGGCTATGCATCTCTGGTCAACGTAACTACGGTCTTTAGCTCTTTAACACAGAAATGGAGCACTGAACGTCTGCTTTCTAAATAACTTTTTTATTCGATAACATATGAAGGAGAGGGAGAAAAAAAAATTCTTTTAAAGCTAAGTGTCCCACTGATTTTCTGACATCGGTTCAAAAACAAATCGTGCAAATTATCAAAAAAATTTAGTGAATCGACATATCTGATTGGAGACGTGTGTTAACTAACATTAGCCCACTTGCCATGATAGGAACGAGACGGCTGATGTTTGGCGAAAGGACTTCGCTACTCTTGTTACGCATGCCATCAGGGCACTTTCCTCTTGCCATGCCCCTTACTTCAAGGGATGGAGATTATCGCTGAACCTTACATCAGTTTTTTCGACGCCAGTTTAACTGGACCATTGAAACCACTCAAAATAACCTGTTTCTGAAATAACAGATTTTCAGTTTTTCATTCATATTACTTCCTCTATTAAACATACAAATCTAAAAGATTTAAAAAATTTGACTCTCCAGTTTTAAGATACATAGAATCAAATAACTAAATTAAATAGGAACATAATTTGTCCATTCTCAAGGGGCTACAAGCAGATAAGGGCATGTTACGTAGACACAGGGGGCTGATCAGCTGCTTTCTATGAACTGCTAAGTTTTAAAGTTCGTCCTTTTGTCACAAATCGTTGTAGCTCCTTCCGTTTTTAATCTTTTAAAGCAAATGGAGCACTGAATATTGATACTGCACCTCGCAAACATTTCCAGTCTACGGATGGTGCCATTCTGTTATACAACTGACGACAGTTAGAAACTAGCATGAAGACAAGATGAGGTAGGTCTTACTCTGCATGTACACACGTACCATTCTAATAGACCACACCACGTTGTGACATTATTGTGTAAGCAATGCTGCACTAATTCTTATGCCATCTGTTTGGTGTTAAAATCTGTCGGCTTTTATTATTAAAATAATAGCAGTGATAGCTTTTGCATTTTCTATAATAACGTAATATTTCAAAGCAATGCAAAATTTACGAAAAAAATTGGCGTTTTTTACATAGCGTTTATTTATAAACGAAAAATTTTAGCGCTGCTACTATGACTACCTGGTATTTCGCTTTTTTTACCCGCTTATTAGTAGAAAATAACACCTGTCATAACCGAGAGCAGACAAATATCGGGAGATAAGAGGTATTCAGAACTAAAATACTGGTATCGGTTTTAGCCCGTCAATTATCCCATCCCTGCTTACCTCGTTGACAACGACCATGGCAGTAAGACTCGTGTAAATGTGAGGTAAAGCAACGCTCAGGCAGAAACGTTTAGGGTAGCACTGCAACAACAACACCGTAGACATCAACGCATGCTGGCATAATGAGGCGCTGATTAGTATAGTGTGAATAAGAAATCACTGCGACCCTTTTTAACTCCATTAAGTGGAAAATTATGCTCGATTTATGACGTACCTGTTTACTGACTAGCGAAAGGTAACACGAATGAAACCGGCTGGAGACGTCATCGACACACGCTTGACGCAGTTCATTTTTTACAGAGAATGAGGTACGGTATGAGCGGTTCGATTTGGAGTAGCCTAAGCAATAATCTCCATTGCAATCCACAGCTTTCTCAATCGCATTTCAGGGAACATCAACATACTTAATAGTACTTAGGTCGATTACAAAATCAGTTGTGGCGGACTTTCAACAGCTAAAAAACATCGCTAAATCTGTTGTGGTTAATGAAGACTGATCATAAGGAGAACACGTTTTCCGTCCTTTTTAATACTTTTTTCAAAAACTTTTAAAGCTTTTATAAAATGCGCCGGCAGTACGCTACGTCTGATATCATCAGTGAAATGTGGCTCTCCTGGAAGTAAGAGTAGGTGACGTAAATAATCGGGTCGCGTTCTTGTGGTGCAAGTGTCAAGCACTGCTCACGAAAGTCTTCTTGCGCTATCCGTAGGACACGACCGTTAACTTCCGGGAACTCTCATAATCTCAGAGCTACAGATAAAGTAAGATGACAGCAACGCCGTATCGCGATATGACGCAAGACATTCCGAGGTGTCACGTCCACCGGAAGAGTCGACAGCGGGGTAAATATTGGACGGCGTCGGCGCGTTCCCGGCTTTCGGCGCAGGGCAGCAGAGCGTCTGCGGTTACCGCGGGCGAAACGTTACGGAAAAATAAGCGCATCAAAGTCGGGTGGCCGGGCGACTTTTTCCTTTTTGCCGCGACCGGCCAGCGCGGCAGATCTGGCGGCGAAGGGCAGCTGTCCGGCGCACGTGGACGGCCGCGCCCGGAAATAGTGCGCCCGTCTCGTACTACGGCCGTAAACACGGGAGGGGTGAAGGCCCGCCTACGGTAAAATTAGACCGCGCACTACTCGGCCACTCGCCCATCGGCCACGCCCCTCCGCCCGACACCTACCAGCGATCGCGTCTAACCGGGTCGGCTGAAGCTCCCTGACGCACGGTGGAAAAGCCGAGTACACAAGAACGGTGTCGGCAAGAGTGCTCTGGGTTTCATGTCCCGGCGATGTACAGGTCGTAAGGGTCCGAGTACTGTCGTCCAATGTTAACAGGTTGCGTTAAGACTGCTACCGGGCTGTCCTGCCACCACCGACACAACAGTGGGTGTTCTACGAGCAACGTCGGCCCCAGCTGTGCTGCAACTGCCGCTGCGCAAAGCACTGTGTCTGAGTAAATAAATAATGAACATTCCTGGGCCGAAATTTTCGTCAAGATCAAGGGCAAAAACCAACTTCGACTCAGTTTGAAACTAAGAAGGGACTTTTTCACATGCAGACATACTACAAATTTAACGATATGTAAAGTTCAGAATTTTTAAATGATTCGGTAAGAGATACACTCTTCGACCTTCAAGCCTGTTAGAGTTATATATCGAGACAGAAAAAAAATGGCTCTGAGTACTATGGGACATAACTGCTGAGGTCATCAGTCCCCTAGAACTAACTTAAACCTAACTAACCTAAGGACATCACACACACATCCATGCCGGAGGCAAGATTCGAACCTGTACCGGTTTGGCATTTACAGTGTGAGCAGGTATCCTGGACGGTCATGTGACTGGATCATACCTCGTTACTTTCAGAGTAACTGGTCCTGCGTACTTCATCTTCCTACAAAACGTACCGGACCCGTCCTTGGAAGCTGTGGCACTGACTTCTCCGTCAGGAATTGCGGTTTCAGCACGATGGTCCACCATCTCACTTATCACGTGCGGTTCTGAGACATCTCAACAGTAGCGGTCGCGCGGTTCCAGACTGCAGCGCCTAGAACCGCTCGGCCACTCCGGCCGGCCTATATCGAGAGAAGAACTTTTTTGTATGCTTGTGTATAAAGCACGCAATGCTATACGAAACACTGGGAAATTTGCTGCTGATAGGTATTTTGGCAATCAAGGAACGATCTAAGATTCCTTAATATATGGCGTAACGAGACATGCTATTTGCCAAAATGCAAAATTTCACCTGTTTGAAAAAAGTTAACAAAATCTGGCCAAAATTAAAATTAAGAGAAAATTGATATTCTTGGAGTTTTTATACCATACGAAAATTTAAGGGTTTTGAAGTGATCTTTGTAGGAGGTAGAAACTTCACAGCGGTTTCATATCGCCGCGGGGCGTGGAGCCCGCTGGCATTGCCATTTGGGAATGTCAGGTGCCAAGTAATTTAAATCAAACTACAGCACGGTGGTGCACATGCAGATGAACGTTCTTGTGGCGACTTACTTTTTGTTTTCTGAGTTAGGGACAGAGCGCGCGGTACCAAGGTCACCAATATCTATTAACCAATTTAAAAATGCAAAGCAGTCATATAGTAAAGCAACGTAATGAGAAATATAGGAAGGGACTAGCAAAGTACTTGAAAAAGGAAATAAAAATATTGGCTGGTATACACGGTGTTCGGAAATTCCCGTTCCAAGCTTCTAGGACTCGTGGAGGGTAGTGAATACGTAATATTTTGAACAGGAACCCATGTCCGGAAACGTACCATTTCTGTTCTACTACGGTTTCAATTCAACTCAGATCTGCAACGAGTCCGCGTCGGCTGGGAGCTACAGTAAAGTCTCAGACTGTTTGTCCTGGTATGGAGGAAGACGTGTACTACGTCAGACGGTCACCTGATGTCACTTAACGTCTGCCTTGCTGCGAGACCTAATCAATGCCTGTGCGTCACCGATACAGTAGACATGGTTCGGTACACGTTTTCGGAATACACGTCGGCTGTATCACGAACGTTTTCCGCAACGTAACACACCATCGCAAAAGCCTTCATGCCGAAGTCACACGTAGCGGCTCCGAGAAACCAAGTACCTTCACCGTGAGGAGGCAGGACTATGGCGCTCCACTGAAACGCCGCACGCCCGAGTTTAAAGAGGTAATGCATCGCGTTTAAGAGAACTCGTTAACAAATTCTAACAACTGCGCCTGCGATGGATGTTGCTCACAGTACCGTCTGGGACGTTCTTCGTAAGCAACAATTCGCTATGGGACCAGCCGATTTTCTACAGCGCGTAGCCTACTGCACCTGATTCCTGCACCGCTGCATCGACACACCCCCGTTTCCAAGTCGAGTCCTGTTGACAGGCACAGTTCAGTTCACTGAGGACTGCGTTTGATTTCGCGAAACAGCAAAATCTTGGCAGACGAAATCCTTCGTGCCACGGATGTTCAGGGGTTTCAGCACCGGTTTGGCATTACAGTGTGAACAGGTATCCTGGACGGTCATGTGAATTGACCATACCTCCTTCCATTCAGAGTAACTGGTCCTGCGTACTTCATCTTCCTACAAAACGTACTGGACCCGTACTTGGTAGCTGTGACACAGAGTGTCCGTCAGGAATTGCGGTTTCAGCACGATGGTGCACCACTTATCACGTGCGGCTTTGAGACATTTCAACAGACGATATGGTGAAAAATGGATAGGCCGAGGTCGTCCAACCGCGTGGCCTCCGCGATCGCCGGATGTAACGCCTGTGGACTACTTCCTGCGGGGTCACATGCAAAGTTTAATTTACGAGACTGCTGTAGAGACAGAGGAAGATCTGCTGGCACGAGTTCTGGCCGCTGAACTAGAAATTGAAGAGACACCGGATGGGATGGAGAGTCTGTACCAGGACATGTTTGGTAGATACAATGTCTAACAACGTTGGTGGTCGTGACATTGAGCCGCTGTTGTAATGCACCAGTACTGTTCCGTACATAGAATAAGCTGGATTTTTCTGTTTTGGAATAATGTAAACACGTAGGGTTTACGTGTTAATACCAACAAATGTGCTTAAGTTATAAGTGGGCGTTTCGTTATGTTTCCTTTCGAATTGTTACCTAATAATTGTACTGTGTCATGCGCAATCGAATTCCTCAAACAGAAATGAATGAATTAGAAATCTGAATTGGGACAGTCGTTGAACAGAAGTTTCCTACCATGTGTTCGTGTTCAAAATATATATTCACTCCCCTGTACAAGTCCTAGAAGTCTGTAACGGGAATTCTTTGACACCCTGTATACTGCGTAGGCTACGGAAATTTGCAGTCATTTGTTCTCAATTCTTTTGATAAGAGTTGAGACGAAGCAAACATTGAGAAGACTTGAGAGAGTGGAACGTGATCACCCTTACAGTCGGGTAACAACAAATAATAGTCTGTCCTGAAGTGCGAACTAGTTACCATCGCACTGGCCCTTGTGTGTTTCCTCGAAATCTATGCGTTACGGGATATCCAAACTGAAGGGTTTTCAAGGCTATTTAGTCTCTGACTGGAAGGAGGTGTGGCACAGCTGTAAATGGATTTACAGGTGCAACTTTTCACAATCCTCGCCATTCTTCCTCCAAATGATTCGCGGTCTTCAGCTTTAACAGCGACGTCATTGCACGTAAGGTGACAGAGTAATGCGCTGTTGTGGAGATGCTGCTGATCTCCCACTAGTGCGGTACCATCCTCACAAGCAATGGTATCCAACGGAATAACATGGTCCCTAACCTACACCGAAGGGGGCGGGCGGGGGGTGGGAGCACTCCCTGTCTTGGAAATCTCTTTCTGTAGGCTGCATGTACTACACTGCTTATAGTACGTTCGAGTAGTAGGAACGGATCAGGAATATAATGCCGTGCCTGGTGTTTGGCGAGACACATGTATGACATTCCTAAGTCAGTAGAGGCAGATTTATATTGGTTTGCCGAGAAGTATGCCAATGCGTAACCCTTGTCTGTGCTGTTAAGGAGGCCTATGTATCTAAAACATTAGACGCCGGAATCTAGTACCAGTACAACTCACTCTCCGACAAACACTAATGAGGCCAAGATAAACAGCCTCTACCTGACGAACTGGTCTCTTGTTATGGCTTGTGGACTTCACCATCAGATACTTCGGGTGTTTCAAATTCGATCTTCAACATTGCAAAACAATCTCGAGATTGTATAGAGCGGCGCACGCCATCATCTCTCATCTAGCTGATGGTCAGACTAAAGCTATTAAAAATTTTACCCTTTATTTTATTTTGAATACAAAGCATTGCCACAAATATAGACGCTGGGCTGACGAAGACATAGATGTAATCTGAGCAGCTACGCCTTCAAGTACCTATTTAATCGTCTTCACGAGGCTGAGTAACTATTACAGCTTCCCCGCCGAAGCAAAGTGTTTAATAGAACGGAGAATCGAAACCAACTTCACTTGGTAGTAACGCAGGATGATTACTAGCCTCACGAGAGAAACAATTCAGCTCTTACCTATCATGGAGAGTCATCCGTTTCGAAGCAAGTACTGAAACAAAATGTTGGACGTTTCTTCTTCTTCTTCTTCTTCTTCTTCAATTAAGGGTAAAATTATGCATTAAGACCTTTCACATCTCGCAAACCATTCTTAAGCTTTACACTTCCTGACGTCAAATAGGCAAATTCAAGGCAACAGAAGGTAAAGTATGACCAGTCGAGGAAAGCATTTTATTTCGAATAAACACTAAGAAAAGAGCAAGTAAGAACTGCGGGACACACACTCAAGTTTCTAACAAACTAGGACGAGTCACACCTATCTTGCTAACAGAAGGCGTGTTAAGCATCTTTTATAAAAAAAAAATCAAGGCGAACTGAACAAATAAGTAACAATGCTGGACAGGACACTGGAGATACAGTAAATAAGTAGAACTAAACGGTTGCGTAAGTGAAACAGAATGGACTGAATGAATACATTTACGGCCGGAAGAGCGACGAACTCACGTTCTGGAGTGCTTCCACTTGTGATATAGTACGACGTAAACAACGGCACGTACAGAATGAGGAAGTTCAGTCGAGACGAGTGCAGTGCAGGTGCCCGAGTACGTAAGATATGCAAGCTGCGCGGCCATTAGGTCAGAGGTGTTTGTCAACAGCGGCGGCCGAGCTGCCGCCCGGGCAAGCTGCCAGCCGGTGATGTCACGGGGCAGGCGAGCCGTGCGCCGTGCCCGTGGCCCCTCGCACCTACGCAACCGACCTCCTGCAAGGCCGCCCCCGGATCTGATTTAATTTCCAGGTGGGAGCGTCCGACACCGAATGCCAACGGCCTGACACAATCCGCCACGTCTCACGTTCTCTCAGACCTTCCGTCATCTCCGGTTCCGAAGCTCAGCAGGCTGGCGGCGTAATTTTCATTGGAACACTGACTACACCACTAATTCTCCACGTACATGTGCTCGAAGTTTAATCACATGCTTATTTAGTTGAGGCAAGAAGCTGTCCCACGTAAAGGACACCCTATTTCGTAAGGAAATGAAAATGCCGAAATCAGGTTTTAGCTTTTATGTTATCGAAAGTGTGGTGAATTTGCCTGTATAATTAAAATACACACACACACACACACACGCACACACACACACCACACACACTTTCACAATGCAGTCTCAGGTCTCTAAAACGTCCTGGGAACGAGCGCCATTGTTATGTGATGCTCGCCATGCGCACCCGTTTATCGTCAATGCAACCCGGGAAGCAGAAAGGCGTTCAGAGTGAACACACATGGTTCCGATGTTACCCACACGGTATGTAGACACCAACTTTTGCGGCTATAAGAAATACAAGGTGCGAGTTCGAAGTACTGGCTCCGATTGAACAAGGATGGGGAAAGAAATCGGTCATAGCCTTTCTCGGAGGATCATCCCCGTGTTCATGAGAAGTAATATACAAAAAATTAGAAACAATAAAAAACACCTTCTGACCATGCAAGAAAATTACCACGTACATAAAACCAAAGCAGAGGGAAAAATCCTGTTGAATGACCAAGTACACAAGCCAAGCATTTCATTATTTACACTAATAGATAAAATAATAGAGTAATGTTCGCAAAAAGGATAAATATAATAATACTGTTCCATGTAATAACAGAACCCAACATCTTTACACTCACTCATCCATGACCCCTCCCCAGAATATTGAACCGAAAAGTCAAAACAGCGGTCACCAAAGTTTTCGGCCACACTAACATCTAGTATAACCGCCACCCCCACCCCCACAAAAAAACGGCACTATCCCCCCCCCCTCTCTCTCTCTCTCTCTCTCTCTCTCTCTCTCTCTCTCTCTCTCTCTCTCTCTCTCTCTCTCTCTCTCACGCACGCGCGCGCACACACACACACACACACACACACACACACACACACACACACACACACACACACACGCACACGGGATAAACATCATAAACAGAAGTTAGTGACGAACATATACTTCGTTGGGGTGGCAACACATAGGTAAACATACCAAAGACGATGAAACACGTAATGGAGTCGCAATATTTACGCTGTGGAAAGAAGTGTACGACGAAATAGTTGTTATCAAGTGACAGAAGAACGCTAGTCCACCACAAAAAAAGAGTGAGAAACATGATGAACAGTGTGTGGATGGCGAAAACACAAAGATGTGAATATAGAACAGTGATAAAAGTAGCAGTGCGACCTCCAGACCAGATGTGAGGAAACGCAGATCAGCAAATCGTAAGTAATTACATTTTTACAAAAAATCGCGAAGTGAACTGTTTGATAATCTGTTACTAACAAAACTATCATTATAGATCCCATTGATGACGCCTTAGAAAAGGAGAAGGCGAAACTCGTATGGGATTAATAAAATAACTAGCAGTAGGAAAAGGCAGTTTGATTTGCAAAACAAGTATTTATATGCTTGCTGCGGAGGATGGGCACACAAACGAAATTGTTACAAAAACCATATTTAATTCAGAATGGCCCGACGGATTTCTGTGTCCCAGCCTCAGTTACAGCAACTTAACTGGCATAGGGAACAAGAGGTTGTTTTTAAGGATTACTTCCAGTTTTAAATTCACTATGGCTTCTACCGTCAATATCTCTATACAATCCACGCCTTCCGTCACGATGTTGCAGTCCAGGACGCCAGTCGCACACAATTTGGTTGCCCTAGCTACCGAAAAGAAAAAGTCAGGCTACAATGAACAGACATTTATAAAGTGCTTGTGGAATTCGTGTTAAAAGTTAGAATTAAATTGTACCCGTTCAGTTCGTGCGTGCGTGTTGATTTATTAGAAGTCTGTCGGTTGATCTACGAGCCACTGCATTAAATATGTTATTAACTATGTCAATGAAATTTGTTTTAAATTCCTCAGAAGGCAGAGCAGCACAGAGTTTGGGCTGGCTGTATTGGTGTATTCATGGGTCAACTAATAAATCCCGAAATCTGTCGTTGACATCTGCCAGTTACCGGTAGAGTAACAATGTTATCTCGATGCAATTTTCGACGGATTTTCTTTAAGCCACTCTCGAAGATAAAGTTGCCAAACACCAAAGTGGAAAAAAACTGCATTGTGCACTATCAAGCAGCTGGCTGATTAGCTCGAAAAGATTTCGTCAGTGAAATTTACAGATAAACTCTGAGACAGCGGTTCGTGATCAAATCGTGAAATCTCATGAGCCCACTCTCGACATCACGGAAGTTGAGTGCCATTTCCGATAAATGATTAACAAGTAAAACCCAACGTCAAAGAAAAACTGCACAATTACTGCAACCCACATCCACTTAATCCTGCATACTGTAGTTAAGTCTTTGTCTTCCCGTAGAATTTTGAGCTGCCTCATCCGCGTCTCAATATTATGTCATCGGCACACCCTAAATTTATGTCTCCAACTTTACTTCACTTTGCAAAGTTCTCTTTTGTTTCCATCACTGATAGCATAATGTATAGACTAAATAAAATGGTATATACGCTGCAACCCTGTCTATATATTATTTATAGTGTCTTAGTATGGGTATCTTCCGCTAGTTGTTTTGCCGAGTTCTCAGCCCGGTCCACAAAACCATTGAAAACCTCGTTATCTAGTGTAGACGGCAGTGCAGGGCTACGTAAGTCAGACATGGATGTCTCTGCGAGATTTGCGGAGACTAGTCTAGAGCTGTCCCTGTGGTTTATGTCTCAATTTAGCGGGACAGCTGCTGTTTTACAGCGGCGCCCAGCTCTCGATGGCTGACTCCGAGGAAAGCCGGCCGTGACTGATAGGTCTAATTATTACTAAGTAATTGGGCCGGCCAGCGCTGAGAGACTCATTAGAGCCTGCGTCCCGGGTCTCCACTCAATGACACAGACAAATGAGGACCGCTGAAGTAGTTAACATTATCCCAGCGGCAAGCGGCGGCTCCTCTTCTATAGTTTGCGGGCTACAGCAGAACAACTACTGCTATTTAATGGCACTCACGCCCACCAAAGGATATCCAGTGTCACTGAAAAAAAGACTTATCTAACTACGTCATGTATTCACACAAACCTCAATTTTATGCGTTGTTTTAAAAGAAGACTTCAAATAGAAAGGGTGGTGAACCGGTAACTTTTTGAATGGAATATGCGTCGCCTCGGACTCTTATTTATTTATTTATTTTAATCCGCTAATGTCATATGCGCCGTTTTGCCATTTTCTAAGGGTATACAGCGCAGCTGTAAAAATAGAAAGAGTGTAAATAATCGAAATGTTAATTGTGGATTTAACAGTTTCATTTTAAGTGTACTACAACCAGAGTATATGGAAGATCTTTGAACAGCTCCCTTGCTCTTATTATTTACTGCTTCACTGATTCAATTTACATCTACATACATACTCCCCAAGCCACAGTGTGATGCGTGACGAAGGGTATCTTATGCCACTATTAGTCATTTCCTTTCGAGTTCCACTCTCCAACTGAGTGAGAGAAAACTACTGCCCATACGCCTCAGTGCGAGCCCTAATTTTTATTTTCATGGTCGTTACGAGAAATGTACGTTGGTGGAAATACAATCGTTCTGCAATCACCTTCAAATGCCGGTTCTCTAAATTGTCTCAACGGTGTTCAGCGAAAAGAACGTCGAACCTACTGATGACAAATCTACCAGCCCGCCTCTGAATTGCTTCGATGTTTTCCATCAGCCTCATCTGGTGATGATCCTAAACACTCCAGATGTACTCAAGAATGGGTCACTCTAGTGTTCTGTAAGTCGTCGCTTTTTACACTTTCCCAGAATACTGCTACGAAACCCTACTACCGTCTTTACGTGCTAATCCCATTTCAGATCACTTTGCAATGTTGCGCCAACATATTGCATGTCTGTTACTGAATCAAACAGCAAGCTGCTAATGTTGTATTTTAACATTATGGGTTTGTTTTTCCTACTCATCCGCATTAATTTACGTTTTTCTACATTTAGAGCTAACTGTCGTTCACCGCACCAACTACAAACTTTGTTTGTCATCTTGTATCCTCCTACAGTCACTCAATTCGACACCTTCCCGCACACCACAGCATCAGCAGCCAACACCCTCAGATTGCTGCTTACCCTCTCCATCACATCACTCACGTATATAGATAGTGATAACGGCCCTATCACATTTCCCTGGGGCATTCCTGACGGTACCCTAGACTGATGAATACTCGTGGTCCAGGACAACATACTGGGTTCTATTACTTAACAAGTCTTCGAGACGCTCAAATATCTGTGATCCTATTCCTTATGCTATTACTTTTTTTAACGCTCTGCAGTGGGGCACCACTTTTTGGAAATCTATGAATATGGAATCTGCCAGCTGCCTTCATCCATGGTTCGCGTGACATATGAGGAAAGGGGAAGCTGACTCTCGCACGAGCGACGCTTTCTAAATCAGTGCTGATGTGTGGACAGAAGCTCTTCTGTCTGCAGTTTTGCACATCCTTTCACCATTCTTATATACAGGAGTCACCTGCACTTTTTCCAGTCGCTTGTGACAGCGCTGGGCAAGAGGTTCGCGATAAATACAAGCTAATCAAAGCGGTCAATACAGCACTCTGTAAAACTGAACTGGGAATCCATACGGATCTGGGGACTTTTTTTTTCAACTCTCGGTTGCTTCTTTAGGCCAGGGATGCCTATTACAATGCCCTCCATAAGGGATTCTGTACGATGGTCAAACGAGAGTACGATCCTCCTGGGTGAAAGATTTCTTAAATGAGAGATCTAGAACTTCGGCTTTCTTTTAGCTGTCTTTTATTGCCATACCCGACTTGTCTAGAGTGACTAGACAGAAGCCTTCGACCCGCTTAGCGATTTTACGTAGCACCACAATTTTATCAGGTTCTCGGCAGCATCTTTTGTTGAAGTACGAAGTTAGTAATAGCTGTAAGCTTCACGCATCGATCGCTTTACGGACGCACGAATTTTTGCTTGTCTCTTGCAGCTCCCTTTTGAGCCGTGAGTACTAGGCCTACAGTTCTGCTCCCTCATAATCGACGGGAAACACACTTGAGCTAGACATCAAGACGAGTCACGCCTATCTTGCTGCCTAACGGAAGATGTAGTAAATATCTCCTATAAAAATCAAGGCGAGCGTATCAAACGGGCAACAATGCTTGAAATGACACTGGGAATACAGTAAATAAGTAATACAGAAGGATTAATGAAGGAAAAGCGGTTGTTTGGAATAAAAATACAGCTGAATATATTTACGACCGAAAGAGCTAGAAACTCTTATTCTGAAGTGCTTCCACTGGTAGTATAGAAACACACAAACAACGCACTAATAGGATGTCCTTAATCCGCTTACTCGGCACATACTTCTCTAGGTCATCACAATATAGGAGAATCAAATATCACGTGAAATATTTGATGGCAATGGTAGGCCTAAAAGCACAAATTAGTGGACAACAAGCAAACGAATGTTTTCGTAATATTCCGTAACTGGTGGGAATTCAGGTCTGCCTATTAAGCAAATGATCTCTTTTTTTAATGTCCGAACGTGTTTCAGCAGTACTCCTGATCACCAGTGGGTGCTTTTCTTTCTGTACAACGTTAATACATTTATAGTAGCAATGATTTTGACGTAATTGCGTCTAAAAATTTATTTCAGATGTAATAATTACATTTTCTTGTGTGTTAGGTTCTGTAGGACTTCATTTACACTACTGCGTAGTTTTCGATGTGGAACGCAAAGATATTTTACTGTTGGCGAGAATGAGCAAGGAAACAATGGACACGATGACCGTTACGGAAACGTATCTTAGCGTCACCACCCCGCCTACTGTCATAGGAAGGAAGGAAGGTAGGAAGGAAGGAGGAGGAGAGGGAGAGGAGAGGAGAGAGGAAAGGAGAGGCGGTCACAGTGTCGACACCAGTGACCGCGACTCCTTGTTACTCACTTCGTCACCACCTTTCTCGCACGTATCTCTCATCTCTCCGTTACAGCCATGACGACAGCTACGAGAGGAATATTATACCCCACACTACCGCCGCGGCATGCTGCCCTCACTGTTCAACTTGCCATATAGGTTACAGGAGAAAGGATGTAGAGGGGGAAACTATCCCAAAGTCTTACCGTATCCTACATTTGCCTCTGTAGGAGAAGAGTATTGTGCTGGATAGTGTTAATTTACGTGCTAGGTACACACTAGCTATTGCTTGCAAGAAAATAATCGAACAAGAGCAACCACGGATCTTCTCACCCGCATATAGCCTCATCTTCTTTTAACGTCCAAGGTTCACACGGGTAGCCTACACCAAACGCCTCACGGATTTTTCTCACCAACCGCACGATTGTAGGGCATACTTTTCTTTAATATGAAGCGCTTTCTATGCGTTTAGAGCAATCAGCTTTCAGATTTCACGAGTAGGTTGAACTCTTTACGAGGGCGCCAGCCGTCAAGCTAGGGCGCTAGCGCAGCCCGTTACAGCCGCAGGCCAGAACTGCGCCGTACTGCTGTCGTGTTCTAATCTTCCACCAAACACTCTTACGATGTCTGTTCAACTGCTGCTGAGTGTCTGGGTAGCGGCTCCATTTAGGCTAACAACTATCTCTTCTATTCTCGAAATGAAGCGGTCTGCAACACAGCAAGAAGGAAGGTATCAAACAACTCCTGCCCATTCCACGTATTGGGGATACAACTACTTTGTGTTAATGCTTGGAAAGCAGTTCACTACTACTATTCATCGTATAGGCCATCTACGGAACACGCTCTTACAGCTGCACTTTCCTTTGCGTCTGGACTACTACTGCTCAGGATTTCCGCATGAGTTTCCTTAGCAGTCTGATTCTTGCTTCAGTCAATGTTTCACGAGGCCTTAGTTTTGGCTTTTCTTGGAAACCAAGATTCTTTGAGTTTCTTCGTGAGCAGAATGCGTTTACAGATATCTTCCCATTTTAGCCCCACTACTTAGGCCTACGGATGTCTTCAACCTGATTACAGTTGTTATTAATTTTTTTGGCGTATGGTTTACCGAATTTTATTTTAAAAGTACATACAATTAAGTTGAAATATGATAATATGAATTAGTATATATAAAAATGGGAAAGAAAGCTGGACAACTGGCATCAGACAAAAGATGAGAGATGAGAGATCCATTTTTCGTCATAGTTGTACATTCAAATACTAGAACTAGGTTACTGTTGCAGGTGTTGGGTCTACAAAGTCTTTCCACTACCCATGAATTTTCTTTTTAGGCAGTCGTGAAAAACGTGCTCCAGACTTCGCAGCGATGTTCCGCACTCGCATTGATCACCAACGGTAATTCCCCACTTCTGTAGCGTTCCTTTGGTCACAGTGCGGCTATTTTTGATACGGTTGAGGGAGCTCCATATCTTTCTTGGTTGGTTCGTTCGTACACGGGAGTTGGCTGTTGGGACATATGTTGTCTAACTCCTTATGATCGAGGACGTCCACTGATTTTTTTACTCATCTCTCAGATTATAGTTTTCTTGAGGCGAGATGGCCAGTGTTTACCCGGACTGGTTCTGTAGCTTTTATTCGAGTGTAAGGTAAGATGTTCAATGTTTCATGAATAAGTAAGTCTATGTATCTTCTGACTTTCATCCATTCATGTTTTACTGTTTGTTGTCGTCGTCGGAGATTTGGAGGGGCAATATTGGCGAGTACTGACAGCCGTGGTGTTGGTGTGGATTTATGCATTCCAGTCACAATCCTAATCGCATCATTTAGATGATTTCCTAGTTCGCTTACAAGGCTACTTGTACTCCAAACAGTGTAACACTATTCGGCGACAGGGTACGCTAGTGCTTGTGCTGTAATTTAGAACCCCAGCTAGCATCAGCCAGTATCCTTAATGTGTTTCTTCTGTAAGGGATCTGTCGAGTCACACCCATATATCCGGGCAAAGCTCTTTTCTAAACCTGCGAGAGTATACACCCATGGCAGCAGAATGCAACCTTACCACGGCCGTATAATAATCTATCATTACTATTAACATTACCTTTTCCGAAGAAACATAATTCGTTGTAGTAACACAAGATGTTCGCTGGAAGATTAGGGAAAACGTGACTAAGGCGGTGCGCGCAGACTTCATGTTTGCCGCCTTAGCCGATTGCGTTAACGCCGCTGCTCGAAGGGTGGTGCTCTTCTATGTTCAGCAGGTTCGTAAACCTTTGTACCCAGATTTCTCGAAAACGTTTGAGAAGCGCATACTGCTATAGTATCATTTGTCACAATCCAGCATTTACTACAGTCGTGCTGAAGATGAGCACCACCCAGTAAATACGATGGGCGTTCGATAAGTAACAGTAGACACTTTCTCGGTTAATATCGGTTGAAAAATGCAGAATTTGTTGTGGGACACCGTGCAACATTCCCACCTAAGGCGCTATACTTTCATCAAGCTCCGATATGTGACGGCGCTGTACGTAACCTTCAAAATAGCATTTGTAAAGGAGAGCTTTCCAAGCATTGAGTTTATTTTGGCGGAGAACAGATCGCAGATATTTATAGGCGTTTAGAGAATGTGAACAAAAGCACGGTGAGTCGTTGGGCAAGGCGTCCGTCGTCACCGCAAAAACTTTGCGCAAACATGCACTTCCAAGGTGCCAGCCGCCGGCACAAAGCTGTGCCTCCTGTAGTGTGTCCATCGCCACAAAAATGCAAAGGAACTCCTCCTCCTCCTCCTCCTCCTCCTCTTCTACGACAACACAACGCCTCACAAGTCTGCGCAACTAGCTATACGTCACTGGACTGTTCTTCCCCATCCACTCTTCAGCCCGGATCTCGCACATTCCAACTTCCATTCGTTTGGCCCGATGAAGGATGCACTCCGTGGACAGCAGTGCGTCGGTGATGTAGAGATTACAGATGCAGTAAGACGCTGGCTCCGGAGTCGTCTAGTACAGTGGTGACAATGCCGGCATACAGGTCCTCCCAGTAAGGTGACGTAAAGCTGTCGCACTGAACAGAGATAGCGTTGAAAAAATGGGGTTTCTGTAGCCAAAAGAGTGGGGAATAATACGGTGCATTGGAATCCTGAATACGAGATCTGTTCAAAAGAATTCCCCAACATTCGTAATTTCGCGCCAATGGTGTGTTGGAGCGAAATGCGGTTGGCATCCCTGCACTCGCCTGTGTTTAATTTATAACCGCCGGAAGTTTCATTGTTGTATGTCTAGTAGCTACTGTTCAGTGTTGTCTGAAGTAGAACGTTGTGTCGCGCAGTTTGCGAATTTCGAGATGGCAGGGTTAAAGAAGCAACGCGTATGCATTACATTTGGTGTGGCGTCCAAGAAAACCTTTAGACACACCACATGATGCGGGAAGCCTACGGTGATGAATGCTTAATCCGTACTCAGTGTCACGAATGGTTCACACAGTTTAAAAATGGCCGAGCGGAAGTTAAAGATGACCCTCGCTCAGGACGCCCTTCGACGTCTGCCGACGACGCTCATGTCAGAAAAGACAATGAAGTTGTGAGTGCCAATTTCAACCTGACTATCCGAGAGACTGCAGAAGAATGTGTAACATTTCCGCTGGATCATGTCATGATCCAACATATGATGCTGACACAGCATCTTTAAATGCACCGCGTTCGCGTCAAGTTCGTCCCACAGCTCATGAGTCCAGCCCAGAAAGACCTTCCCCTCACAATCTTTGAAGACCTTTTGGATTGCGCAAATAAGAACGAGATATTCCTTAAGGGAATCGTAACTAGTGATGAGACGTGGGTTTACAAAACGGTTCAAATGCCTCTGAGCACTATGGGACTCAACATCTGAGGTCATCAGTCCCCTAGAACTTAGAACTACTTAAACATAACTAACTAAAGGACATCGCACACATCCATGCCCGAGGCAGGATACGAACCTGCGACCGTAGCGCTCGCGCAGTTCCAGACTGAAGCGCCTAGAACCGCTCGGCCACAGAGGCCGGTCGTGTGTTTACAGGTATGACGTTGAGACCAAGGTTAAGTCTTCACAATGGGTCGGGAAACTATCTCCAAGACCAAAACTCGTCAGGTCAGTTAAAATGTCAAAAGCCATGCTGATAGGTTTCCTTTGAATCTGAAGGATTAGTTCATCATGAATTCGTGCCACAGACACACACTGTTAATCGACGGTACTATCGGGACGCGTTGCGAGGCCTGCAAGGAAATGTGAGAAGGAAACGGCAGAGAAATGTTACGAGAGAACTCATGGCTGTTGCATCACTGTAACGCACCCGCACAGTTATCCCTGTCGGGGCGTGACTGTTGCACAGAAAACGAAATCACCGTGCTGCCTCATCCTCCGCACATTCCAGACCTGGCCCCTGTGGACTTTTTTCTGTACTTCCAGAGCTGAGAAACCCAGTTGAAACGACAAAAATTTGCAACAATAGACGAAATAAAAGAAAATTTGCCGACGGCGCTTAGCATGATCCAGCAAGATGCGTACCAAGACTGCTTCCGGAAGTGGAAACCGCGTTGGGATCGATGTATGAACTGTGGAGGAGAGTATTTCGAAGGAGACGAGTGGGCAAAGTTCCGGAATTTTTTGAACGGGTCTTTTAAAACCAACCTGCTTCCAGGAACAAAATATTTGTTATGGTACTTATTGAACGCCCGTCGTATCTCTGCTGCTGCTGCTGCTAAAGACAGACTACGAACCGGACCCCGGGACGCGGCTCGGCGGCGGCTACTGGGTCTCAGAAGGCTCCGCCTTGCTTGCGCCGCCGAGTCCGCGATAGCTGACCCGTGGCGCCAGACCGACGACGCATCCAGCTTTCCACGGCGCGCACCGGAAGGCAGACGAGACGTCCCGTTAGCGGGCCGGACTGTGGACGCCTCGCCGACATCTGAGCAAACACTGTGCTCCCCGCTGCACACACTCTTCCATAGTTCAACGTCGCCTGAAGGCCGTCGGTACAGAAGGCTTTGTGTGAAGGAAAACGCCATAGCAATAAATAAATTCACTTCCTTGTTGCGACAATTACAAAACTCCACACTGGCTTTCGCCAAGAACTGCAAGGGATGTTTTCTGACAAATAATTGCAGTGACTGTGTCTGCGACCGCCGTCAACGGCCTTGGTCGAGGAATCCTATTCTTAGCTGTGAAACCACCTCATATCTTGCTCAGTTGCTGCCGCGTCTTTCAGTTCGGCTAACAAATCAAATGGACACGAAACTTAATGAAGTCTGCCATTGTTAAGTTTACTGCCTGCTTGGTAGTAAATGAATGTGTCGTAAACAGGCTGATTTGAACACCACAGTGCTTTACTACACATTGTCCTAACAACTGAATGTCTCCCTCCGACTTTTGAACTGATCTCTCCGGCTAATTTTACAGTTTAGCTTTCACCTCGGATCAAGTTGCAACTTGTGCTTTCCAACTTTTACAGAAATCACCAAACGTGAAAGAAAATAGTGACATAATCGTACACCGGCCGAGAATCTAACCTTAACATTTGGATTCGCAGTCTTGACATTATCACCGACCTACGCCGCCGTGCACCCCGAAGGGACACAGGAACCACTCACTATTTCGATGTTTACCTTCGACTACAAAACGATAATTTAGGTAAAGTTTTTTTCCTTTCTCCATAACCCTCCTGAAACGGCCGACAACAGCACAGCGAGATTGTGACGGCCCATTAGACATCTCGCTGATTGCATATTATTAGGAAACGACGACATGGAATAAAAAATCGTTTGATAAACGCTACTGGAAAATCCAATAACAGGTCCACGAAAACATGGTTACCGAGAGACTAACCAGATGAGTATGACTATGCGACATCTAACTAATCCATATACGTTGGGTTTGCGTACTGTGCCGGACCATCTGCCTGCCAATTTCCTCGGTAACCACCAATAAGATCAGTCGTAGGTTTACGGTGTATGTCGTGACGCACATCTCTCCATTTGCGGAAAGCTACCGGAGCTGTACGCTCTGGCTGGCGGAGAAACAGGTTTCGAGGCTACTGCGAACGCACACCTTCAGGGACACGAAGAAGCGCTGAGCAATCAGCACGGAACGTGCACGCCACGGCAGTCGTCGCAGAGATACCCAGAATACGATTACCACGAATTGCGGCCTCTATCCGGCTTACGGGAAGTGATTAGCAAATACACGAGTCCGCAGCAGCATTGTGTGACCAGTGGAACATACGATTTTCAAGCTTTCATAGAACACGTCAATGTCAATCCAGGACTGTCTGAACAGGGTATACCCTATTGACAACTTCAGGCTGCTTGCGCTGAGTGATTATGATGGACACACCCGTTCTTCATCGTCAATAATTTACTGAAATTACTCAACCTGCTCAGCTTTAAAGAAGCAATCATTCTTGCAAGAAACTTAGCAGGCAGCCGTGGCTGTCACAAATAGGCAAAGTGGTGTATCCAACGATGCTGGAAGGTTTTAATTTTAACTTTAACGGTTATCAAGTCTCAACTGAAAGTTAAAAAAGGCACAATTTTTTTTAGGGCTGTGCAACATTTGAAAAATCTTCAAGCACATCTCGGTTCAGCAGGTGAGCTTAAGTCTAGTTCCTGCTTATCAAATTAAAAGCTCCGCTCTACCGAAAATCACACACTTCATTGCCGGCGAAGCCGCCTCCTTTTGATAACAGACTGTTGCACGAAGCAATCAAAAGAAACAAAGGATGGATGGGAGCGTTAATGGAACATCTGGTCGGCAAAGTGCATGGAAGAGGGAGCGCAATCTCAGATTGGACAAGGATGTGAAAGGAAATGACTTGTGGCCGGAAGCAAGCAAGCAAAAAAAAAAAAAAAAAAAAGTAATAATAAGATTACAGTTTAGCCTCTCGTCAATGAGTAAGGCATTAGAGATGGGAGCGCAGGAACGCTGACTGGGGAAGAAAGGGGAAAGAAATCGCCCGCACCTTCTCAAAGGAGTCATTTGGCGATACTTAGAGATTTGCATCAAGGAAAGAGACACCAAAAAAGTACACGAGTTCTGATATCTGGGCAGCAAAATTCTGAATATGGACAAATTACGGATATAAAATGCAGACGGGCAATAGGAAGTAACTTCTGTAACAGAGACATTTGTTTACTTGGAATATCAATTGAAATGTTTGGAATTCTTTTCTGAAGAAATTCGTCTGGTGTGTAGCCTTGTACGGAAGGGAAACATTTGAAATGTACTGCTACAGACTAATGCTGAAGATAAAAATGGGTAGAACGAATAAGTAATGAGCTACTGCATTGGACAAAGGGGAAGAGTAATTGATCGCACAATCTTGCTAAAAGAAGGGACTTGTTGACAACATTCTGAGGCACCAAGGATCATTAGCTTGGTGTTGGGAGGAAATGTGGGGAAGGGCGGGGGGGGGGGGGGGGGGGGGGGGGGGGGAGGGAATAATGTTTTGATTGAGATCGAGACTAGTGCAACAGGGAGGTGCAAATCGACGCAGATTAGCAGTACTTTTTCGCGGATGAAGAGCGCTGCACAAGATAGACTAGCGTGCAAAGCTGCATTAAACCAGTCTTCGGACTGAAAACGAAGAGTTTTCATGATACACTTATGGCGTCGCGAACTAACTACACCACATACCGCTTGTAATGAGCACGTCTATGTTCCTGAAACGCACGACAAAACAGGAGCCCGAATAGATACAAATGATATCACACGCAAGGGACGGCTAGGATTACTGTTTTAAGCCACTTTGACGAAGGAGAAAGTGCGATTGCCGACACACTTTGTGAACGGGTATCTCGCAGACTTCTCGGGTCGTCGGATGTTCATGTGTTACGCATTTTACACATCTACTCGAAGCGGAAGAAGAATGGAGGGCGAAAGCGCTAGTTGACTATCCACCACTTCACGTCCACGCCTCATTCAGGAACGTGAGATGCCGGAGAACTTGCCGCTTTGTTAAGTACAATAGGCTGCGGCGATTTCTGGCTGTGCCGCAACCAACCGAGTACAATGCCGAGAAAAGGACAAGCGTTTCAGAGCACACTATTCACTGCGCAGCGTTGAAAGTGGGTCTCTCGTACTGGTACTTTTGCAGACCTATTATGAATGCAGTATACACATGTACATCGAGACTCCATCCCGGAAGAGTTGGATCGTCACAAATCCCTGCTAGTGGAATCATTTGGACGCTACGAAGATAACACACATTGGATTGATTTATCACGAATATGAGGGTCGTTCGCCTACGCGTTTGATTCAACTGGCAGTTGGAATTATCTCTGATTACCCTTATCCCGCAATAGTTTACGTCCAGCACAGCTGACACGATACGTTAATTTCCTACAGTCTACATAACTGGTGGGTAACAGTTCTATGAAAAATACCATAAATGGTCTGACGTTATGTGACACTTCACAACGACATTTTGTTGGTCTAGAGAAACTGTGTGGTCAACAACGCGCTTTTGTGTGGGGAACCTACCCTGTCAGTAAAAGATTTCAAGCCTGGATTTTTTTTTTTAAATGTTGAAGTGTTAATTTTAATGTTTCAAATTTTCTACATGGTCTCTACCCTCCACCTCTCCTCACTTGAGTAAAATGCACAGGAAATCCATATAATCCTGTAAAACTGTCAGAAAAGTCCTTATTTGGAACGCTTTCCAACTCGCGTGTCACATTGGTTTTAATGTGGGTTATATCGTCAACCCTTCATCCTTCACGCGAATTTCTGCACTTTTGTCATTTTGAGGTAGGTTTGTATTGATAACACGTAGTTTCGTCACTCGTAATTATTTTTTCAGAAAAAAATTGTCCGCGTTTGTTATTTCTATCAAGTCGCGAGAGGCGTGTACACGTCATTGCTATCTGTCTAGGTGTGAGGGACAAACTTAGTTCACAGTTTTCTCATATGATTCTGAAGGATGTCTTAAAACTTATTTTCAGTCCGTTGCTCCATTGCGATTTTTAACAACGTTGACAACACAGTATTGCACGGACACTACTTAACTTTCTGGGTCCCAACAGTAATAAAAAAAGAATAAATTTTAAAATTGGCACCTTCGTTATCATAGTAAGCAACGAATCCAAGCAGAAATTGGCAGAAAGCGGTTTCACTTTGGAAGCTCTGGGACGTAATGGTTTTCAACCATGCATCATTTCATTTGATACATTTGAAAGTAATTTTTCATTTCTCCTAGATACAATTCCAAATACCAAAATTTCCATCAACTCTTACCGTCCAAAACAAAATATACTCTCCAACAACAAGCAAAAATGGGCCTAAATTTTGATAAATTTATATCAAAAGTTCATACTGCCACAGTGGTTTCGATTCGAAAGCACTCAAACGCAGTATTACTAAATAAAATTTACGCTCCAATAACTTTAGATTCACCTACTTTCACTGTTAATGAACTCAATATGAATGTGACTCTTCTAATGCACTGCATTCGTAGAAGTAAAGTCAGAGTACAGCTGTGTGTGTCTGTCTTGCTGAAGCATCGGTGAGTTTTATGCTAAAAGCACTGCTACTTCAAATGAAAATGAATAAAATGATGGTTGGAGGCAGAATCCACTGGGGCTAAAAGGGTTAACACTGCCTTCTCACAGCTTATGATCGAATGCACATACACTATATCGCTCACAGTCCTTAGTTCAAGCTGCCACCGTACTTACTGTGCTGCCGTTGCTTAAACGCCAGGGTTAAAAGTCACCATCGGAACGTTTTAGACGGACGGTATTATTTTTTTTTATCAGTACACGAAAATGTTTTAGCAGGCACGTCAGCGTATTCAGACTTCACTCATGTTCGTGCTGCGCGAGGAGAAGCACTATAGTTACGTTACTAAGAGGAAATTCGCAGCGTCCTTGACGTTATTTTCACTTCATGGAAAGCATAACAGCTAGCATTTAAACACAGATAAGAGCCCAGATAATCCATACCAACATGTACTGAATTACAGCACAAGCAGTAAGCCTCTGAACTATGAAGTTTCACGAAGTGAAAAGGACATACGACGGTTGGAACTTAAATAGTGGCAACTATTTATTTACAACCGATACAAAATAGTTACATGTTTGCATCTGTTACTGTCCTTCAAAGTAGTCACCAGCGTTCTGTAGAACCCGTTGCCAGCGATGTGGAAGGCTTACTATACCGTTAGCAGACCTTGTTCTGTTGATGGGGCGAATGGAGCGGTCTTAAGTTATGGTGATCCTCGTGTACGACTGTGATGGTGTTATCCTAACGCATTAGTTCCTCCACGGCACACCGTCAATGCACAGTATTACTGTTCGTTTGAGGAGAGTCACCTGCGACCAGCTTTGTTAAAGAAGCGGCGACACTTTCTGCGCAACCCACCCACCATTTTGCACGACAAAGCGCGGCCGCATACAGCGCAAGCTGTGGCTGCTGTGTTCGGTCAATGGGAATGGGAAGTACTGTACCATCCACCATACTCCCCGGACTGAAGTCCTTGCGAGTTTGATTTAATTCCGAAGATGAAGGAACCACTTCGTGGCATTCGCTCCAGAACTGTTCCAGAGATTCGACAGGCAGTAGACTACTCCATTTGCACCATAAACAGAACAGGCTCTGCTAACGGTATACTACGTCTTTCTCATCGCTGGCAACGGGTTCTACACAACGCTGGTGACTACTTTGAAGGACAGTAACAGGTGCAAGCATGTAACTATTTTGTATCGGTTGTGAATAAATAGTTGCCACTATTTAAGTTCCAACCCTCGTATAAATTCACCTACCAATTCGTGCCACTGATTCGTGCCACCGATTCGTCCTCCGAGGGTTTAGTAAATATGATCGTGGCAAAACCTAGTACAGCTAAAGGAAGCATGGCCTTTAAGACTTTCGTGCTTTGTCATTGCGAAGGAGTTGTTAATTGGCCGCAATATAGATAAAATCGAAGTCTACGATACGTAGAGAACTGTCAGACGGGAATTTTAATTCTTATTTTCCGGTACGATGAGTCCACTGTCTATCATTTCAGTGTTCCAACTGAAGAAAACAATTTTAAGTATTTATAGGATGGCTGATAAAAGTTGTAAATACACTGTTTGGTATTTATTAACGTTAATTTGACTATCGAAGAACTTAAATTCGGATCGCTGGAGAAGGATGAAATTTTTCGAGCGCAAACCATGTACGACAAATTTAAGAGGCATTATTATTAGAATGCCAGCATCCTCTTTCTGCTGAACAACCGACAGAAAGTGGAGTACCGTATTCTCATTTGTGATGATCGGGTACCAAATGCCTGCCTGATTTTTATCTGTTCACCTTTTTCGTGGCTTTCAAGTAAAAGTCTAGATGTACATTTTCGAATTAACGTCTGTTAACTGTGTGTTTGGGTTCTTTATTTACTTTCACGAATTCCTCAGCGAAAGATTATATTAAGGCTTAGGTATGTTGTCACGGGCTTTACAATTTTCTTACAACTGCGAGTAACGCTATAAATAGTAATGGAGAGGTGCAATGAGAGACTCCTATATAAGCGTAATTAGGAACTTATGCCTAGCAACATAACCTGACCAACCTCTCTCCTCCTGCACAGTTTTTTTACCCTCTATAGCTCGCACCAGAACAATGAAAGTTATCCTGGGATGTCTTATTACACGTCAAACCATTCTGTCCCTTAAATCTTATGGGACTTCACTGCCAAGGCCATCAGTCCCTAAGCTTACACACTACTTAACCTAAATTATCCTAAGGACAGACACACACCCCCACACCCGAGGGAGGACTCGAACCTCCGCCGGGATCAGTCTCACAGTCCACGACAACAGCGGCTACGACCGCTCGGCTAATCCCGCGCGGCACCGTATTTTCAACATCCTTCTATAATACACATTCTCAAATGCTTCGATTCTCTTCTTTTCCGGTTCTCTCAACATTCCACGATTCACTTACATACAATCGTTAGCGGAAAGTTCTAATACAGGCCGGCCGCTGTGGCCGAGCGGTTCAAGGCGCTTCAGTCCGGAACCGCGCAGCTGCTACGGTCGCAGGTTTGAATCCTGCCTCGGGCATCGATGTGTGTGATGTCTTTAGGTTTGATTGGTTTAAGTAGTTCTAAGTCTAGGGCGACTGATGACCTCAGATGTCATGTCCCATGGTGCTTAGAGCCATTTGAACCATTTTTTTTTCAAATGCAGTTAGTAGGTTTTATACATATGTACATAAGCCTACTATCTCTGTATGCCAAGTAAAACCACTAAGGATTGTAATTAAAAACGAAAAAGAATATTTTTATGTACTCTTAAGACTTAGCTTCTAATGAACGTAATAGCGACGTGTCACTACCGAAGGAGAAAATACGGGACTACTGCGCCTGAAAACGCAGGAAAGTTTCCGCTGTCTCAGTTTTTGTGAAGAACCGGAAACGAAGCATGACGACAACTTAGCTTTCTTCGTGCCTTACGCAATCGTTTACTGACTATGAATCAAATGAGGTCCAATCCAAATTAGGCTGAAAAATGATTCAGCACTGATTTATTACAATTGACAACATTTTACCTATAACCTATTACCTTCGTTCAATAAACTTGAATGATCGTGCCACGCCCGCGGACCTACTGGAGGAGCAAGGAATGAGCCCAGCCTGCGCAATGTTTCTTGTCCATAATGCGAGTGCACCCAGCAACAGTGTGCGCACGCTTAAGACCAGAGACGGCTCAGTTTTGACAATGAATGTAAAAAGCGGAGGCTTATGGCCGCACAAACCGGCCCGGGACGCCGTTAAGCAGCGGAACAACAGCTGCAGGGGCCGTAAAAGGCCGGCCGGCCAGCCAGCCAGCAGTGTTCTGCAGACGTCCGCGCCGCTGTCAGGAGCCCCTCTAATTGGCAGCCGAGCGGTAGCAGGGAGCAGGCAGCCGCGCGCTTCCCAGAAGCGGCCAGAGGACGTTTACCGCCGCACAAAGACCTCTCCGTCAACACACCTGCGCCTTACCTCGAGAAAGGTGAAGCACCGCCAATTGCGCCCACAGTTCCTACCATTATGCTCTTCAACGCACGTAAAGGAACTGGCGTAACTGCTTCCCGCCTTCTGCACAGTTTGTAAACGCTACTGGATTGCTTAACGCTGTTCCCAGGCTCCCGCTGGTACCCGCTGCGGCATAAAAAGTCCCTTTACACCTCAAAGTCTCTGCTAAATTGTCATATTGATTGCTCAGATGACCTGGTAATGCCTACGACGCATCACTGTTACTGATTTCCAGCTTCGTTACTACTGCGCTGCTATTACATGATTTAATAAGGCTATGAATGTAAGCGCCATTAGTAATAATTTTACCCAAGAAAAACAGCCCCATGGGAAGGAATTAATATTTTAACGTATCGTCGACATCGATATCAAAGACCGAGGGCTGAATCAGTTTGCCAACTATAGGCGACGGAGTCCGTAGCGGATTTATTGACGAAACCGTCCCATTATTCATACCGAGTTACTTAAGGAAACCACAGATAAGCTACGTTTGGAACGTCAGACATGGATTTCAACGTCGTCTGCCTCAGAAAGAAGCTGCACCTCTCAACCATTGCGACGCCTCTTTCGATAAATCAACCTGAAGATTACTTTGAATGCGATCATGCGTTACAAGGCAAGGCCTACTGAAGATCATATACCTTACCTGGGAGTCTAACCGAAACAATTTTGTATGTTTCAAACGCACACCTTTTCCACAGGTGGATGCAGTAGTAGTAGTTGTTGTTGTTGTTGTTGTTGTGGTCTTCAGTCCTGAGACTGGTTTGATGCAGCTCTCCATGCTACTCTATCCTGTGCAAGCTTTTTCATCTCCCAGTACTTACTGCAACCTACATCCTTCTGAATCTGCTTAGTGTATTCATCTCTTGGTCTCCCCCTACGATTTTTACCCTCCACGCTGCCCTCCAATACTAAATTGGTGATCCCTTGATGCCTCAGAACATGTCCTACCAACCGATCCCTTCTTCTGGTCAAGTTGTGCCACAAACTTCTCTTCTCCCCAATCCTATTCAATACTTCCTCATTAGTTATGTGATCTACCCATCTAATCTTCAGCATTCTTCTGTAGCACCACATTTCAAAAGCTTCTATTCTCTTCTTGTCCAAACTATTTATCGTCCATGTTTCACTTCCATACATGGCTACACTCCAGAATACTTTCAGAAATGACTTCCTGACACTTAAATCAATACTGGATGTGAACAAATTTCTCTTCTTCAGAAACGCTTTCCTCGCCATTGCCAGCCTACATTTTATATCCTCTCTACTTCGACCATCATCAGTTATTTTGCTCCCCAAATAGCAAAACTCCTTTACTACTATAAGTGTCTCATTTCCTAATCTAATTCCCTCAGCATCACCCAACTTAATTCGACTACATTCCATTATCCTCATTTTGCTTTTGTTGATGTTCATCTTATATCCTCCTTTCAAGACACTGTCCATTCCATTCAACTGCTCTTCCAAGTCCTTTGCTGTCTCTGACAGAATTACAATGTCATCGGCGAACCTCAAAGTTTTTATTTCTTCTCCATGAATTTTAATACCCACTCCGAATTTTTCTTTTGTTTCCTTTACTGCTTGCTCAATATACAGATTGAACAACATCGGGGACAGGCTACAACCCTGTCTTACTCCCTTCCCAACCACTGCTTCCCTTTAATGTCCCTCGACTCTTATAATTGCCATCTGGTTTCTGTACAAATTGTAAATAGCCTTTCGCTCCCTGTATTTTACCCCTGCCACCTTTAGAATTTGAAAGAGAGTATTCCAGTCAACCTTGTCAAAAGCTTTCTCTAAGTCTACAAATGCTAGAAACGTAGGTTTGCCTTTCCTTAATCTTTCTTCCAAGATAAGTCGTAATGTCAGTATTGCCTCACGTGTTCCAGTGTTTCTACGGAATCCAAACTGATCTTCCCCGAGGTTGGCTTCTACTAGTTTTTCCATTCGTCCGTAAAGAATTCGTGTTAGTATTTTGCAGCTGTGACTTATTAAGCTGATAGTTCGGTAATTTTCACATCTGTCAACACCTGCTTTCTTTGGGATTGGAATTATTATATTCTTCTTGAAGTCTGAGGGTATTTCGCCTGTTTCATACATCTTGCTCACCAGATGGTAGAGTTTTGTCAGGACTGGCTCTCCCACGGCCGTCAGTAGTTCCAATGGAATATTGTCTACTCCGGGGGCCTTGTTTAGACTCAGGTCTTTCAGTGCTCTGTCAAACTCTTCACGCAGTATCGTATCTCCCATTTCATCTTCATCTACATCCTCTTCCATTTCCATAATATTGTCCTCAAGTACATCGCCCTTGTATAGACCCTCTATATACTCCTTCCACCTTTCTGCTTTCCCTTCTTTGCTTAGAACTGGGTTTCCATCTGAGCTCTTGATATTCATACAAGTCGTTCTCTTATCTCCAAAGTTAAGTATTAGAAAATAAATATTTGGGCTGACCGCTGTTTGAATGTTATACCACGAAACTTCCAATTACTTTACTTTGCGTGTGCATGTATGTGTTACGGGAAAAACGTAGTCTCACAAAATTTTATAGGATTATATGTATTAATTTAACTTTCTCTGCGACTATAAACAAACATATCCATTAGCAAGAACCTTAACTGTAATTACTTGTGCTCGCACAGGAAGAAGAAAAACATTTGTTCAACGAACATTATCAGGGCAAACGCGGAAGGCGAAGATCGTAGGACAAAGTGGCATTTTAATTTCCCAATCGTCCTTTAAAAAAATCGCAACGTGGAAACTGTCGCTATGGCACCAATAAGCCACCCTGTACAAAAACCGATTATGCGGTTAAGCCTGGAACACAGAACAATAACTACTAAGTAATTACAAGATTACGGAATCTTAAAAAACGTTACAATTCATGACTACCACACTAAGTGCTATCTATTCCTTCCAGGCTCCGGCAAACGACAGGGTAAAATCAACAACATGGAGAATACGGGTACAAAATCTCTCACACGTAATAAAATACCCATGGTGGAAGTTACTGCCACGTCATATGACACGTATGTCGGTTACGACTTTGTTGAATTGTTAAGTTGGGAAGTAGGTCCCAATGAGAACGCAAAGATGTGACAGAGAAATTCATAACGAGCAGACGCCCGCCTGAGCCCTATGGTTTGGCGCTGGATGATCGGCTGCACAATTTTAGCGACAAAGCGGATGGTCGATTAGACAGCATGAAATCAAAAGACACGAAGTGAGACGCATGGTGACTACAGATTTTCAGCTCTTGAATAGTGATGCAATAGTTACGTGCATGTGAGAGTAATGAGAGACGAGTTGGCTGCGTTTTCAAACTGGTAGAGACCAGATCACTGTAGTCAGAGGAGGGCAGCAGACTACGGACTGTCACGCCAGAGCAGAGGACGATTAGTCAAGGGGCTGGTCACCACTAACTCTGTTGTGCTTGGTGAAATATTATTACTTGCATTCCCTATTAAGTTCAACCAAAGGTGTCACCCGCTGTATGACGAAGAAGAAGAAGAAAAATGTACTCTATTTTCCGTAAGTACTGAAACATTCTCTCATCCGAATTTTTAATGGTATCGCTCTGGTAACGATAGTGAGCAGGTTTTTATTTTGTTTAATCATTTACATCCAGTAAGTATCTATTCTTGAACTGACACTACGTGACAAAAGGTTTAAATACGTATTCTTTGGAAATAGCAGCGATAAACCGGGTCAATTCAACACCATTTCTGAGTCTACCACGACATAGCCTATGTGGTGGTACAAATTCATAGCAATAAATCAGGGACAAAACAATTACAAATGGTAGTGCCACATGTCTACTACTGGTAACCGAAGTTTGGTGTATAAATTAAGGAAAGTAGGTGTATTTACCGTAACGTCATTCACCTAGGGGGGGGGGGGGAGGAGGAGGAGGAGGAGGAGGAGGAGATATATAGTTACGTAGTTGGTTAAGGGTCAAACCTTTCTTTTCGCCTTTTATAATACTGACGTGGCGTGTGACTATCTCAAGCTCATGATAACTATTTCATAAAAAAATCACTTGACAGTAAGAATATCAGCAAACAAAGGAGGCAAATAAAATGGGATACGTCTCAACTTCCACACACTAAATTTTGTAGCTGTTTGGCTGCTAGAATCGCGTATGAACAGCAAGAACATTGATGGTGTACCTATACGGGTACAAAGCCCGTCCGGCTAGCCGCGCCATCTAACGCGCTACTTCCCGAGTGAGAAGGCGTGCCAGTCCCGGGCACGAATTCGCCGGGCGGATTCGTGTCGAGGTCCTGTGTGCCGGCCAGCCAGTGGACGGCTTTTAAGGCGGTTTTCCACCTACTCGGTGGATGCGGGCTGGTTCCCCTTATTCGGCCTCAACTACACTGTGTCGGCGATTGGGAAAAAAAAAAACGTTTCCCCGTGCGCATACAAAATAATTATTCTACCACGCAAACATTTGGGGCTACACTCGTATGGTGTGAGACGTTTCCGGGGCGTGGGGGGGTCTACTGGGGGCCGAACCGCACGATGACCTTTGCTTCGGTGTGGGGCGGCGATGGAGTAGTTTGGTGTTGGTGGACTGCCGTGGCCTGTTGGGTTGTGAACCACTGCGGGCTACAGCGGGACGAAGCCTCTCCGTCGTTTCCAGATCGCCCGTTTAATATATACATACACTACATAATATGGGTATAAGTAACGTGGAAGCCGGCCGCGGTGGCCGAGCGGTTCTAGGCGCTTCAGTCCGGAACCGCGCGACTGCTACTGTCGCAGGTTAGAATTCTGACTCTGGCATGGATGTGTGTGATGTCCTTAGGTTAGTTAGGTTTAAGTAGTTCTAAATTCCAGGGGACTGATGACCTCAGAAGTCAAGTCCCATACTGCTCAGAGCCATCTGACACCGTTCGAAATGAATGCCCTCTCATCGTGTTTAAACAATCCTTTTACAGTTGCACGTAAAATTTGTCCTGGATAAAGAGTAGGGAGGCTAGCCACTGTCCGCAAACGAGTGAGGGCACCGCCCGGCGCACGCACTCGCACCAGTCTCGAGAGCACCTGTACTCGTCCGCTACAGGAGGGGGTGGGGAGAGTTGTTGGCAGAGCAGGGCAGGCTCGCCTGGCAACACTCCCCGTAAAGTTTCCACTGGCAGCGGCAGCGGCGATGGCTGGTGGCGATCGTTAAACAGCGAGCAGGCACGGCACGACCCGAGGCAGCGCCACGCCGCGCCGGGGGCAGCGCGCAGATATCGACCGGAGGCAGACGCGTGCTGCGGCGAGGGTTGGCGGGCGGGCGAGGGGGGGGGGGGGGGGGGGGGGGGGAAGGCGGCAGAGGTGATGCAGGCAGCGGCCTGACAAGCCGCCCGCCTTGAGGCAGGTCGCGGACCCTGCCGGCACGCCCACGCCGCACACGTGTGCCGCACGTCACCGCCGGGCTGCAAACTCACTGCCTGCCCACTCTCCGCTCCCAGTACGGCAGGTGCACTGCGTAGAGCAGCGTTTCTTAATATACTCATGTAAAAAAAAGATCGCAAGACCAAGGACGACACAAACGAAAGTGACGAGCGTGTTTCTACATCCGAAATATGACGTCCAGTGATATTCCGCGCCGCCGGCCGGAGTGGCCGAGCGGTTAAAGGCGTTACAGTCTGGAACCGGACGACTGCTACGGTCGCAGGTTCGAATCCTGCCTCGGGCATGGATGTGTGTGATGCCCTTAGGTTAGTTAGGTTTAAGTAGTTCTAAGTTCTAGGGGACTGATGACCGCAGCAGTTGAGTCCCATAGTGCTCAGAGCCTTTTTTTTTTTTTTTTTTTTTTTTATATTCCGCGCCAGTCGCATAAGAGCGGCGGTGGTAGCGCCACTACGAAGATGCAAATCATATGAAATACACGCTGGTCGTGAGCGTTAGTCGCCTTTAAGATTGGACGTGGCGAGTTTATCTTACAAGGGGAGCCCACCAAGTTGTATCACGGATTTACTTCAAACTTCGTACACCTTCAGTTGGAAATTAAAACAACGCAATGTGCAAGTGGGAAGGTACACTACTCTGACAGTCCTGAGAAAATAACAAGAGAATTTTTACGTGTCTATTATGGAACTGATGTATCAATGCGAAGGAGTCGACAGCAAGCAGTCATTGTGGTCAAGCGGTTAGCGGTCGCGTTTCGCGAGCGGGTAGTGGACGATGCGACGGTACGAATCCTGCTTCCACTTTTTGAACTATATTTTTGTCACAACTGGTAACATAATTAATTCCTATGACATCTGAGAGGTATATAATGAAAAAAAGAACACTCGCATTTTCATGAAGTACTAGTGAATTTCACATGTTATTTGACTAACTACTATTTGGATTTAAATTTTCAAGAAGGACAGACAGGCTTTCAAAGAACAAGGTAAACCATATAAATAATGATGTGAACGACGTTAGTCACAATTAGTAATATAGTAAGCCACAGCGTGCCAAACCACAAGGATAATGTACATTAACTCGTCGGATGTGCTCTCGACGTAACAGATTGCAGAATGGTATTTGTCATACAGATACGCACAACATAAATTGAAACTTTACGCAAATACACGTGTTTTTTCCCAGACTACGTCTGAGCGGGAGTCGAACCGTTGCCACCTACACGTTCAACTTATGAAGCTCGAACGCTAATCACTTAACCACCATGAACTTAAGTCTGGCGCCTATGTACACACACATAAGCCAGATAATAGATAAGTTTTATCTATTTTATCTTCCGATTTTCTCGGGATTGCCGGAATAGTACACACTACTTGCACATTATGTTGTTTTAATGACTTACTAAAGGTGACAAAGTTTGAAGTAAACCTGTGATCGCAACGTTGTGGCATTTCCTTGTTAGTCAAGATTGGCTTCAGCCTTCAGGAAGGCAAAGGCGCCACTATCAACACCTCATTGAGTTTCAACTAGGTCTTGTAGTACGGCTACGAGGAGCTGAATGTTCCTTTTGCGGTATTGCAGAAAGACTTGCCAGTAATATAGGCCTTCATACATGATCACTAGCAGCGGTGGTCACGACACTGCAAGAAGTCTTTATTCCGGACGGCCACATGGCACGACGGAGATTGAAGACCATACTGTTCGGCGTACGGCTGTGGCGCATCGTGCTGCGTCTGCAGCAGCAATTTGACCAGCAAACGGCACCACAGTGACAACGAACTGTTACAAATCTGTTGCCCAAGGACTGCTCCGAGCCAGATGTCCTGCAGCGTGTATTACACTGACCTCAAACCACCTACATTTCCGTCAATTGTGTCAAGCGTGAGATCAACAGAGGGCACGGAGAAGGCCTATTGCGTTTTCTGATGAAAGCTGGTTCTGCCTCGGTGCTAGTGATCGCCACGTGTTGGTTAGGAAGAAACTTTAGAGCTACACACACTGGACCTATACCTGGAGCTACGGTCTGGGATGCAATTTCGCTTGACAGCAGGAACTCTCACGAGCTTATCCCACGCAGCCCGACTGCTGATTTGTATGTCAATCTTACGATTCGGCCTATTGTGCTGCCATTCATCAGCACCACTCCAGGGGATGTTTCCCAACACGATAATGCTCGCCCGCATACCGCTGTTGCAAACTGACATGCTCTACGGAGTGTCGACATGTTGCCTTTGCCTGCTCGAACACCAGATCTGTGTCCAATCGAACACGTGTGAGACTCCTAAGGACGACAACTCCAGCGTCATCCACAACCAGCATTAGCCGACCCTGTACTGACCGACCAAGTCCACAAGCATGGAACTCCACCCACAGACTGACATCCAGCACCTGTAGAACACAATGCATGCACATTTGCATGCTTGCATTCAACATTCTGGCGGTTACACCAGTTATTCATATACCAGCATTTCACATTTGCAATGGCTTATTTAACGGTTACATTAACCTGTCAACTTGTAAGGTTCATCACTTAAATATTTTACCCTGACAAATTCAGTCCCTAAATTTCGTTACTCAACATTAATTATTTTTTGGTGTTGCAATTTTTTCTGTCATGTTTCCGATATGCGAAACCCTTTCTTTTTTACGGGAAGTTAATAATAAATAGCATGATCAATCAGGACTTCTAAGAGTAAACAGAAAAGCATCAGCAGTATTGGTTCTTATTTCGATCCTATACTTTAGTCTTTATGGATGGAAGTCTGATTCTAAATCTACCCACAGGGTGACAATTACTGAACTATATGAAAAAAGCGTAAATTAGTTACAAACTATGGCGTGCACACACTTTATTCAAGAAGTAAACGTCACTACAGACATTCGGACTTAGGTTATGATATGTTCGATACGCCTGCCGTCACTGGCGATGATGTGGCGCAGACGAATAGCGAAATTCTGCATGACCCGCTGAAGTGTCGTAACATCGATGCTGTCGATAATCTCCTTAATGGCTGTTTTCAGCTCAGCAATGGTTTTGGCGTTACTGCTGTACACATTGTCTTTAATATAGCCGCAATAAAAGGAATCTTGTGTGTTCAGATCCGGAGAATATGGCGGCCAATCGAGGCCCATGCCAGTGGCCTCTGGGTACTCCAGAGCCAGAAGGCGGTCCCCAAAGCGCTCCTCCAGAACATCGAACACACTCCTGTTTTGATGGGGTCGAGATCCGTCTTTCATCTAGTGGAAATCAGGGTCACTTTCGATGATGGGGATGAAACCATCTTCCAAAACCTTCACGTACCGTTCGGCAGTCACTGTACCGTCAAGGAATATCGCACCGATTATTCCGTGACTGGACATTGCATACGACACTGTCACCCGTTGCGGGTTAAGAATCGAAATGACAAACCGTATAGAAGTTATGACGGTTTTATTTCATATAATTCACTAATTGTCACCCTGTACGACTGCTAGTGATTCCCTTTACTGTATCTTTTTTTTTAAGCGATGGAGAAACAACTGCCCTATACGTCTCCGAACCAGCCCCGATTTCTCTCTTCTTCGTGTTTTAACCTAGATGTATGTTGGTGGCACTGGTATCATCCACCTATCTGTTGTAATTAGTGATTCTCTAAACTTTCACAACAATGTCACGTAGGGTGTTTGCTTGCCACCAGCAATTCCATTTGTGTTCATTAAGTATTTCCGTAACACTCGCATGTTGCTCGAACCTACCGCTTAACCCACCTGGCACCATGCCTCTCGTCTGTTTCCTTGCCTTCCTTTAACCCGACCTCGGTTCAGAAACATTCTAGCAGTACTCATGAGCGGGTCGCATTAACGTTTTGTATGTGGTCTCCCTTACAGATGAGCTACATTTTCCTAGCATTCTCTCAATAAATCCAAGTCCACCATTCATCTTCGCTACAATAGACTATACGAGCTTGTTAAGTTACGCCGCCCCCCCCCCCCCCACACACACACACACACACACACACACACACAGACAGACACACAGACAGAGAGACAGAGAGAGAGAGAGAGAGAGAGAGAGAGAGAGAGATATGCCTCAGAATGTGTCGATTCAAGCTTCCTCCTCTTTTACTTAAGTTGTGCAACAATGCATTTTATCTGCAATTATTAACTGTACCTATTAATTTGTTACACGATCTAAACATATTATCTTCAATAACGGATAAAGGATGGGTCCGCCTTTTTGCAAGTACATGAATTATTATTTAATCACCCGAACTTGTTTCTCGATAAATGTGACATCATAAGTGCATACCTGCAAAAAGGGACCCATCCTTGATTCGTTATTTTCCTGCAACCACGGGAACACCTCAAAACTGAAACATGATAGTGTCTTACCTTCAGGTTTGTTTTGAAGCATCACATTTCTTCCCATCTATGCCGTTTACCATTGTACTGGATAATGCACTGAAGACAAATACCGCAAAATTACCTGAAGATATTTATATTCCATGTCAATAAATTTCTATTTACTGTCTGCGTTTCTTATCCTCTTCTAACTAACATTTCAGTTGACAAAATCGGATATAAGATAGTACGTGACTTTTGCTGATTTCCTCATAATGGCCTGATGATGTTCGATTAGCCCAATTAGCACTATGTTGCTTCCGTTCACCATCTTACAATCTCTTCAAGACACGGTTTATTCCTTTCAACTGACATGCCACGACCTTCGCCGTCTGACAACTCTACGTACGATATCATCAGCAAGTCAAAGCTTTTATATCTTTTCCGTGGACTTTACTTCATTATCTCAATTTCTCTGGTCTCCTGTTTCACATACAAGTGGATCAAGCAGTGGATCCGTAATTTAATGTGTAAGTTAGTAAGTGGCACACTACAAATCTAATGGTTTGCAGTTCGATCCAGTCATACGTGCTGCTTTGTGTGTAGCTTACCAATCTTTCACTTCTGGCAGTTCTATGATATGCAAAAGGTTAGCTTACATCGTACTCTAAACTGGCTGAGTGAATTCGTTCAAGAAGGGAGGCAACGACATTCTACATCCAATAGTACCAAGCCTAGTGAAAACATTGTCGTGTGCAAACCGATTCTGAAATTACAACAAAATTTACTTATGGCTTCAATCTTTTAACCGTTTTCCACTCTCTGAAGATAATGGCGCAGAAGGGTCGGGGCAGTCATACTATCGCTCGTATTAGACAACAGACTACAATTCAATCCCTTACTGCTAGGGGGCGTGCAACGCAGCTGAATAATATTTCGGGAGTTGCTGTGGCAGAAACCAGAACAATTAGACACTGCTAAGGCAACGACGGTGGCTGATCAAAAACAATGACCGACTTCCCAATGCCGTGATTGCGACAAACATAATGCGTTGATGGCGTCACTCGTGCCGACTGACAGTTAACAGCTAGGTAAATCTGCACCTGTACTACTCCAGCTAACGTACGTTATATGGCAGTTTAGCTTCTCTCACCAATATTCACAGGAATTTCGTTTCATAATGCACATTAGTTCGAATAAAATGCGGGTTCAGAAGTGAACAACTGACTTGACAGATTCTTCTTGTAGGCCACTGCCACTGACGTCACCGCTTCCAAGAAGAACATGAAGAGGCGAGCCGTACACACACTACTCGTGGGACACTGTGTTCTTACCTTTCCGTAAGCAAGCCCCGACCGGACGTGCGGCGCAAAGCGGTTGCCGAATAAACATCAGCCATAATGCTGACACTACATGAAAGTGTCTACAGCCAGCGAATCCAACAACGTGACAGTTTGCGACACCACAAGAGTTCAATGACAACATTAAATATACATTACCAAGAACTTAACTACAGAGAGGCTAACAGCAATACTGTCACAGTACATGTGACTACAGAGCATACCAGAAGATAACATGAAGATGAAAGTGTGGTACTGGATAGTCGATGGAATTTGTAACTAGACTAAGAAGACAAAAATTGTTAAATGCGATTAAGAAATCATGAACCCAGAAACGGTTCTGCCAAAAAAGCTATACGTGAAAAGGAAGATCGATGTGAGTACAACACGTTTGGGCAGGTAACTCTGTTTGTCCCTCTCACGTTTTAATGCTTATATTTAAGCGTCGCAGACACCTGAAATATTAAGAGACGTTCGTCAACCCCATAATTTCTACGTGTTGCCGCCCCCCCCTTTCTCTCTCTCTCTCTCTCTCTCTCTCTCTCTCTCTCTCTCTCTCTCTCTCTCTCTCTCTCTCTCTCTCTCATGGCGCAGGACGATGGCCATCGGCATGGCTATTAATGGATTTGACATGGTTAATTTTAAGTGGTGGTCAGATGCCCCTCCTCCACCCCCAGGGCGGAGTATGCATATCCAAACGTCAACGTGCAGTGTTGCACACGTAAATGCGAGCGGAAGCTTCCTAAATGTTAGCTAATCCTGTTACTGTGGCGGGACTTTGGCATTAACCTAGTCTTCACCTAGTGGGATGTGGGATGTAGGAAACCACCCTCGTCCTTAATCGGATAGGCGGGTTCGATCTGGGGCCCGGCGCTTGAACACACACGGCTATCCTGGCGAGTCTTTCCAATTTAGTGACTGCACCAAGCCTATGGCACTGATGGCCTGATGGCGTCATTCGTGCAGCACGTCGGAAATCTGACTGCCAGCGGCGTCATGATAAGAGTCAGCAGTGGGCAAGCTAAATACGTCAGGAAAATGAAATTGGTATTTATATATTCTCAACAGGAACGCGATGTTCCTCAAAGGCAGAGTTTTGACTGAGAAATTATTACTATGCGCCTGCCTTGAGCTAACCATTTCACTTGTGTAAGTCGTGGAGTGACTTAATCTTCGCCGCTTTTTATAATGTCCAGAAGTATCTGCGTCTGTGTGAATACACTAAACCAATATATTTGCTGTACACACAGCGTGTCTGGAGGTTTCTCTGGTGATGGTGAAACACCTCTATTTGATGTAAAAGTATTTCACCACTGAATCTGCAGGTCCAAATAACGCTTCGAACATTCCACGGAGATAACACACAACCATCATGAATGATCGGGATACCCCTCAATGGAGCTGAAGGCGCTGATGCAATTTCACATGTTTGTGATCAGCCTGCGCACCTTCAGACACTAAATGTGATTATGCACAATTGTATGTACACTTTATCACTTACCCATACAATCGGAATTCTAATCACCGAAGTGACTAATCAGTCTAAACAGCACGCTGTAACATTTAGATGCAATGGTTATCAGGAATGCTTCATTTCCTAACAATCAGGCGAAGTCTGAAACGATTTTCTAGTACTAACTTAAATTTTTATGTTTCTAACACTGGACAACCACTCGTCGTGACGAGTTTTCGCCCCTTGGTAGTGACCGAATCGGTAAAGTTTTAACTTTCGTGGACGCTTAAGTAATAATAAATGCATATTACTGGTTCAAATAAGACACAGCCTTTGCTGGAGTGTATTATTTGGTTTGGAAAAATCAAAATATTTAGACAATATGTGACCAGCCACTGGTAGACTAACATCCCCTGCCGTTGGAGAAGGGGGCATAAAACCTTTAATTGTGGACGCAGAGCTATTGCGATGAGGTTCACTTCTGCACCTGTACTAGGCAAGTCAACATGTGTTGAGTGGTGGTGGGTACATGGTATGTCGGACATTAGTTCATGATACACACGAAGAAAGATAGTAGTTACAACAATATACAAGCTGAGACCACATCTTGTTTTACCGTTGTGGTCACTAAGTGATACTGGAAAGAGAAATCTGTTGCTTCGGGCGAGTTGCAATGTGAGTGCTCTCTATTTTGTAAGCAAAGCTCTACGCAATACAAACATTTCTTACGCAGTCTTCTCGTGGAGTTTTTCCGAACGTCTCCCTGGCACACTCGGGCCACCTAAACGGTGACCAAGTGCGTAGCTCTTTTTTGAATTACTTCCATCGGCAGATGCTCAGAACTTGTCACTGAGGCTATCTGTTCTGATTCCTAACGGAAAAATAATTCAAATAAAGAAGCGACAGCGTGTGGATGTACAGTCTGAGACCAGTCATATTCATGTATGGCCGGTAACGGTTCCATCCATCTCTCGACTTCGGCCGGGTGCTCAATTTGATCTTCGTCAACAGAGCATTTACTGCTCAGACATGTTTTATGTCTACTAGGCGCGCCCATTGTTCACGGAAACGCTCGGTAAATCGTTCTGTAGGGCCGCCTACTTGAAAACTGAAGTGCTCTTGCGATGTACGAGGGCAGTTCAATAAGTAATGCGACACATTTTTTTTCTGAAACAGGGGTTGTTTTATTCAGCATTGAAATACACCTGGTTATTCCCCAATCTTTTAGCTACACACACTATTTTTCAACGTAATCTCCATTCAATGCTACGGCCTTACGCCACCTTGAAATGAGGGCCTGTATGCCTGCACGGTACCATTCCACTGGTCGATGTCGGAGCCAACGTCGTACTGCATCAATAACTTCATCATCCGCGTAGTGCCTCCCACGGACTGCGTCCTTCATTGGGCCAAACATATGGAAATCCGACAGTGCGAGATCGGGGCTGTAGGGTGCATGAGGAAGAACAGTCCACTGAAGTTTTGTGAGCTCCTCTCGGGTGCGAAGACTTGTGTGAGGTCTTGCGTTGTCATGAAGAAGAAGTTCGTTCAGATTTTTGTGCCTACGAACACGCTGAGGCCGTTTCTTCAATTTCTGAAGAGTAGCACAATACACTTCAGAGTTGATCGTTTGACCATGGGGAAGGACATCGAACAGAATAACCCCTTCAGCGTCCCAGAAGACTGTAACCATGACTTTACCGGCTGAGGGTATGGCTTTAAACTTTTTCTTGGTAGGGGAGTGGGTGTGGCGCCACTCCATTGATTGCCGTTTTGTTTCAGGTTCGAAGTGATGAACCCATGTTTCATCGCCTGTAACAATCTTTGACAAGAAATTGTCACCCTCAGCCGCATGACGAGCAAGCAATTCCGCACAGATGGTTCTCCTTTGCTCCTTATGGTGTTCGGTTAGACAACGAGGGACCCAGCGGGAACAAACCTTTGAATATCCCAACTGGTGAACAATTGTGACAGCACTACCAACAGAGATGTCAAGTTGAGCACTGAGTTGTTTGATGGTGATCCGTCGATCATCTCGAACGAGTGTGTTCGCACGCTCCGCCATTGCAGGAGTCACAGCTGTGCACGGCCGGCCCGCACGCGGGAGATCAGACAGTCTTGCTTGACCTTGCGGCGATGATGACACACGCTTTGCCCAACGACTCACCGTGCTTTTGTCCACTGCCATATCACCGTAGACATTCTGCAAGCGCCTATGAATATCTGAGATGCCCTGGTTTTCCGCCAAAAGAAACTCGATCACTGCCCGTTGTTTGCAACGCACATCCGTTACAGACGCCATTTTAACAGCTCCGTACAGCGCTGCCACCTGTCTGAAGTCAATAAAACTATACGAGACGAAGCGGGAATGTTTGAAAATATTCCACAAGAAATTTCCGGTTTTTTCAACCAAAATTGGCCGAGAAAAAAAAGTGTTGCATTACTTATTGAACTGCCCTCGTATATCCCTTAAATGTTCTTCCCCGCCAGCAATATTTCTTATCAACTGAAAAGCGCTGGTGTTACCGGGATTTGAACGCGAGCCCTCCGCATTGTTTTCGGAAAATTAAAGAACAGTGACTTGGTACTTCATTTCATCACACATACACAAGGAAGAAAGTTCTCGTAATGGCGACAGATGTTGAGTAATACTTAATTGATCTGCTTAGTTTGCAAGTGGTGACAAAGGTTTGCAGACGAATGTGTAAATTTCGAAGAAAATTAATTAACTAATAAACAGTACTAATAAAATATGTTTCATATACTGGTAGGGAATTGTTTCGCACCTTTCACGAGATGGGCACTTGCCTACCATCAGTTTCGTATCTGGCGACTAAGAATAACGGAATTCTCAGCTGTCGCTGCCTCTAGAAGTTCGCTGCAGAAGGTTGTTTAGTGCCATAAAGCATTTACGCACGCAGCAGCTAAGTGCCCTTTGCGTCGTTTGTCGCGGATTTCTTGAACTCGTGCCAGAACTTGCATCATGCCCGGCGCAAAAGAGTGAATAGAATTTAAGTGAGAACTTGGCTGTGCTGGCGCTACAGCATGGCTGCTTGCGCAAGCGCGAAGACGCAACCACTGTACACGAAACCTTACATGGAAGTATCGAAAAAATGTGAAGACTTTTGTACATTCCCATGCATCACCTTTCACCGGTTTCATGGCGTCGTGGAGGATTCTGTTTCCTGTGAGCAATCTCTAAGGGTTGAGAACCGAGCTAAGGACAGAGGTCAGTACTTTTAACACCTGCAAATAACTCATTATCAATAATTTACGTGTGTGAGTGCTTGGGTAAAACAGCATTGCTCAGTGTTGTCATTCTACTTCTTTCAACAGTTTCGAATCAGATGCCGAAGAATTCAACAGTCCACTACAATAAATAGTTTCTCCGAAGCGGATGCGATTATTGGCCCTAGAATACTAATTTTAGTAACTTCAGATATACCGTACCTGGTGTATCAGTGACTCCTTATGAAATACTGCTCCTGACGTAGTCCAAGACATTTTTTTTAATTTTCTGCTACCAATTGTCATCTTGACATAACTTACAACGGTAACCAGAATGTAAATAAAAGGCTAGTTGTGTCAAGACTGGTACATACTGATTTTGGTAAAAGTAGTATTTCATAAAAGATTGTTTTGCACAGAGTGTGAAAGCTTCTTAGCCATCGGTAGTTCAGGAAGTGATTATATATATATATGTGTGTGTGTGTGTGTGTGTGTGTGTGTGTGTGTGTGTGTGTGTGTGTGTGTGTGTGTAGCACTGCTGTTTGTGAATACTAGCGTTACATACATTTTGCTCGAAAGTGGCCAATATTTTCGTTTACTTATAGTTTCCGATGAATTCAAAAATTAATTTTCTACTGATGACGTGTTTTACATGAAAATGAGTAAAAATTTCACGGAATTGCAAATACGTATTCATGGACTTCGTACGTATCGTAATAGGTGAGCATCCCTTCACTGCATTGAGTAACGAAGGTATTTCCTACTCTTTGCATCATTCAGATGAAGACTGGTTCGATACAGCTCTCCAAGCCAACTGCCTTTCTCTATCATTTTATCCCACCCGCCCCCACCACTCACTATTTCCCCCCCTAACCTAATTTGCTATCCCTTACTGCTTAAGAATTACTTCTCCCTTTAATTTGGAACTGGTATTATTGCAGTCTTTTTCAATAAAGGGCTTATTTCGCCTGTGTCATATCTTACACATCATACTGATACAACTTTATCGGATCACTATCCCAGTTTCTGCGGAAAATCAGATTGCTATTAGCTTCTGTAAGTTATTTTCCGGTTACCCTGGTGACTGCTTTGGACGACATTTTACAGCCTGCTCTGTAATCCCGAACGTAAAATGTCTCGACACACCGATACAAGGCGCTCGGACGTAGCCAGCTCACTGGAGGAAGCTGAAACCAGCGCCAATCTAGGCTGCTAGCGCGAGAATGGCGTCTGAAAGGGCGCGCCGCCAGCCGTAATGACGGCGTTTGTGCCTGGAGCGAATGACGTGACGGCGCGCCGGCTGGCAGCATACCAAGCGGCCTAAGCGGCGCCAAGCCGTTCAGACGAGTCTAGTTGCCGCAACAGGTGTCAACAGCTCCGTGAGCTGCACGACAAGTAGCTGCCTAGCACACGTCCAGGGCGGAAGCACGCGCCGCTACCGTTCGCCACGGCTCCCACACGCGACACAGGCGGCTGCAGCAGCGGTCAATACCATGTGTAACGAGCAGCCTGTTTCATAGGCGTACCGTGACCACCAGTTGTTTTTCACAGATAGTGGTCGCGGCCACTGAACACGGTAACAGTACTCCAGTCCTTTGTTTCCTGTGGAAGAATATCCCGTACAGTTCTGAACATGAACCCGATGAAAGTTACACGAAATACAATATGTTATTACGTGTAACTTAACAGCGGGTAGCAGTGTACGTGGTATCTTACTTTCTGATATACTTTCAGATTTTTTTAACACTTCGCTAATTCGGTTAGTGAGAGGAAACTAGAAGCGAGAAGATGAAGTCCCTCAGAGGGGAAAAATTCACACTAGTTAGGCGGCGTATCTGGTTCGAATCAATTTTCATCTGCAATGTTCCTTTTTTATGTGACAGCCACCTTTGCCGGCATTTAAGGTATGGGAATAAATGTTACGTAATACTTTGGACAGATTTCCACGTCCAGCGCACATAACGACGTTCCAAGAGGTGGGGGAAGGGGGGAGAGGGAGAGAAGGATAGGAGAGCAGAAGGGGAACGTATAATATCTAGACTTCTTCACGAAGAGTGACGTTTACACCAACTTTAGCTAATAGAAGATCCCTTCCAGGCTTAACACTGAATGAAAACTAAGGCTCTGACAGAGAAGCATAGACCACTGGCCTTGTTAAGTATTGACTCGTGGAGATGGGGGAGGGGGGGGGGGGGAATAAACGTGGTGATTAAGTAGTTTGAACCCTACCTTACTCAAATACAAGCTGTGTCTTCTCAGCATCATGTCACCTCAGTCGGTCTACCAATTAACGTTTTCTTTGGTTTCCCTCAAATCAATGTAGGCAAATCGTTTCCTACATGAATCCGAAGTTGATCGACCCCTCGTCCTCCTCCTAAGACTGCCTTTAATGAAGTATATGGAGACAGAATGTATGATTTGCTGTTTGAGCCGTTCGAGATCCATGCAGCAATTTTAATGCCATCACAAGTTTCCTCGTTTTCTTCCCGCGTCATGATATTTTTCCATGCGTTTCCCTTTTCTGCTTTAACCTAGTGTTTGACCCTTCTATATTTGAACTGAACAACACTTCCTCGACTACTTCCTTGCTTCATATACGTTAGTCCTTTCCAAAGGATGCTAAATTTATTTTAACAGCTATGACGCAACTTTTTTAACCTCTTTTCCAAAACGAATTTTGAAGAGGGATTTCTATATAATCGTCCAGTCTGCATAATTTTCCGATTTTTTTTTTGTCTATCTTGGGTTTTGATGTTTCATGGTTGTGTTAACATTTCTGTCAATTTTCCTTTCTAGTTTTAATTTAAAGCTTTTTTTTAAGGCGTGAATATCTTTTTTTTTGTAGCTCACCGGGTTAATGGAATTTCGATTCTGAAAGGAGCCTGCAAAAGAAATATACTTTGCCATTGCCGAAAGAAATAATTACGTGTTTTTTGTGCCTCAAAATAATCCAACCACAACAGAAGGCCATCCTGCTGTGATGTACTCATTAGGCGAAAAGCTGATACACCAGCGAAAGATACGTGGAAAACTTAATCATATTTATGATGTAGTCATTCTGCTCTGGTACTCAGAATTCGAAGTCGTCTAAAAACCATTCAAGGACTGTCACGAAGGCATTTTTCTCTGAATTAGAAGATTATCCCCAAGGGTTTGCTTGAAATGGTGTTTCTCAGGCGGCAAGTAATGGACGACCGATACGCTATTAGTATAAAATCGCAGCGTTAGCAGCGTGTCTACTGAAAAAGCTACAAAGGATGTTCTTCGAACCGCCGCTTCACAATGAACAGGCTCAACGTGCAAAGGGAACCGCTTCCATCCGTCTTTCATGTGTTACGTTTGAGTCAGCGATGAGTTGTCTCCTTGCCGATGACCCAAGCGAGCCTATTCCTGGTTATTAGCTATAATGTTATGGAGGATAACAAAATTACTCCAAAGAGAAGCAGATTTGCTTCTTACTACATTGGGAGACTGTAAAACAAGTTCTAAGACCGTGTTGCTTAGCCCGAAGGCTGGTTTGATGCAGTTCTTCACGCTTGTGTTTTCGTGCAAGCCTCTTCATTCCCACGAAACTGCTGCAACCTACATCCATTTGAACATGCTTACTGTATTTCGGCCTTTGTCTCCAAAATTTTTGCTCCCATTATCAAACTTACGATTCCTGGACTCTGCAAGATGTATCTTATTAATCTATACTTTCTCTTCGTCAAGTTGTGCCACAAAATTTCTTTTCTCCCCAATTCGATTCAGTACATCCTCATCAGCATTTCGACCTATCTAATCTTCAGAATTATTCTTTAGCACTACATTTCAAAGGCTTCTACTCTCTTCTTGTCTGAAGTATTAATTATTCACTTTTCACTTCCGCAGAAGACCACACTCGATACAAATAGCTCCAGAAAAAACTCCCCAACACTTTAATTTAGATGTTTAATCAGAGTTGTTCAGAAAGTCTTTTCTTGCTAAAGCCGCTCCATTTTATATGCCTTCTTTAGCCGCTGTCGATATTTTGCTTGCCAAATTGCAAACCATGTGTACTGCTTTTCATGTCTCCCGTTTTTTATTCTAATTTTCTCTATCGCCTGATTTAATCCCACTGCATTCCATTACCCGTACTTTACACTCGTTGATGTTCGTCTTATAACCTCTTTTCCAAGACACTATCCATTCCTTTCAACTGCCTTTGCAAATCCACTGCCGCCTCTGACGGAATTTCTACGATACAAGGACATCAAGTTATTTCATCTCCCTGAAGTTAAATTTGCTTTCGAAATTTCTTCTCTATTTCCTTTACTGCTAGCTCTATTTCCCGACTGATTAACATCGGGGAACGGCTGCGAACCTTTCTCATTCCGTTCTGAACTACTGCTTCCCTTTCATGCTCTTCGACTAATAAAAGCCGCCTGATTTCTACATATAAGTTGTGGATAACCTTTTTCGTTCCCTATATTTTATCGCAGCTACCTTCAGAATTTCATGGGTTCAGTCCGGTTAACACTACCGAAATCTTTTTCTAAATATACAAGCGCATAATCTGAAGTCGAGCGTGACAGTAAAAAGCCAAGTCGTATGGCATCGAAGTCTGAGAGGCCCCGAAGGGTAGGTTCAGCCGCCTAATTGGAAAGGTTTTTCCCTACGCTTCGCGCCCGCAAGCACCTTTCCTTCGCAAAGTATGAACTGTTTCAGGCGACTAATGAGTGAGTGTGGTGTGTAGTGTCACGATCGCGTTGGAGATGATGGAAGAAGGGAGAGGGCGAAACTTGGTACCGGCAAATAGCCTACTACTCGCGAAGAACACCGAGGGGTCGCCCCACTTCAAGTCCCAATCCATTGGATGGAGCACCATCAACAGTACCAACCGCCCTCACTTCACGAGACCCTGCGGAGACGTTTGGAATTTGACGCAGGATATTGGTGATGAGGGACTTTGCGCCACCGCCTCTCCTTCCGCTTCTGGTCAAATACTGACAGTGAAAATTTCATCCATCACCAGTGTTCGAACCAGCTTATCTCCGTGTCAAGTGCCACGGCACATGCGTGCGTTAGCGACCTCGGCTACGGAGGAGCCTAGCTTGATAGTAGGCTTGCATGATTGAAAACCGATCAGGGCCCAAGCACCTTTGATAGCCTCTATCTTGCACGAAGTTCCTGATCATGCATGCTTGTCCAGCTCGCAGCGACATGTGATGGCTTCTTTTAATTGGTGGTCCACTGCCAATCCCTGTAAGCAGGCACCGCCACCGAAAGTCAGTTCGTGACGTGCCGTTAGTGGTGCGTGGGTTTGTTACGGAAGGGAGTTCCCGGCTAACCTGGTTACAGCGTTCGGCAGCTGCGGCCGCTCCCCGTTCCATTAGTGCGGAAGCGCCTCAGGCCGGAAGTGAGCACAGGCGGCGAGGCGCGGCGAGAGGCGAGAGGCGAGCAGCCAACGGCGTTCCGCACTCCGGCAGCTGCCTGGCCCGTTGTTTATTGCCGTCGTGTCGTGGCCAGATGCCTCTCCACGCCACGGCTACAAAAAAAATCCCAGTCCGCTGCTGGGTTTCGCAACCGCCAGCTCTCACAAACACGGAAGAATACTATCCGCTGCCGATAGTAAGTATCGGTTAATGGCCAATTCACACTGTCCGTCACTGTACAGTGTATTCGGACAGGCCGCCACGTCAAGTCCATTCAAGTTACGTGATCTCAACTCGCATGGCTGTCCACAACAGTTTCTTCGTGGGAGTTGCTGTTTTCGTAAGGCGATTCTCGAGCTGTTTGTATGCGCGAAGTACTCAACAACAACGCGGTAGCTTATGCTGGAGTCCACATTTGTACAAAAATAGCATTTATCTTAATCAAATGGTTTGCAGCTTACAGCGTTAGCTTGCATATGAGACCAGTAAGGTAGAAGTGCGAAACAACGCAAAAAAGGAGTGAGGGTCCGATAAACGTCATTACGTGATACAGAAGGTTCACAAACTGTACAAGGTGCTCGAGAAAGAGGAGTCTGCCTATTACAAATATTTAGAAAGTCAAAGTACCTATGTCTTCATTGGTTACGTCAAACCACACCCACGATTACTAAAACGAACACAGTGTTACGAGCTGCCATCATACCCCATGAAAAACTGGTCTCTTTGCGGTGAAGTTCTGTTGCCAGTCCAATAGTTGTGCAATAGTCTTATCTCCCTCAATACCTTTAGCTTCGAGATTTATACGTTTCCTTTACATCATGTATTTGGCTTTCAATATCTGAAGTGACTGATTTGTGCTGGGGTTAGCTAGTGAGACCACAGACGGGAATACTGGTCACTATGCTTTAACAAATAAGCCTGTCACAATCATATCCAAACAGTTCTAATTCACTAGTTGTGTAATAAATAACAAAAGTATTTTTGACCCTGTTGCAGTATCTGAGGGTTTCGGCCCATTTCTTTATGAAACATTACAAGTGCCTGACAACATACAAATAAATTTTACTTAGTGATCAACCTGATTCTACTCATAGTACTTTTTTCACTTTAAATTGCAGCCACACTGCAATCCATTTCGTTGTACAGTATTACAAACGGTGCCGGTATGTAGAAAAGTCCACTTTATTAACTGTAGAGAGCAAGTGTTTTAGTACGTTCATGTCATACAATACAGAATGCTGCCTCGCTGCTTCGATTAATCTTTCGTCATTCATTATAAAATTATTTTTAACGACAGCACTAAAGAAACGAAACAATTTATAACAACACAAATGACGAGTAAAGAAGAAGACATATTGCCAACTGATATCAACAACGAAGAGCGCGACGAATCGAAGTGTGGAGATGAGAGCATGGCCATGTATCGGGAGGGAATGAGCTTGGGGGTCACGTGATCAACAACGGATGATGACGTCACTCATCAAAACTTTCTTCCTAAGAAACCTTGACGGTGACGACGTGACGTCACGGCCAGTGTGGATGCCGCCATTTGAAATGCGCGGAATATTTTGACGGGACGGGACGTGACGTGTGAATTGGCCTTAACTGCTGTATCTTCATTTTTTCTATGTCCTTACATGCCACCGGATGCCAATTAAAGGCGCATTACGAAGTGTATTTCTTACATGAATTAGCCGCTACTTTCCCCAATCTGCGAGTGTGTCAAGTAAAAAGTTGATGTGACACTTCCCATTCCCAACGATCAACTTTTGCGATCCTTCCAGGCGATACACGATGGAGATACTGAGAGGTCAACTTGTAGTATCAAGTTACTGTACCTATTTTTATTTTCACTATGCATACCAAAGCGTTACACCAGTCATGTGTATTTATATCAGTGAATAAGAAACTTAAGTGTTGCGTGTGCGACTTCTTGGTAGCCAGCTGTTACGTTCTTCCTATCGTGCTTGCATCACAAATTCTATACAAAAGCAAACAAATTGTTACTGGATATAGCATTTCAATCGACATTCCAAACAGTCACGGTGAAGCTTATACATTCCCATTTTAAGGCAGTAGAATTGCTGGACGGTCTGTCTTACAGTTAGTAATGTTAAAATTCTAACACAGATTTTTAATTTGTAGCATCGTAACTTTATTCTTAAGACACCATACAAAAAACATAATTATGTAGTATATGAAGTTATATATCTTGTAAATAATAGCATAAACTTTACTACCATAACTTATGAAAGCCCTTTAACACGTTTAAAATAAAACTGACCTATTTTCACATTACTTTAATTTTCGTGCACTTTTTAACAACTCATTAATTCAAGACTAATATGTCTCTAGTTCACGTATTATCATTAGGGTTGAGGTCTGGTGATTTCGGTGGTTTTCAGACTTTCGGACAATTTTACGACAAATATTCCTGCACAATGCAAGCCTTATATTCGGTCCATTGTCCTGGTAAAACATGATCGTACTTTATGTCACCTTTTTTCAGGGCTTTTGCGTAAATTGCTTTTTAATATGTTCAGGAAGGCATAATTTTTCCACAATATTGCCGATGAACACTATTGCGCTCAGTCTAAATGTGGATATGGAGTCCCAGAGAAGAACACTGCCACGCCCATGTTTATAGTCGGCTTGACATTTATGGCTTTAAATTCTTCATTCTTTCTCTGCTCTATCATCCTTCGTCTATCCGACACCAAGTTATTTCCTTGGTAAAAATGACGTTGCAGTATGTTCCTGCCTTCATAATAAACTCTTGAGCAAAGTTTGCTCTCTTCTTTGGATTCTGTTCATACACATACGGTTACTTCCAAGCCACTTTTCCATTGTAACCACTGCCTCTAAATGCTCTGCGAAACGTTTGACTGTGGTTTTAACGTCTAGTCGATTTCCAGGTCATTAGATACTGAGCGCAAACTCTGTCAAGGATGGGAAAGGAAATCGGCCGTGCCCTTTCATAGGAACCATCCCGACATCTGTCTGGAGCGATTAATGGAAATCACAGAAAAAACAAATCTAGATGGCCGGATGCGGGTTTGAACCGTCGTCCTCCCGCGTGAGAGTCCGGTGTGTTAGAACCTTCTGATGATGTACCTTCTTTCCAGTCTGGTTTACAAGCTCACTTGCTAATTTGGGAGCACTGATTGTAGGATCCTTCTTTATTTTCCGTCTTACACTGAGCTTGTCACGTGCATCCAACTTATTTGGTTGACCCTTTTTCGGTATACGGTCCTCGTTTTTGAATTGACTGACGATATCTGTCATAACACTCACTGATGTTGAGAATGGCACCAGTCCGTCTCTATGATTTACTTGTCGTGACGTGAAGTATCACATGCTGCTGTAAATCAGAACTGGTATTAACTTTGCGTGGCACAGCACCGACTGGAACAGTCCGAATATTAACGTTACTCACTGTAAAAGAGACAATTTGTCCCCAAGGATTTCTCGACAATGCCATCTTGCTACCGAATTTTTCTCCCGCCTTCAGCCAACCTTACTCTGCTACTGTAGTCTGTTTTCAATAGCCTTTCCTTCCGCTGACGCCATGGGGAATCCCAGAGGCTTAACCGGACGTCTGGGCCTTAAGGGAAACCGGTGCAGAAAATTTCCTACATTGGAATGCTTTGTCCGCAGCTGTTGTCAACTTGCCTAAAGATCCTCTCCCCTCCGATGTGCGCGCTCTATCCCCTGAGCCTACCAACACTCCACGACCAACAAATCCTACTCGCATCAGAGTAGAGGCGACCTTAGGAATTCCCATCTTGTACCTGACCTACGTTTCTAGCATTTGTAGACTTAGAGAAACATTTGGACAATGTTGACTGGAATACTCTTTCAAATTCTAAAGTTGGCAGGGGTAAAATACAAGGAGCGAAAGGCTACTTACAATTTGTACAGAAACCAGATGGCAGTTATAAGAGTCGAGGGACATGAAAGGGAAGCAGCAGTTGGGAAGGGAGTGAGACAGGGTTGTAGCCTCTCCCCGATGTTATTCAATCTATATTTGGAGCAAGCAGTAAAGGAAACAAAAGAAAAATTCGGAGTAGGTATTAAAATTCATGGAGAAGAAATAAAAACTTTGAGGTTCACTGATGACATTGTAATTTTGTCAGAGACAGCAAAGGACTTGGGAGAGCAGTTGAACGGAATGGACAGTTTTTTTTTTTTTTTTTTTTTTTTTTGTTTGTGGTTTTAGGGCGCAAAACTTCTATGGTCATTAGCGCCCAGCCCGTGACGTAGAAAACAGGAAAAAAACGAAATTTAAAATCAGCAGCAATGGAAACATAGTCAGAAAATTGGAGAAACTAAAGGCAGAAGGAATGCTTAAAAGTCCACTATAGAAAGGGGTTGGTTGTCCACAAAAAAAAAGCTTCAAATGACTGACGTCATTTCACTGTCACTAATAAACTGTAGAACGCGGTCAGCTGAGCGCGTGTCATCTGCTAAAATCGACGATAGATCAGGCGATAGCTGTAGACGGGAGCGTAACGGATTAAAATAGGGGCATTCAATTAAAAGGTGTCTGACCGTCCACAGCTGAGAGCAGTGGGGACAGAGTGGGGGAGGATCACTGCTTAAAAGATGTCGATGACTAAAAAGACAGTGCCCTATCCGGAGTCGAGCTAAAATTACCTCCTCCCGACGACGCGTTCGGGAGGAAGAGGTCCAAGCGCAAGGAACGGCTTTCACTTCCCGCAATTTATTGTGGGGAAGTGTTGACCAATGCGCATGCCATAAATGAGTAACTTGGCGACATAAACCGCTCCGTAGATCGGTAAACGGAAGAGACTGAAGAGCTGGCCGAGGAAGAGAGACTGCAGCCTTGGCCGCTATATCGGCCGCCTCATTTCCACAGATACCAGCGTGTCCCGGGAGCCAGAGGAACGCCACTGAGACGCCCCCCAGGTGGAGCAAGCGCAGACAGTCCTGAATCCGGTGGACCAGAGGGTGCACAGGGTAAAGAGCTTGGAGACTTAGGAGAGAGCTGAGAGAATCTGAGCAGATTACGTACTGTATCCGCTGATGGCGGCGGATGTAGTGGACAGCCTGGAGAACAGCGTAAAGCTCTGCAGTATAAACCGAACACTGGTCGGGAAGCCGAAAGTGATTTGGGGTGTCGCCAACAATATAGGCACTCCCTACACCTAACGATGTTTTCGAGCCATCGGTGTAAATAAATGTGGCTTCCGTCATTTGTGCACATAGAGCAGCAAATGCCCGACGGTAAACAAGTGTAGGGGTACCATCTTTGGGAAATTGACATAGGTCTCTGAGCAAGTCGATCCGGGGACGGTGCCAAGGCGGTGCTGTACCCCAAGTTGTCAAGAAGGTTTTAGGAAAGCGGAAGGAAAGAGAATGGAGCAGTTGACGGAAGCGGACTCCCGGGGGTAGTAGGGAGGAGGAGCGGCCTGCATACCCGACATCAAAGGAGGCGTCGAAAAAAAGGTTATGGGCTGGATTAGCAGGCATGGAAGACAGATGGCTAGCATAACGACTCAGAAGGACTGCCCGCCGATTGGACAGCGGAGGTTCAGCAGTCTCAGCATAAAGGCTTTCCACAGGGCTGGTGTAAAAAGCTCCAGACACTAAACGTAATCCACGGTGGTGGATAGAGTCGAGACGCCGAAGAATAGACGGCCGAGCAGAGGAGTAGACTATGCTTCCATAATCCAATTTCGAGCGCACTAAGGCGCGATAGAGGCGGAGAAGGACCACCCGGTCCGCTCCCCAAGAGGTACCATTCAGGACACGGAGGGTGTTAAGGGAACGCAGACAGCGAGCCGAAAGATAGGAAACGTGGGAGGACCAGCACAGTTTTCTGTTAAACATAAGACCCAAGAATTTAGCGACGTCGGAAAACGGAAGGTTGACAGGACCTAGATGTAAGGAGGGCGGAAGAAACTCCTTACGTCGCCAAAAATTAACACAAACGGTCTTACTGGGTGAGAAACGGAAGCCGGTTTCGATGCTCCACGAGTAGAGGCGATCGAGACATCCTTGAAGACGTCTTTCAAGAAGGCTGGTCCTTTGAGAACTGTAGTAGATCGCAAAATCGTCCACAAAGAGGGAGCCCGAGACATCAGGAAGGAGACAATCCATAATTGGATTAATGGCGATGGCAAACAGTACAACACTCAGCACGGAGCCCTGGGGTACCCCGTTTTCTTGGGAGAAAGTACGGGAGAGAGTAGTGTTCACCCGCACCCTAAATGTGCGCTCTGCCATAAATTCGCGAAGAAAAAGGGGCAGCCGGCCTCGAAAGCCCCAAGAGAACAGTGTGCGGAGGATGCCTGTCCTCCAACAGGTATCGTACGCTCTCTCCAGATCAAAAAATATTGCTACCGTTTGGCGTTTCCGGAGAAAATTGTTCATGATATAAGTGGAGAGAGCAACAAGATGGTCAACAGCAGAACGATGCTTTCGGAATCCGCATTGGGCTGGTGTTAAAAGACTGCGGGACTCCAGCCACCAAGCTAAACGGTAATTCACCATACGCTCCAAAACCTTACAGACACTACTCGTGAGAGAAATGGGGCGATAGCTAGAGGGGAGATGTTTGTCCTTTCCAGGTTTCGGAACGGGAACGACAATAGCTTCCCGCCATCGCCTGGGAAAGGTACTGTCGGTCCAAATTCGATTATAAAGGCGAAGGAGGTGACGCAGGCTATGGGTTGATAAATGCAGCAACATTTGGACATGGATACCATCCGGTCCTGGGGCGGAGGAGCGAGAAGTAGAGAGTGCATGTTGGAGTTCGCGCATGGAGAAAACAGTATTGTAGCTTTCGCGATTTTGAGAGGAGAAAGCAAGATGCCGCACTTCTGCTGCACGTTTCTTCGGGAGAAACGCTGGCAGGTAATTTGAAGAGCTCGAAATCTCAGCAAAGTGCTGACCCAATGAGTTAGAAATTGCGACGGGGTCCACTAAGGTATCATGCGCGACAGTGAGCCCAGAGACCGGGGAGAAACTAGGCGCGCCTGAGAACCGTCGAAGCCGACTCCAAACTTCCGAGGAGGGAGTGAAGTTGTTAAATGAGCTAGTAAAGAATTTCCAGCTTGCCTTCTTGCTATCGCGGATGACGCGACGGCATCGCGCACGGAGCTGCTTATATCGGATACAGTTGGCCAAAGTTGGATGGTGACGGAAAATGCGAAGAGCACGTCGCCGCTCACGTATTGCGTCACGGCAGGCCTCGTTCCACCAAGGAACTGGAGGGCGCCGGGGCAATTCGGAGGTGCGTGGTATTGAACGTTCCGCAGCTGTGAGAATAACGTCGGTAAAATGTGTGACCTCATCGTCGACGCTGGGAAAGCGACGGTCATCGAATGTCGCTAGAGACGAAAAAAGTGTCCAATCGGCTTGGGCAAACTTCCAGCGTCGCGAGCGCATATATGGCAGTTGAGGCTGCAGTCGAAGAACACATGGAAAGTGGTCACTCGAGTGTGTATCATCAAGGGCGAACCATTCGAAGCGCCGAGCTAGCGGAACAGTACCGACCGCAAGGTCCAAATGGGATAAATTTGCCGTGGAGGCAGACAAAAATGTAGGGACCCCAGTGTTGAGGCAGACTAGATCCGCTTGGTGGAAGACGTCTAGCAATAGTGAGCCACGTGGACAAGGATGTGGAGATCCCCAAAGCGGGTGGTGGGCATTGAAGTCCCCAACCAGCAAATAGGGGGGTGGAAGCTGATCAAGAAGATGAAGGAGATCAGCTCGTGCCATTGGTGTAGACGATGGAATGTATACCGTACAAAGAGAGAACGTGTATCCAGAAAGGGAAAGACGGACGGCGACAGCTTGGAAGGAAGTGTTTAAGGGGATTGGGTGATAATGGAGAGTATCATGGAGCAGAATCATGAGTCCTCCATGGGCTGGAGTGCCTTCAACTGAGGGGAGGTCGTATCGGACGGACTGAAAATGAGGGAGAACAAAGCGGTCATGGGGACGCAGCTTTGTTTCCTGAAGACAGAAGATGACCGGCGAGTAGGATCGTAAGAGGATCGACAATTCCTCCCGATTGGCGCGAATGCCGCGGATATTCCAGTGGATAATGGACATAGGGTGAACAGAAAATGGAGGAACGGCACCAAGGGTGCTGTCAACTCAACGACTGCTCAGAGCTTGCGACCGACAGCATGGAATGGCATTCAGTCGAAGGCAGAAGATCCTGATCCATAGGTTGGTCAGGAGCAGCTCCTGCCACCAACGATCGGCCAGTTGACCGGCCACCAACAGTGCGCCTCGGCGACACAGAAGATGGCCGAGGGCGATTTCCGCCAGGTGGTGCTGTAGATGGGACACGCCTTGGCGGAGAAGGAGAGGAAATGTGTTTCTTCGTAGCCTTCTTGGAGGTATGTTTAGATGAAGGAGGAACCGATGGTTGTGAAGTTGCAGTACGTAAAAACTCTTCACGAGAATGCTCTTTTTTTGTAGACTTGGCGTCTGACTTTTGGGCTCGAGATTTAGCAGAACCCGACGAAGGGTGAGCCATAGAGTGGGCAGGCGAAAGAGGTGAAGTTGAACGGGCGATCTTTGCGCTGGCCGATCTGACGACCGTGGTACTAAATGTGAGGTCGCAAGTCTGCGTGGCCGCCTCCTTTGTTGGCCGAGAAGAAGCAAGGACAGCGCTGTATTTTCCTTTCTGAGGCACGGTGGGCTGTCGACTGGCGAGTAACTTTCGAGCAGCAAAGGTCGACACCTTTTCCTTCACTCTTATTTCCTGGATCAGCTTTTCGTCCTTAAAAACAGGGCAATCTCGAGAGGAAGCAGCGTGGTCACCCATACAGTTGATGCAGCGAGGGGATGGAGGTGGACAAGCACCCTCATGGGCATCCCTGCCACACGTAACACATTTGGCCGGATTGGAACAGGACTGGCTGGTGTGATTAAACCGCTGACATCGATAGCAACGCGTAGGGTTTGGGACATAAGGGCGAACGGAAATTATCTCATAGCCTGCTTTGATTTTTGATGGAAGTTGAACTTTGTCAAAAGTCAAGAAGACAGTGCGGGTTGGAATGATGTTCGAGTCAACCCTTTTCATAACCCGATGAACAGCGGTGACGCCCTGGTCAGACAGGTAGTGCTGAATTTCTTCGTCAGACAATCCATCGAGGGAGCGTGTATAAACGACTCCACGCGAGGAATTTAAGGTACGGTGCGGTTCCACCCGGACAGGGAAGGTGTGGAGCAGAGAAGTACGCAGCAATTTTTGAGCCTGGAGGGCACTGTGTGTTTCTAACAACAGGGTACCATTCCGTAATCTGGAACAAGACTTTACAGGACCCGCAATTGCGTCGACACCTTTCTGAATAATGAAAGGGTTGACCGTGGAAAAGTCGTGACCTTCGTCAGACCGAGAAACAACAAGGAACTGTGGCAACGATGGAAGAACCGTCTGTGGCTGAGACTCAGTGAACTTACGTTTGTGAGCAGACATAGTGGAAGGTGAGGAAACCATTGCGGAAGAATCCCCCATGATTACCGGCGTCTCCGATGGCGCGCTCCTCCCTTGTGGGGGCCCTCACCGAGGGCACACCCGCCTTAGGTGATTGTTCACACCTCAGGTCACACCTCCCGACATACGGACGGAGGGACCAATCGGCACTTTCGGAAGGTATCAGCTCGGGTAATCACCCCTCCCTGGGCCTGGCCTTTACCAGGGGGTACGTACGTGTCCTACCTGTCTACCCGGGGCGGGGAATTACGCGTTACCCCGTCACCGGCTACGCATGGAAGTGCGTGGGTCGGCCTTCAGACACGCACAGGGAGGAAGAAAGAGAAAGGGAAAGGAAAGAAGAGGGGGTCTCAAACGCCGCAGCGGAGAAAAGGGTAAAGAGAAGAGGTAAGGAAAGGAGATGGACAAAGGAAGGAAGAAGACATACAAGCAAGGAAGAAGAAGAATGCGGTACATTTACAAGCGTCCGTCTCCGGACGTAGGCGCAAACCATACTCCCAGAGGGGGAGAAAGTGAAGGAAAGAGCAAGAGGTGAGGGGGGGGGGGGGTGAAGACAGGGGATGGGGAAGGATGCGGAAAGGGAAGGTATGCAGCCCGGAAAGGAAGGAAGGCCACATTAGCTCGGGGCCCCGTGCTCGCTACGCACGTATCCACAAAAGAGTTGTGGATCCCCTGGGGGGGGAATGGACAGTGTCTTGGAAGGAGGATATAAGATGAACATCAACAAAAGCAAAACGAGGATAATGGAATATAGTCGAATTAAGTCGGGTGATGCTGAGGGAATTAGATTAGGAAATGAGACACTTAAAGTAGTAAAGGAGTTTTGCTATTTGGGGAGCAAAATTGATGATGGTCGAAGTAGAGAGGATATAAAATTTAGACTGCCAATGGCAAGCAAACCGTTTCTGAAGAAGAGAAATTTGTTAACATCGAGTATTGAATTAAGTGTCAGGAAGTCATTTCTGAAAGTATTTGTATGGAGTGTAGCCATGTATGGAAGTGAAAAACGGACGATAACTAGTTTGGACAAGAGAATAGAAGCTTTCGAAATGTGGTGCTACCGGAGAATGCTGAAGATTAGATGGCTAGATCACCTAACTAATGAGGAGGTATTGACTATAATTGGGGAGAAGAGGAGCTTGTGGCACAACTTGACTAGAAGGGATCGGTTGGTGGGACATGTTCTGAGGCATCAAGGGATCACAAATTTAGTATTGGAGGGCAGCGTGGAGGGTAAAAATCGAAGAGGGAGACCAAGAGATGAATGCACTAAGCAGATTCAGAAAGGTGTAGTTTGCAGTAGGTACTGGGAGATGATGAAGCTTGCACAGGATAGAGTAGCATGGGGAGCTGTATCAAACCAGTCTCAGGACTGAAGACCACAACAACAACAACAAAAACAACAACAACAACAACAACAACAACCTGGCTCAACCCTCAGCTAAAATGTGTTTCCTGTTTGTCAGACACTTGCTTCATCCCATGTGACGCGTAAACAAAACCAGGAGCCACTTTTCGTCCTTAACTAATAAGTCGTGTATCAGCTAGTCCTTTTCTTTATTAACCAGTTGTCAGTGCAGTGCTACGCAGTGGTCCACACGTTCCGTATAAACAGTGAGAGAATGCAACTGCGCAGAACGCACCATTCTGCTATCCAGGATGCGACTTGCGCAACGAGGAAGGACGCCCATCCTCGTCGCCAGCCGGCCACGTGCAGATAGCAGAGCCCTCCTCGGCAGAAACTGGCAAATTGGCGAGAAAGCGGCCTGAGTCAGCTGCCGGCGGCGGAAGCGCGGGCTGTTTAATCTCGGCGGAAGCAGCCGCGGCGCCGACGGACAATGCGCGAGTGTTCCGATAGCGCTTCCTCCGCCCTTGTCCCACACGGCGGGGCCGCGCCCGCTCTGGCGCCCCGCGCAAACGGAATAGGGAGGGCCTCCCACTTCCACAACCTCACCTCACCTTACCTGGCTGTACAGTATGCTGTGTGGGGCGTTCTCGCACAATCCAACCCGCGAATTTAATTAAATGGCCCTCCGCAACGTAATTCAATCCGAAACGTTGAGCAAGCATTACAGGGAACCATGGTGGAAAGGGAATTAAACGTCACTGAGCAGTAATAAAAACCTCGAGGTTTGTCCCTGACATTCTGATTTTTCACGGACGCAAAGCACTTCGAGCACTTTAACGGAATGGATGACGTCTAACTACACTACTGGCCATTAAAATTGCAACATCACGAAGATGACGTGCTACAGACGCGAAATTTAACCGACGGGAAGAAGATGCCGTGATATGCAAATGATTAGCTCTTCAGAGCATTCACACAAGGTTGGCGCCCTACAACGTGCTCAGATGAGGAAAGTTTCCAACCGATTTCTCATACACAAACAGCAGTTGACCGGCGTTGCCTGGTCAAACGTTGTTGTGATGCCTCATGCAAGGAGGAGAAATGCGTACCATCACGTTTCCGACTTTGATAAAGGTCGGATTGTAGCCTATCGCGATTGCGGTTTATCGTATCGCGACATTGCCTCTCGCGTTGGTCGAGATCCATAGACTGTTAGCAGAATATTGAATCGGTGCTTATCACTAGCAGTCGAGATGACAGGCATAAGATGCCTGTCATCGTGCAGCCACGTCTCGATCCCTGAGTCATCAGATGGGGACGTTGGCGAGACAACGACCATCTGCACGAACAGTTCGACACCGTTTGCAGCAGTATGCTACATCAGCACAGAGAACATGGCTGCGGTTACCCTTGACGCTGCATCACAGACAGGAGCGCCTGCGGTGGTGTACTCAACGACGAACCTGGGTGCACGAATGGCAAAACGTCATTTTTTCGGATGAATCCAGTTTCTGTTTACAGCATCATGATGGTCGCACCCCTGTTTGGCGACATCGCGGTGAACGCACATTTGAAGCGTCTATTCGTCATCACCCGGGGTGACGAAACCCTACATTTCAGCAGGATAATGCACGACCGCATGTTGCAGGTCCTGTACGAAGCCTTTCTGGATACAGAAAATGTTCGACTGCTGCCCTGGCCAGCACATTCTCCAGATTTATCACCAATTGAAAACGTCTGGTCAATGGTGGCCGAGCAACTGGCTCGTCACAATACGCCAGTCACTACTCTTGATGAACTGTCCTATCGTGTTAAGGCTGCATGGGCAGCTGTACCTGTACACGCCATCCAAGCTCTGTTTGACTCAATGCCCAGGCGTATCAACGCCGTTATTACGGCCAGAGGTGGTTGTTCTGCGTTTTGATTCCTCAGGATCTATGCACCGAAACTGCGTGAAAATGCAATCACATGTCAGTTCTAGTATAATATATTTGTCAAATGAATACCCGTTTATCATCTGCATTTCTTCTTGCTGTAGCAATTTTAATGGCCAGTACTGTAGCACACTATTAAACAAAAGTAAAGCATAAGTAATGGATTGTAGATTAATTAAATCAGGCGATGATAAAGCAAGGGCGTGAAACACTGAAATCAGATGAATTTTGCTATTTGAGCAGTAAAATAACAGACGACGGCCACACCAGAGGTAATACAAAAAGCTCAAAAATGGCTGTGACCACTATGGGACTTAACATCGGAGGTCATCAGTTCCCCTAGACTTAGAACTACTTATACGTTACTAACCTAAGAACATCATGCACGTCCATGCCCGAGGCAGGATTCGAACCTGCGACCGTAGCGGTCACGCGGTTCCAGACTGAAGCGCCTAGAACCACTCTGCCACACCGGCCGGCAATACAAAAAGCTGACTGGCAATAACAAGAAACGCGTTTCTAAGTAGAGACATTTATTAACATTGAAGTCTCTTTCTGAACCTATTTGTCTAGAGTGTAATCTTGTATCCAAGTGAAATGTGAACACTGAACAGTCCAGACTAAAAGAGAATAATAGCTTTACAAATGTTGTGCTAAAGAAAAGGACACATGTAACAACTAAAGAAGAGGTACAGAATCGAATTACGGACGAAAATTTATGGCGCAACTTTAATAACAGAAGGGATTGCGTAGTAAGAAGGCATCTGTTAGCACGAGACATCCTGGGGCATAAATATCTCTTCAATTTGGTAATGGGGAGAAGTCTTACGAATAGGAGGTCAAGGATTGATTTCAGTAAGGAGAGTGAAATACAGTGACGGAAAAAATGACAACACCAAGAAATAGTAAATGATTAGTAATGAAATTAAGATGCTACATTTGTCTATGTAACACATTAAAGTAATTAACACCGCAAGATCACATGTTAATGGAAACGCGAGATAAACCATTGGAAATTTGAAAGGCTGGTACATTAATAACATACGTGTTGAATAGAAGAAAGAAGCAAGCAGGCAAATATGCTTGTATTATGTTGTAGAGATGCTGGATGTCAGCTTGTGCGACGGAGTTCCATGCTTGCTGCACTTTGTCAGTCAATACAGGGACGGCCGGCCGAGGTGGCCGAGCGGTTCTAGGCGATTCTATGGTCGCAGGTTCGAATCTTGCCTCGGGCATGGATGTGTGTAATGTCCTTAGGTTAGTTAGGTTTAAGTAGTTCTAAGTTCTAGGGGACTGAAGACCTCAGATGTTAAGTCCCATAGTGCTCAGAGCCCTTTGAACCATTTGAATACAGGGACGGTTAATGCTGGTTGTGGATCACGCTGCAGTTGTCCGATGAAGTCTCGAATGTGCGCGATTGGACATACGTCTTGTGATCGAGCAGGCCAAGCCAACATGTCAACACATTGTAGAGTATGTTTGATTACAAGAGGGCTATGTGAGCAAGCGTTATACTGTTGGCAAACACCCCCTGCAAAGCTGTTCATGAATGGCAGTACAGACTGACGTACAGATTTGCTGTCAGGTTGTGTGGGATAACCACGACAGTGCTCCTGCTGTCATGTCAAATCGCAGCCCAGACCTTAACTCCAGATGTAGGTCCAATGTCGCTTGTCACGTAGGACCACCACTACCTCCCGATTTCTGAAATGCACTGAAAGAGCTTCGTCCGCCATAGACGGTACACGACTTCTGTACCCCCTCGAAAGCTAACTGTCGGCTCCTCCATTTCCTCAGTTCAGAAGGAGTTCCACTGAATTGTTTACCATTCCTATCTTCCAACCAATGCAGGTCAAAAGCAGAATGTAGACATCTACATCGACCATTTGCAGCACCCGTTTATGGCACTTCTGCAAGGTTCTTCAATACTGGGCGTCATGGGGAAACTACTCACTCTTGAAATCAGGTTAGCCACGCATTTTGGAAAATTGAAGAAAGACTGGTCCATCACGACCAGGAACAAAAAACCTTCGCTATAACCGAAGCAACCGCGGCAACTACAACTGTGACAGGTGCAAACACACACGGGCGGCCAGGACGCAGCATGTTGCACGATGTCTATAGAATTTGCTGTTTCTGGAGTCTTGCAAGCTATTTAACATGACAATCCACTTTAGGCTCTCCCGTGGCCAGCGCAGTCGCCTGGACGCAGTACTATACTGGACCGTTTTGTTATATTACTGGTTAACGGACCATCGAAACGCGTCATTAGGTATGGAACACAATTCCCAGCGTCCAACCAATGCGCTGTCTCGGTAAGTGTGGCGCTTTTTGATGGGAGAAACATCTTGAAAATGGGGAGTGTGACAGTTATTTTTGTTTTAGGTGCCGTCTTACATAATATACCTACATTAAATTATTATTTGAGTAAACTAAGGTGCAAAATTTTTTGTAGTTGTTTTTGGACCTGATTAAGTCCAATTTTGCTCCAGTGCCGACATATTGGGTATGCAAGGCGAATGACTGAGTCAAGTGCCAGAATATAATCTTACATGCTGACAATGTGAACTGGGTCCGATGGATCTTGGTCAGTTGGCATTAAACCTTCCAACTCACCAGTAATGAAAAATACACCCACCCTTTCTTTTCTGAAGGCTTGTCAGATGCCACCAGAGTTATCAAAAGCACGCTTACGTTGCTTACATTCACGTTACTACATCGTGATGGTTTTGGGATATGGCCTGCATGTTTTGTTGCCATTCTGTTTCAAACCACCCATGTCCTATACGCGTAATGATTGACCACCAAACACCACCACCACCACCACCACCACCACCACGGATTTGATACACACAAACTACTCCGAAAGAACCCTTTGTTCACTGAGGTCATAGAATTATTTTCTTCCATTTGCGGACCAATGTCTTACATAGTAAGTGATGAATATTGAGCACACGTTGCAAGTGCGCAGTTCGAGACTTAATTGGAGTTCTGAACGTGTGAGCGGCACTGGCGAAATTCTCATCCGACCTCTTTAACACGCCAAAATCTCGTTAGATACCCTCAAGGCGCCGAAGAATCCGGAACTTGAAACTGGTACATCCGACAATGACCACGGAGAATCTTGCAGATGAATAGTGTGGAACTGCACTGGCTTCCGTAAAATGCTACCAGCGGAATCGATCGTTTCCTCTGAACAAAACAGTGTGGGCCAGCGCCTTCCTCAAACTAGTATCATCCACAATTTCTATGGCGCCCATTCCGCGCCACTGTAAAACATTCCGCAATTCTTTTGTTTAATCAGATATACCGCATTACGTGTTTAGGTGAGCAGCGGGATCCGTATATTTCAGGTAGGTTGTCGTCGTCTTCAGTCTGAAGGATAGTTTGACGTAGTTCCCCATGCTAGTAAGTCCTGTGTAAGCCTCTTCATCTCTACATAACTACTACAACCCACATCCAGTGGACCCTGCTCATTGAATTGGATTATGGGGCTCCAGATCCTTTTTACAAAAGCTATGGCCTTTTTTCTCGCAATTCGATTCTCTTCTTGTGTGAACCGTTTATCGTCCACGTTTGAATTTCGTGCGAGTCTAAACTCTAAATACCTTCAGTAAATACTTACAATATTTAAATTTGTATTCTACGTCAGTAAAATATTTTTATGAACTCTTTTCTTGCTACTGCCAGTCTGCATCGGAGGTTTAGAGTTATAACGACGTATTTACAAAACTGGGCATTTTGACATACCTGCTTCATCACTATCTTAGTGTTAAACCTGGGGGACCTGTTAAATGAATGTAAACACACCCTCATAACCACGAGGTATCACGATTATCAGCAACGTGAATTTGGTGGGAGCAGTGAAAAGTGTTACGAGTGTTGCAAGATTTCTTTTGCCATTGTCTCAAAACATGCATTTTGTCGTTACTACTCTAAACCCCTGTATATGTCCACTACTTCGGTCATCGTCAGTAACTTTATTACTTTTGATGCCAAATAGCAAAATGCGTCCGCTACTTCTAGAGCAGGATATCCTAACACAAATCCCTCAGCATCGCCTGATTCACAATGACTACATTCCATTACTCTTGTTTTACTGTTGTTGACACAATGTATGACCCCTTTTCGAGCACTACCCATTCTGTTCAAATGCTCTTTACATTCTGTGCACTCTTCGACAGAATTATGTCACGGACAAACCTGAGAGTTTTTATTTCTCCTCCCTGAACATCAATTACCTTTCCAAATGTCTCTCTTTCGTTTACTGCTTGCTCGGTGTACATACTGAATTAATACCTGCCTCCACCCTTCTCAAACCCTGTTGCTCTTTCATGTCTTTCACTCTTAACTGGAGTCTGATTTCTGTGAGTCGTAGATAACCTTTCGCACCCTGTATTTTAACCCTTTTACCTTCATAATTTCGAAGAGTAGACTATAGTCCAGTACAGACTGTCAGATCTTTCGTACATCCGCCATTCTTCAGCCCACCTTCCGAGAAAGGTTATGGGCCGGAAACGGGATGGGAAGTGGTGGTGAAGCACCTGCTGGACACACAGGGCAGCACTGCAGAGCCGACAACGGCGCCGCTGAGCGGACAGACGCGACAACGCTGGGCCGCGCATCGCAGCGGAAACACTGGCCGCTCCAGCGACCAATGCCCGCAGGCCGGCAAAAAAGCCGGCCACGGTCCGCTTTGTGCAGCCGCAGCCGCTCCGGTGCACCTGCGAGCCTGCCAGACTGCGTGGTACCGCCCAGCGGGCCTCGTAAACACGCTAGCGCGGCCCACTTGCCTTGACAAATTCATTAGCTTCCCATATGCCGGCGTCGTTTCTGCTCGGTGGCGCACACACACACACACACACACACACACACACACACACACAGAGAGAGAGAGAGAGAGAGAGAGAGAGAGAGAGAGAGAGAGAGAGAGAGAGAGAGAGAGAGAGAGAGAGAGAGAGAGAGAGAGGGGGGAGGGGGGAGATATTAGTTATTTATCGACAGGGCGACGTAATGGGAAGACTCATTTCACCAGCCACTACGTTGTTGTAAGATCCATACTGTGGGGTGAAGTGGCACTACGGTATCAGGCGAATAGAAATTGTCTATGCCTTTTAAAACGGGACAAATACCTTCTCAAAGATATTTGGCTGTGTATCAGAACCTAATGGAACCACAAATAGCGCCTATCATATCAACATACGAAGACTTTTTGCCGCTGTATGCCTACTACCAAACATCTTGCACGACAGTGGCACTCCCTTGGTGCGCACCACAAAGTTCTGTATCACCCTGGTCGCCTCAGCTTAACCCCACACGGTTTCAACTGCACCTATATGAAACTTCCTGGCAGGTTAAAACTGTGTGCCGGACCGAGACTCGAACTCGGGACCTTTGCCTTTAGCGGGCAAGTGCTCTACCAACTGCGCTTCCCAAGCACGACTCACGTCCCGCCCTCACAGCTTCATATCAGCGCACACTCCGCTGCAAAGTGAAAATCGCATTCTGGAAACATCCCCCAGGCTGTGGCTAAGCCATGTCTCCGCAATATCCTTTCTTTCACGAGTGCTGGTTCTGCAGGGTTCGCAGGAGAGCTTCTGTAAAGTTTGGAAGGTAGGAGACGAGATACTGGCAGAAGTAAAGCTGCGAGGACGGGGCGTGAGTCGTGCTTGGGTAGCTCAGTTGCCCGCGAAAGGCAAAGGTCCCGAGTTCGAGTCTCGGTCCGGCACACAGTTTTACTCTGCCAGGAAGTTTCATATCAGCGCACACTCCGCTGCAGAGTGAAAATCTCATTCTGCACCTATATGTCTTATAATTGTGACTCACACCAAAGAAGTTGTGGTGCGGTCCAGGACATCGACCACATCGTTTTGAACTGCCCACTGCGATCACGCGACAGCTTATTTACTACACTGCTTGGTGATTCGAGGGCAACTTCCCACCAAAATACAGACAATCCTTACAATGAATCTACCACTGAACTGTTTATCGGCTGAACAAATACTGATTTGTAACTTGACGTAATTATTCTATCACACTCTAGGAATGTGAGTCGTGTGTGTGTGTGTGTGTGTGTGTGTGTGTGTGTGTGTGTGTGTGTGTGTGTGTGTGTAAACTTGCTCCACTCATTAAATTGAAATGAGCGTTAACATGCAACTTTGCAGCTTCAATATTGTTTGCCTGTTGGAAAGCGTGTTTACCACAACGTGCGGCAGACTTGCACATTGAATACTCGGAGCTCTGTTTGTTGATTGCGTGGCGGTAAGATGTATCGATCACATCTTTGGAGGATACAACTTGATAGATCACTTTCAAAGCAGGGTCGAAGCGTCCAAGCAAGCGTTTGCTCTGTTTTGACCCAGTTTACGGATTTATTTGTTTGCAGCCAGCCACTCTTGTCAGTGGAAAAAGCATTTGCTTGTCGGAATCGCAGCTTCAAACACGAATCAGTGATATGGACTTCCAATCTGCGTGTGAGAAAATTATCAACAAATACGTGGTCGGTCAGAACTACAGAATCCGTTGCCGCATATGTAATAGCAGTACAATGATGGTCGCATGTGATGTTGCCTTGTATCCACAAGTGTTACTATAATGTGTAACATGTGTATGTCAAGTTGGCTGATTGTATCCGGTTCGAAGGCCACCAAAGTCTAGGTTTCATTGGCTTCCTCAAATTCCTTAAGGTTAATGCCAGAATGGTTCCTCTGAATAGGAGTTTGTGCTCCGTCTGTTTTCGTCGTCGACAAGTTACGTCTTAATCTTTCTTACTTCCCCATCTTTTATCGTTAATTTGCTGGCCTATCGTACTTATATTTCCTACCCTTTAAGCAACCTGCAATGTGTGTAAAAGAGAGCAAAAGTATTAACTGCTTGCTCAGTGTACACACTGCTTTAGCTCTGTTTTACACGCGACCCCATCAGGCCCCAAATTATCAGCTAATGCTATTGTTTTGGAAATTAAAGTTCCACAGCCGTACTTTGCTTGCACTTTATTTGTAAATTTGTCTGCAACTTGTTTCGGGCTCGCAGTGCCAACCTCAAGCAATCGCTCATTAATGTATACAGCCAAGGCGCCGGGCTGGAATCTGACAAATAATGGTCGCAGCTACATTAGACATTCATTTAGTGTTAACGCTGCTTTAGTATCACACACGTTCGTTTCGTCCCTGTCGAAAGTAAGAACTCTCTGCTACACTAAACTATAACTTCTTGTTCGTTTTTAGTAGGCTGTAACGTATCATATAAATAAGAACTCCAGGGAACATTCAACGTTATCCACAGAACCAAAATGGGAATTTTCATTTCAGCAACAAAAGAAAAGATTGTTTATACTGATAAAGGTTTTAGTAGTACAATCTCCTGACGGCTTAAAGACAAATACGAAATATTCCGAACAGAGCTGAAGCAGAAAATTTACCAAAGTGTCAGTTTATCCGGCTCAAGAGACTATTAACCTTCCAAATACAGATATATACTTTTTCCATTGACTGTGTTTCTTACTAACAGAAGAAGTCGTAACCTTGTTCTTACCGTAGTTCACTGCATAAATGCCATCCACTAGATCTAACAAAATGGTTCAAATGGCTCGGAGCACTATGGCACTTAACATCTGAGGTCATCAGTCCCCTAGAACTTAGAACGAGTTAAACCTAACCAACCTAAGGACATCACACACATCCATGCCCGAGGCAGGATTCGAACCTGCGACCGTAGCAGCAGCGCGGTTCCGGATACTAAATCTAACACTCATGCACATATAATAGTAGTTACAATAAACCAAATCCGCGTCCACGGTTAATCAATAATTCCACGTCATGTCAACATAAAAAAATAGAACCAAATCAGTAGTTTAAATCAATCTGTCCGCCCGTACCACGTTTATACTACGTGCATGAAGAGGAAAGAACTGTTTCCAACAGAAAAACGTTGTATCTTTGAAGTAAGGTCTATGTAGTATGCATCAGCTGTGCGGCACATGCTCGATGCTGGTAGATATATATATTGACACTTTATAATTTATAGTGATCAATTATGTGGGCCATAGGCAACGAAAATGGAAGCTGCCGTGTAGGTGTTAGCAATAATACCGTCTATACTGCCGCAATAGCTGAAGAATCATTTTTCGAGAAAACTTTCCCTGAACTACCATTCACTGTGACGAACTGTGACAAACATTGTTTCCCACCACCTGGTCACTGCGCCACTGCCCGTTATCACGGTAAGAAATCAAATGTGACATCTGCATGCCCCATCTGAAGATTAAATTTGAAACACCTGAAACCCTGTTTATGGGAAACAATAATTCGCAAGTGTTTAGGTTGCAGTCATCTAATATTTATATTCACATATTAATTGTATTATGTGTGTTAACTCGCGTATGTTTTGCTAGCTGGATGTGGATTGTATCATCCCCAACTACTACGATTTTCAACTGTTGGTGTGTTTCCTAGCAGCAGACCACGATCCAAAAAAACATCACTGCAAACAGTGGCATAGGATACAAACAGTGGCATAGGATACAAATAACTGCGTCGAGTTATGACCACCCTGGCGAGTAATGAGCTTACAACTAACCCAGTGGCTCCATGAAACATCCGCTAACAGTGAACCTTAAAGAACGTGAAGCTTGCTTGAATATTACGAATGGTCCCGGTTTTTACAACTGTGCCCTCTTGTATGCTAGGAATAAGGGACAGCCACAATTCTGAGTGGTAACGCATGTGCGTCGTTTGAGATGAGCTGCAGGCCGTCGTCCATTTGATGGCTCGCCTTAATTTAACTGCTTGTAATGACCCCAACTGCTCTTGCCGCTGCCGCCAACAATTTTCTTATTGAGACTACGCTGTTCCCTCATTTCTGGCTTCCGCCACCAACACCGCGGAGCAACGGCCGAACACGACGAAGTTCAATTTCGCGACATTGCCTTTTCTACAAGGTCAGACCTCACGACGAGCATATTTTTCTATCTTATGCAACACCACTATCTAGGCTCTATGCATTTTACGAGAGCGAAAGATCTTAAATCGATGCGTTGCTAGTAGAACACGGCCACTTTGGCGTAAGGGGCAATAACTGCACCGACCAGCAATCACACTCATTACTACAGACATACTGCAGTTAAAGTCAGAAGAAGTCACGTCGCTACCAACGAAAAGGAGATACCTATTAATACCGTGGTCAAATTGGTATTACTGTGCAGTTGCAATTAAATCCTGTATTTTCTGTAGTGTGGAAAATATAAAAAACACAAGGTTATATCAGTATATTCAAATTTGTTAAAAGCTTCTCACTCTCAAAGTTCTTTCAAGTACCAAACCTGCGAATCTATCGGAGTTCATCAAATTTTGTCAACGTAATCTATTTTAACTTTGGACGTGACTGGATTTTAATTTGATTAGTTTCTCAGATTCAGTAGTTTATTAATGATGAAGTTTAATGACACAAATTTTCAAAATTTCCACTATGTTCATGTCCTTTGTGTAAATAACTAGGCGTTTAATTTTCTTTCTCATGCCTTTTAAAAATGAATTACTTGGTTGTATGGACTACTCGAATTGAAATCCGATTCTCTTCAGGGACTCTCAGTTCCCGAGCTAATTAGCTGTTCCGTTTTTGACATTATAACCAACATACGTAAATAGCTGCACTGCACTGTAGTTTAAGAGAGCGATGCGGCGATATGTATGTCAAGAGACGCAGAAGGCTGGCTTGGTTTCGCAAAAATGAGGAGAGAAATAACAACTAACCATTCCGGTAGCTGTCTGCAATGAGGTACATTAAATTAATGGAAGTGTCATGGAAGAAGGGAGATTTCGAGGTCGCTTCCGTCGAGAAGGTGGAGGGATGTTACAGTTTAATTTATCGACCCTGAGAACATTACAGACGTCACAGCAGTTTAGTATGTAGGCGATGAGGCACGAATCTACCTTTGTCTACTGAATGAACCTTTCTAATACTGGCCTAACATGGGCAGGGAACAAGACTAAAAAACCGGAATAAAAATGTGAATCATTAAACAATGAGCAAAAACGTAGCGATGTTATAATTCTGTATTATCGAAACACTGCTAAAACACTACATTTGCAACTACTTCCACACGTGTTCGTGTGTCCGCACAGTCTACGGTCACTGAATCCGATGCTTCATTTACCATAACACTATCTCTGAAAATAGTGAACAACTCGGAGGAAATGCGATCAACTTAAAACTTTTCTTCCCGTTTTTAAGAGCCAATTAAGTGACAAGTACGTCATTCTCTCGCTCATCAGAAGAGGGAGAGGGCTGGCTCCAGTCTTTCTGTTTTCGGTGTCGTACTGCCCATAATTTTAATGTTGTGCCCTAAGCACTCATGCTCCATTTTTTAAAAATTCTGATTGCACTTTGTTTAATCACATTTTAATAAAATCGTGGAAGTTTCACTTCAATACTCTAGTTTTCTTTACGATGTTTCTCAGAATGAATTGACACACACACACACACACACACACACACACACACACACACACACACACTTCAAAATATGTACTTCAGTTGTATTCGATTTGTACAGTTCTCGCAGATAAGCACAATCTAAAGCGAAAGCATGTTGTATACAGCACTCATCCTAACAATGCAAAGCATTTATTTTACAGTGTGTCCATTAATTGTCTATGCAACTCTGGACTTTAATATCTTTAAAACGGTACAGGAGAAACCGTAGATACGATAGTGAAACTGAATTTTCAACACAATATGGAAGAGTGTCACAGCCCCAACCTATTATTCTGGCTTGGCATTTTTCACGTAATTGTAGTCATAAACAAGAGCAAGTTGCCCATCTTTTTCAGGCGCCACCGTGGACTATGTAGGGCAGAGGTCAGGAAATAGGAAATAACACGATTAACATTGCAAAAAGTGTTGCGTATCAGGTTTCGCCTTTGTGCCTACAAGCTGCAACTGACTCAAGTACTAAAAGCCGAAAGACAAACCTCGGCACCAACAGTTTACAGTGGATACGCTAACCAAAACCCTGGCACAAATAAGGCCTTTTTTGAATGACTTGTTTCTCCGACGAGTCAACTTTTCAAGGGTACGGCAAATTGTTGGTCATAGCATTCCCATATGGAGATTAGACTGCCATGTTACACGTGAAATGGAAAGAGAAAGGCTCGAGTTCTGTGTGTGCTTCTGACTGATGTTCGTCTGCATTACTGGTCCATTCCTTTTCTGGGAGTCCATCTCCAACATCTAGATTCGCAAAAGCTGGATGTGTCAGAACTGGAACACGTGCAACCTTCCATATTGCAGTAGGATATATTACTAAACGTTCGTCACATTCTGAATGAAAACTTTCCAGACAGCAGGAATGCAAAAGATGATCCGATTGACCAAGATCACTTGACACCATTGGGCTTCTTCCAATTGGGTTTTGTTAAGGATCAGGCGTACCAAACCAAGGTTACACACCCAGACGACTTGATTACACACCTTTGCATTTGAACACGTCGCCACAGTCCCAGCGGCGTACATGGAGAGACTGATAGCCAGTGGAAGTTGTCCACGCCACTAGGAGGTACACACACTGACTTTTATGAATGACGAACAAAATATTACGATCTGCCTTGTTACACGTTGAATAACCATGTGATACTATCTAGTACAGTTACCATCGTTTCAAGTGGTGAAGATAACATACGGACGACACCCTGTATTTCTTACGTTAGCACGATTGGAAAGCTGGGCACGGCTTTGGGAAACAGCGCCCCAAGCGGCGGCAAGAAAACCGTGGAGCGGAACGTTGCCGGCAACCAGAGAGATCTGCTGGGGGGGCGTGGCAGCTTTCATTCCCAGCATTTTGAGCGGCGACATGCTGGGGAAGAGCGCCGCAGGCCGGCCGCGATTGGCAGACCGCGAAAGGCAACCGGAGCCCAGCCCGGGGCCCGCTGCGATAAACTTTGTTTCCCCTCCCGCGCTCTGCATCCGACAACGCAGTGGCGATCACACATCTCGAGAACGGCGACATTACGCGATCCCACACTTATCTGTATGGCATCGAGGAAGTTCATTATCACAGTCCAGAATGCCGCGAAGTTTAAAAACTATGATGCAGCACTGACTAAGTGAAGCGTTGTTTTATCCGTGACGGCTGTGGTTTAAACAGCGTGGCTGTGGTAATCACTACGTAACACTGAAAACTGCCATTTCAATTTTATTTGAAGGTGTGACTGTGCCAGGTTGTCCACTGGAGTAACTTCGCAACTGCGTGACTAGCTCTAAGAATACTTGACTAACAGAACACAGGACACTGAACTCGACGGCGATTTCATTTTAACGAGGAAATACAGAAAGAATTCGACAAATATCGGCATGCTGTAATGAAATGTGGGACTGTATGTAACAATGATTGAGTCTTATAGTACCCGGTTACAAGACTAATGGTGAACATATAGAGCGCGTCATATTGTAGAGGCCTGCACGTATTTAGGGTAATATTAATGAACTCATTTGAAATGGGACGACCCCATAGAATCATCAACCTGCTGAAAGTTTTGTAAAGTGCGATGCACCTGCAAAATGAACTTTATAGAAGCTGGTGTAACCAATTCTACAGCGCCTGGAAAAATAAGTTGCGAAGCATCCAGAAGGGGACGAGGAAACGAAAGTTCATGGTTTGAGAAGGTATGTGAGGTTATTTGAGTGATTACAAGACAAAGTCAAATTTACAAAAGAACTTGACGTCATGCGGCCAGTTATCAGTATGACTTTGCATCCCGTCTGGACTGGATGCATGCGTCGCGTCAGTTAGGAAGGGTATAGAAGCCATTGTTATCGTCTCTTGAGTCAAGCTGACAAATATTGTTCAAATGGCTAAGCACTACCTGAGGTCATCAGTCCCCTAGACTTAGAACTACTTAAACCTAACTAACCTAAGGACATCACACACATCCATGCCCGAGGCAGGATTCGAACCTGCGACCGTACCAGTCGCTCGGTTCAGGACTGAAGCGCCTAGAACCGCTCGGCCACCGCGGCCGGCCATTCCTATGTATTTCGCAGTAGATAGAGCATGCATATATTAAGATGGTGCACAAGTTCGTAGCGTTTTTGCTTTGCATATTGTTATTCCGGTTGATATGGGTTTATTTAACGATTGTCATTTTTTATTTGTAGTTCAGTGTTGCCATCTGAGTTTAAATGTTGTCTGTCATTCGGAGATAGTGAGTGGAGCTGTGGACACTAGAAAATGGAATGTCAATGGAGAAATCTGAACATTTCCAACATATTCTTCTGTTTGAGTTCAATAAAGCATTGACAGCACCGGAGGTAGCCAGAAATTTTTACGCCGTGTATAGGGACAATGCCGATGGACATGACGTCAAGAAAGGGTTTGATCGTTTAAAGGGGGATCGTCTAGACATTGAATCTTCATGTTCAAGAAGACCTTCGGGGTTTGATGAAGGACATTTACACGCATTAATCCACAATGGTTCACGTCACAGCATTCGAGAACTGGCAAATACGATGAGTTGTGATCATTCCACAATCGTGCGACATTTGCAAGTAATGGAGTAAGTTCAAAAATCAGGCGTATTGGTACCACATACTCAAAGCCAAAATCACAAAATTCAGCGGGTGGTCATATGTACATCTCTGCTTACTTGTCATCAGTTGGCTCATTAAAAACATTTGCCAATTCTACCCTGTGTTGTCACTGGTGGCGAAAAATGCTATCTTTATGCTAACACAAAGGGACAGGAGGTGTGGCTGAGCCCAAATAAAGCATTAACACCCCGCACAAAGACTTGCGCGCATCCACAAAAGAATGTTACGCCTCTGGTGGAACAGCGGCGGTGGGGTGTACTACGAACTGCCTTCCCCAAGGGGTTACCATCATCACTGCTGGTATTTATTGTCAACAACTGAGACGTCTTTCAGATGCAATCCACGAACAACAGCCGGGGAGACAGCGTGAAGTGATGCAACTCCACGATAACGCCGGCTTGCGTTCTGCTGAACTGACCAAAAGAGCTGTACAGCAAAGTCATTCCGCAAGCGCTCTGTTCACCTGATATTGTGCCTTCAGATTTTCACCTTTTCCGCTCTGACGACCAACCTTCAAGGAACTTCCTTTCCGGATGAAAATCCACTCCGAACATGGCCCGACGAGTTGTTCTCAAAACGATGCGCTTTCTACACTCGCGGAATCGGAAAGTTAGTCCGGAGTTGGCAGACTATTGCAAATAGTGAAGGGAGTATGTTACTGATACTCAACTCTGTTACGTTTATCTGTTTTGTTTATTAAACTTACGGAAAAGACGCTACGAATTTGGTCACCAAGAGCGTATTGCAATTCGGTGTGGAGTGAAGGCATGTGCGTAGCAATGTGGGCCAGCTCAGTTTCCCCACTATGCGCCAGGGATCACACACAATGTCGTGTCGGCGCACGGGGCAGCACGCGTGCCTCCGCAGCCTTTCCGGTCGGCTTGGCTTGGCTTTATATATCGCGGGAGCGCCCGCAGCTCGTGTTTGGGAAGAACGAAAATAGGCCCCCGGCTGCGCCTCAAGGGTCAATTGCCTTCGAGATTGAAAAATCTCACGTCAATGGCCCAATCAGTCGCTGATAGAGTGAAGCTCGCTTGGCGCACCCGCCGGGCGAAGGATATTTCTACACAACAGAAAGGAAATGGCAGATAGGGGAGAGTTCCAGCAACCCGGGAAAACTTCGAGCAAGTGTCAAAACTACTACGTCACTGAAGTTTAAATTGGCAATACCGCTTCGGCTCTGAAGTCGAAGACCAGCAAACCAATACTAGTAAACGTAGTTTTGTCTCTGACAAACGATTTTATAAAGTAACTACGGTACTTTCAATGACTTCAAACACTTTCAGTGTAAATTCCTCCAGCGTAACAAACTTGGCAACACGATATTAAGTGAAATGAGCATACCAAATGTGACTCAGTTTAAATACAAAAACTTATGTTCTACAGTAGTTGATTCTTACGCATATTTCAGTGTCCAACACAGGCTACTTTCAACAGAAAACTATCTTCGCAGTAATCAGCATTGTGATATCGAATTCCGGAGACGTATCAGTAAGTTGCCATTATAGGTTAGTAAGTGGAGGTATCAGTAACAGCAACCTTGTTACATCACAAGGCATTGCCGTTCATTACGCCCAAACAACTAGTGACCACGCCGCGTAACTTTTCGCAACACCTATTATGTCTGTAACTCTACATCTAAAATTGTGGCACAGTCGCATACGTCACCTGTAAGCCAAGTATCAGCATTTAATGGGTTATACTTTAAGCATGAGAATAACCACACAAGTAGTGTTTAACAATAATCATCATCATGTACTGCATTATGGCCCTTTAAATCCTAAACAAGAAAAAAATGAAACCATCACATTACGAAAGGAAGAGAAACCAAAAATAGGGCAGTTCAGCTGTCCCTACCTCTGTGTTTTTGTAAAGCCCACGACGCCATCAAATACCACACACACACGAGATTTTCATATTCTCTCTCTCTCTCTCTCTCTCTCTCTCTCTCTCTCTCTCTCTGAGCAAACTATTAGACCTACAGAAAAAATTACCAGGACCTTCCTGTAGGAAGTATAAAGTGGTTAAATTGTTTACTGGGATGCATTTTCGCCAGAGGCCATAGGTTCAAATGGCTCTGAGCACTATGGGACTTAACATCTTAGGTCATCAGTCCCGTAGAACTTAGAACTACTTAAACCTAACTAACCTAAGGTCATCACACACACATCCATGCCCGAGGCAGGATTCGAACCTGCGACCGTAGCAGTCCCGCCGCTCCGGACTGTAGCGCCTAGAACCGCACGACCACCGCGGCCGGCGGAGGCCATAGGTTTCGGATTATTGAAAGATATTGTACAACGTGACGTTCAAATGCGCTTTTCCTCAGTAACTCAAACTGTACCCTCTAGCGAAAACTTATTCCAGTATAAAATCTGCGTCAGATGTCCTACAAAACTGTTCTGTTAATTTTTCCTGTAGGATTAATAGATTGCCCCTTGTGAGCGAGAGAATACGAAAATCCTGCACAAGGTATTTGAAGGTGTTGCGGGCTGCATAAAACCTAGTGGCAGGGGCAGCTGAATAACGCTGCCCGTTACAAAGAAAAGAGTCAGTCAGTCACAACATAGGAGATATCTACTGCACATGGTTGTCTATTGTTGCCGGGCTCTGGCTTCATCTTCCACAGCTATCGGCTGCACATGTTTGTGATCTGTTAATACTAGATCCATCGCGTCCTTTGACGTATCATTGGCCGTTTTCCAGTAGGACGAGAATGGACGACACTATATGGGAGGGATCTATCAGGTCGAAGGATGTGGCCAAACCACTGAAGCCTCTTCTGGCCTAATATTTGGTCAATGTTCGCCCTTCGAAACGCTAGAACAGATCGTCTTTCGTTGTTTGTTCCCACTGACTTTCCGTGGTACAGTAGACGGGGCTGGGTCCACAGATCTTGTCAAGTACCTTCCTCTCGAGGGTCAGATTGCTTCTTCAGTTCTCGCTGACGTCATCCTGGTGGTCACACAAGTGGTGAACAATATAAAATGAAAGGATCGTTAAATACCAACAATAACAGCTAGTGACGTAAAACTAGTATCATTAAAATGATCAAAATAGCACGAGCAAAGTAGACTTCGCGAGCACTCCAACTCACTGTATATCTGCACGTCCAACAGCTAAAATCTTCGAAGTAATGCAACTCCCTCGGAAATTTAACGACTCAGCGGAAAATGAACCAACGGTGAAAGCCGTTAGCAGCGTCAGTCAATTACTTGTCCTAAACTTTCCCCACGCATTCTACGTTAGGTTTTATATACTAAAGGCCGTAACAGTCGAGGAACGCGGAAAAGAACTCAACGATCGATCGTTGTTGTCGCCCATCCCTCCTTCCCCTTTCCACCGACCACTCCGCAACGGATCATCTTAATTTCAAGGCGAACCACGGCTTGGGCAGGTTGCCAAACTCCCAAATGTCAACAGCTCTCCCCTCCAGTTTTACACGGCACGTGTCCGCAAAAGGCTCAGCGATTTCAAATTCGCGTGACCCACATTTTGATCGCCTAGAGGAAAGCTTTAAGCTTCATTTGGGCTGCAATAATGACTCTCTGAATACAGCCGCACCGATAATGGGTTTTCGGTGGCTAACGCGAAACCGAACACGAATCGTTAATGGAACGCTGAATGAACGTACCAGATGACAATGGTTTCCGTCTACAAGGCAATCTCTTGTGCCAACGAACATAGCTGTTTTGTTCCGTAGAATACTTACAATAGCGAAAGTAATACGATTAACGACAGTTTTCTGTATCTCCTGACACTCCGACCTTATGAATGTCATGGGAACTGTTTTAAGACAATGTTTCTAGAATATACTTTAATACCATCACTGGCTATTTAACGTTCTAAAATTCCTTTCGGGTAACATGGCTGTGCATTAATTACTGAGAATTAACGTAATTTTGCTTTATATAGGCTATAGTTTCGTACATTCAGTGGTTTAATTTTTGTCATAAATCAGCTTACTCCATAGTACCACGGAATAATAATATTAACATGAGTGTCACCTATCCCTAAATGACCGTGTCTCTCTCTCTCTCTCTCTCTCTCTCTCTCTCTCTCTCTCTCTCTCTCTCTCTCTCACGTTTCGAATGTATGAACGATTTATCAGAACCTCTCTGCTACAACAAAGTAATTATGCATTTATTTCATTTATTTTTCTGCAGAAGTTTACAAGTACAAGCTCCGTCTAACGCACCTTCTGTAACTACAAGTGGTTCTGTGTGACGTACACTGTCAATCAATGACTTCCATTAAACTGGCTTTCCAAATATTGATTTAGCGAAGAAATAGGACATCGAATTCAGATTAAAAAGATCCGGAAATATTTTAACAAATGACAATTCACCTCATACTTCGTCATTCATGGCCACATGTATGTTCCCATTCAGACGTACCAAAAGATATGTGCTCTGCCATTTTAGTGCTCTCTCTAACAGTAGTCATTCATGGAAAATCAGGTTAAGTACTTTGTACAAGGTTACTGAAAACTTAGCTGCTCGATTTTACAGGTGTAAATACGTAGACTGTTTTGGGTAGAATATATCAAGGGCGTACAGGCCGTTTAATAATCAAATAGCAACAGGCAGAAGTTAAGGTATCGCGGCACTAATTTTTTTTGTTTCGTTACTGCAGCTATTGCACATTAATGCTCCACCGTTAGACAGTGTACTTTGTCAGTGAGAATGAACGATCCAAAAATCGCCTTTCGATAACTAGCGTGGATTTCATGAAGGTCGCGACGTATACGTTTCATCGCATATGCTCTGGATGCATTGCCGCGGCAGAGCTACACACACTTCAGACTAATCTAACGTAAGATCTCCTGATATGCGATGCGCTCATTTTATAGAGAGACATCCCAATACCGAATTACGTAAAATGCCATATCCACATCAACACATTTTTACTGCTTCGAGCTACTTCCTACCTGATAACTGTTGAGCTGCTATTTGGGTTAAGCAAGAAATTCATCAGGTGACAGAATTCAAACAAAAGCTAAATCGAGGTACTCTCAAAACAGCCTAATCACACTCCATCATATGATGAACCAACGACAGACTATTGTGGTCCCCCGTCGAGAGCATAGTACCAATCTAAAATGAACATCTAGTTGTCAGAGACCGTCCTGTACATAGTTTTCCATAACACTTTGCCTTTCCTTGAAACTGTAAAAGCTGTTCAACAGCCAGACAGAACTACAGAATGTGAACAAGTATGCGACAATCAAGGGCACCGTGAACAAATGTTTGCAGAAGTAAACGTCACGTTACGGAGAAACACCGCAGCGAGGAAATATCTGGGGGGGGGGGGGGGGGGGGGTCACTCACAGGAAAAGAATGTGACAAGACGAGATGAATCGCGCCGACAGGCCTTGAGGCCTTGCATCGCTATTAACAGACTGTGCTGAGTAGCAACTAGGAATTTAGGACGAACAATTCCAGGTCTATGTGCAATCTGAACGATCTACGTCAATTACGAAAAGTTAAGACCATGTTTTTTGTTACTTTCACTACAGCGCTCATATTGAGTGTCGCATGACAGAGGAACTTACAAATACGACTGAAGGTTAACCGACTTTCATAGAACATTCGGGTGGATAAAAGGGACGTGATGTACCCCTCTCCTCTGGAAAGTTGCGAATGACTTTAAAACGGGAACATCCGCAAGAGGTTTGATTTTTCAATTGTGAATTATTTTGACTGCTTATCTCAAACGTCTATCACTGCCCGAGGCATAAAGTCGAAAATTTACATTTACTTAACAAAAAATTACGACGAGAAATTCAGATTTGAAAGAATAGCAAGCTAGGGAGTTATTTATTAAGTATTAGTTTTACGTCAATCGATCGTAAACATGACCCAACTAAACCATCTTACAACACTCACGAGTATATCGCGCAACACTGGAAGTGTGCATTAGCAGTAAATCATACACTCTAGTACCTAAAAAAGTCCACTGTGTGTGTGACTGTTGGAGGTACAAATGAAAGAGACGAGTGAAGAGCAATGAAACAAGCCAATAATCGTAAGAAGCATTTATCCGGATACCAATGGTTTCTCCGATACAACATATTACTACTGAGTAAGTTAAGGCCTTGTAACAGCGTTTCCGAGAATTCGAACGACAGATACGCACTTTAGGACAAACTCAGTACTACAAGTGTTCCACATGGCCGCCACTCATGCGAAGACAGGCTTCAGCACGCACGCCATCTCATCGACGTCCGTAATCTCCAAAAATCCCAGGCGGCTTCTGAATGCATCGACAACGATCTTTAATGCGTTCCCGAGTTCAATACGATCATCAGAACTGGAATACATCGAAGCTTTTAAACATCACCACATACGAAAATCCACCTGATTCAAGTCAAGGGACATGGGACGCTATGGTATTGATGAACCACGACCGATACACTTTTTGTCGAAATACGACTGAACAGTATTTACGTATCCGGATGCTGTTCCTATCCTCCCCCCCCCCCCCTTTTCCAGGGCCGGAATTTTATGTGCCTGCGTCGAGAGTTATCAAAAGTATAAGCGTGGGAACGTTTTCGAAAACTTTGCAAATCGTGTGAGATGGAACATGGGTACCATTCTAGTATTCACCTTGACTGCACAAGAAAGCTCAGCCAACTTCACCCAAATTGGTTGGCGCACCAGAACTCATCGTTAATTTGCCGAGCGGATTCGATCCGTGGCTGGCACGCCGCCTCTAATACCATTAGCTGCGTGCTTACGCGCTTGGCTATCCGGGCAGGTCATCCTTACACGTAGTATGGCATATTTGATGAGTTGCAGTAGGAGAACTACTTTTTGTCTAAGTTTCAGCATCCTAGATATGTAGACTCGAGAGAAAGATAACGATGCACCAAGAAGGAATTATCCGAATGGGACGCAATCGGTACACGTGACGTACACGTACAGACAATTGATTACAATTTCAGAAAAACTGGATGATTTATCAAAGAGAAAGAGCTCCACAAACTGAGGAAATCAATAACTCGGTGGTCCACCTCTGGCCGTTCTGCAAGAAGTTATTCGACCAGGAACTGACAAAAGAGTTGTTGCAGGTCTTACTGGTGGATATCATGCCAAATTCTTTGCGTCCAATTGACGCGTTGGATCGTCAAAATCCTGAGCTGATTTGAGGGTCCTGCCCGTAAAGCTCCAGACGTTCTCAACTGGGAAGAGATCAGGCGACCACACTGGCCAAGGTATGGTTGGGCAAGCAAGAAGAAATGCAGTAGAAGCGCTGGCCATGTGCGGCCGGGCATTATCTTGCTGAAATGAAAATGCATTATGGTTTGCCATGGATGGCAACAAAACGGTGCGTAAAATATCGTCGACGTACCGCTGTACAGTAAGGGCGCAGCAGTTGACAACTAAAGAGGTCCTGCTACGAAATTAAGTTGCACCCCAAACCGTAACTCCTGGTTGTCGGACCTTACGGCGGGCGACAGTCACGTTGGTATTTCACTGCGGTCCGGGACATCTCCGGACAGGTCTTTGCTGGTCATCGGGGCTCAGTTCGAAGCGCAAATCATTCGCGAAGGCAATTCTACTCCAGTCAATGAGCGACACCACTACAAACGGGCTTGTTTGTGTACAGAGGCCAATGGCAGTCTGCCCAACAGGCGCCGTGTGCTCAATCCCCTTTCTGTGAGCCGCCTATTAACAGTTCTTGTCACTGCAGCACCAGTCAGATCGATGAAAACGATAATGCGAAGCTCCGAGCACCCCTCTGACTTGCTCGGTCCTCACCTTCTGTCGTCTGCCTACCTCGATCGCTTCCGTCTTGACGCTGTGTTCGGCAAAGGTTCATCCATTCCTGCAAACACCCCCGAATAGTGGCATCGTTCCTATTCAAAAGTCAAGTGATTCGTCGTTTATTCCAACCGGCTTCCTTGAGCCCAACTAGCCGTCCTCTCTCGAATGATGACCTCTCCTTACACTGTTCAAGCGCCTGTCGAACTGAAATTCCGAAAGACCTTACGCCCTGGTATCAACATGTTCCCTTTTCACTATCCTTGCCACCCCTGCGCAATGAAAATGCGCTGCAGCGTCACACAGTCATCCATCGGCCGCCAAAGTTTACAATTTTGTATTTTCCGTCGGACCAATTCGCATAATTCCTTTATGGTGCGTCTTTATCTGAGAGTGCATATAATGTATGCGCATGTGTTGATCGGTCCTGGAAGTCTGCTAAAATTTTACCGGAATTGCGAAAAAGAAAAGTTCGGAGTAGGTATTAAAATCCATGGAGAAGAAATAAAAACTTTGAGACTTGTCGATGACATTGTAATTCTGTCAGAGACAGCAAAGGACTTGGAAGAGCAGTTGAACTGAATGGACAGTGTCTTGAAAGGAGGATATAAGATGAACATCCACAAAAGCAAAACGAGGATAATGGAATATAGTCGAATTAAGTCGGGTGATGCTGAGGGAATTAGATTAGGAAGTGACACACTTAAAGTAGTAAAGGAGTTTTGCTATTTGGGGAGCAAAATAACTGATGATGGTCGAAGTAGAGAGGATATAAAATGTAGACTGGCAATGGCAAGGAAAGCGTTTCTGAAGAAGAGAAATTTGTTAACATCGAGTATTGATTTAAGTGTCGGGAAGTCGTTTCTGAAAGTATTTGTATGGAGTATAGCCATGTATGGAAGTGAAACATGGACGATAAATAGTTTGGACAAGAAGAGAATAGAAGCTTTCGAAATGTGGTGCTACAGAAGAATGCTGAAGATTAGATGGGTAGATCACATAAGTAATGAGGAGATATTGAATAGAATTAGGGAGAAGAGAAGTTTGTGGCACAACTTGACTAGAAGAAGGGATCAGTTGGAAGGGCATGATCTGAGGCATCAAGGGATCACAAATTTAGTACTGGAGGGCAGCGTGGAGGGTAAAAATCGTAGAGGGAGACCAAGAGATGAATACACTAAACAGATACAGAAGGATGCAGGTTGCAGTAAGTAATGGGAGATGATGAAGCTTTTACAGGATAGAATAGCATGGAGAGCTGCATGAAACCAGTCTCTGGACTGAAGACAACAACAGCAGCAACAACAACTGTGACTTAATTGCCAAAGATGAACATAATATCTCGATGTGTATTCACTAACTTTATCGACAGACGTTTGCTCTTTTAGCGAACGAAATTTAGTTTCACAGCTCCTCACCACCACTCCTGCCCGGGATGAAGTGTTTTCGGCTTGGCCAGGACACTCCAGGCCAGCAAGAGCGGTGACTAAATGAGGCGCCGGCGCAGCCTACGAGGAGAAGCGGAGCGGCACGGCACGCGCCTCCGCGTCGGAAGCGGCGAGCAATTGCGCTTCCGCGGGTCGCGGCGGCTTCCGGGCGTTTCCCTGGTGACGGGCCGGGCTTTTGTCGAGGGAGGCAGCAGCCAGCAGGCGCCGCGGCCGCGATCAATACGGCAGCAGCGGCCGCCTAACTGGAGCAGCGCGCCCGCCGCACCGGCAGCGGCGCCCCAACGCCCCGCACCTGGAGGTAGCGGGCACAGCTGGGAGCAGGCACGGGAAACCTGCGTCTGTGCTGCGCCGGCTTCCATTCCGTGTTTGCCAGTATCGACTTTTGCTACCATTACGTATCCCCTACGCTCTTCCGTTCGCGAACGGTACCGAGTGGTTATAATTAAAGTGCAGCTGCTTTCGGAGGTTCACTGTGGGCTGTAATTATCATATGGCAGCGAATCTTCATAGATTAGTTGTACAATTTTGGAACACGTATTATGTTCGAGTATAATGACTTCTGGAGACTAGAAATCTACACTGTAGGAATCAGTATGGGTTTCGAAGAAGACGATCGTGTGAAACCCAGCTCGCGCTATTCGTCCACGAGACTCAGAGGGCCATAGACACGGCTTCACAGGTAGATGCCTTGGTTCTTGAATTCCGCAAGGCGTTCGATACAGTTCCCCACAGTCGTTTAATGAACAAAGTAACAGCATATAGACTATCAGACCAATTGTCTGATTGGATTGAAGAGTTCCTAGAACGCAGCATGTCATTCTCAATGGAGCGAAGTCTTCCGAAGAGTGATTTCAGGTGTGCCGCAGGGGAGTGTCATAGGACCGTTACTATTCACAATATACATAAATGACCTTGTGGATGACATCGGAAGTTCACTGAGGCTTTTTGCGGATGATGCTGTGGTATATCGAGAGGTTGCAACAATGGAAAATTGTACTGAAATGCAGGAGAATCTGCAGCGAATTGACGCAAGGTGCAGGGAATGGCAATTGAATCTCAATATAGAGAAGTGTAATGTGCTGTGAATACATAGAAAGAAAGATCCCTTATCACTTAGCTACAATATAGCAGGTCAGAAATTGGAAGCAGTTAATTCCATTAGTTATCTGTGAGTACTAGGAGTGATTTAAAATTGAATGATCACATAAAGTTGATCGTCGGTAAAGCAGATGCCAGACAGATTCATTGCAAGAATCCTAAGGAAATGCAATCCGAAAACAAAGGAAGGAGGTTACCGTACACTTGTTCGCCCACTGCTTGAATACTGCTCAGCAGTGTGGGATCCGTACCAGGTAGGGTTGATAGAAGAGAGAGAGAGAAGATCCAACGGAGAGCAGCACGCTTCGTTACAGGATCATTTAGTAATCACGAAAGCGTTACGGAGACGATAGATGAACTCCAGTGGAAGAATCTGCAGGAGAGACGCTCAGTAGCTCAGTACGGGCTCCTACGTATATCTCGCGAAGAGACCATGAGGATAAAATCAGAGAGATTAGAGCCCACACAGAGGCATACCGATAATCCTCCTTTCTACGAACAATACGACACTGGAATAGAAGGGAGAACCGACAGAGGTACTGAAGGTACCCTCCGCCACACACCGTCAGGTAGCTTGCGGAGTATGGATGTAGATGTAGATATCTAATGCGTTAACATGGAACCGATTTACGCTGGAAATAAATTAGTTCCAATTTTGGCCACCAGGAGTCGTGATACACGGAAGACTTACGTAAATGTTTCAACGCGCAACGGATTAGAGACGCGACGTGGGCAGGAAAGGTTCGACAAGTGAGAAAGGCAAATGTTGATTTTATTATGAACTGCCGCTTATGCAGTCTGTCCACTAGGAGCGCCAGATACTTCGATGCGATGCTGCATCCGTAAAACGACGTTATCAACAGTTGATAGTAGCAGCTCCGGTGGAATCTGAGGAGCGTGTTCCCGTATACTGGCCTTCCGGTAAGGTAGAGACCGAATGTGTCCCTCGTAAACACGTTCTTTTATATCCCCAGAGCCGAACGTCACCGATTCAGATCAGGCAGCTGGAAAACTTTTGAGATAACACGTTCGGGGAAGGTTGCATTAGCCCTTTCCTGGGCTAGCGACATGAGGTGTTGCCCCTCTTGCATGAGAACAGTTGTTTCCACACAGCTGCGCACTTCCAAAGCAGTAATCGCGTGCTGTACAAAGACGTCTCGCTAAAGTGCAGACTCACGATACACCTGACAGCCTCTCTTGGTATATTCCCTTCAAAGAAGAACAGACCGAGAATAAACTTGCTTGTGGATCCACACGACACAGTCGCATACGGCGAGTGCAACGTCTCTTCGTGCCCAGGACGTGCCAACCTGTAGTGTAAAATACGCCTCGTCACCTGACAGAATATTGCTCGTCAGCTTCGATCCGTGCCATAAACCGAAGAGCAAGTTGAGAACGTTGCTGCGATTCGTGAGGTTTCAGTTTGTCCCGTCTAGATCTTGTACGCCGTACCAGCGTAAAATAGACCACAAACTTTCCAAGCTGTTGGCCAGACGAGGGACAATTCTAGCGGCACTGCACGAGCACTAGTACACCCAGCAATCTGCTGCACGGTCCGTTACAGCGGTATCAGCCTCAACAATACCGTCAACCGAGACGTCCTCTGTCTTCCTCTTCCTGGTGCCACACCAAGCTCACAAATATTTGCGAATTTCTCTATCACATTGTTTATGCCACGTAATGACAGCGGGCCTCTCCTCAGACTTTTCACTTGGCGATACTTTCTCAGTGGAACACTAATTGCCGCCGTTCACGTGAAACAGATTCACTAACACCGCACGGTCTCGCTTTTGGATACCCACACTGTTGACCCACGTTACGGCTTGCCAGATAACAGGGGGATAAACAGTTCCGCATTAACGCATTAGTATATCTACTACGTTTCGCAGCCATACGATAATTACAGCCCACACTGGACCTCTGAAATTATAACCAGTCGGTACGTGGAAAAACGACTCAAAACTCCATGTGAGTTCTAATTTCACCTATAATCTCTTAGTGAGTTCGCGAGACATATGTAGGAGAACGTAATATATTGCCCAAATCTTCCTAGAACTTGTGCTCTCGGAATAGTGGTAGGAAATTCCTCCGCGATGCACAACGCCTGTTGAAGCGTCTGGCACCGAAGTGTTTTAATAAACGAACATGCTACGAAACACCTCGCTCTGGATAGTCTCAATCGATTCTGTTAAAACAACCTGGTAAGCCCCAGACTGAAAGGCGAACACTCAAGAAGTAGTCTTAAAAGTGATTTGTAAGCCACTCCTTTCAGGGACGACTTATTTCCTTGACATTCTTCCAGTGATTCTCTGCCTAATACCTGCTTTTTCTACAATTACTTTTAATGTGGTCATTACACTTCTGGTCGCTACGAAATTCATGGTCGTTATTGTTATCAGTGATTTTTCGTCGATAGCGCCATCTCACACTAATGAATCTCTACCTTGGGGAAATGCCAATACACCCATTTCAATAATGTACTGTTAGTTATGACGATATGAACGGAAGGACCACACGGCACGCAGTCCCTGACTAGAGAAAATCTACCTGGCCGGGAATCGAACTCGGGACCCTTCGGTTGGCAATCAGCCGCTCCGACCGTGCAGCTACCGAGGCAGACATATTTTACATTCAATTACGCTCACGGTTAATTGCCAGTCCACGCACCAACAGTCTATTCCCTCCAGTGCTTTCTGCATTTCGTTACAGTCTTATGCGTCTGGCGTTGCAATCTTTCTATACACAATATCGTCCCCGGAATTACCTTTACATATCTCAAATTCGACCCGTTAGGAACAAAGTTTTGAGCTACGTCTGCTAGGAAGTCGTGAATCGACATTAATATGGTTGCGAGAGATTTTGGTACAGACACGGACATAGTGTGCCAAGCCAATGCGTTTTTTAAATCAAGATCTACTGACAGCCTCAGTCATTTTGGTACTCCCCTGTTCCTCATTTATTTACTTTATTTCGAGGAGTGATAAGCCAATTGCTATTTCATTACAAACAGCTGTGGTGACAACAGTTATCACAACTATGATTAGAAAGTAAATATAGTTTTTGATCATTAGCAACCCATTAAATGACTAATTCCAATGTTATTTATTGAGGATGTCTTGCACTTAAGATTTACAACATGTTAATAGCTGCCAGTAAGTATGTGACAAACGTTTTTAACATAGCACTGATAGTTTCGGGCGTTTTCCATCCATACATTGACGACCGAAACATTTGTATTCACATGCCGAAAGCTATGGTTTAGTATGAGACCGAGTCGTTAGGAGCAGTAACATTTTTAATCTGCAGATGTTGGGAAGTGTCTCGTTAAGTTTGCCTGGAACAAATGTTAGACGTTCGTATTGTGTTTCTTCCGCAGGAAATAATTTAGCAGCAGTCTCACTTAAAATACTGATCCGCAGAAATGTTTATGCAATTAAAATTGTGATATTCTTCGTTATTGTTCAGTTTAAATCCCTGTGTGTAATTTAACATGACGACAAACCAAAATGAGTAGTGCAGTAATATTTTAGTTATGTGACAGCTACTCGCATCTCATCAGATCTTCGTCAGTCAACGGTGATATTTCTGTGTGTGCCAATAGTGCACCGAGTTTGGGACGTAAACAACTCTTCAGAAAGTGTAAACAAAATTACTTTGATTTTACAGTACACGTGGATTTGATTTGTCTTCGTTTAAGATAAATGCGTTGCGGGACAACGGCAGGCTATCAGCTACCTATAAATTATTTCAATACTCCCTGTCAGGAACAACAATTTGATTGTTGCAATTTATCAGGTGAGGCGGCAAGAGAGTACGCCATTAGAAACTGAGGACAAAGCCTAAGGAAATTGACAATCCTATTTTGAATGGAACTGTCCTGGCATCTGCGTTTATGGATATCACGGAAAAACTAAGTTTCGCAGCGCACGAAGGACTGACCACGTTCCACCCAAATCGGAGAAAATTAAGGTGGTGAAAACTTCTGCCAGGAATGTTCATGTAATGTAATGTAATTCATTCGAGAAAGTTATTTCAAAATTATCGTATGAGTGACTCAATATTTTTGTCTGTGTGCGACATTAAAAAATGGTACAAATGTCTGAGCATTATGGGACTTAACTTCTATGGTCATCAGTCCCCTGTAACTAGAACTACTTAAACCTAACTAACGTAAGGACATCACACACATCCATGCCAGAGGCAGGATTCGAACCTGCGACCGTGGCGGTCGCGCGGTTCCAGACTGTAGCGCCTAGAACCGCTCGGCCACCCTGGCCGGCTGCGACATTTATCAAGCTGGAAAACAGAAAGATGGGAAACGGTTAAAAGGAGTCAGCTGCACCGTTCATTTATCACAGATTTGTTGGCACAAAGAGGGAAAACGCTACAGTAAAGACACTGAGCCTTATGCGGAAAATACAGAAGTAAAAAATAATCCACGTCGTCAAGAGAACTTACTTCCTTGCACGGACACACTGCTTGTGATCATGAATTTAAAACAAACAGGTCCTGGATTAGGCGGAGGCATGCAAATACCTTCCCTTCCTGTATACGACCCGTGGCTGTAATAGGATAGGAGGGGGGGGGGGGGGGTTGGGAAGAGATATGAGAAGATATGCTTTGTGGTAGACAATGTACGGATTAGCGGCATGCTGCGAAGGAAGTAATCATCGTATTTAATTTATGTTTTATTTAGCCCGAATGTAGTTCAACCGTTCCAGAAATAAAACATGAGGGCGTGTACCTGCATGTTATTTTCACAAACAGTCCGCACATTAAGTGACGAACAGGTTGGTGAACACTGAACTTCAGGAGACTTAATCTAACAATCTCTTCAGCAGTGGCGTTAAGTCTCCTCAAATTTATGTCATCGTCGGAGGCCTCCTGCGCGACTATGTCGCACATTAAGATAGTGGATACTGTGTTACAGAACAGCCTCAACAATCCAATAAACGCAATTCAACAATTCGATTTATAAAACTGAGTACACGAAGTGTGTCTCACAGTTAGACATATAATGACATGTCGCAGAAGAAGCTGAGTAGCACAGTCATCGTGGTGTAGTGGTTATCATATTAGACTGTTGTATGGAGGGTCGTGAGTTCAAAACACACCTGAACTGTAAAATTTTAATTTCTATATGCGGTTCAAGTAAGTTCTAGCAGTGTCCACAAAAGTCAAGAGTCAAAATGGTTCAAATGGCTCTAAGCACTATGGGACTTAACATCTTAGGTCATCAGTCCCCTAGACTTAGGACTACATAAACCTAACCAACCTAAGGACATCACACACATCCATGCCGGGGGCAGGATTCGAACCTACGACCCTAGCAGCCGCGTCGTTCCCGACTGAAGCGTCTAGAACCGCTCGACCACAGCGGCCGGCTGTCAAGAATCATCCGTTTGGAAAAAGGTGGCTACCAGTAATTCTTAAACACATGCGCTTAGATGTTCTACAGAAATTCCATGACACACCTGAGGCCAGACATTTAGGATTTATTAAGACATGCGATAGGACCCGCAAGATATTCTTCTGGCCACATTTATTTAGAAGTGTCCGTCACTACGTGTCGCACTGTCGACAGTGCCAGAGGAGAAAGGCAGTTTCTCAGAAACCACCTGGCCGACTCATACCAATTCTGCCAGCCAGACGCCTTTCCAGTGTGTTGCGATTGACCTCCTCTGGTCATTTCCAACGTCTGCTAGTGGCAATAAATGGATTACTGTTTGCACTGACTATCTGACATGCTATGCCATTACAAAAGCCATGAGAACAGCCGAAGCATTCGAGGTAGCCAAATTCATCGAGGAAGACATTGTATTAAAAAACGGTGCCCCAAGGTCGTTAGTTACGGAAGTTTTTCAATCGAATCTTGTGACAGAGATAAACCGTCGGTGCAACATTACTCATCACATGACGACTGGCTATCATCCGCAAACTATCGTGCTTACTGAACGCCTTAACAAGACCTTGGCCGACATACTGTCAAAGTTCGTCAAAGTTAAGCAGAGCAACTGGGACGAAATGCTACCTTTCGTGACGTTTGCCTACAACGCCGCCAAACAAGACACCACAGGATTTACGCCACGTTTCCTGGTGCATGGGCGTGAGGCGACTACGACGATGGACACTGTTTCCGTGACATCCTGATGACGTGGACGACGACTACATCGGTCAGGTGTTAACCAGAGCTGAGGAAGTTCGGCAGTTAGCTCGACTCCGCACGTTGCAGGTTCAACAAAACGATCGCCAAAGGTATGACGCGAGCCACCGCCCTGTTGTCTACCAGCCTGGTGACCACGTCTGGATCTTCAATCCTGTTCGGAAGGTTGGTCTCTCTGAGAAGTTCCTCACGCGCTACTTTGGACCTTATAAGGTTGTAATACAGTTGTCTGATGTTACTTATGAAGTTGAAGATTTCGACCCCGACACAAGAAGACGAAGGATCAGAAATACGGCCCACGTTCTTCCAATGAAGCCCTACAAGGATCCTGCAACCCAGGGTAAATTTGAAGCTCCAGCGACAGGCAACAAGCGGAAAGGTAACTAAGAACGTAGCGGCAAGGGAAGTTCTAAGGTCACCGCCAGGGCGAACATCAGTCATCGGGAGTCGGAGTATGCAGGACCGATGACTCGTTTCCGGACTAGGAAGACGTAACACCGAGGCGCTGTTCCGTTAAGGAGGGAGCAATGTCGCAAAAGAAGCTGAGTAGCACAGTCACTGTGGTTTACTGGTTATGATACTAGAATGTTGCATTGAGGGTCCCGAGTTCAAAACTCACCTGAACTGTAAAATTTTAATTTCTATATTCGATTCGAGTGCATTCTTGTGAAGAATCACTGTACTGGAATGTTCTTTAGCTGTATATACACAGTATGTGTTCTGGCCGGAGGCAGTTCGCTCCGCGCTCTTGTATGTGCACGTGCGAATAAACCTTCGATAAGAGAAGTTAGTATTCGTCTTTATCTAAATACACCTAAGTGACAATACGCTATCAACAATATACAGAGGTACAATAAATTATTGTACTGCCGTAAGATATTTTCATTCTCCAGTTACAGAACAAAAATCCAACAAGTGAAGGCACGCATAAAAAGAAGGGAAGATGGGCAATGGGCTGCCGAGAAGTAAACGGAAATAGAGTAGTTACCGTTAACCTCTGAACTCTTAGCAGCCAGAGTGCTACATTTTTACACCATGAGAGTATCGCCAAGATATGGTTAGGGATAAAAATCGTGGACCCTTTTTCCTGGTTACAAAATGTTCAGCGGTGATTGGAAATTCTCATGTTTTCTTGTGATTGCAGCGGGTTATCAGCGCATCTCTTCAAGCCAAAAATTGCTCGTTAATTACGAAGGGGGGGGGGGGGGGGGAGAGCAGATAGGTAACCTGCGATAATTAGAGGTTGGGATGGAGAGGGGGCAACTTTGCTGAAGGGATGGGAAAAATCCATGTCAACACTTCTGTGACGTTACGATGTATAAAACGCGTAACAACTGCTTAGTGCGTAACGTAAGTTCAATAATTTTCTCCCTCTCGTTGTATGTTTGTAATGTTTCAAAAGTGACGTGGTGGTCTAGTGCCAAAGAGCGTGCCTAGAAATCAATGTCACGTGAGCGCACCCCGGTCGAAGAACGTAAACTTTTCAGTCTGCTCTTAATCTAGCCTTCATCTCGCAATTTTGTGCAGATCTGCACAGGAATGACACGAGTATCTGATTTCACCTTAGCTGTAAATACTCCTTCGACGGTACTATTATTGGGATAGGTTAGGAACACAGAAGTCGCCGACTTTACGTTCAATTGAGAAACTTGCCTCAGATCGTTGAGAAACACGAAAAAATTGTGTTTCAACAGAGCGACCACCCAGTGCGAGGAAGTAAGAATACCGTTTCATGTCTCGTCGACCACGTGGTTATTAGAGAAGATGTACAAGCTCAGGTTTCATTAAACTCTGCCTTGTCCTTTTCGAAGAATTCATCTTTGTATTTGGCTCAAGCCATCTGGGAAACCTTCAAAATTGTTAATTAGTTCTTGTGCGAAAAATGTATTAAATATAGTAACGTAACAGAAGTTTTCTAGGTGTCGGGCAAATTCGAACTGTACAATGCCCGTCACTGGATAAATGTAACTGTTTTGATGGTAGTCCAGAACCAGAGGAATGCCAATGCGAACGTGGACGAAGCTTCGCTTTTTTCACCTAATGACAGTAATTTTACAATATGACGCGGCTGTACATCCAGAAAACATACACGAACGAACACTGGACGCGAAAGTCTAAGCATTTAAATAATAATTGCAGAAGTATTACGACAGTTCTATTCCACTGGTTCAGAAGTCACATTCAATTCCGTTATGATCGTAGGACAAAGGTTAATAAGTTGTCGCGACTTCTAGTGATTACTGAAGAGATGAAGAAAAAATCGACCGAGCGAGGTGACGCAGTGGTTAGCACACTGGACTCGCATTCGGGAAGACGACTGTTCAAACTCGCGTCCGGCCGTCCTACTTTCGATTTCCCGTGATTTCCCTTAATCGCTTCAGGCAAATGCCGGAGTGGTTCCTTTGAAAGGGCACTGCCGACTTCCTTCCCCATCCCTCCCTAACCCCATGGGACCGATCACCCGGTTGTTTGGTCCGCTCTGAATCAACCAACCAACAAAAAAAATCGAGTTGCGAGGTCACAGATTTTTGTATGACCACTTAACTAATATCCAACTGGCCGAAGTGGCCGAGCGGTTCCAGGCGCTACAGTCTGGGACCGCGCGACCGCTATGGTCACAGGTTCGAATCCTGCCTCGGGCATGGATGTGTGTGATGTCCTTAGGTTAGTTAGGTTTAAGTAGTTCTAAGTTCTAGGGGACTGATGACCTCAGCAGTTAGGCCCCATAGTGCTCAGAGCCATTTTTGAACTAATATCCAGCGCAAACAAGTGACTACGAGGACGCTGCAGAGGTTGGTGTCGCGATTACTACCAATTAACTGACATTATGTGCGAATTTCCAAGCAGCATTTTCAAGAGTTCAGCCGCCACTGAATTGAAAGGGTATGCAGAAACATGGAATTTCCAGATACTACAAGTAGCAAGAAAGAAACAACTGTTTTCCAGCAGCGAAGGAGGATGACAGCGTTTTGTAACGTCAGAGCAAAAATTTTTTGGGGAGATGGGCGTCGTCGTATTTGTGGATTGTCTGAACAAGACAAATCACCAGATGTAAATAACGCGTCTCAGTTAGCTGAATTTCACAAGGAGCTAATGCAAAAGCGAGGTTACGTCTATAAGAAGTATAGTGTTTCACCAGAACCGTAGTGTTATTCAGCATCTATTGCGCTCAAAATAAGCGAACACCACCACGAACTGCAACATTATTCGCTCTTCTCTTGATGTGACCTCTTGGTACGTTTTCTTACCGCAACTTAAAGTAACGAGTCGGTTGAGGTTCCCGTCGAATGAACAGACATCTGCCGTCACGAACTCTTACTTCGAAGCACTAGAGAACAACAGAAAAACGTTGGCACATGTGTGCTGAAATGAAGGACTTTAGGTTGAGAAATGAAGTGTTTCAAACTTTCTCCCCAATGACATGTAACCGTCTTTTCAATGGGCCTTCTTACATCTCGCGAACGATTATCACTCAACGTTTTTGCTAGCGCGCCTCGCTGGTTTGTCTCCGCTGAAGCAAATGGAACGCATTTTCCGCGCTTTTCGTCCGCCCCCTCCCCAACCCCTCCCCCCAGCGGCAAGGGAAAAGCACTGCACACCTCTGTGGCGGGACAAAGAGCGCGGGGCGCCATGCAGAGCGTGACGAGGCCGCGGAAAAGGTCTCGCGGAGGACCCGCTACGGACGACTTTCTCCAGGCCCGTTTCATGCTCGCCTTCACGGGTCACGGGCAGGGGGACACCGCGGACCGAAACACCGCCTCCTCTCTGATCGCAGCCGAATGCGAGTCCAGTGTGCTTAGAAGTATTCATAACCTGCAATTCTATTTAAGGAAAGAGCACCATAATAACATCTTTGATCACTACTCAGTGAAAGTACTGAGACAGACTAGGAAATAATAGGAGGAAAAATAATAGCAGGTCAAAATTGACAGCTGGAAAGCTGCTCAAGTCTCGGCTTCTATCGAGATCAACGAAGATCAGGGACTACAGAACTGTAATACAACCTGCGGTACTATACCGAGGGCACACCTGGATACTGACCCAAAAAAATAGAAAACTCTTGACATATTGAGCACGCTGTTCTGAGACATATTTCTGGACCAGTTAAGAATTGAGACGACTGGAGAAAGAGGAAAAGCCGCCAATCGCAGGAGTTGTACAAATCGCTGGACATTGAGGAGAGGAGACTGAAGTGGTATGGGCAGGGCACGTAATGCGTCCGGAACGCCAGACCACCATGCAAGTCGTAGGAGGAGACAGAGGCACGAGACTAAGGGGAAGGCCACGGCTTAGATGGACTGACGGGGTCAGAGAGGACAAGCGTACGACGGAACTAGCTGGAGAAGAATACATAGGCCCAAGAAGGTGGCGGAGGCTCTTGGGTGACGTCTAAGACTGCAGTGTGTGTGGGCAGCCTTTTAAGTAAGCTAGCGTCACAAAACTTAGCGCAAGAAAAAAATAATCATACTTTAAAATTACACAGTAAATTAACATCACCTTGTTTGCCTTCTTGATGAATGTATTTATTAACGGACCATGGCACCTGAAAATTTAATTACTATCTTTTTAGAATCTGAAGTTTTTTTTGTCGCACCTCTGAGTCCAGTGCCTAGAAGATAAATTCGTACCAATATTAGCAATTTTTTCCCTACTCCATTCGCGTGCCCAGTGAAGGAAAAATGACTGTCGAAATGCTTCTCTACCCACCCCACCTTGTCTTATTCTCACAGTTTAAGAAGACTTGTGATAGTGACAGCAGAACTGTGGCAGTCTTCCTCCAATACAGACTTTCTAAACTGATCCAAATTGATCAACTTTTTCTACCTGGGATCCACAGTCATGTGGAACTTTATAAAAGACATATTTACGTCAGTGACTAACACTTTCTGTATTTCACGAATGTAATTTCGGCCTTAGGCCATTATCAAGTAAAGACGTGACGACTATTAGGCCATGTCGAACTAAAATGAGCTGACACGTTTATATGTCGTTGTCATTACTATTAAATACATTGGTGACGCTGTTACATAGTGCGAGCACACATATCCATATGTCATAACAACAGATTACTGTTTGTCCCTGCAGTTTATTTCAATAATGACTAGTGATGGGCCAACGAACATGAGTATCTACAGACTATGTTGTTGTATGACATATGGATGTGTGTGTGCTCGCACTATGTAACACCGTCACCAACGTATTTAATAGTAATGAAAACGACATATAAATGTGTCAGCTCATTTTAAGTTGACATGGCCTAATAGCCATAGCATATTCACTTTATAATGGCCTAAGACCGAAATTGCAATCGTGAAATAAAGGGAGTGTTACACTCACTGGCATAAATATGATGTCTTTTATAATGATCCAAATTGGTCTCTAAACCGCAACATCACCTTTATTTCAAAGGTTCCCATTTAAGTTCCTCGAATTTCTGGAACATTTAAGTACGGTTATGCCGACCTATTACCATCGTAGCAGCGCATCTCTGAATTCGTTCGTTGCTGTCATGCCTGTTTGATAAGGACTCCACACGATGAAGCAGTACTCTAGAACTGGTCCTAATAGCGCGTGGTACGTGACGTACTTAACAGATGCACTGCATTTTCCCAGAACCCTTCTAACAAATCCGTATCTTCCATTCGCCTTCCCTAATAACAGATGTGTGTGTATGCCGTACATACTCTGCATTATCCCTCAACATTTACACGGTATGAATTGTTCGAGACGGTCACCGCTACTCTTAGTTATCGAATAGAACTACTTTTTGACTACTTGTCTTCCACAGCTAAGGTATAACTGTACTTGGCAAATTTTGCATACGCAGCGGTGTAAGTAATTGTGCAAAGTAGTGAAACAATATCTCTAGCACACTTGGGCCTAGCTTTGGAGACGTTTAATATGTCTTTGAATCTAAGTGAACGCAACTAGATATGACGACAAACTCAAATTCAAAGCTGAGTACGGAACACAGTTAACGTTTGAAACGGAATTATGCGTTGTGTCAGACGTTCGAGGCACAGTGGGTCATATTTGATATTCGGACTAACCGCGGATGTAACCCCCAATTTTTAGATTTCTCTTCTCGACATTCATCCACAAATACCAAGATCACCGACAGATTCAAAAACTTGAGCGCACGGGGCTTTACGGCGAAGTTCGTTAACATCCAACAGTATGGAGTAAGATGATGGCGGGAGAATGCTGACAAGTGGCCCACGATATACAAGGTGCATTCAAGTTCTAAGGCCTCCGATTTTTTTTCTCCGGACTGGAAAGAGAGAAACATGCGCATTGTTTTAAAATGAGGCCGCGTTCATTGTCAATACGTCCCAGAGATGGCAGCACCGTACGGCAGATGGAATTTTACCGCCAGCGGCGAGAATGAGAACTGTTTTAAATACTTAAAATGGCGACGTTTTCCTTACTTGAACAGCGTGCAGTCATTCGCTTTCTGAATTTGCGTGGTGTGAAACAAATTGAAATTCACCGACAGTTGAAGGAGACATGTGGTGACGGAGTTATGGATGTGTCGAAAGTGCGTTCGTGGGTGCGACAGTTTAATGAAGGCAGAACATCGTGTGACAACAAACCGAAACAACCTCGGGCTCGCACAAGCCGATCTGACTACATGATCGAGAAAGTGGAGAGAATTATTTTGGGGGATCGCCGAATGACTGTTGAACAGATCGCCTCCAGAGTTGGCATTTCTGTGGGTTCTGTGCACACAATCCTGCACGACGACCTGAAAATGCGAAAAGTGTCATCCAGGTGGGTGCCACGAATGCTGACAGACGACCACACGGCTGCCCGTGTGGCATGTTGCCGAGCAATGTTGACGCGCAACGACAGCACGAATGGGACTTTCTTTTCGTCGGTTGTGACAACGGATGAGACGTGGATGCCATTTTTCAATCCATAAACAAAGCGCCAGTCAGCTCAATGGAAGTACACAGGTTCACCGCCACCAAAAAAATTTCGGGTAACCGCCAGTGCTGAAAAAATGATGGTGTCCATGTTCTGGGACAGCGAGGGCGTAATCCTTACCCATTCCGTTCCAAAGGGTAACAGGTGCATCCTACGAAAATGTTTTGAAGAACAAATTCCTTCCTGCACTGCAACAAAAACGTCCGGGAAGGGCTGCGCGTGTGCTGTTTCACCAAGACAACGCACCCACACATCGAGCTAACGTTACGCAACAGTTTCTTCGTGATAACTTTGAAGTGATTCCTCATGCTCCCTACTCACCTGACCTGGCTCCTAGTGACTTTTGGCTTTTTCCAACAATGAAAGACTCTCCGTGGCCGCACATTCACCAGACGTGCTGCTATTGCCTCAGCGATTTTGCAGTGGTCAAAACAGACTCCTAAGAAGCCTTCGCCGCTGCCATGGAATCATGGCGTCAGCGTTGTGAAAAATGTGTACGTCTGCAGGGCGATTACGTCGAGAAGTAACGCCAGTTTCATCGATTTCGGGTGAGTAGTTAATTAGAAAAAAAAAAAAAATCGGAGGCCATAGAACTTCAATGCACCTCGTAGAGCCGGGACTTGGTAGCGGCACTGTGGACGCAGCAACCGCAGCCTTGGCTGGCGGAACCCGTCGATGCACAAACCCGTCCATTACCTCACGCGTCCCCCGACTCTGCTGACGCAGCTGCAGCCTACCTCATATCCGTAACGTCACCGACATGGCACGAGCTTCCCATAAAATTTGCATCACCATTTTCCCTGCACGACCCACTCACTCTTGGCGTCATTCTGTGTCACGGCGAACATTGTCGGAAATGAGGCTGGAGACTTCCTACAAAAATCGACACCATGAACGTGAGATTTAATTTTGAATCAAATCACAGTGCGTAAGATCTGTCCTTGGGGCCACATAAATCGCGGAATTTTCTTCGTTTATTCTAGGTTGTAACTTTTAGCATCAAATTTCAGGTCTTCAGACTTTCTCCTCCTGGCATTTTCCAGAATACTCTTTCCTCCTATCTGTCAAATACCTCTTCCGCTTAATAGGGCTGCGCATACCGCTCACTGGGTAACATAACATTCAGTTGTATAAAGGAACACTTCGAAATTTCCAGCCTCCTGTTTCCTTTGTTCCACCTTGCTGTTTCTAAATAATTCGTTTTTATTAACTGTTCACTGTCGAAATTTTCAAACGAATCGCTCATTATAACATCTGTAGTAACAGCATGTTACTGATTGCAAGCACAGTCTGAGGTTGATCTCTCTGGCATAGGACTTGCATTTGTACATATTATACCTCCCACTGACAGCTTAGTTTTAAGTTAATACATTTTCAATAACATCCACATGAACGATGTTTCATTTTTTTAAATATATGGCGCTTTGAGACTTTACTAGTTATACTAAAAAACTAGAACCCGCCTCGACTGCGAAAAAAGCACCTAGCGTTTACCTAGCTTTCGGCGTAGATAACTACACCTCCTTCAGGACAATAAAATCCACAAGTGCCTAAGAAGACCTTTGTCAACGATTAAAACACCACCATAGCTATACATTTATAAACGAAAAAAGGGGAACACCGTTTATGGCGGGTCATGGCCCATCGAACATAGGGCGGTGTAAGGTGGAGGTTACACCATTAAGTAACGATTTAGACTGTACATATGTACTGTTTGTGTTCCTTTTTTCGTTTATAAATGTATAGCTATGGTGTTCTTTTAATCATTGACAAAGGTCTTTTTAGGCACTTGTGGGTTTTATTGTTCTGAAAAGGTTTAGTTATCTACGCCGAAACCTAGGTAAACACTAGGTGCTTTTTTCGCAGTCGAGGCGAGTTTCCAGTTTTTTAAATATATTAACAAACATTGCTGACGCGCTGCAATGTTGAAGGTTCTTTACTAGTTAATTTTAGCTATTCCTTCGACAACAGCTACTAATTCGGAGGCAAAATATCAGGTCTCCAATGCACGAGATACTGATTTTACCCACACCATCGAGCAACTAGTTTCATTTGAATCAGTTCCAGGTACACAACTAAACAGCTAGATAAAGGCTAATATTGACACCCGCATGCATGGGAAAAGGCTGCTAACTGACAGTGAAATAGAAGTAACATAGAAAATAATTTATTACTCGTTACACTCTTAACGAGTTTCGTACTGAAATTCGTTTAATTGTGCGGATGATACAATAATTTCCAAACAAGCAATGCCTTGCGCCAGCAGTACTACTGAAATTTAGTTATTTTCAAAAACTAATACCAGTTAAACGCCACCTTCTGAACGTGAACAGTGTGGCTTGTTTCATCAATGATGCCCTTGTCCTGTTTGAGTAAGCGCTACACTGAGAGTGGAGATTTTGCGTGATGCAGCTGCCAATTTCCCCTTGACTAACGTTGAGTCTTGCAGCTTCGCCACAGGCACACTGACTGCGGAAGTGTGGATCACGCGCTATTATGCGTCACAGCACGCGTGAAGCAGCCAGTGAATAACGGCAAACGTCCAGAGTCCAGCACAAAACTATATCAACGTTGCGTCCTTTTGTCTCAAACGGGTGGGTCGACGAAGTAAGTGGTGACGAGTTTGATGGGGATATCGGGTGTAGGGGTAGAGGGCGGGGGAAGTGAAGTGTGACGTACGGACGGAAGGGATACAGTTAGGCAAAGTGCAAAATTGTTCACCTGATTCCTACCAGTCTGATCACTTATGAAATTTCTAGCAAAATTCAGTCAAACGGCGTTTGTTGAGTTCGAGTAACTACATAGCACTGCAGGAGGGGGTTTCTAACACATTTCACTTTTCCACATGCACTTAGTGGTGTTAAGCGTGTTTAACACGAATTATCTGTGCACTATATGTGACTCGAACGATGGTCAGTTTACACAGTATGCACGGGGCCTGTCAACTTTTTCCACTTGCTCATGAGTCATCTGAAGTGGTAGTGGACAGAACTTCGCCAAGCTCCTGCAGCAATACTTCAGATGGTTCATATGAAGAACCAGATACGACCAAAACTGTAGTTATTTGGTTCCTTGGTGTTGCAGCTAGTGTTAAGAATCATGACAGACGCTATATCCTCTTAGAACTCCGAACAGGAAAAAAGCTTTGATTTTTCATCGAGCTTTGCTATTCGTCTAGCGCTTAAGATGCTAACAACTGTCGTCCATACAGCTACAACAGTTCTTTTGAAGAGTACCAACGCAAAAAGCGGGTTTGCCCTTCCATGAAACTGATACCGCTTCTGTATGTTTTCTGTACTTTACAAATGGCAGCATATTCCTAAAAACTAAACTAAGATAAACCTTAAAAAATTAGAAAAATTTCAACTGTGCAAGCGTTCTCACCGCAAGCTACATCTTTTTAGGTCATTGTTTTAAATACGTTAGTATTATATATATAACCATAAAAGCTCACTTCTCAGTTCCGAATACCTACATACGAAACAAATCGCTCTCCTCAGGGCAAAAACGTTGAAGTTCAGAAATAGGAACAAATAGTAGGCGTCTTACAGGAAAAAGTGACGACTTTATTAGAGTAAATGGGTATGAGCAAACTTTGAGTGCTTCAAGTAAGAAGTAGTTTTTTTCCATCTCGACTTAACAAGCACAAATATAAATAACTCATCAGGTAGATGGATATGGGTGTCACCTGAAGCTTCTTGGCAGATTAAACTGTGTGCAGGACCGAGATTCGAACTCGGGAACTTTGCCTTTCGCGGCCAAGTGCTCTATGGATGTCACCTGTTAAGCTGGGAAATTGCAGTTACACCCCTATGCCCAAAGAGCAAACTTTCGTCTACAGCACATCTCTATCTTTAGCGCAGTTAGACATTTATGGGTGCAGTGAGATGAAGAAGAAATTACGCGTGACTGTGGTTAGCTGTGTCAGTCGATTTAATGCAATTTTTTGCGGCATGTCATCCGGCTATCTGCGCAAAACTGCAACGCTGTCACCTGATAACAAGAGCGCAATGAATCTCGAGACGGTTCCTCGTTTACTGCGCTGGGGAACGGGAGAAGCAATTCCGCGGGCAGACAATGAAGTGCACACAGCGCCCTGCAAATGAGAACGTGACCTCGCCTTAATGGCACCCGAAGCGCGCTCCGAAAGAGCCACGGGCCAGTAATTTCTGCTGCGTCGGAAGACACCTTCCGGCACTGGAAAAACTGTTCGTGATGTCGCATTCCTTTGGAAGGAAAATAAGGGTTTTTTCGCCTTATTATATTTCCTCCATAGCACAGGAGGAGCTGCAGCGAAAACGCAATCTAAAATAGTTTCTTTTATTTATAGGCAGCTGCTTATCGCCCAAACGAATGAGTGCGAAAGTTTCTTTCCTATTTCCTATATTTCGCTACCATCTGCATCACTAAACGGCTAAAACGGTGCACGTCGTCTATGTAATGCCTTCCAGGGGCAATAAATATTTAATTTTCAGTGTTCCATAAAAGTAATGCCCGACTAAGATGCTGTCATAATCTTTCAGTGCGAGGTACAATGTTACGTTAATAGTTAACACAGTAAGTCGAGTATTAAAGTAACTGCGTATACAGAGTGTAACGGATAGAAATATAGATATTTCCATTGGTGACTAGGGCGTTGTACTCAGTATTTAGTTCATTCGAGGACTATTAATTATAGCTATTAAAAGACTGATGTTTTTAGGGTCGTTAGTAACTCCTACTATATGTGGCAAGAGCGAGGCATAATGCTTATTTTACCCTGGCCACCAGGTCAGGTGGCGAGATGTGGATTCAAAGCGGTTAGTCTATATTGACAGGCGTAGTTCACTTACGGCACAGTTACGGCTGTGCAGAAAACATCAGGTTGTAACAGTGTGACCAGTTTGTGCAAAGACTGTTCCAACAAGAGGAAAAAAGAAATTCAACCAACACACTTGTGTGTACTTAATAAGGTACCACATATAAAAATCTCTGCACTTATACCCGTTAGGTCCTGTTTATCTTTTAGTGTAACGTGATGTCCATTAGATCAGCATATTGCATTGTGGTTTCTTACAGTAGCCAAAGGTGGTCGTGTCCTATGTTAACATCGTGAAGCGTAAATTAGTGAAAAAAATCCACTGAGCACACCCTCTTATCTGTATGTGCAGATGGTGCTGACATATGGACACGTGGCGGAAAAACCCGCGACATAACGCGAGAAATGATTGGCAGTGGACGACGAGCGGTGCTTTGCGGTGCCTATGGAAGAGCGGCGAACTCGATGACAAGAAGTTTACCGACACTGTCAACGGCCGTAACAAACGAAGGCTACTTGATCTTACTCTGAGCGTAGACGCTGCCTGAAATGTTTCTATCAATGTATATGGACTTGTGTGATTGTCACTAGTCAGAACGTTACCGTAAAATGGTCTGTCGTTTCTTGGACTTGTGTTATTCAAATATAGACGAATCATCGATGAAAGGAGTAAACTGATTCCTTCAGTAGTGGTAAGTAGTGAAGAATTTTCTCTTAGCATTACACTGCAGGAAAAAGTAGTCCGACGAAATCAAGTTCGTACATAACTGGACAACGAGAACTTTTAGAATGGCGACCGAAATTGTCTATCATTAGCAAAAAGGTAACCATTGGCTTTGAGTGACAGATTCAACGGGATGTTACGTGTACGTAAAAAAAAAAAAACACACACACACACACACACACACACACACACACACACACACACACAGAGAGAGAGAGAGAGAGAGAGAGAGAGAGAGAGAGAGAGAGAGAGAGAGAGAGAGAGAGAGAGAGAGAGAGGGGGAGAGAGAGAGAGGGGGAGAGAGAGAGAGGGGGAGAGAGAGAGAGGGGGAGAGAGAGAGAGAGAGAGAGAGAGAGAATGTCTGACTTCATACCGAGACTGAAAGCATTTAGTGACTTCGAATAAACTTTAAACACAACGTTAAGCTTTTTCTCGCTTCCATACTCTAAGCTGAATATTTAACTCATCTGCAAAGAAATCATGCGTCTGAAGCTGTTTTATACGAATATTCTTTTATGACTTAAAGAATCGTGTAGATGAGGCAAGGGGGAGAATTTACTGGTCAACGTCTGAACAGTTACACAATGTTTCTGAATCATGTAGGATTATTACGTTTTCAAACTCTATAATCGGTGAAGAAGCCACACATGCTACGATAAGAACCTCCAATATAGCAGCATACAACAAGACTTTCGATGCGTCCATGACAAATAACATTTAAGGTGGCTTTTACTTATGTTCGAAGTTCAGTATTATTTGCCACTGGACTTGCGTAACGGGGGATCCGTCGATCCAGGACATTCCACACATGACGCATAAGCAACATGTCACGTGACCGTGGGAATTAAATGTGATTAGGCTGCAGAATTCCGGTTTGCAATGAGATCATTATGCACAACCTGTGATGAAGACTGGATACAACAAGAAGTCTGTCGGGTTATTTTCAAAGGTCTCAAGCTAGCGAGTAAGAGGAATCACCTGGATGGCCTGACCCTGTTTCTTCCGTATTTCACCTCGTGTGTTTTGAAAGAGTGAGTTACTGAAATGGCCCCTGTATTCTGAAGCCTAAGACGAACGGTACTAGAAGCATTTGGACGAAGGCGTATGTGCTGGCAGTTTTTGCTATTTTTAAGGGCGGGGTCGTTAACGTCCGAGTGAATTTTTTTACAGCTATTTTTAGTTATGTTACTAACCAAATCACTTAGAAATACATGAAGGAAGGTAACTTCGCACTGTATCACATATTTGGGCTGTTTACCGTTCCATTCGCGTATGGAGCGGGGAAGTATGTTTCCTTAACACCTACAAGTATAAATCTTCGCGATCCTTTTGAAGCGATTCCTCATTTACTAGTGGGTTTTGGCACTTCTTAAATTCGTTTTCACGGTATTGTTGGCGTTTACCTTCAAGCAATAAAACAGTTCAGATTTTTCGGTATCTCAGTGATGTTCACTCGCGTGCCAAACATGTGACCGTTCGTGCTGCCTTCTCCTGTTAGTCGTACCTGAATTTGGTCCCGCACACTAAATCAATATTCTGGAAAACAAGAGTGATTTCTCAACAGCGTCCTTTGTACACTCGCTGCATTTCCCCAGCATCCTAACGATGAACCGTAGTCTGACACCTCCTTTACCTACAACTGAATCTTTGTGATCTTAGCATTTCAATCGCCTACAAATTATTACACCCAAGTAGGTTTACCAGTTCCAATGTTGGCTCGTTGATATTCTAGGCTATTATACCCTGAAACCACATTACGATGTGACTGAATATTTGGCCAATTTTTTCCAGACAGCACTCCATTATAGATAACTGCATCATCCGTGGAAAGATTACGTTACTCTTACTGTCACCATAAATCAGGATTCACAAGAAAAACTGAAAGAATAAGTGAAACCACTGAAATACCATAAAAAGATTAAACATCTCCGAACCCGTCACAGTAATTCAATTAAAATAATTTGATGATGCAATTTAGAGTTACCTACCAAGGCTACACACTAAAATTGAGCATAAATTATAGAAATTTGCCAGAAGGCTAGTCTGCAGCCACATTCTATTGCGTAGTTTTGTTGACGAAACGGATACACAATATATGGGGGTACTGACCGATTCACGCCACTTTGTCCTCTCGTCTGAAACTGAGCAATGAGTCCGCTGGCTGCAACGCGTGTGTCCGCTAGTTCGCTCAAGTCCGACGACAGTGCCTGATACACGTTAATTCAACTGTCGAATGGTAAGTTTCTCCAACCACAAATACATACATTTCACTTTCAGTTATTCGTACAGCCTACGACCCATGACCACGTGATTTAAAAGCGAGGACATCACACTCACGAGGTCAAGTTACCACACTGCACTACCGAAGGTACTGTGCATGCCTCCTTGTCTGCTGTTTTTGCCACTTCATTATCCTGCAACTCAAGAAGAGAGTCACTTTCCCTAACCTCTGCAGGAGAGACGAGTAAGTTCTGGAAGCCCTAGACTGTTTGCTCTGCTGTGTAAGTGTATTCTACGGCTTGCAGAGTACAGGGAGTCAGCAGATAAGTTAATTTCAATTTGGTAAGAGTAACCCATCCCGATGGGACAAACTGAGCAACGAAATTTGTCAACCTTCTTGCTTCCAAAATTTTGTACATGGATGCACGTTCAGAGACCGTGAATAGTTACAATTGAAAGAAAACAGCCCTCGGTCACTAATTTTTAACGAATTGACCGGGTTTCAACACTGCTAGGTGTGCCTTCCTCAGAATTTAAATCAAAGAATGGTCTATAACATGGTCACAGAATTATGACTAAAAACGTATGATACAGAGTATAAGTACGGAATCATCGTGAAAGACTGGCAGTACTTATATGTAATTTATAAACTAATAAATATGCCAAAAGGGCATTAGTCACAAAGATATTTAAGATGAAAAAACTGACGGCGAGCCACTGAGGGCTGCTCGTTACTTGCGTGGTGCAGGTGAGTCCGAATGCAACCTGCACCACGCAAGTAACGAGCAGCCCTTAGTGGCTCGCCGTCAGTTTTTTTTATCTTTCTGACTAATGCCCTTTTGGGATATTTATTATTTTATAAATGACATAAGTACTGCCAGTCTTTCACGACGATTCCGTACTTATATACGTTTTTAGTCATAATTCTGTGACTATGTTATAGACCATTCTTTGATTTAAATTCTGAGGGGGACACTCCTAGCAGTGTTTAAACCCGGTTACTTCGTTAAAAATTAGTGACCGAGAGCTGTTTTCTTTAATTGCTTCTTGCTACCACCTGAGTTCTAGGGATGAAAGTCTAGGAATGTCTTTAAGGCAAGGCATTCCACTTCTGACTAGAATACTTCCCTGATATAACATTCGCCACTGGCAGCATCCTCAATTCAAAACAAGTGGTGTAGCCCAATCTGCACGTTCTCCACATTTAGTACAATAATTACTGCGAACAATCAGGTATCACGCACTACTAGCGGGCGCTGGTAAGGATTTCCTCAACAACAAAATTAGCAGGAATGAACACCAAATTCCTCATTTTTGCGAGCTTATCTGACTGGTCCGTGATAGAAATGGCGGCTACGGGTCGCATGTCTATACTAACCCAGGATGGTTTCTGAAATAGCGTCAAGATTAATTTAAGCGATCGACTGGTATTACTCTGAAACATGCTTGTTTTTATGAGCCGTACTCCGACGAGCTTCGCCCGGCATCGATATCTTTGTGAAGCCTGTCCGCCTCTTTCATCGCAGCCGTCCAAAGATCTCTCTTGACAGCTCTCGGCACGGAGAGCAGAGCGCCCCGCAGATAGGACGCGGACGCCTGGGCGTGGCACGACGCGAGATAAGATTGGCTCAGCGGACGCTCCCAGCCACCATAGCGTCCGGATTCGTATCGGCTCCGGCACAGCGCTCTAACAATGGCGTCCCATCCGTTGCGCTTACCATGACACGCCTCCAATTCTAATCATCCTGGTAGATATTATCAATCACTTTACCAACCAGAGTTGCAACTAACGCAGTAATATAGTCATGTGAATATGGGGAAAAAAAGGCGAGACGGGTTTTCGATTATAAACAATTTTACAAACTCACGATGCCAAGATAGCAATTATTCTAAGATATTCCTCTCTTCCACAGTATCTACAGAAAAACATATGAAATTAAAGTTAAGATGTACATATCACGAGATGAGAGATACATGGACCGACCGCCAGATTTGTCATCTGATAGTGCATAAGCTAAGTATTTTTTTTCTTGAATCAAATACTCTAGGGTACTCATACAACACTGATATTTCCATGAGTTAATATTCAAACATCGAACAAATTAATACAAAACATGCAAAAAAAATTACTTTTGTGTACGTCGAGGGATGAACAAGTGCTTCACAAAAGGGACTATTTATCGTACTTCTTGAAATACAGTGTCTTCAATACTGTTAGACATTTACGTGTTGTAAGCTGAAACACACTTAAATCATTTAAAACCACAACATCTGTTGAAAGGTGGGCCACAAGATGTATACTTTTACTGTGTATCTGGCACAACTATTCCATTCCCGAGATTTGTAGTGTGCTTTCTGAGTACTATGTACATTCAGTGACCATGTCCACGCAGACATTGTGCGATACTGTTAGGCACAGGAAGTTACTTTCGAAATGCGAGCAATATTGGTTTATGTCCGACACTTTCCATCCAGTATGCATTTTTACTTGTAATGTTGACTGTGGTAAGGTTGCACCACTAGTAATACGTCAATAACAAGTACTCACTCATGTCCGTGGAGAAGAGATCATATGGCAAAGATGATTCGTGATGTGCGGTAATAACTCCTTGAACCTCATAAAAGTAATTTTTTGTCGTCTTATATTCAATTTTTCTCTTGTCTGGCACTGGAATCTATGATGTTTCGGTGAATTAGTTCCATGCAATTATCCAGTCGTGTCTATTACTAGATTCCCCCCCACCTTTCATTTGAGATTAACTGTTGCATCTTGAGTCAACCATATGCCTTATTCATATCGAGACCTGCCCCCGGTGATTAATTCCTTTAACCATCCTTCATCTGCAGTCATAAGCAACGAGTCAAGATGTGCGTCCAACCATTCTTTTCTCCTTGGATCGTTGCACAACGTCCACATTAGATATTCCCAAACCTCTTAACACAACACTACAAAGCCTTACACTCTTTTTCCTATCCTCCAAACCGGCCCCATTACGAATCACATTGACCTGAGTACAGATTTTCGAAGATTAAACAGGTCGTACACAACATTTTGCAGACCGTTCCGTTCATTAGTTTAACCAAGTGAACCTTGCGACAAACAGTTTATGAGATTTTTGTTCCCTTAATAAGGCTGCTACACCACGATTTCCAGCGTGATCCTCCAACGCTTTACCCCGAAACAGCTACAAATAATCTCGACCAGTTGTGTCGAATGACAACTCTTGCGTAGCAAGGCCTCTTCGTGATTTAACAGAGGGGTCGGCAATGCACAGACGCCAATTTTACCCTTTCTTTACATCTTTTACATGCAGTTATACTGCCTACTTCACTGATTTACCATTGATTATGTGAACCAGTAGCGCCAAATGCGACGCTGCACACTGTTCACGATTCACACTACCTACGTTGCTTGCTAAAGTCATTCCGGAGCAGAGAACTTTAAATCGTCAGTACGTTCTGTTTCACAGTTGACTGGAAAAGAACTGTAGCAACCGTTTTCAGCCTCAACGATGGCTATACTGACTGCGATAGAGGAGACAATTACTGTATATGACAGTCACGTACTGCACGCATCATCCACTGAGGAGACGAAGGTCGTAGGGCAGCGATATGCACATATACAGATGGCAGTAGCATCGCGTATAAGAGGTTTGACAGGGGGTGCGTTTGTACTCAGGTGATTCAAGTGAAAAGGTTTCCGGCGTGATTATGGCCGCAGTATGGGAATTAACAAACTTTGAACGTCGAGTGGTAGTTGAGAGTTCGACGCATGGGGCACTCCACTTCGGAAATCTCTAGGGAATTCCAATATTCCGAGATCCACAGTGCCAACGGCGTACCGGAATTAGCGAACTTCAACCATTATCTCTCACCATGGTAATGCAGTGGCCGACAGCCTTCACTTAACGACCGACAGCAGGGCGTTAGCGTAGAGTTGTCAGAGCAAACCGCCAAGCAACACTGCGTGAAATAACCGTAGAAATCAACGTGGGACGTACTATGAACGTATCCGTTAGGACAGTAAGACGAAATTCAGCGTTAAAGGGCTATAAAGGGCTACGGCAGCACACGAGAGACGCGAGTGCCTTTGCTAACAGTGCATCGCCTTCCACGCCTCTCCTGGCTTTGTGACAATATCGGCTGCACCCTAGACGACTGGAAAACCGTAGCCTGGTCAGATGAGTCCCGATTTCAGTCGGTAAGAGCTGACGGTACGGTTCGCGTTGGTGCAGACCCCACGAAGCTATGGACCCAACTTGTCCACGACACACTTGCCAGCTGTTGGTGGCTCCACAATGGTGCGGGATGTGTTTTCATGGAATGAACTGGGTCTTCCGGTCCAATTGACTGAAAATGGTTATGTTCGGCTACTTGGAGACCATTTGCACCCATCCATAGACTTCACGTTATCAAACAACGATGTCATGTCAGCAGTCCACAGTCTTTCGCGATTGATTTGAAGAACATTCTGGGTAATTCGAGCAGACTATTTTGCCATCCAGAAGGCCCGACATGAATATCATCGAAAAAATTATGGGACATTATCGAGAGCTCAGGTCGTGAACAAAATGCTGCACCGGAAACACTTTCGCAATGGAGGAGGGCTATAGAGGCAGCATGGCTCAATATTCTACAGTTAACTTCCAACGACTTGAGTCCGTTGTTACGTCGAGCTGCTGCCCTATGCCGAGCCAAAGGAGGTCCACCACGATATTAGGAGGTATCCCGCGAGTTTCGCCACCTCTTCGTACATGCGCATTCTAGTCACGTCCCGCCTCGTGCCTTCTGGCTGTATCGGAGGAAGGAGAGAGTTACTTCGCAGAGGAATGACTTCTGACCAATTAGTATTTGTCAGCACAGCCTTCTGATCATTTCTGCAAATCAACAGACAAGCTGGGTCGCTCCGCAAACTGAAATACGGAATTACACAAACTTACTTCAACTCGTTAAAATCCTACACCTCGGATTTGAGAGTGACATTCTTCCTGCGTTTCGGTAACGCAGCCGGAGCGGAAACGGTACGCGAAATTACGGTGGAACTACGGGACTCTAGGGCCCGCCTGATTGCCGCCATTCACTGCAGATTACGGCGGCGGCATTACTACGAAAGACGACGAACTTTGAGAACCCTTCGTCGAGACAGCGGTGGAATCCGTCCAATCCCGCGTGGCGGCGGCGGCGGCGGCGGCGGCGAGAGCGCCAAATGAGAGGCGGCAGCTCCTTCATTACGTCCGCTCTATTTGGCGGCGCCATCGCGCCTGCGGCGAGACGGGACCACCACTGGGAAGTGGCATCGCAGGGGCAACGTAATACGGCTTTACCGCAACAGACAGTCTAATCAACGACGGCGCGCGTCGAACTTTGCTTATTGGTCGAATTAACGCCCAGCAACGTGCCTTGAAACCGAGGTTGAGGGGAATAAACAGTGTGCTGGTTTCGTCACAAAGTTCTAGAGGGCTTTGTGGAACTCTGTGGTGTGTAACAAGGCCACTACAGAGGTACAACCCTCCTACACCTGTCATAATACGATCAATGGCGAAATGAACTACCAATTTGCTGTTTAAGTGTCAAATATTCGATCATCGGTGAGTGTTTAGAGACAACAACAGCCAATCAAACTCTGCACAAATAGCACGTGGGCCAACTTACCTCTGGTGTTAGTGGCGGCGTCTGCAATCTTTTGGAAGGCATCCAGATAAGCGGCGATCGCCTGGATTGTTGCCCTGCAACAAGAAATCATTGTAATGCACATGCTGCTGTTTCCACACAGCCATGATTACTTGACCTAAAGTTACTGTAGAAATGGTACAGGAAGGCATAAAATGCAGCCTACATTAAACTCTAGATGATAGGCTATGAATAACTTTAAAACATTTATGTCTACATGATTACACTGCAATTCACAACTAAGTGCCTAGCAGAGGGTTCGTCGAACCACCTTCAAGCTATTACTCTACTTAACGCTCTGCACCAGCGCGCTTAAACCTTTCCGTGCGAGCTCTGATTCATTTTATCATCATCTCATTACTCCCTATGTACATGGGGGCCAATAAAATATTCACACACTGAGGAGGTTGTTAGTCATTAAAATTCCCATGATGAAACCCTGCCGCAGCGAAAAACGCCATTGTAATGACTGCCCACCCAATTCGCATATCCTAGCAGTACTCCAGAAGAGGATGAACAAACGCAGTGAAAGCCGTCTTCTTCGTTCTATTGCATTTTTACATGTTCTACAATAAATCACAGTCCCTTCGTTTGCTTTACCGACAACATTATCTATGCGATCGTTCCAGTTAAAGTTATTTGTAATTTTAATCCCTAAATACCTAGTTGAAGTTACAGGCTTTAACATGATTTATAGTGCAACCGAAATTTAGCGGACTCCAGAACAAATGAAATCACGCTATTTCAGGGCACTAAATGTAACAAACCGTTCACGTGCAGTTACAATCAACACAGAGAATCACTTCTGCTCATCTCATGTGCAGCGTGTGACTGGCACTGAAAACTGTGGGAGGATGTAACATCGTTAATTTGAGGGACAATACTACTGTTTCGTTGTTTACATATCACAAAAAAAATCACATATTCTTAAGATTTGGGCTTGCGAAGTAGAGATTATGTGTTACTCCTTTCTGATAAGAACTTGTTTTGTAACACTTGGAAAGGATATTCAGACGACCTCTTATTGGTAGAACAGGCCCCTCCCCATTAGATCCACTTTAAAACTTTTAGAGACCATCTTGCCTTGAATTTAGGAAGTCACGCTTCTGCCGACCGAAAGAGCTGCAGTTGCTGCTGGTGATATTACTGTCGTTACAGATAAAAGGCTTTTAACACTTTCTCCGTGCTGAAGATTGAGTTTTCCGTTTCAATAGTTGCCGCCTCCGCTATTGTACTGCCACGTCGTTAAACGACAGGGCTTTCTTTTCCTGCGTCATAACTTTTAAACTGATTTAGGTTACACCGACTAGAGCGTGTGCGTACACTGTCTCCAATAAACTGTTGTCCGCAAATAATGCCTTACATTCATAACCATTGGCGTGAGCAAGTCGTCGTAAAATCAGATTTAAATACTCAATGTACCTGTGGATTGTTAGTGAAAAAAAAAATATCATAAACCACAGGGCGCATGAAAACCGCAGTGCTCCCCTAAGCGCTTTCCTAAAAGGTCTTTCCTTCTCACAGCTTGTGAACTAATTAATTTAGTAAGCACACGAGTTAAACAACGTAATTTTGAATACAAAGTAAGGACATTAATTTGGAATTGCCAAATGCAAAGCATGTGGTTTAAGTTTTTGAATGAAATTATTGCTATATATATGGGCCACGCCATTACTGCTCCGTTCACTCATGGTGCGTACCGTAAACAGCCCATCTTACTGTACGGCATGCCTCTTTCTGACAACAGTAAGGAGTTAGCCTTTGGTGACAAGTATAACTGGATCACAAATTCTGCGCGCTTTACTCGGCATGGTCCTGTTGGAGATGTACCCCGTTGCATTCTTTTGACATGGCTTACTGTGCCGGTTATAAGGGGACCCACAGTTTAACATGGATCTGTAAGTACGGGGCGATTCTTCATTTTTCACATGAACATCGCCTGAGATAAAAGAAGTGGTGACAAAAAAAAAAAGCACCGAAGACTGACTGGGGATTGAATCCAATGTATCTTGCAATTTGCAGTCTGACGCTTTACAAATGAGTCACACAGTCATTCTGCGAATGACTAAGAAGTAGAAATTTTGAAGATACTGTAATCCATACAAACTATAAAAATGGATGTACCTATGCACGTTTGTACGTCTCTACCACAACTCCTCCTAAACCACTGGACCGATTTCAGCCAATCTTGGAACACTAATTTACTATCTGGAAATAATCATAGTGGGAATAATCACCTAATCAAGAGAGTGGCGGTAAAAACTCAGTTAAGCCCACGGCGCGAAAATACCAATCTTTTAGTTATACATAATTTGAGACTTTACACATAAATGCAAACCTTTACGGAACTTTTTCTCACCGACGACCCACAAAAATTAAAGGAAAACAATCTCTCACTTACTAAATCATCGCTGTTCATGAAGGGAAACAGCCACATGAAGCGTGAAGTTTTAATTTATCACTTCTTTACAACTAACTGTATTCGTGGCATTTTGCAGGCAGGCAGAATACACCAGAAAAATTACATCTTGTACGACACTTAGTTTACGAGACACGACATCATGGACACGGAATGCATTAAAAACTACCGCATCATACAAGACGTTTAAATTTATTACTACTGTACTAATTCTATTTGCACACTTTCCGCACGTGCGTATCCGACCAAAGTCACGGTAAAAAGTTCATCCTAAGCCCCTGGATCAAATTTGGTACACACACTAGTTACAATCTGGAGAGAAATACTGTTGAGGTAAGAACCACCGGCCTCCTATTACGGTAAATGCGATGACGTGGAGAGAGAAGAGGATGAGGAAATGGACAGACAGCGAGGGAGGAGGAGGAGGATATGAGATGGTTAGAAGGGCGGGGGGGGGGGCGGGGACACGGAGATGAGCTAATAGAAGATTGTAATAAATAAATATTAGGGTAACGCCAAGATTCTCAGCTAGTTTTACTAATAACTGGAGGACATTTGTCGACAAATTCCGATTAATATTCACTAAGAATGTCGTGATTAAAGAAGCAGCAGCAGAAAAATGTCATTAAAAAAGCAGCACCAATGTGTCTTCCCACTGGAAAACACGTCGCCGATGAGAATGTTGGTGTAGGCAAGGATAAATACACACTGACGTTTCTGCACACACGCGGTCTCCTTAAAACATGATTTTAAAGTTGCACACACGCCTTAATCAATTGATAACCTACGTCACCGATCAATTAGCGACCTGCTTGGCGGCTGTTATACAGGGCTATTACAAATGATTGAAGTGATTTCATAAATTCACTGTAGCTCCATTCATTGACATATGGTCACGACACACTACAGATACGTAGAAAAACTCAAAGTTTTGTTCGGCTGAAGCCGCACTTCAGGTTTCTGCCGCCAGAGCGCTCGAGAGCGCAGTGAGACAAAATGGCGACAGGAGCCGAGAAAGCGTATGTCGTGCTTGAAATGCACTCACATCAGTCAGTCATAACAGTGCAACGACACTTCAGGACGAAGTTCAACAAAGATCCACCAACTGCTAACTCCATTCGGCGATGGTATGCGCAGTTTAAAGCTTCTGGATGCCTCTGTAAGGGGAAATCAACGGGTCGGCCTGCAGTGAGCGAAGAAACGGTTGAACGCGTGCGGGCAAGTTTCGCGCGTAGCCCGCGGAAGTCGACGAATAAAGCAAGCAGGGAGCTAAACGTACCACAGCCGACGGTATGGAAAAGGCTAAAGCAGAAGCCTTACCGTTTACAATTGCTACAAGCCCTGACACCCGATGACAAAGTCAAACGCTTTGAATTTTCGACGCGGTTGCAACAGCTCATGGAAGAGGATGCGTTCAGTGCGAAACTTGTTTCAGTGATGAAGCAACATTTTTTCTTAATGGTGAAGTGAACAGACAATGTGCGAATCTGGGCGGTAGAGAATCCTCACGCATTCGTGCAGCAAATTCGCAATTCACCAAAAGTTAACGTGTTTTGTGCAATCTCACGGTTTAAAGTTTACGGCCCCTTTTTCTTCCGCGAAAAAAAAAAAAAAAAAAAAAAAAAAAAAAGTCACAGGACACGTATCTGGACATGCTGGAAAATTGGCTCATGCCACAACTGGAGACCGACAGCGCCGACTTCATCTTTCAACAGGATGGTGCTCCACCGCACTTCGATCATGATGTCCGGCATTTCTTAAACAGAAGATTGGAAAACCGATGGATCGGTCGTGGTGATCATGATCAGCAATTCATGTCATGGCCTCCACGCTCTCCCGACTTAACCCCATGCGATTTCTTTCTGTGGGGTTATGTGAAAGATTTAGTGTTTAAACCTCCTCTACCAAGAAACGTGCCAGAACTGCGAGCTCGCAACAACGATGCTTTCGAACTCATTGATGGGGACACGCTGCGCCGAGTGTGGGAGGAACTTGATTATCTGCTTGATGTCTGCCGAATCACTAAAGGGGCACATATCGAACATTTGTGAATGCCTAAAAAAACTGAGTTTTTGTATGTGTGTGCAAAGCATTGTGAAAATATCTCAAATAATAAAGTTATTGAAGAGCTGTGAAATCGCTTCAGTCATTTGTAATAACCCTGTACATGCTGTAATGTCATGCACACCTACTAGGTATAATCTACAGACAAGGCGACAATTTTTGAACTATACCAAATAAAATTGTCGTCTAAACGGTTTGCGTTAGGACGTACGAACTGCACGGTTGGCCGCGGCGCATGATGGGAGTAAGCGCTGTATGGCTTAACGACGAAGCCCACTTTCATTTGGATGGGTTCGTCAAAAATCAAAATTGGTGTATTTGGGAGACTGAGAATACGCATTTCGCGATCGGAAAGTCTCTTCAGCCTCAACGGGTGATTATGTGGTGTGCAATGTCCAGTCACGGAATAATCCGTGCGATATTAGTTAATGGCAACGGTCATTACCGAACGGTACGTGAAGGTTGTGGAAGATGATTTATCACAGTTATCCGAAGTAGCCCTGATTTCGACAAGATGTGCTTAATGCGAGACGGAGTTCGACCCCATCGAAGCAGGAGAGTGTTTTATGACCTGGAGGAGCACTTTGGGAACCGTACTCTGGCTCTAGGGTACCCAGATGCCACTGGCATGGGCCTCGATCGGCCGCCATATTCTCCGGATCTGAACACATGCGACTCCATTTTGTTGGGCTGTATTAAAGACAACTTGTACAGCAATAACCCTAAAACCATTGCTGAGCTGAAAACAGACATTCAGGAGGACATCGATAACTTCGATGTTGCGACACTTCAGGGGGTCCACCGAATTTCGCTATTAGTCTACGCCACATCATCGCGAATAATGGCAGGCATATCGAACATATCATAACCTAAATCCGAATATCTGTAATGACGGTTACATGTTGAATAAAGTGTGTGCACGCCGCAGTTTGTACCTAATTTACGTTTTTTTTATATAGTTCAATAATTGTCAACTGTATGAAAAATTACAAAATTTAAAACGTGTTTTATCGAGGACATTCGTTTACATCATCTAAGTCGTGGGAACTCTCTGTGATGTCTTTCTGAAGAGAAGAGGGAGCAGACCTGAATTCGCCTAAGCAAATGCGGAAAACCTGTAACTGGTTTACTATGTGAACAGTTCTTTAACTGGTGACCGGACGTTTTCTCGAGTGGCCAGGTTACTTACCTCGCGATGTAACATGCACTGAGTAAAGATGTAATAGCAGCACTGACGGACACTTCAATTAATCCATGTTTACGTTTGTCGTTATATGAGAGGACTGCTGGGCCGTTTCCTTCAAAAGGCCATCGCCCATGCCTTCCCCCGGTCATTGCAATATCGCGGAGGCTGAAGGATAGTTGATACACAATAACCAGCCAAGAATTACACTACTGGCCATTAAAATTGCTACACCACTAAGATGACGTGCTACAGATGCGAAATTTAACCGACAGGAAGATGCTGTGATATGCAAATTATTAGCTTTTCAGAGCATTCACGTGCTGACATGAGGAAAGTTTCCAACCGATGTCTCATACACAAACATCAGTTGACCGGCGTTGCCTGGTGAAACGTCGTTGTGATGCCTCGTGTAAAGAAGAGAAATGCGTACCATCACGTTTCCGACTTTGATAAAGATCGGATTGTAGCCTATCGCGATTGCGGTTTATCGTATCGCGACATCGCTGCTCGCGTTGGTCGACATTCAATGACTGTTAGTAGAACATGGAATCGGTGGGTAAAGGAGGGTAATACAGAACGCCGTGCTGGATCCCAACGGCCTCGTATCACTAGCAGGCGAGATGACAGGCATCTTATCCGCATGGCTGTAACGGATCGTGCAGCCACGTCTTGGTCCCCGAGTCAACAGATGCGGACATTTGCAAGACAACAACCATCTGCACGAACAGTTCGACGACGTTTGCAGCAGCATGGATCATCAGTTCGGAGATCACGGCTGCAGTTACCCTTGACGCTGCATCACAGATAGGAGCGCCTGCGATGGTGTACTCAACGACGAACCTGGGTGCACGATGGCAAAACGTCATTCTTTCGGATGAATCGAGGTTCTGTTTACAGCATCATGATGATCGCATCCGTGTTTGGCAACATCGCGGTGAACGCAAATGGGAAGCGTGTATTCGTCATAGCCATACTGGTGTATCACCCGGCGTGATGGTATGGGGTGCCATTGGTTACACGTCTCGGTCACCTCATGTTCGTATTCACGGCATTTTGAACAGTGTTCAGATGTTTCAGATGTTTACGACCAGTGGCTCTACCCTTAATTCGATCCCTGCGAAAGCCTACATTTCAGCAGGATAATGCACCGAGCAACTGGCTCGTCACAATACGCGAGTCAGTACTCTTGATGAACTGTGGTATCTGGTTGAAGCTACATGGGCAGTACCTGTACAATCCATCCAAGCTCTGTTTGACTCAATGCCCAGGCGTATCAAGGCCGTTATTACGGCCAGAGGTGGTTGTTCTGGGTACTGATCTCTCAGGATCTACGCACCCAAATTGCGTGAAAATGTAATCACATGTCAGTTCTAGTAAAATATATTTGTCCAATTAATACCCGTTTATCATGTAGCAATTTTAATGGCCAGTAGTGTAGATACTAAGTTATAGAAAGTGCTGCCATTCCGCTGACGTTATCTACACAGACAGCGTAGCAGCGGCGTGGCTCGACCCATTTTAAGAGCGAGAACGGCAGACGAGGATGGGGTCAGGAGGCTCGACGCAGCAGACAATGTGCCGTTAGGCGTGTGTCCTTGGCAGGGCAGGCCGCTTGCCGCCTCTGGCCTACCGCCAGTTGGCATTTCTATCACGTCTCACCTCTCCCACCTGACGTCACAACCGAAACATTGGGATAGCTGCCTCGCGGTGGCGCTAGTGGACGGTCATGAGATAGCACACGTTCTCGAATCGACATTTTAAAAGACTAAATGTCCATGTTGAATTGCAGCTGGAAGATTACTAATGTGGTACTAACACTACGGCACAAGTGGAAGGAAAGGCCTGTGTCCTCTTAATCGCCAAACTTACGACTGCTCATTTTGGATGTTTGATTTTCCAAACCTTTTTACAAGAGCGACGCATGTATGCCTGACATGCCACCGGTTATATCTGCCTCAAAACACGTCTCGAGCGGACGGGTGGCGTCCACGATAAATTATGTAATGACCTATCATGTAGTCTTTCAAATTTTAAAATACGTAGCGTATGGAACACTGTACTTGCGCGTAATCGGCAGCTTGTCCTTTCCTACACCAACTTCATTTTCATTCAGCACAGTTCTACAACAGACGCGAGGATGAGTTAGTGTTCTGTCTTACGAAACTCATCAACAGTTCTGTCTTACGAAACTCATCTACAGAGTTTTCCTTGTCATTTGAAGCTCTATTGTCTCCAGTACGTGGGATGTTCTTAACAGATTTATTTCTACTTTCTAATAATTAATTTAAAAAAATGTAATGCGCAAACAATGACATATGACACTGATTCCTCAACGTTAGGAAGAAAATATATAGTACTAGGCACGGAAAGTCAAATGTATCAACACAAAAGTAATGTTGCAACTTATTTCATATTCTTTACGGTCTTAATCATTTTAATTTGTGGACAGATGTAAACACAACGTACGCACGAGTGTAGCAACGTGTCACTGCCACATTCTCTATAGTCTAGTAATCCAGAAAGGACAGGGGGAGGGGGCGGGGGGGGGGGGGCGGGGGGGGGAGGGGGAGGAGGAGGAGGAGGAGGAGGAGGAGGAGGAGGAGGAGGAGGAGGAGGAGGACGACGACGACGCAAGAAAGCTACGAGATGCTTCACGTGCAATAATCGAAAAAAAAAAAGCACAAACAAAACTTGTCACATTGCGATGACATATCGGATCGGTAATGAAAGCAACTCTAGCTCAATGAAAAAAAGGCGGAATCTCTGTAGCTGACGTGTATCACCCAGAGGTGTGAGTGGTTTCCACTCATGCATTCTCACTTCGGAGCTCTTTAAGGTCCTACGCCTAATTCGTTAACCATTACGCTAGCTGTTATTCGTCATCTTTCAGCTATGCACCCGGGATAAGTCTTGTTCCGATATTTCGACCGACAGCAATTCTCAAGGCGCGTCGTGTGCACAATTTTTTGATGACTGCACAACCATGGATGCCACACCTTAGTAAAACGGTGAACTAAAAAAGACGCGGACTGCTATGTGAGTCAGTTACAAACACGAGTTTTTTCGATAAATATGCCACCTGCTTTTCCAATTTTTAGTGCCTGATGCCACAGATCGTAAATCGTGTAGCCATATATAGCAACTGTGAATATTTCTTTTACGGTCGGCTAGACTGGGTCTCTGCAACTATAGTGACATGCTCTTGATTCCGTTAAATATTTCTAACAGTACGAGTCCCTCTAAATAGCTGCATCATCTGATAACTGCCTTACAGAGCAACAAAGTCTGCCAGATCATTAGTACGCACCTTGAATTGTGACGGTAATTCCCATCAGGTCCTCTGTCCGCCCCGATGGCTGAAGCCGTCAGCGTGACTGATTGCCGTCCAACGGGCCCGGGTTCGATTTCCGGGTTGGTCGGGGATTTTCTCCGCTCAGGGACTGGGTATTGTGCTGTCATCATCATCATCATCATCATCATCATCATCATCATCATCATCATCATCATGTCGCCCAGTGTGGCGTCGAATGTAATAAGACCTGCACCAAGGCGGCTGGACCTGTCCCGGAAAGGGTTTCCCGGCCAATGACGCCGAACGCTCGTTTCATTTCATCAGGTCCTCTGACACAGGATGGTACTTTCACATTTCACACAGTCTCAAAGATCGAAGTGTTAATTCAGCCTACACATTTTGTTAGTCCTCAATCTACTAAACTAGAGCATCTGTTCTGATATGTCCCAAGCAAATGCTTCGGTTACTGGAGATCAAGAAATACTACTTCAACCTGTGCTGTTAACACCTTTTGAACCTTGTGAACGAAGAGCAAACAAAGGTTCACATGACAGATCCTTGCACGATAATTATTTCTGATGATGTGTTCAGTCCTTTTAAACTACTGTGTCGTCAGTCCCTCCTTGTGAGAGAAACACGTATAAACGTAAAAAGCGAAAAAGTGAAAAGTGAAAAAAATGGGGACTTGTCTGCTCCAACTAGATAAGCAAGTCGAAGAGTTTAAAAAGGCGTGACAGTAATTGTATCATGATAGATAACGGAAAACATATGTAACTCAGGCAGCATCTTGCACAACAGGGTCTAGAGGCATAACAAAGTGAGAGGGGAAGAAAGTAGCCTGCGGTCGCATTGAGGGTACCCGCCACGGGGGTAGCCTCCATCCCTCTCCCTCCCTCTAACCGCTAACACTGGAAGTGGAAGGGTATTTTAGTTTACTATAAAATTGCTCTCCCTCAGGAAATGAACACTTTGGTAGTGGCTCTTCCGTCATCCACAAGCATCTGCGGTAATGGGGTAGGTAAGCTGAGAGCATGTCGCAGATCGACCAGCAGGCCGCACTCAACAATAACAAGCGCTATCATCACTAGAATACCGCGGCTGCAGTGAGGAGGATCCTTCCGACACAGAAGCAACTCGTGGGTAAGCCTCGGGTGGCCGGTATGTATTCTGCCTAACACAATGGCACCTTTCCGAGAGTCCTGCAAAGATGTATGCCACACCTTAGTGGACCTTTTATTCGTTCTCTAATTGTTCTGAATTGTAATAGCTTGCCATTCCAATTCCCAAATATTGTGTCGAAGTTGTAATCTTAAGTCTGTGTCCGGTATCGCGAAGTCAAGTTGATCTCCTGTAGTCGCGTCTTCAGCTAGACGGTATGCGATTTCATTTCCTGGAATGCCTATGTGGCTCGGTGTCCACATGAAGGTAGCTGGTCTTGCCAGAGCTGTAGAGGTCAACTAATAGGTCGTTAATGTTGGCGACCAAAAGAGTTTTGGGACAGCACGGGGTTATGCCTTTTAAGCAACTCACTGAATCGCTGCACATCGGAAAGTTCGTCGTGGCCTGGGCTTTGATGTACTGCGAAGACTGAAATGTGGCAACCAAATCTACAGTTTATACACCGCAGGCACTCTGCAGATATTGCTTCTCGTGTCCCCTTTCATGTGCAGAAGCTTAACAGACCTTGTGGTTGACTTTCGATCTGTCCATGTAGACGCATACGGAATCAGAATACTCGTGGAATATCGAACGAAACAAGTCTCTGAGAATGGTAGGATGAGAATACCTCTTGTGGCCACGAAAGCGGTCCATCCGTATCACAGGACAGGGTTCACACCACGGGGGTGTCTACAGGAAGTTCTAGCAACGAAGACTAACGGAGGCTCTTTCAGGTCCTTCAATAGAATGTAGAGTCGGAACCCAGTTGGTCTACTCAGTTTTGGGCAATATGCAAACAATCTGAACTGTTGGTTGTGAAACAGAGTTGAGTGACATGGGTGAGTAGGCATCTGGCAGATTGAGACTGCGTAACTTTCCAGAAGCTGCTATCTTCCAACCCGCAGCAGTGGGACACCAGCTTCCGCCAGGAGGCTGTGAAGCGGGCTCCTACAGAAGGGCCGCGCCTTTGTGGTTAACAGGGTCCAGCAAGCTCACTAGAGACAGTGCTACCGACCCGTAGGCAAGACATCCATAGTACGTGAGGGATAAAATCAGTACTTTGTAAAATATCAGAAGAACTATGTGGTCCGCGCCCCGCGGGTTACTAAAAAACGGAGTAAGGCGTTCTTCCCCAAACGGCCGGCACTGCGGTAAAATTGTGAAAGTGGCAGTCAAGCCCAAAATGGAGACCAGAACTTAAAAAGTTAAAAAAAGGTGAGGGGGGGGAGCGTTAAAAAGAGAAAAAGCGAAAACCTTCAAAGGTCCTAAAAAGTCACAAGATCAAGGTAAAAACACTTGACCCAATAAAAAAGATCCCTATTAGTTGCCTCTTACGACAGGCAAGGAAGGGCCGTAGGTATATTCCAGACCCCGACATTTCTATTGGGGAGTTTCTGTCTTAGCAAAAGTATTACGAGAGCATAAAATACATTCCCTAAGTCTGCAACACATCTGATATCAGTGAGATTAGACTGTAGTTCAGTGTATCAGTCACGATTCTTTTACAAGCTCGGACAACTGGATTTTTTTTCTGTTACGCTGTGAGGATTCCGTTGTTCTAGCGACGCACTACATTCATTACATTCATTTTGAGTGACAACTGAAACAGTATTTTCAACTGATAGTGTATGTAGGTACAATATGCAACCGGTCACTTTTGGAATATGATAAGATTTATTGTACCATTAACTTGTTTCGAGCAATGCAGGCTCATCATCAGTTGAATGTGTTACAGCAACATTGTATTTTGGACCATTTGTAACTATACACTAGGGTGGTGGTGGTGGTGTCTGGCTAAACATGGTCAAAAAATACAATGTTTCTGTAACACAGCCATCTGTTAAAGATTGTTCGTCAGTTGCAAACTTGATTAGATATCTCACACTAAAGTATTTTATTTAGAAGACTGCAATACAGTAATGACGGAAATACTTATTGAAAGACTAGAGGTACCGAATCAACAGTTTCTCCAGCCATGACACTGAAGTTGTCTTCTCCGAAGAGCTCAAGCTAAGTTTTGCTTTTGCAAAATTAACACTAATTTCATGGAGAAGTTAGTTTTGTTCTCTGTGCGTCATGTAGCTCAAACTCAAGGTCCTACAAAAACAGATGTGAGAGAGTTAGGATAGGTCTGATCACTATGTTTTACCAATCTTTGCCCAGGAAATTTTCAGTAGGGTGCGGAACTAATTCGTTCGTAAAACCTGCAGAGAATCTGACATGGCCCTTTACGGAGATTTTGTTATTTAAGCTACCTTTGATGGCTATTGTGGCAATGTAGCATATCATCAGAACTGAAGAAATTATCAGTTACCAGCCGGCCGCGGTGGTCTCGCGGTTCTAGGCGCTCAGTCCGGAACAGCGCGACTGCTACGGTCGCAGGTTCGAATCGTGCCTCGGGCATGGATGTGTGTGATGTCCTTAGGTTAGTTAGGTTTAAGTAGTTCTAAGTTCTAGGGGACTGATGACCACAGATGTTAAGTCCCGTAGTGCTCAGAGCCATTTATCAGTTACCAACATCAGCCCATCGTGGAAAAGCTACCGACATCGTAGCGCCGTTTTATAACGTACTAGCTCCCAATACGTTACTGTGACCAGTGAAGTCACAGAGACGCAATGCACGAGGCATGGTAGTAACGTACAACCCAAAACTTCTCCAAAGGAAAAAGGTTACTTGCGCTGCGGTAGCGATAGATGAAAATGTGGATGCAGTTCTGAGAGAGAAATGCCATTCTCGAAACCATTCAGTGACGTATACAGGTAAATTTCGCTTGTATTTTAACTCGTCAACCTCTGAACGGTTGTAGTGTAAGACACTAGCCATGTCACTAATTTGCTCTGACCAAACGGCAAACACAACTGTCATTACTGTAAAAGCGTGACTGTGGCTGAAGACCGTGAACAGTATTACGACGTCCTGCAACAAAACTGAACGTTACCTACGTCAGTTTTATCCATGGCCGCACAGAACTGAGTGTTTCGCCCTACCTTATTCCGCTCGCAGCGTAGTGGGAACACACCAGGAGACAATGGGATGTTTTCTTTCTCTTCCTGCACGAAGCAGCCTTGAACAAAACTGGGACGCAGGTGCGCGCTGTCCCGACAGCTGCATTTCGTCTAGTGTAAAACAATGTGTGTATCTTTAGCGCGGCAATTATAACAAAGAGTGTCCATGAAAAATATCCTGTTGTGTCAATCAGTTGTTTCAAAATATATCATTTATCATGACCAATTATTTCAATAAAATAATAGAGGAAGTGGCCATAAGAAAGTAATAACCTCTCTCCGTGGAAAGAGAAAAATTTTTCATAAATACTACAAAACAAACGGAAGCCAAACGTGTTTAGTGACGCTATTCAATGTGATGGTCTTCTTTCAATCGACACACACACACACACACACACACACACACACACACACACACACTATAGGTGGTTCCTGCGTGATGACAGAGCTGTTTCCAAAAACAATTTTTCAGCAACTTGTACGGTAAAAATTTATGTACGGGGTTGATACAAATTTCAGGTCACGAAGAAGCAACATTAACTTCATGGATGTACGTGTCCAATGACGTGAGCATGGCAATGTTCGATGGAAATCTTACTTTTTACGCTGTTCTGGAGAAATGAATCGTAGCAGAACGAATGAATCTTAAGAGCAAACAGAAGGGGCGCTGCTGGTCAGATTTGTATCATGCCTTGACCTCGAAAAAAGCAGATCAAAGTTTCTGCTGCAATGAACCAAAGGATAAAACCAATATTGACAATGCTTCAAGGTTTCTAGGATGGCCTGTTGCATATTACCTGAACAATAGCTATCGTCGGTCACTACTCAGCAACAGAACCAACTAGCAGTCAGTTTCTGTAAACAGCATGAAAAACGAGCTTTGGCTTTGTTGGCTGGAGTTAATACGAACGATGATCATTTCAGACCTGTACGAATATGTTGCTACGTACTGTGCACCTCAGTTCCACAGAGCAAATTGCTTCAAGCAAAGTTCAAGCGAGAAACTATGTAAGGCGCCAACTAACAGCCACTTGTATGGTCAAGACAAGCCACTACAGTGCTAACATGGCTTGGTACACACTGATGCAGAATACTTTGTGTCTTCTTGGCTAACAATTACCACCTCAGTTCGTTTCAGTAGCTGTTCATTATTAACTATATATACCCATCTGATTTTCAGCATTCTTCTGTGATACCACATTCGTGAATCTGCTGTTTTAAACTACACGAAGAAACAGGCAAGTTTAATTTAACGTTAGTCTTTATGGCACAACCTGATTAAAAGAAGGGTGCGATGCGACGTGATGCGGCGGTACGATGTCACGGTGTTTGTAGTAAGCCGAGTGGACTTGACGATTCGCGATTTCAGCCTCATTGTATGGTTAAGATTTTTACTCTTGTCAGAAACATCAGTACAAAGAACCAAAAAGTTTTCACAATCCTGCACCGAAGATTATTTACTACAGCCTGCTCCAAATGCTGTTCTCTTCTTGTGCCAGCTGTTTATTTTTCACGTTTCACTTCCGTTCATGCCTCCATTCTAGATAAGTACCTTTACATATATTCATTAGGGCCGAGTATGTATCTGACAAAGCTTGTAAAGTTCGACGCAGTGTTCCTTTGGACATGTATGGATATCTGAAGGATCAGACATACCACATTTTAACTCTGTCTACTTTCAGGGACGCGGTTTGAGGCGCCATGTCACGGATTGCGCGGCCGCTCCCGCCGGAAGTTCGAGTACTCCCTCCGGCGTGTGTGTGTGTGTGTGTGTGTGTGTGTGTGTGTGTGTGTGTGTGTGTGTGTGTGTGTTCTTAGCGTTAAGTTAGTTTAAGTAGTGTGGTAAGTCTGGGAATCTCAGCAGTTTGGCACCTCAGGAATTCACACACATGTGAACATTCCACTTTGAGGTTGATTCAAGAGTGTGCAATCCTTGGATCTTGTTCTGCCTAGATAGTAAAATGCATATCGAACAATTTGTTGTCTGTGACTGTGGAAACAGACTGTAAGATATTGTCATTCTCCTATTTGGAGAAGAATTACACCCAAGTCACACCTGGGAATGTGCTGATGAATCTGGACTGAAAACAACTATAAAGACACAGCTTCTTTTTGATAATATATATTAATTCCAGCTGAAAACTGATCATTATTTTGGATTCTCTAGGTATGCCACATGACAGCTTAGAGCAATATGCTTACTTGAGCGTGGTTTAATTTTTAAAAATCCGTATTAGGTAAAGAACATAATTTCTACGTAATATCCACAATCCAGTCTATATGCTGAAGCTGTATCGGCATGTTTCTATTACGATTTCTCTAACTCACCCAGTATCTCTAGAAATATGTTGTAAAGAGATACTGCTTTATTCAAAAGAGTAAACGCTGGGAGAATTTGTTGGATAACAAACTTTACGTAGTCTGAATTCGCTTATAGTCCAACACTAATTCTATAAACACTTGCGAAGCATTTCTGTAATTTAGTATGTCCGCTACATAATGACAACGATCGTTGTTTCAAAAAAATGTAGGTGCGTACTATCTAATATTTTACAATACAAGGTAGTTACTTCTTTAGTAACCAAATGCCTGGACTCACGTGGATCGATACTGTTGAATAAAAATTCAATCGTGTGTTAATTTTGTAGAAAGTGGAACTAGATGTATTGATTTTACCACTTACCTGTCTGAAATAACTAACCGCAGTTAGCAAATCTGCGACGTCATACTAAAGTTAAAAGCGGAAAGCTGAGAAAGTTTCCGCTCAAGGCAGCCTCTTCCAAAATAGTATGTTTAAAAATATACGAAATTCCGCTCTGACACTGGACTAGTACGAAAAACGCATCTTTTTTCAAGTGTCTAGTGCGAAAATCAAGTGTGTACACATCCGCTTTCCTACGTCAGTCCAGCAAAATACTTCTGGACGAAGACACCAATGTGATATGAGGTTGACATTTCTGACGGTGAAGTGTTTACTGGCATTAGTCTGTGCGGAGCATAAATCCCACAGGGCCAATTGCGGACCGAAAGGAGAGACGACCTGGTAAATGTCATCCGCAGCGTCTACCCCTCCCCCGGCTGAACGCGCGCTCACACACGGAGAGAGAGAGAGAGAGAGAGAGAGAGAGAGAGAGAGAGAGAATCACAGGCTTACGTCCCGCCGCAGCTGGAGCCAAATGGCTTTTCTATCCCCACTCTCGTCAGCGACGGCGAAATTGCCCTGTCAGCAAACCGGCGCAGTTGTACGGCCTGTCAGGAAATGCCAAATATACCGCTGGAGGAAGAGTCTCCACCACCGGTCACATCCGGCAATTCCCTATGGTCCCTTCCACAAGCCTGTAACTTGCAGTTCTATTAAAAGAGTCAGCACGATCAAACGGAAATCGTTAGTTCAGCATTACAACGCCCAAAAAATGTTTTTATTGGAAGTTTCTCACACAAAGTAAGAAGGCTGCTTGGAAAATAATTCTGTTTTTCCAATCCTGAAAGTTTCCACTAACAACGAGGGTAAGCTCAGATTTTGCCTAACACACAAGTTGGCCATGGGGAAACGCTCAAATTTACATACTATATGTAAGTGCAGGCTCACTCAAGAAGACCTGATTTCAATTGTTTATTACAGACTAACTATGAAAGACAAACACACAGGAAGGTTCATAGTTTTATGTTCGTACGTACCATGCACTCAAATTTAGCGCCATGCTTTGCTGCAGAAATAACAAACGTTAGTCCATAAATTTCCACATATGAATGAACAGATTCCTATTTATTGAATCGACAGCTGCAACAACTCTATTTTTCAGCTCTTTAAGAGTATCTGACATAGGTGGGACAAAGATTATCTCTTATGCGTCCCACAGGGAAAAAAAGCGCAAGGTGTGAGGTCTGGCGACCTGGGAGGCAAGGGTGAAACGTCGATTCGTCCGAAAAGATGAGTCGTTCGAAGAAAATGTCTACTGCCATATCCTGGAAAACTGAAATGCAAAACTCGTAACTTCTGTTATGTTAGTCTTGCGCAATTTCTGCAGTAGCTGCAACGTGGAAGCTACAGGAATTGTTATTTTGGAGAGGACATCCTCAACGTTCATGCAGTATACAAATACGTAAGCAAGTTATAGATGTGTTACGATAAACTAAAGATGGGTGAAGGCCCGAAATGAGGCTTGGTATGAAAGCTTTACCAGAAATGGGTGTTGCTGTATTTCTTTCATGCAATTTACTAGACAGGCCCGGAGCTCAAACACCACTTTCACGAATAAATTACTAGTATTGTAGAATTCTTTAAAACCCGATAAAAATTTCGATACAGTAGACACCAATTAGATCGTGTCCTAACTACTTTCATTTCATCCAGCGATTCACTATTATTTTCCGGAACTAGAGCTCTTTCGGCAACTCCGAATCTGTTGAAGTGGTTAACATCTAAACCGTAACATCGGTCTCAGAAACCATTCTGGCTTTTTAAAAAATATATCAGCACTGTTCTGTTTGCCATTACTCCCTCCGCAGTACCTTCTCATGGTCAAATCATTTACGCAGCAGAAGCATTGCAGCTCAGTTTGTGGCTTCTCGTTGTCAGGTACGTATTAATCTTATAAAACGTACGGGTCTATCCGACCGGGTGTTTAGCACTACGTATGAAATAGTTCGGTCTGTTAGACAGGATGTTTCGTTTTTCATGTAATTTTTTATTACTCATTTTGTTTTGTGGCATGCCTTTATTTTACGTTTTAGAAGACGCCATGCTGGATTATGCTTCAGTGTTGGTTGGTTGACTGGGGAGGGTTGGGGGTGGCGGACTAAATAGCGAGGTCGTCGGTCCCACCGGATTAGGGAAGGATGGGAAAGGAAATCAGCCGTGCCCTTTCAAAGGAACCATCCCGGCATTTGCGTGACGCAATTTAGGGAAATCACGGAAAATCTAAATCAAGGTGGCCGGACGCGGGTTTGAACCGTTGTCCTCCCGAGTCCAGTGTGCTAACCACTGCGCCACCTCGCTCGGTGCTTCAGTGTGTGGTCATAAATCTACAAGAGACGTAAGAAATGAGAATAAGGTGCAGTGATGCCAATTTTGAGAAGAAACTTGCAGAGTGGTTGCAGGAGAGCAGCAATAAATACGAGGTAAAAAATGGGTACTCAGATGCGGATTCTAACTTATGATTACCGACGCGAGAAAAGATTATCATCAGCGTGGAGAGGAGAATGGTAAAAGGCTGATGGTATGTGACAGTAGTGGTGGTGATAACTGTGACAATATATTTGAGGATGAATAAAAGGTAACTGCTGACAATAAACGTGGAAAACAAGGCGTGATGCCAGATAATATCGTTACTTATTAACAAATATTGTGCGTTCCTGTTACTCAAAAATAATACTGCAATTATTTATGAAAACCACAGTTAATTTTGAGTCAATAAAACTGAAGTAACTCAGTTCGATGTTTCATACAAAAAAGAAAAGTACTATCCCAAACAAACATACAATTGTTTTTTGAAAATGATTCTGAAAAATATTACGGAAGAAAAATCACGTCTCTCAAACCGGGTGTTTCTAATTACGTAATATCGACCTATGTTTCCGTTTATGGGTTAAACCCGCGGCGAATGTCGTCGGTGGCAATCAACGCACCACTTTTCCTCGAGCGCTGACAATTGCCTGTGTAGCCATAGCAGAGTGTGGCGGGTGGGCAGTTATCTGGGACCTCGCAACGCCACGCCACGGCCGCTTTCGCCCAGATAGCCGGCAGTGACGCAACAATATGCAGCTGTGCCTTCCGGGGAAGGCAAACAGCTGGCTGCGGTCACGAGCGGAATTTCTGCCCAAAAGTGGGCGCGCTGCCCCGCCAGACGGCATATCTGCTCGCCTCCCACGGCCTAGATGTCGTTTTGTATATTTCACGCGGGAGCCTTTGGGAGCAAGGTCTGCTAGACACTTACGATTAGCTGGTTCCTTTGTTCTGGAACTGCTTCAAGTTAGTACAGGGTGGCATTAACATTAACGACAAGCAATACGTCACCTTCCGTTATACCTTCTAGCATTGATTTTTCCATCGAAGTCTGGATAACTGTTCCATCGCACTAATGGTTTGATTATATATCCATGACTATGACAAAAATGACAACAGAACACAAACTATTGGTCAGCAACTCTGGATTAAAACAACCACTGAAGGAACGATATCCAGCACAAATTGATAGCTCTTGCACTGATCTATACCTTAACAGTATTCGCACAGCAACGTACATCTACAATATGAAATATATAAAAAGAAAATGTAGAATATAAAACAATGCAACCAGTCACGAAAATAACAATTTATGGTTCCGTGCCTCAGTCTGGAAAAACGGAACCCTTTTAGTTTTCTTGTCTGTCTGACTTTAGAACCCTTTTTCTCAGTAACGGGTAGACTTTTTCAAATTCATGTCACATATTAATGGCTACCGTCCCTTGGAGGTGTAAAAGTTTTAAGTTTCTAGGTCAACGCAATCAAAAGACACAGCCATGTACGTCACTTATTTCGATATTCGAAAATCAAAAAATATAGGGTGCTTCTCGTTGACTCAGAATAATGAAATCTGGTAATTAAAGCAAGGTCTCAAAGTGCAAGTAAGATAAAAAATCTAAAACGAGTTACATTGTAATTATAGCACATAAAAAATAGCTTCTGGCACTTGAACATACACTGCATTCATTCTACGTCAAAAGCACAATAGACGAACATTACCGCAAGAAAACAAATGTAAGTTGCTGTAATGTTTGAAATATTAGATAAAGAATGGTTTATTAAATCTCTCTCCACATAAAAAGTAAAATCCCCTGCTAGCTTCTTTATTACACGTGTGGACTAGTCTGAACGACTGTAGAGATCTTTATACGGTCTTGGAATTTCCATGACGAATATCTTGCCAATATCTACACCGACAACACACAAAAATCGTTGAGATTCTCGATTCCACGACGGATGAACTATCTAGACAGATAATTAACCTTCCTATGACAACGCAGTGTCGTGTTCGGACACATCCCGTTTATTTTCCTTTGCACGGGAAGCGGCGCTAGTGTGTGTGTGTGTGTGTGTGATTTATGCAAACCAAATGAACCTGATTTATAAGAGGAAAACGGTTTTTTTGTCATACGACACGATCTCTTTTTCAATTTACGACGCGTTTCGTCATCAGGCGACATATCAGTTTAGTTGCATTGCTCTGGCAAAGCAAAGACATCTAAATAGTTACAGTACTGTGTATCTTCGCTGTGTTATTTTCACAGAGAATACTACATTTCTGCATTAAACATTCACTGCGTTTCTTATTCATAATTTTAAGTCACGGAACCTCCCTACTAAACACGTTTGTCAAATGTAAAATCTGTGTTTAAAATAGTAGCCAATGCATCAATGTAATTTCAGAAATGATTTCAGCTTTTCGTTACTTTTAAACTAATGCTCACCCAATGTATACTGCGTCGAAGTCACTGATCAGTTTCTTTCGAAATGGAAACCGACTCTAGAATTCAAATATACTTCACCACGTAGTGCCTAAGGTAGTATTTACAAAACAGTTTATTGTCTGCGGAAAGTAATTTTATAACTGTGGAATGTACACGTATCATTTCAGTACTTTCGCAATGAGCCCACAGAAGTTATCCGAAACATATTGGATACCGTCTTACTATTTTCTTGTGATAATCATGCCCATGTTGTAACAACGGACACACATTCTTTAGCATTGTTTTGTACTGTTAGTCGTCTCTTGGTTCACAAACTGGCGGGCGCGCTGTGTGTGTGTGTGTGTGTGTGTGTGTGTGTGTGTGTGTGTGTGTGTGTGTGTGTGTGTGTGAGAGAGAGAGAGAGAGAGAGAGAGAGAGAGAGAGAGAGAGAGAGAGAGAGAGAGGGGGGGGGCGGTTTGACTCCCTTTTGCCTGACTAAAGTTCGAATGCACGTCAGGGGCGCCAACAGCGTAATGTGACCAGTATGGCGGCAACGTCGTGTACATCACCCACGTTTCATGATGTCTCCTATGCTATCGTATGTCAGAGGAACAAGAACGCTGGTCCCTGAGGAGGGCTGTAGTTTCCCGAGCTTGCCAGACGGACAACGCATGTCTCACCCAAACGAGATGATTTTGTGACGAAACAACTGTAAACAATCCGTTCGCTCACAAATTCTCGCACAAAACTGCGTCACGCGTAAAAATGAGAAAGCGAACTTTTTACACGAATAATAACGATCTCATCACTACTGAAGTTCACTGGGAAATTATCTTTTGTCCGCTTCTGAATGCTTTCCAACATGGATAAATTACTATGTTCGAACGATCGAAACCACCTCTAACCTATCGGAAAATACGTGATTTCATTCGTCATTTTCGGTAAACCAAAAGGGTACTCTTCCGGACTACACGCTAAACAACAAAACGGTTATTAATAAAATTGATGTCACAAGCATGGAAATGATTAAAAGTTATTATTGAATTCAACCGCCGGCCGGTGTGGCCGAGCGGTTCTAGGCGCTTCAGTCTGCTACGGCGCGACCGCTATGGTCGCAGGTTCGAATCCTGCCTCGGGCATGGATGTGTGTGATGTCCTTAGGTTTAAGTAGTTCTAAGTTCTAGGGGACTGATGACCTCAGATGTTAAGTCCCATAGTGGTCAGAGCCATTTGAACCATTTTTGAATTCAACCATGTCAGCTGCACACTATGTCATTAGCTGAGAAAAAGTGTTATGAATGGAAGATTAGAGTCCACGGCTATCTCATATTGAACTCCCGAGGGCACTGATCACCTGATTGAAGAAGGGTTGCAGCTCCACTATTAACATTTTCTGTGTTCCCAACTCACTGCGTGAACTGCGGTTGACGCCGTATTGCTGGACTGGCAGAAAAATTTTAACGATCTATTCTTCTAATCCATCCCATGACTTGAACTGAATCAAACTGTCCAACATTACATTAAAGAACTACAGACAACCTTTTTGCACCATGTCTAAAATTTGGGGCATTCGAGTTCAGGAAAAATCAGGCTGCACAAGAAACACGAGAATTTCTCTAAAATCCTCCAATCACACTGGTGAACACTGAGACTTGCGTCGTCGAAATACCTACGTGAATAGTTTCCAAATATTTCAGTTTGATCTTGGATACACAGGCTTTAGCGAAAGATTTACGTGTTTTCTCACCGTTGTTTCAATACAGAGTGTTTATATTTATACTTTCGCTACTTGAGACGGCACCCATAGAAAACCAGCGTCGTGAAACTTTGAGGAAACATTTATAAGGTCATAGTGAAGGGCGAATGAATAAACCACTGAAAGAAACATTTTCATACGAGAGTAAACCTTGTTAATTGCATACCATGTTTATGCTCCAGGTCACAAACGCTGCTCAATGTGACGACCATCTGCATCCACGACATCCTGGAACCGCACTAGATACACATTTCACAATTGGTCGCAGCCCTTTTCGAACTGTGGACCACGGAACGTTCAGCTGTCTTGACACATCTCATGCACTGCTTGGAGAGCACACACTGCGCCCAGCATTCTCAGCGATGGAAATATTAAATGCTTCAACAATTCGAGGAGCAGTTGGCCGTCTGCAACTCCCAAACCACCGCTTAATTTCAACTTCCGAATCATGTTCTTCAAACCTGGTGCGCAAAGCGGATGCGTCGATATTCATGAAGAGCACTGCTGCTGTTTCGATAAAACGGCTTTCCGAGTAAAGCCCTGTTCGCGGTGTCCACTTCCATGCTAACTGCAAACACTGATGCTACGTCGCCTTACCTGTACCGGTGCATGCAGATCTTACAGCACACAGTGATCGTCATTCCCATAAAGTATGGTGCCCATAGAGTACATAGCTTTCTGTCTACACTGCCACACGTACCAAAAGTGTAATTATAATCAGCTTGTATTAGAGACGTGACGATGTCTCTAACATCCTGTAGTCCTAGTAACTCTCAGGTGAGCAGTAAGATTTGCGTCGTCGAAATTCCTACGCGAATCGTTTCAAATATCTCTGGTGTAATCTGGGGAAGCTGCAGTTCCATGCAGAGAATAGCGGTATAAGAAACCACCGACTTCTGGTTGTTACACCGAGTGGTGGCAAAGGCTGTGGCTTCCTAACACATGTATTACAAATGAGGTGTTGTGTATAATAAAGACGGTAGCCCGTATTCCGGAAGAGCGAGATGGAAACTGCACTCACGCATCCAATGAAGATAAGATCTCACTGCTTCTCAAACCAGTGCTTGAGACCGTCAGGGTGGTTTAACAAAATTTTGGTACTTTTGACTTCATCTGTTCGCCAAATTTGTTACGTTTCTCCTTTCACGATCTCCATGTAGAGTGGATTCAAGCACACGTCGTGTACGGAATGTGGATCGATGGAAGATAACGCCTACCAGGTCCAGAATACAAGAGTAAACGACTGCGAGGTTAAGAGGAGGTTTACTATCTTTTGGTTCAAAATATCTATTTTTAATTGCATTTTTGGATCCATAAGTGCTTAGAATACAGCCCTGAAACGGTTTTTCCGAATATGAAACGAAAATGTTTGTTATTTGCGGCTGAACAAAAAATGCACCTGCCTGAAATCGGCCTTTTTCGCGCACCAGTTTTTTCGCGAATTTCGACTTTGTAGCCGCGAAAAGTTATTCTATGTGCTTACCTATGACAAACTGATAAAATGATCAAGAAGCTTACGACGTACTACGGCATGGCAATCCGACGGCATTCCAATTCACTGGAACAGGTGAAGAAGGCAATTTGGGCAACGTATTTCCACAATTGTTCGACGGATGACCACCCACAACACCAAAATTGTTCGCCTGGGGAAACTAGTTGGTGCAAGTGGCGCATTGCAGAGGCTACCGGACATCTGGACGAATATCAACACGACCGGCCGCTCTCCAAAGAAGTTCAAAAAGTGATTCATCCGATCTACGAGGCCCTTTCGGAGGAAGGGATTGTACCAGTGCTTCGGAGAAAACACACAAAATTCAAATGGAAGTTGGAACGCGTGTGTTTGGAAGTTAGCCCCCAAGCATTTGCATTCTGGTGCTAAGACTGTGGAGATTGCGACCTTCCTGGCAGTGAGCACCTTCAACGAAGGGTATTCAGCAATTCTGAAGACCATGACAATGATGGACGTCATCCTGGGACACTATTCGACGCACTTCGCCAAGCATTCGGACGACCACCGGATTCAAGCGGCCGAAAACCGATTGTCACCGGCCGTACGAGCGGCTCTGGAGCAGCGCAGGATGGCCCAGATCGAGCAGAGCGCCCTCTATGAGGAAGAGGAAGGACTACTTTATGGACCCGGAATAACAGATTGAACGTAAGTTGCATAATATTGCATTTATATGTAGCCAAAACATCAAACGCGTTTTTCTTGAAATAACTTTTTTATCGCGCGGTATGGTAACATCAAATCTACAGAACTGATTGGCATGATTGTTTCCGACGAAGCTAACTAAACTGTCTAGGAGTTGCATCACTTTTGTTCCGATCCATCAACTATAAATACTTTTACTTGGCCGACGAAGTCCAAAAATTGATGAAAAAACCCTATTTTTTCAAATGGCAGCCATATTGTTTCCTACGGTCCAAATAACTTAAGCGAGGTACAACTCCTAAAGAATTTTATATACTTCGCTAACGTCAACTCAATTTTGATTTCAGACGAGCCGGCGGACCTGTGACATACCGCGTGTGGAGGTCTACATCGAAATTTTGTTTCGTTCCGACGGCTCTTCCGCCTTTGCTCTTCGACATTTACGGTGGAAAAAATTCCATTTTGTAGAGGAAATATCAACAAACATTTTGACCGAATTTGACATTGATCTCGAGAAAAATATTCTCAAAGAACATGCTTTTTTTGGGGCGAAATATAGTAAACCTCCCCTTAAATAACTGAAAAATAATCGAGCCTAACACAATGCTTTGCAAGGCTCTATCAAATTCAAGTCCGCTTACATAGCCGAATGATTAGTGTAGACGGCTGACATTCAGAGGAGGTGGGTTCAATGCACTCAACCTCACGACGCTTGTTGAGGAGCTACAATCAAGGGAATAAAGTACTTATAAACCTTTGTTCATATAGAAAAACTTCATTAAAATTAAATATCACAACCAGAGACGTTACTTGGTAAGCTAACACAATGGGGGTCTCCTTCCTAATCTGAAGAGATAAGAAGACAACCTCAGCCTTCGGCAGGAAGTACACAGACATTCTGTACCAGCTGGCTTTACATCATTGAGGAAGAAAGTATTCATACGTACAAAGAAAATTACAACGTACTTACACAAACATAACGACATATTATTCTTTTCAGGCATTCGTCGTCTTCTTAACACTTCTGTTAACCTACCTGCCACTAAATGAACCAGTTTCTTGATAGTTTATGAGGTAATATTTTGTCACTTGTTTTGGGCATTGTTTCAGAACAGCCTTACCTGGTATGTTTTCTGACCATTTTTTCAAGTGTACTCCAAAGATGTTCAATTGGACTAAGGCCTACGTGCTGTGCTGGTAACTTGAGAGCATGGTGAGTATGGTACAACAACCACAGACTAACAATTTCCGCTATATTCTTAGGGTCACTGTGTTCTTGAAAGTAGTCTGAGTCTAAACCCAAGCTATCAACTCGTTTTTGCAGAGTTTTTTTATGATATTTAAATACTTGAATCTATCTTACCATCAACAAAAACAAGTTGTCCAACATCAGATATCTCCATACAACAATTCCTCCACCACCTTGCTCTACTGTGGGTTGGGTGTGTTTGGGATCCAGCTCAGTATTTGGTCGTCTCCACACCACAATTCTGCCATCATTTGTAAATACGTTAAATTTACTTTAATCTGTGAACAGTACATTCTCCCATAAACTTGTGTTCTAGCTTGCATGATCTCGAGGAAATTCAAGTCACAATTTCTTGCTCTTTTCGCTGATGTATGGTTTTCTTCTAGGCACCCTAGCTCCATAACCTGCACTGCTTAAAATATAGGAAACAGCTTGATTTCCATCCCGAAATTATCATGCGCAGACAATGGAGAAACTGTCAATTTAAGATCTTTTCTGACTATCCTTATTAAGTATTTCGTTATCTTTCCGTTAGCTTCTGCTGTCTACCTATTGTTTCGCAATTAAAAATGAGTTTTTCTCTGAATCGCGATCTTATCCGCTTCGCAGTTGCCGGCATCTTCCAATAATACCAGCTTTTAAAAAATGATTTTCCCGTTTCATGTTGGTAGATATCGATTTGCCCTTCACCTATAGTTGCTTCCTACCCTTTGCGGCCCATCCTGCTGTTACACGGCATTCAGCGCGTATCAGAACCAAGCTGCACAAGGCGCGGGCGCGGCTTGCCTCTGAAGCGTCCCTTGCTGCAATTGTTTGGTTAGACGTTTCTACATTTCAACTTCTAGTGGTGCATGAATACTTTTTTTCACACTGAGTGAAGCCAGCTGGTACAGAATTTTTATTTACTTTTTGCAGACGGCTAATCTAGTGAATCCTTTTATAAGTACAGATTAGGAAGGAAATCCCATTTGTTAATTTAACAAAAAAACATATCTGGATGTGATATTTAGTGCTAATGAACAGTTACTCCACATGAGCAACTGTGTATGAATATTTTTTTCTATGACGAAATCCTCAACTGGCATCATGAGACTGGGTGCATTGAACCCACCCCCTCCGATCACTCAGCTATGGAGGCGGACTTACATCTGATGTACTCTTGCAATATTACCCTATTTCTTATTCAAGCAATGTGACACACTCGAGAATTTCAGTTATTCAATCTTGAAATCTTTTACTGTTGGGTTCTGGCGGTGCCGCACTCTGTACACTAGAATAACACGATATTTAGTTCTAATAAATAAAGCTATTATACGTGAATCACGACGTATGAATTCTTTTTCCATGGCGGCCCAACGTTTTGGAAAGTTGGCAGAACGACCGGGAGAGCGGTGTACTAACCAAATGCCTCTCCATATCGCATCCGCATGACGCCGCTAGGCACAGCGATGACACGACTGCCGACTATATGGCGTGCGCGAGGAGTTAGTTTTCTACCACTTGGAACGAAGAAGTTAAAACCAGCAGTAGTCCACCTTGCTGGAAGGATTCTGGAAGCTGTAGCGAACCGGCCTTGTTGCCGAGCGGTTCTAGACGCTTCAGTCGGGAACCGCGCTGCTGCTACGGTCACAGGTTCGAATCCTGCCTCGGGCATTGATGTTTCCGATGTCCTTAGGTTAGTTAGGTTTAAGTAGTTCTATGTTCTAGGAGACTGATGACCTCAGATGTTAAGTCCCATAGTGCTCAGAGCGATTTGAAACTGTAGCGAATCTTGTTTAAAGGGCGTCAGTTTCCAGTTCTGGCCGTAGAGGTTTTTACTCTGCAGAACAAAGACTTCTACAGCCATTTGTGGAGAACAGTCTTTTAAACAATTCAAACAGACAGTGGACCGACTTTTATAGAGGTTAATGTAGCGCATCCGTTACGAGGGACCCTTTATCAGTTCCTATCTTAGTTTCAAGGGTCCTGATAAAATAACATTGATAGCAGGCGTATACAATTTACAGAAGCGCTTCTGGAATCTTGCCAGATCCAAACAGCCTATGGTAGGGACACGCTCAGGACTGAACGGGAAAAGCAGCAGGAACTATTCACATGAATGCGTGTTTAGTAGATGTAGAGAACCGATATTTTGTGTGTGTGTGTGTGTGTGTGTGTGTGTGTGTGTGGTCATCAGCGATCTTATATTCAGTAAAACAAACGAATGTGGATACACTCATGCACTTTAATTGACCACACAATCACTGTATCTCACGTACGCGAAAACGTAAAATAGTAAAAGTAGCTATATATGTGATTAAAACACAAGTAAAACGGAAAAGGAGTTAAAAGACATGCATAGGGAAATTTAACTGCTCACCAGTTACAAGAAACGTGGTTGAGCCAGTCACCCTGTTAACACATTAACACCATCCCCCTAAATATTTGGGAAAAATATTGGACAAAACCTTAAAACTCTAACCACATTCGTTTGAACGTTACTTAAAATAGAGGGCAGATCCGTCGGCAAATCCGCAGCAGCGCACTGGTCGGAAAATAAAACACAGTCCGATGAAAAGTGGCGCACGGTAATATGTACGCCACAAGCACCAAACACTGGAGGGTCCTCTCGCCGGAGCAGGAAGCCATGCGCCATAGGGCTACGGCCTGTATGGAGACGAGTAAGGAGTACCTCGTCCCGTCGACGTGGCTGGAAGGAGGCACCTCACAGCCGCGCTGTGGGCTTCATTAGACGAAGCTGTCACTTCCAGCCACTCATCCTCCAACCGACAAGACTCGGGATCTCAACAGCGAGACTACAGCATGCAGGGGGATGGCACACTGAAATAACTGAGGGTGACAACATGCCTCCTTGGCTGCTACAGCTGGTGCCTGCAATAACTATATGCCCCAGTAACCAGCAGAAAGACACCTCTCCCAGCCGTTGTACGTGGAGGAATGTTTTCCGGATATTCTGAACTACTACATCTGCTGGATACAAACGTTGTATAGGGAGGAGATCTCTCTAACAAACAGAACAGACAAGAAATTTAGCACTGGAAGAACGTCTCATCTGCTCCAGTACCCGCAGTATTGCATGCAATTCGGCGTCGAAGACGGTAAAGTCTTCAAGGCAGTCTAACCTTGAGGACACGATCCGGGAAAACAACAGAGTAACCGAAACGGTATTCTGGAATACATCTGAGGGGCATCGTTTCAAAATGTATTAAATGCAACAAATTTCAAAATAGAGTATGATGCGTTTTCACGCCAACGGCGTTATGCTCTTTAACGCTGTTGAGTCAGATCGTGTCATTTCGCATTCTTTCCCATAGTAACTTAGTGATGGAAAAAAATATGCTCACATCGTATTATGTACAACGCAGCCGACGGTTCAAAACGTATGTTCGGGACATATTTCCCAGCCAGGGCTTTTATCCCGCTCTTTTGTTTGGCTGTTCTCGCCATTTCCATCAAATGGTTCAAATGGCTCTGAGCACTATGGGACTTAACATCTGAGGTCATCAGTCCCCTAGAACTTAGAACTACTTAAACCTAACTAACCTAAGGACATCACACACATCCATGCCCGAGGCAGGATTCGAACCTGCGACCGTAGCAGTAGCGCAGTGCCGGAATGAAGCACCTAGAACCGCTCAGCCACTCCAGCCCGCCGCTATTTTCATCATGCAGCTCACAGTGCGGTGTTGACTTCATGACTGTTCCCTTTCGATTACAATGGAGGACAGTTTACACGTGGGAGAGAAATCGAAAGGAAGTAGAAGAAAAATCAGTTACGAAACGTAAAAGACAGCGTGAAGGTACATCTCTGTAATTAATAACACCTGATATATTTAGCAAATGATCATTTTCTGTGAAATTTGCAATGTGGGCGGGCTGATGTGTTATTCGTGAGAGGAAAAGACTGCATAAATGATGTTTTCATAGTTTGACTGAGCTTGAGCCACATTTAAGCAGATTTGTGTAACAGCATCCCAGTATTCTACTCGGTAAAAGCAAAAAATCAACTTTACAGGGTACCGAATACAGTGGAACAAGAGCGCAGATTCAATTATATGAGGAGAGTAACATCTTCAAAACTACGAAGAATTGAAAAGCATTACGCAGAACACCGCAGAGAGACTGCTGTTTATGTGGATTCGCTGCATTGTCTGTTACGCGTATGTGACCTTCCTATATCTGCACCGCTTTCCACTTCATCTATTCCGCGCTCCGTATGCTACTGTGGCTTCACATTATCTGACTACTGCGGCTTTCGCTGTTTTAAGATAATGTGAAGATAATTGCTGAGTCCAGCAATAAAAAATCAATAAAAATTGAAATGAACATTACTAAACAGATTACGTGAAAATATGATTGCCTCAAAAGTTATTTTGTTCAGTGAATTTGTTCAAACGTATTAAGTGAAATTTAAAAATTAAGATGGCGCCTGCATAAAAATTAAGATGGCGCCTGCATAAAAATTAAGATGGCGCCTGCATAAAAATTAAGATGGCGCCTGCATAAAAATTAAGATGGCGCCTGCATAAAAATTAAGATGGCGCCTGCATAAAAATTAAGATGGCGCCTGCATAAAAATTAAGATGGCGCCTGCATAAAAATTAAGATGGCGCCTGCATAAAAATTAAGATGGCGCCTGCATAAAAATTAAGATGGCGCCTGCATAAAAATTAAGATGGCGCCTGCATAAAAATTAAGATGGCGCCTGCATAAAAATTAAGATGGCGCCTGCATGCACTGGGAAATGATTTCCGTCATGACTAATTTTGGAACATAATCTAAATACCTAGGCCCTGCAGTAGAGAATTTTGACATACATAATTTGGATTAGAAGGGGAAACTTTCAGTTCCTATAAAGACCCTGTGCACTTAATTCATCTTTCCCCGACCTCAACAACAGTTGGACGCTCAGACCACACCGCTACGCTGGCTAGCTGAGTGAGTGAGTGACGAAGATTTCCGTGGCACAGTGAACCCCAGCGGGACTGGAACGGACAGTCGAACGGGGCAGCACGTGTCTGGAAAACCGGTTCCGGGGCTGCATTGGGCCGCGCCGTTAGCTACAAGCGACGCCTGCCGACCGCGGCCTGGTGCGTTATACTGCGGAGGTACCCGCTTCATGACCGACTCACATCACAGACTTAACTGTGCTTTTATTCGCCATCGTACCAACGAGGTTATTTTCGCTGTGGTTTTGATGAGCTGCGGCCTGCTTTACGAACCTCTCCTAAATTACAGCTTACCACCTGTGAGCTTTACAGTTAAGCAGTAAAACGGAGGTACGTCTTGCTCTTGGTGCTAATGAGATAGTGAAATTGAACGCTCCGTCCTTCAGACTAAGGAGTGAACTTCGTTTCTGCTGGAAGTAACGCACGTCAAAATGGAACTAATCACAATAAAACTGCAGTACTTCCAAAGCTGTGTGACCCTTAAGTTAACCAGAAATAGTTCAGGGCTTTGCATCTCGTCAAGATAATTAAAATCTGAGCAATTACTCTACAAAAAAAGTGGGAGTGCGAGGTTTTCTATAACGAGCCACTCCACATCTGATTTTGTAGAAACCTACTGTATATCCGACGATTACTGGAACCGATAATCTAATAATCCGTTATGTAATGTATCTTTACTCTTTATACAACGTTTCCCGCGTTAAAATCAAACAGATTTATCAGATGGTCCCTTTTCTATTCCTGGTAAATTACAGGATAAAGAGGACCGAATCCCTGTCTCGTTTCAGCCGGCAACGCATTAACAGAATGCTCTAACAACGCAACAGACTACTTCCGTACAAATTTAACGGAACTACACTGAAGAGCCGAAAAAACTGGTACACGTGCCTATTATCGTATAGCGCCCCCACGAGTACACAAAAAAGGCCGCAACAGGACATGGCATGGACTGAATGTCTGAACCAGTGCTGGAGGGAATTGACACCATGAAGCCTGCAGGGCTGCCCATAAATCCGTGAGAGTACGAGGGGGTGGAGGTCTCTTCTGAACGGCACATTGCAAGGCATTCCAGATATGCTCAGTAATCTTTATGTCTGGGGAGTATGGTGGCCGGTGGAAGTGTTTAAACTCAGAAGAGTGTTCCTGGAGCCACTCTGTAGCAATTCTGGACGTGTGGGGTGTCGCACTGTTCTGCTGAAATTGCTCAAGTCCGTCGGAATGCACAATGGACACGAATTGATGCAGACGATCAGACAATATATTTACGTACATGTCACCTGTCAGAGTCGTATCAACACGTATCCGGGGTCCCACATCACTCCAACTGCACACGCCCCATACCATTACAGAGCCTCCATCAGATGAACGGACCCCTGCCGACATGCAGTGCCCATGGATTCATGAGGTTGTCTCCATACCCGTACACGTCCATCCGTTTGATACAACTTGAAACGAGACTCGTCCGACCAGGAAACACGTTTCCAGTCACCAATAGTCCAATGTCTGTGTTGACGGGTCCAGGGGAGGCGTAAAGCTTTGTGTCGTGCAGTCATGAACGGCACACGAGTGGGCCTTCGGCTCCGAAAGCCCATTTCGATTATGTTTCGTTGAACGGTTCGCACGCTAACACTCGCTGATGGCCCAGCACTGAAATCTGCAAGAGTTTGAGGAAGGGTTGCACTTCTGTCACGTTGAACGATTCTCTTTGGTCGTCGTTGGTCTCGTTCTTGCAGTATCTTTTTTCGGCCACAGCGATGTTGGAGATCTGATGCTTTACCGGATTCTTGATATTCACAGAACACTTGTGAAATGGTCTGACGGGAATCCCCTCACTCCATTACTATCTCTGAGATGCTGTGTCCCACAGGTCGTACGCCGAATATAACACCACGTTCAAACTAACGTGAGCCTTGATAGCCTGCCATTGTAGTAGCAGTAATCGACCTAACACCTGCGCCACACTTGTTGCATTATATACGCGTTGCCGACCGCAGCGCCGTATTCTGCCTGTTTACGTATCTCTATTTGAATACGCATGTCTATACCACTTTCTCTGGCGCTTCAGTGTACATTCGTAAACGAACAACGCTTAGGCCATCATGAATTGTATCCGTCTATAAGCTACGTTGGTTGTCATCATAAAAGAGCAGCGTCTTTCGCATGATGCCCATATTAACTGCAATCCCAACTGTGTTTAAACGACAAGACATTTCACTCCAGAAGTTTCATTCACGAAGTTAAACCCTGTGCCTTGAGAGGTCGACTGGCAGGTGTTTGCAGTGTCGTCGTGCCAATTGAACCCCAAACTTCTCACAGGTACACCTCCCACGTGCCTGAAACATATTTGTCTCATTACGTTACGTGGAAGAAAACCTCTTTACATTAGGGGTCAACCTTAGTGAAACTACCTCAAGGCGTTCAGGGTATAGATCCAGCGGACTGTTTGGACATTCTGGTTAACACTTTTTTTTGTAACCGTAAACCAGGAGGTGCATGATGGAGTTACTCGCTGTAAATTTGTGCGACGTGCTTGTATGTCCCTATACGTTACTGTACCTAGGAAATACCAATAATGTTTGGGTTGTCCATACATCATCACATTTATGGTATGGGTATCTGACGAATTAGGTTATCGGCCTGGCAATACAAAAATACATTTCCGAGGGTACTGTAAATACCACATGGTAACACGTGACACGGAAACGAAATCTTTACGACACCAACTGTTTTTAAAAAGTTTCACACTAGCAGAAGAAGCTACTACAAATGCTGTAAGTTTGCAGCTATTTTCTGTAGTACTGTGTCACATGAGGGTAATTCTGCCTTTCTGGTTTGGTTGCATCGAGGCCTTATGTGATGGAGCTACAACTTTCTGGCTCATTTTACGTTGTTTATCCTGGTAGCTGGACAGAAACGAGAAAAAAATAACTTCACTTACCAGCTAAGCAGCTGATTAATGTTTCCCACGAGCAAAAATCTATCGTAATGAAGATGTAATTTGGAAGTAACGTCATTCTTTCTATGAAGAAGAGCGGCTGACATGTGACATGCTTATTTTACACACAAGCACAGATAGTAATCATCCAGAGCCTGAATATGGCGACCGTAAGTCCGAAACCAGCTATTACCATGATATGTGATGTCTGAAATAAATAATGTACTAAGCATATCTCCATATAGTAAACATGGTACAAAGAACCGAAATTTACAGGGAGATGGATAGAATCAGTATTTATACTGCTGTTCAATTGAGAACCATCTACTGGTGGAAAGGGGAAAATGTTCAGCCCTGTATTTATTAGTATCAGAAACAGTTCTAAAAATTATTCTCCTGAACGTTGTGTAGTGCTGAGTTCAAAGCCAACTTTACATTTTCAATGGTTTCACTAGATCGTTAAAGCAAACTTTGGAAACGTCCTTTGGAAAAGACGCAAGTTATTTTCTCTCCCATTCTGTCAAATTTCTGCTAGGGCTCCGTCACGGGAAATGAACTACGGTGCAGGAGACACAGGCTTGTGCAACATCATTAATAAAATCTTTGCGGCAGATATGACCATCGTCAATACAAGTACATGCTAAAGACCTGATTTTGCAACTACCGAATGATTGTGTTTCCCATAGCGACAAGTTATCTTGTCTGAAAAGGGTCTTTGGGATTCGTGACCACGCTATCTCAACCGCAAAAAGAGATAATCAAGTTATCTTTTAGGAGTCAGCACTAGAAAACTTCGCTCGACTAAAAGATCGACTGCTGAGAATCCTGACAATATAGCAATGCCCGTTAATCGTGTCGTGTATGCGTCATGTCATTATCTGAAAGGGCCTACATCTTTGTCATTCTGTTGTGCATGAGTGAAGCTTCCAAGCTGGCCTGTGTGTTTGGATCTGTCAGCAGTTCCTGAGTGAAATTATATTGGGATTATTAGATTCCAAATTTTCTTTTGATCCAAATGGGGTCATGTTGAGGCACATGGCATTATGTATCAGAAAATTATCAGTTCGAAGACCAATCTTAATGTAATCTTTATTGTTGCCTGAGTTGCAAGTAATTTTATTTTATTTGTTTGTACATTTTGTCGATTTGAACTAAAATGCAATTTACATTGCACGAGGTGTGTTCCACCTAAATTTACTGAGGCGTCTGTAGTGGCGTAAAATACAGTGGTAACGAAGTATACTGGAGATCAGATGGATGGGCTTAACAACTACTCGTGAGGTACTGGATCAAATCGCGGAGGAAAGACGGTCCAACTTGGCTAGAAGAAGGGACCAGTTGCTAGAACATATCCTGAGTATCAAGGCGTCGTGAATGTCATAAGAGGGAATAATGGAGGCTAAAAACATTGTACAGAGATACCAAAGCGTGACTACAGTTGGCATGTTCAAGTAGATGGTACGTAACAATAGTTATGCAGACATGAATACACTTTTACAGGATAGACTACTGTCAGAACTGCACCGACACATTCTTCTACATCCATGTCTATATTCTACGATTCATCGTACATTACGGAGGGTACTTTGTGTACCACTGTCGATCTCCTTTTCCTGTTCTAGTCGCGAATGGTTCGCGGCAAGAACGATACTGGTAAGCCTCTGTGTGAGCTCGAATATCTCTAATTTTACGTTCATGGCCTTTTTTTCAAGATATACGTAGGTGAAAGCGAAACATTGACTTTTAGGAACGTACACTTTCAGATTTTGAACAGTAACCCACATAGTGATGCAGAAAGCCTCTCTTGCAGCGTCTGCCATTGGAGTGGGCTAAGGCAAAGGTCCCGAGTTCGAGTCTCGGTCCGGCACACACTTTTAATCTGCTAGGAAGTTTCATATCAGCGCACACTCCAATCTCATTCTGGGAACTCTCGCGTTTACTAAATGAACCTGTAACGAAACGTGCTGCCCTCCTTTGGACCTTCTCTACTTCCTGTATCAGTGCTATCTCTTATTCGAACCCTCTCTACTTCCTTTATCAGTACGCATCCCAGTCGCAATCTTCAAGTAGTGAGCGAACCAGGATTTTATACACTAACTCTTACGTGTGCAGATCATACTTTCTGTCGGTTCTTTCCAATGAATCTGCCTGGCATCTGACTTACCTGCGATTAGTTTTACGTGGTTATTCCACTTTAAATTGCTCTTCCGGCATTCCCTACAATTTCCTAACATTTCGACCTCCCTATTCAAAACAGCGTCGTCCCCGAAAAAGCCTCATGAAACATCCAAAGTTATCCATTAAGTCATTCAAATATACGATGTGAAAAGTATTCCTCCTGTAACACACCCCCTTGCAGCACGCCCGATGTCACTTTCATGTTTGAATATTTCTGTCCTTTGAGAATAACAGTGTGTTCTTACTGAAGACGACAATGTGCCATTTTACTTTGAAGCTACAAACGCTGTGCAATGAAGTTCCAGGATTGGAACTGTTAGTAGCTTGTGTGTACAACTGCGCGCTATAAAAATTAAAAATCTGCTTTTAATTGAAAATGCTTGTATATATCTCAATAAATTAATCTTAAACGGGTTTGAAAAAAACTGTACTTACCGCATTGTACACAGTCATAACCCAATAACCTTCGGTTAATGTTCAATATTAGTGCGCAATATCGGGGCCGGATGTATTTTAACCACACTGTACACAGTAGCTTATTGGCCGTGAATTCTCAGCATTAATTATTATAATGTTTCTCAAGCTTTTCCTGACAGAAGTCAGCAGTTCGTGAACATACGAAAATGTTCATCTATTCCTGCGAGATAGCAGAAAACTACCTTTTAGTCTGAAAAAAATAATAAATAAACATCAGAAGTACTTACTTCAGACATGTGTGCAACTTCGTAGCTTTGGCGATAAGGTCCTCCCACAGTGGTGCTCCATTCTGAAAGAACAAATCATGTAAAGCAATTATTCAAATGTAATATTGTGATAAAATGTGTGTATAAGTTTTTACTTTTGCAGTGGTTGCCCCGCGATTCTCTCCCACATTAAGGATATCAAATGCAACCTAACGCCAATTTCCAAATCTGATTTACAGTATTGCAAGCATACAGTAACCTATTACAGATCAATATTCACAACGTCATAAGCCTAAAATGGAAACTAAAGAAATGACGTAAATCTGATAAACACTACAACAGGAATCGAGAACTGACTTTTAGTACAACACAATGTTTGAAATAATTTTGGGACACTACAATAGGTTGTTAAAATGAGTCTTCCAATAGACTCAACAGCGCCCTTTTATTCTCCTAATACAAGAGCCAGCATTACGTTTCCCGAGTACTATAGGACATTCGAGTCAAGAGCTGTCACACAAAATTAAACACTGTTAATAACTGAGAACAGTGGACAGGGGATGGAGAAAGACTATGTAAGGCACGCACACGAGAAGTTAGTGCAACGGACTGAAGTGCGCGTGTAAAGGTTCTCCCAGAACAAGCATAGTTACACGGAGTACCACGTCGCGGCTAGTCCAACGGCTCTAAACCCCTTACAACTGTAGGCAACCTATCACACACAACCCGAAATTTCACACATCTATTTTTAGGCGCCACTGCTCCACTCTATAGTGAATATTTAGTAGCTTTCTGATTACAAACAGTGTTGCGACCCCCTCCTCAGAACATTTCTATTCATCCCGTCCATTTTTCTTACTTACGGAAAGGATCTATTTGATGGCCCTCAGTTTATTGCGTTATTTGTGAACCCAACCTACGATAACGTTTTTCACCTCTGTGCGAATAGTCAATCGCAGTTACAATAATTGATAACGAACCAGCACAGATTCCTCTAGCTGCTGCTTAGTGACGTAAACACAGCAACTCAGTCTGCATTGGGGACGGTCCCGTTAAGAGCTTCGAGTTGCAGGAAATACTTCAGTATATCCGAAGATGAATCTTCTACGTCGTCGTTGCTAAGTCGACAATTGAACCCGGATGAGTCTCCCATATACAGGGTGATTCACGAAGATAAGCAAATATTTTAATACGTTACTCTACAAGTAAAACTAAAGAAAAAAGTTCATATAAACATAGGTCTGAAAATGTTTGGTTACGGAGTTGCAGCTAATAATAGATTTTGCCTGAAATTTAGCAACTTCGCTAATATAAAGCCAACGCAAAACTTTACGAGGTTAAAGTAAAGCACCATTTCCATTCATTTTGTTGTTATTGATCTGGTGAACCTAATAAAACATGTCACAGACGTGCATCTGCAGTAGTTTTCCAGAACATACAAAGAAGCAAGGATGTAATTTCGTAAAATTTTTAATTTAGCAACTACTGGGCCAATTTCTTTTTTAAATTCCAGACGACTGCACAGTTTTTAACAGAAGTTTTAGAGACTTTAATTTTGGAAAAATGATGGTAATATCGTTAGCTGAAACTATGTGTCAAATAGTCTTTTATTAATACCACAGCACAAGTGAATTCATGTTAAACCGGAAAAAGCAAAGCTCAGTGTTAAGGAAGTTTTACAGTGTACACACAATTTCATAACACATTCACAATAAATGTTCAAAAATGTCTCCACCGAGTTCAATGCATTTAGCTGCACGTGCATGAACAGATTTTGTTGCTAGTTTCAGCTTCACAGGGTTGTTCTTAATTTCGTCTATTGTATTCATAACGAGAGCACGTAATGCCTCACGTGTATTGACTGTCCTCATAAACTATGTCTTTCATCCATTTGGGACAGGTTTTATTAGATTCACCAGATCAATAACAAAAATGGAAATCGTGTTTTACTTTAACCTCTTACAGTTTTGCGATGGCTTCATATTGGTGAGGTTGCTAAATTTCAGGCAAAAATCTTACTAGCCGTAACTCTGTAACTAAACATTTGCGGACCTATGTTTATATGAACTTGTCCTTTAGTTTTACTTGTAGGATACGTATTAAAATATTTGCATATCTTCGTGAATCACCCTGTAGAGTGACTGAAATGGACTGGTTGTGAACTTTTCAAAGGAACCGCAATAATATTTGTGTTTATGGATTCTCCAGAAAGCGAGGAAAGAGAGAGAGAGAGAGAGAGAGAGAGAGAGAGAGAGAGAGAGAGAGAGAGAGAGAGAGAGAGAGGGGGGGGGGGCGGCACGTGCGGAATTAAGGGGCGAAATCAGCAAAATAGTTTACATATATACAGATATCAATTTACAAAGTAGCATCAAAACTTTGTATCTCTAAAGTGGCAAAGTAGTCTAGAAATAACGAACTTTCTGTAACCAGATACGTTTCCGTTGCTTGCCCACGTGCATGGGCTTGCGGTCTGACTGCAGAGAACATTCCAACCAGGAAATGCTGCACGCTAACGGGCATACAGAAAGAGGACGACCCTTTACCAAGATAAAATGTTAACAGACTGTCTTTCCGAAAGTAGACTGAAACGACTGATAGAAACAGTATTCTCTCATTTGCACCCACGTATACCGTATTTTACGGGCAATTAGACGCATTTTTTCATCAAAAAATTTCCTCCGTAATTCAGGTGCGTTTTATACTCTAATATAAAAAGTCCAGTGTTTGATTTAAAATTCCCGCCAGTGTTAAAAATGACCATTTATTGGATGCCGCGGAAAACTATCTGGCAACATTGGATTCAATTGGCAGCAGCAGTGCACCGATGTGACGAACATGAACTGCGGGGATTTACAATCTTGCTAACACAGTCTCCCTATCGCCCCAACATAACAAACCTAGACCACTGTCTAGCCTATGATGTGTAATTTGAGTCTACGGTGCCCGTGAACTTCAACTGAAAGTGATTTGTGTTATCGGTTAACTGCACAATATTTTTGTTAGTATCTCGTTTCGTACGGGAAAAATATAAAAGGTATCCATACGATGCGGGCTATAAACTGGAAGTAATAGCATAGGCAGACGAATAAGGAAACAGAAGTTGAGCGGCATTTCGGTCCCCCACCAACAGAAAAAAAAAAAAACATTCGCGATTGGTGTGCTGGTAAGGAATATAAAGAAAATGACTAGATGCGCAAATAGAGGACAGAATGTAAAATGCCCAAAACTAGAAGATGACATTGAAATCTATTTGTGGAAACAGTCAAAATGGCACTGGAATTTATGAAAAACATGACTCAAATACACAATCGAAAGCTAGCGCTACAGTGGAACCCAACAGACTTTAAAGGTGGAGTTAGTGGGTGATATATGTTTATGAAGCATCATGGACTTAAGCATGTACATCAAATCCAAAATATCTCGAAATTCCACAAGAATATGAAGAGAAAATAGGTCGTATCTTTCCATCGCTTTATTATTCAACATAGAAAGAAAACAAGAGTGGAACTAAGCCAAATAGAGAAACCCCTCTGGCGTCTTATGTACCGAGTAACATAACTGTTGTCATGAAAGGTGCTAAAACTGCAACTATAAAACCAAGTGGACAAGAAAAGAATGCACTATACTATTATCCTTTCATGGTGTGCTGATGGTACTAAACTCAGTCCGATGATCATTTTCAAGCCCAAAACAATGCCAAAATCTTCTGAAATACCGCAGGTGGTGGTGTTCACGTACATGACAAGGGTTGTTGGATGGACGAGGTTGGTATGAAACTATGGATGAACAGTGTGGAAGAGAAGGAAAGGTGCTTCACTGAAGAAGAGCTATTGTGCCGGGTCAGTTTAGTCGTCAACTGAAAAATTCTGTTAAAGAGAAATTGAAACGGGGAAATACATTGATAGCTTGCTGTTATTCAGAGGACTTATTTCACAATTAATGTAGGCTAATTCTTAAAAAGAAGAAAACAGCAACCAGCCACTACTAATACTACTATTTATTTAGGTAAATAGCGCCGTTACCGGTTTCGAACTGCCAAGTTCATCATCAGGCGGCTGTTCACATGATTTTCAAGAAACACTTTACATTATCGTCCGTTTTCAATTTTTATTATTCCACTGTGGCGAAGTATTTTTGGTGCGTTGTTGCCGTACCTGGCACACTGTGCTACATTCACAATCGCCGTTCAAAGTGGTGTCCGTCAACTTCCAAGTTAGGAGGACACCGTCTGATGAAGTCCACTCATACACCAGATCGAAATGCCTCTTAGTTGTTTGGACACTATCACATGCAGCGTGAATTCTTTGCAGGATATAATGTTCAGTCTTGACAGGTGTGTCTTATGCAAAACTTTTCACGTGATCACACAAGAACTCATCAGGCGGGCGGAATCATGAAACAGGATCCTTCTACGATGAGCGGGTCTTCTCCGCCTTGTAGCGTTAGCAACTACATGGCACGTGATAAACCGATTTCTTATATCGTATAAACGGTTCTTTGGGTCTAGTTTCCCTTCTAAACTTTCGACTCAAGTCGTTGGCAGACCACGGTTCGCTGTCCCAAATTGGTACATTTGCCTATATCTATCAACTCTGAAACTTCAAATCACCACGGGACCCTATTTCAGCGAGTGGTCTCAGTTTAACACATAGGCAAACTGTTGTCAGTACCGTATGTCTCAAACAACGTATTCTAAATTACCTCCAACGTGTGGAAAATATGATAGGTCACTAACTTTTTAGTTATATTCATCCTGATGAAAAGTAACATTAAGATCACAGTCAATCGGGGCATTTTCTGCTTACGACCTCCACTCTAAACTAGGACAGCCGGAAGCTGATTACGAGACTACCACAGACTGTTTGAACCGACGCTCACATATCACCAATTTTACAAAATAAAAATGTGTTCTGACACGCGCATTCGTTGGGATGACTGATCATCTGAATTTCTGACCGTGGCATGTTATCTATGGCTTTCAGACAGTCCGCCAATATGAAAACTATGTGAAATAATGTGATTTCTTGTTGCAGCGTTTCCCCGTCGAAAGGGGTTAAAAAACGATTGAGTGACAGTTGGACAATCTCTGAGTACTTTTGAAATGTAGGTATGCTGGGAGAAATGGCAGATGCAATGTAAGTTTTGCGAACAATCCGCAACCTGCGCATTGACTAACTCCACGAGTGATACGGTTCTCGATTGTAGATCACTCTCCTTACGCGTTGAATGGACTGTCTAGAGAGAAGGTTCCATCCCATGCTACCGAGGTTGCTTCCGTCTGCACCTACCCTACCGACACTTCAGTTTTCATTTTCTGTGAGCCGTGGTTCGCCTTCAAATGACGGCTCCAGCACATTACCTCCAACTGTATCATTCTAACCATAGAAGACAATGAATTTTAGGAGTATGGCGACTGAGACAAGAATGATCCGTCGGACGCCAAAGGGTTTGATGGTAGAGCTCACTAGAAAGTTTGCAATCACAACAGTGGACTTCACCACTAGGTATTACGGGATTATATGCCAGGACACACTGATCTACTTGGAAAATTAATACCTACCAAACAAAAAAACCAGGTCGAGACTGGAGGGATTAATATGTATAGGGAACTAAAGTTATTTGCCAGATAAGGACTGGAATACGTATTTACCGCATATCGTGAGAAATCGCCTTAATCCTTGAATAGCAGATAGCTTTTAGTGTAGCCCCGTATCACCGACTAAGTGTAATTTTACCAATAACAAAACCAGTTTCTTTGCCGTGAGTAGCATCGCCGCCACGTAAAATGGATCCCGGGTTCGAATCTGGTGAGTGTTTAAAACGCACTGTTCCTATTCGTCTTATCTCACTGAAAGAATGAACAATGGCAGACATTATGTACGTATTACAAACTGAGCCACGGATGGCTATGCTGAAGCCGTTTCTACAATTGAGTTCTAGAGTCAAGCCCCCTTTTCTACCATGTGACCAGAGTATATTACCGCAAGTGTCTTCTACATCGTCTTATTTTCCGAATTTCGTTTAATAAGCTGACTTAACTTCAAACGCAAGGGCTAAACCGTACTTTTAAGCCTGGAAGGGGCTAGACAGAACTTTCACACAAAACGTATGAGCGTTTTCACCAACACGGTGTTTAAATAAATTTTTGGAATTAATACTACGGAAGATCAATAATGTGAATTTGCATATGTCGCTTCATTTGGACAAACCTAACCAGCCTAAAAGACAATGGTAGATTAAAGGAACAAACGGTGACACTTGAGTATTTATTTGTGTGTTCGACTCGCGTTGCGTAATATACTTAGGCCCGCCGCATGCGGAGCGACTCAAATGAAACCGGTTCCCGACGCGAGTTTGTAGTCGGTCGGCTGCGAATCACTTCCTGTAGAGTGACTCACCAGTAGATCGCTTGCAACGCGCTGCCAATCAGTTGCCAGTGACTGAGTCCGCGTTGCGTCGTGTCCTCTAACATAGCCCTGTATTGGTTTAATTTAAAATGAACAAGCTGGATGTGAATACAAAGTTTGTATCGGAACTGGAAAAACTTACCATTTTATACAACTACAAGCTTCCAGGCTACTACAGGAGTGATTTAACAGTGAAAGCGTTGGGTAAAGGGGGAAAAATTCAATGGAATTTATGTACTACACAGTACATTCATTGTTTAAGATTTCCCGTACGTCAATGGGAGCAAAACGGTTCAAACGGCTCTGAGCACTATGGGACTTAACTTCTGAGGTCATCAGTCCCCTAGAACTTGGAACTACTTAAACCTAACTAACCTAAGGACATCACACACATCCATGCCCGAGGCAGGATTCGAACCTGCGACCGTAGCGGTCGCGCGCTTCCAGACTGTAGCGCCTAGAACCGCTCGGCCACACCGGCCGGCCTATGGAAGCAAATATACAAAAAATTTAAATCACATCGGGAGTACTCTTGTGTGACTAGCAGCCTGTTAAGTACTGTAAAATTACAGTAAAGTGGAAACAAATAGTAAAAACGGCAGGAAAACGACAGAAAAGTCACGAATCTCAAGTACGCGTAAACGAAACTGTTAAGTACTGTAAAATTACAGTAAAGTGGAAACAAATAGTAAAAACGGCAGGAAAACGACAGAAAAGTCACGAATCTCAAGTACGCGTAAACGAAACTGCGTTTACTTATTTAAAGAGCACAAATCACTATCACTACATTTTGTATATGTAAATCTCATGAGAATCGAGTTTTTGAAAATAAGAGTATCTTGATGAGATGGAAGAAATCGACTGTGCCTAATCACTGTGGCACTGTTAAGTCTCTGTAGAAATCTGAGAGATTCAAATCTGTCTGTTACAACTCCTTGGCACCTACATGCAGCCTGCATTTTTTTTTTTTTTTTTTTTTTTTTGACGCACAGATGAATCAATGATTTTCTTAGTTTTCTCACTCTGTCAAGTAATACAGAACCATGTGTTCCTTCGAGCTCGAATCTGTACTCGACACGCAGAGTAACAATAGGATCTTCGGATGTGACAATACTCCTTATCTCCACGCTCGTACACAGCAATTTGCAGGTTCTCATTTCGGAGTTGCACCGTGAGCAGAATTGACTTGACAGCTTGTCAGCAACCAGTTGCCGACTTAAGATCGCCTGCCCGTTGTGTTCATCAGACGACACTTTTGTAACTGTCATCATGCCTTCACAGAAACCGTCAAAAATTGGTCTTTTCCGGCAGTGGTTTGGGGAAGACACCAGTTTCACAACAGAAGGCCGAGTAATTTTTGTCGAGCCAGTCAAAAACAAGAAGTACACACAAGTCATTTTTAACCGATTTATCTACTAATCGTCTTGCTAGTCTTCTTTCTTCATTTTTCATATAAAATTAATTTACTGAGATACATATGCCATTCAATTTCACATTTTATATGATCACGTTCTTATTTGTTACCATCATTTTAGTTTTAGTCCACACGTATCATTAAAAAGTGTGTGTGTGTGTGTGTGTGTGTGTGTGTGTGTGTGTGTGTGTGTGTGTGTGTGTGTGTGTTTTCCACATTTCCTCGTAAACCACTTAACCGATATCAACCAAACTTAGTACACAAATCCCTTACTGCCGGGCAATAGTCTAGGGTTAAAGAACCACGTATAACAGTTCCAGAGATACGACTTCATGAACACTGACATTCGTAGAAAACTGCAGCAGCATGCATGACGTTTAAATTTATTACTGCTTTGCAACTACCTCTATTCGCAACATATGCCGATGAATACATCACTTTACGGTACATAGTTCAAGATATACGACGTGATGGACACTGATGCGTGCAAAAGTGCCGAATCACACATTTACTATTTACTACTAGGGCACTCGTACAGTCGAGTCAACTTACGGGAATGTCTGACACCTGGCAACGCTTTTGACAGCTTTCAACTGCGAAGCGCAAACGCCTGTACGCGAAAATAGCCGACTGTTTCATAATTTAAAAGGTGTTTTCACGAATACACGGAAATGAATTTTTTTCCATATTACAATATAAATATAGTTCAATTTTGTTTTAGTTTCTAACAAAAAATGGTTCAAATGGCTCTGAGCACTATGGGACTTAACTGCTGAGGTCATAAGCCCCTGGAACTTAGAACTACTTAAACCTAACTTACCTAAGAACATCACACACATTCATGCCCGAGGCAGGATTCGAACCTGCGACCGTAGCGGTCGTGCGGTTCCAGACTGCAGCGCCTAGAACCACTCTGCCACTCCTGCCGGCCGTTTCTAACAGAAAATTATCAAAATGAATAGCCGGAAAACGCCGGTTTGACAGCTAGCTTCAAATAGACTATGATTAAAAGACGTTTCCACCTACACGAAGACTCCGCAATTCATATGCGCGTCACTAGGATGAAGAATAAACAACGTATTCAACCATTAATTTCCTGTAAGTAGTGCAGTTGACAGTTTTAATCTTTACTGGTGTAAGTCTTCTGTGTCGGCTAACGTGCCACGGAACCCCATTTTTAAGGGCTTCCCGGAAAGTACACCAGCCAAAGTATACGAGATGAGTCACACTGCGCGAATATAATTTTAGACAGGTGTATGATGAACCTACTGCTTATATTACAACAGACATTGGTGACCACTATATATGTGGCTTTCAGTCGACTAGACGAATAACGGTTGTGATAGTGAATTACATTCCACGGTATCATGAAAATCCGATTTACTACCTTGTAAGGAACTGGAGAAGAAGACTCAAAATACTGTAATCCACTCCGTCAATGTTTTTTTGCGCCTCCAACTGCCAGGAGAAGACAGATGGGAAATTTTCGCTGTCGGTGACAGACTGTTCTGTCCATGTTAAAAGTGAAAGCAACAGAAACAATTCTATCACTGTATAATTCGTGGCACCTGCCTTGCCCATGGTCTACATCGTCTAACAGAGAAAGTCACAATTATCCTGGCTTTGGCAGTATCATGTCTTCTGTAAAGAATTTCTCCAAGCTGCAACTCGCATTCAGCCCTTTAAGGAAATCGCTCCACCCGTTCCCCTCCCACCTGAGACCATGTGTTAGTGTATCTGGCTCTTGCGAGCTTAATATTATGCAAAACACTACAGAAAGTCAAAAGAGGCAATCAACACTTTCGACTCTAGTGACTTAGCTTTTATTGAAAACGCCAAGACGGCCCTTAAGAATAACATGATTGTTGCATCCTTGGCACTTTTAAAATCTCACTAACATCTACCTGTTGGAGTTCAACGCCTAAGAGTCCGCGCCTCTATCACAAAGATCCTGTAGGTGTAATCTCCCGAGGTGCAAATGTATCTGGAGGAAATACCTGGTTCAGCGGCAACAGCATGCATCACTGAATTAAGAAATATTCTTCAGAGGTAATCCGGATATGAAGAAAGTGTCCGCCATTATTCAGGGGGAGGCATTCAGAGGAGGATTGCATTGTACTGGGTGACACGAACAATTGCGTCGATGTAATGTGCAACATTTAATTCTCTTGCTGCTTCAAAAAGTACTGAGACACAATAGAAAATGTTTCACTTTACGAAACTTACAAAGGTGGTTAATCGTGTATTGCAATACCAAAACGTAACATAAAATTTATTGTTAATTGTAGCTTTACCCCATGGATTGTGATCATACATCGGTATACAACTGAAGTGTTTTTCTATGACACATGAAAAGAACATTTCAGTAAAACAGTTTTCATTAAAATAGTACAAAAAGAGAAAATTGTAGCACAGGTATATATATCTATTTTGACGCATTTTTCCGAGTGCCGTTACAAGCCTAAATCGTTTGTTTAAACCTAGAGAGGGCATTTTATAAAATGCCTAAAATTCCGGGTCCAGTTTTCTTACGATATTTGCTGAGCACATCATTATATATCTACCCGATTTTTCCTTTCATAATCATCTGATTTTGCTTCTTCACAACACAACCTAAGCTATATATTTTTTCTTTTACTGTACTTATACTGTACATGTACATTTATACTATACTGTACTGAACGTTTTTATGGCAAAACCCTTACATACTAGCAATCTAAGGTATTTAGATATTCATATAACTGAAGGCATGCGTGGAAAAACAGGCTAATCCTCAAATGTAAAAGTTCAGGAATAAGAGTTGCCATCGAAGACACAGCTGTCTCACACTCTGGTTGTTTTAGACGTGGGGTGGTCAAACCATTTTTACCTATCGTCTACTTCTCTAGCAAAATTTTCTAACTACCCACTCTTTCCTCACAAGGGAAACTCCCCATAGCACCTTCCTCAGATTTAGTGGTAAGATGGGCCAGTGGATAGCAAGTCAAAAACTGAACCCAGATGTACCATGAAAACAAAGGAAGTGTACTGGACTGTGAAAAACAAGAAGCAAAATAGGAACAGTGAACGGTTCACTCTCCAAGCGGGAGACACGTGTTAAAATCTCCCTCGTATCCCTCATTTTTCCCCCCTCAAAAAATTAACTGCCCATGCGGTCACTGACATATCTGTTCGCTAGATTCAAATATGTGTCCATGCCTTATTGCAACGTTAGTTTTTACATTTGAGGGTTACCCAGTTTTTCCGTGCATTTGCACTGTCAGTTTCACATTCCAGTAGAAAATGGCTTCCAAATAAAAACATATCGACCGTAAGATAGAGTAAATTAGTTCTTAGTAAATGGAGCGGTTCTCAGAATCCCTCTCAGGAGACCAAGCCTGGAGTAGCAATGTCCGTGCGGGCGAGAGGGTTTGCGTTCGTGCTCCAGGGAAGCAGAGGGTCATACCGGCGGTAGCGTAGCTAGCGGCAGGACCTCTACAGAGGAGCCAGACAAAGTGTTTCTCACAACGCCCTTCTTCCCTCTTATCCTACCCTGTTTCCCATCTCTTGTCTTCGGAGATAGGGAGTTGGTTAGCAATGGCATGCCATCCGCATAGCGGAGGGACAACTCCAAACGGAAACCCAGAATTGGCACTTCCATTAGTCGTAAGTACGGTCCAACCGGAAATTAGCGGCAATTGCCTGGAACCAACCTGACTCCGCACGTCGCGTATTTTCGCTCTTGTGGAACCAGTCAGCTAGGCCGAGAGAGTGGAACGAGTAGTGGGCAAGCTCGCCGCCATCTAAAATTTGCGCCCAGACGCAGTAGAATCCACGGAGAGGACACTCCTTCCATGTGAAAACACTGAAAGCGGCAGTTACCGGTCATAAGCTCGCTTTAACGGACACCAGGAGTCGCTATTGACAGTGGGCGGGCCCATCGTAGGTCGACTGGCCAGTCACCACCCGCTTCAAGCTGGGCAGCCCCCAGTCAGTCACGTACTGGCCCGTCATGGTGCCGATTGTTCCATTGGGTGTATGGAACACTAGCACTGCTAGAAGTCGTCACCATAATATCGACACCCGCTGCTACAAAATATATATATCCCTCAATTCAACAAAACTTTTTTTAAACGAAACCGCATGACTTCGTGCTTATGCCTACTCACCGCTTAAATGTTTTAGTTTCGGCCACAAAAAACGAGGCATACAAAGAATACAGGTGCAATACTACTGCCCATAGATTAGAGTTTCCTCTTTGCATGGAAGGAAAACTAAAAATGGCTAAGAATGTGCTCAACACTCGTCTAATGTAAATCATACTCTCCAGTTCGAAATGAAGAAAAGTTTCAACGACACGGTGTTTCCTATCAGCAGACGAATCGCCACCATCTAAAGTGTTTCCAGCACTGAGAACTTCCACACAAAAATCCAGCTGAATGGAGATCCCATGGCGAGATATTGAACAGTTTTTATTTCGGTTTAAGTACTGGACGAAGTCCATTCCGTATAGATACTGTGTCGTATTGAAACTGTTCTACGTCGTTAGTATCTACGCTTAATGCGGTATTTTAGTGCTTCGCTACGATCAGGCTTGTATATCTTCCTCCTGATAAATTAAGCACGAAAGATGACAGTCCCAATGCGTTACCCATAGACTGTAGCCTTACATTCTGCCCCCGTTTTTGTCGCAGTTTTTAGTATCAAACATTTTCTAACAATCAAACTATTTCTCTTCATGACACACAGTATGGTGATAAATCTGAACATTTCAAATTAACTTAGTTTGTTCCGTGCGTAAGGTTATATTTCCACCTACAGCCTCACAAGCTTCAGGGCCGCCAGAACCCTCAAAGCGAAGAGAACACACTGACTGCACCTCATTCTGAAGCCATTCACAGAATTTCTTGATGGGTAACAGCAGTTCAACAGTTATTCTTCTGGGCTGTCAATTTATCTAGTGGAAAAATTGTTTCAAATGGTGTACCGTGAGTGATTTTCAAAAAGCACAAGAGTATTTCTCACGGCACCAATACACGTGAGCCATGAAAGTAACACACCTGTTCTGTAGACTACTATTTGGCTCAATCGAGAACACAGATGTCAGCAAAGAAAATGTGTTAATGCGCCATATCACCCAACTGTTTCCGGCTGTAACTGGTGCCAGTTTCTACACTGTACAGCGTGAAACTTTACAATATTCGTGAGGTAACACTGCGCTACGTTGCGTCTCTACACAGAATCCCGTTGTTAGCTGAAAATACACTACCGATGGAAGTATCCGAGGACACTTCATAGACCGAGCTCCAATGCCATACCGCTGGACTAGCACCTATTGTCATTTTAACGCCTGAAATCTTACCATTCTGATCGATATTAGCATGTTGGGAGTGCGTTACTAAGCTGCTTAGTCTGCTTAACTACCAATTTGTCAACTCTGATCGAGACCTCGCAACACGAGCCAGTTGGTTAAAGATGCCAGTTTAAGCGCTTCTGCGGCAGTTACCGGTCATGACGGTGTTTATAAACATATCTGTAACGGTCCCAGGCGAACACACGAGTTGAGCAGCCTTTAGCTGCGATATTAGTAAATTGTAACTATGTTAGATTCTTGCAGGCTAAGATTCCGCTGTCTCGCATTCTGGTTGTTTTACAACATGGGTTGTTAAACCTTTTTTACCTATCGTCCACTTCTCTATCTGTCAGCAGCAAAATTTTCTAACTTCCCACTTCTTCCTCGCAAGGGAAGCTCCCCATCGCCCCCCCCCTCCCCCCCTCAGATTTAGTGGTAAGATGGCCCTGTGAATAGTCCGTCAAAAACTGAACACAGATCAAGCATGGAAACATAAACAAGGTGTAATAAGGTGGGGAAAAAAGAAGCAAAATAGAAACAGTGAAAGGTTCAAGGTGTGCCACATCGAGGAAAGCTGAATAGCCACGGCGTCGTTGTGAAGGGTCACGGTGTTGGACTGCGCTGTATCTCACTTTTTTTCTTTCACATAATTATGAACTGTCCATCCGGTCACTGACACGTGTGTCTTCGCTACATTCAAATTTGTGTCTGTTTGCAAGACCAAGATGTAAGGATGGGACCTCCAGGCGTGAGTACCTCTTATTTGTTCTACACAAGTGCCACATGTTATGACTCTTGCGTCCCGTTTTTGGGAATTTGTTTCGAAATCCTTTGTTGCAACACAGTTCACACATTTTTTTCATTTCTGTGAGAGGTCTATGCAGCGTCTGCCCTGCTCTCTCATTTACTTGTGACGGTAATGTATTCTTACCACATGGCTCATATTCTATAATCAATGTATAGTACGATAATTGCCAAGACAACAACAGGAGAACTGACATTTCAACGAACGGACGGAAAGTTCATAATTTTGTGAATATTTATAACATGTATGTGGCACGAGGGAGTTTCTAACAAGGATTTCCCGCTTGGGGGTCCAACACCGCGACCACACGACTACGGCATGGCTGTCCAACTTTGCCCAATGTTGAACATCGTGGGCTTGGAGCGTTCAAAGTTTCTATTTTGCTTCTTTTTTCACAGTTCGGTACACCTCCCCATTTTCAGGCTTGATCTGTCGAGCTATCCACAGCGCCATTATACTACTAAGTGGGGGCGGGGGAAGGCGCCTTGTCAGTAATGTTGATTTATAAAGCAGAGAAGTGACTTCACAAAATTTATAAAGCAGAGTTAAGGCAACAAAGCGTGTAACAATAATTACTTACTACGTAGTTAAAATTTTATAAAAACCTTATTAAAATGTTTTTGAAGCCCTTGCCGCGTCTACCGTCCGCCATGAAAACAGGGACGCCCGTAGTGGACGGTAGGGACCTGGCTGACCACGTTTTTAGACTGAAATCTGTTCTAGCACTAGGCGATATCATAGTATTGCGGAGAATCACTTACCGTCCTTCAGATAAACATGTGGATTGCATAAACGTTCTATTTATCACGAATTAAATTGAATTCTGTAGTGCTACAGTTTTAGCAGCACGTGCAAAGGGCAGAGACTGGCCGCATGTTTCCCCGCTGTTAAGAAGGCAACGACAAAGAGACGAAACTTTTAATCTCCACCGATGACCGATTGTCTCCATGCAGAATAGTAATCCAGAACTTTCAAAAACGAGAAACATGAGATGTGATTTCTCCAATACGGGTAGAAAAAATGCACTTTGGTTCTGATTTTACTCGGAGGTGTAGGTGGCAGGAAGAGCTAGCCCCTAAATCAAAAGAAGGTTAAAGCATGCTCCCTCCAGCGCATAGCAAAGCCCCAACAGAGTCGTGAGCAAACTTCAGACTAAGGACAGCTTGGCTCCAACCTCTCCGCTATTTACGCGAATTCAGATGCACATCCATCTAACTTTTCGCTTCACACAAAACTAAACTGGATATAATGGAAACATCCTCTCAAACTTATGTCAGTATTCGCATTTATTCGCTAATACCAGAGTGCATCGACTCTCAATATATGTCCTTCCTGGACGGGAATGTACATACTGTAACGTACACGTGAAGGTCGTGACAAAGATAACGACACATGGGAGTCTGGCTCTGGCCATTATTCGTACACGGATAGCCGGAGCAGTTAAGGAGATTGCTCGCATAAGACGGGAAATCCGGTTTCGAGTCGTCCGCGTCCGGCACAAGTTTCCACTGTCTTCGTTCCAATATACAACCAAAGGTGGTTCATATTCACTGCTGTGAAATTATTTCCTGTCCACTATGCGAATTTCAATGCGAGCATCGTCAATACAAGTTCAAATTTTTCCTCGTGTGCTACTACGTAATTACCTCGTGAATTACGAAATCGCAGAAAATCTCTTACCTGTCTCGGAAAAAAACCTTGCAGCGTGAATAAATGCTTTCTGGAATTTAAAACTTCTAGCAGGGTGTTATCCCATTATTATTTTTATTTCGTTGTGTGTTTGGAGTGTTATTACTCTTTCGAAGAAGTGTCTCAATTTTAAGAGTGGAAATAAAACAGCAATTTTAAAAGCGCAAGCAAGAACTTCGGCTTCATGATAAGTCGCCAGTTCTTACACAGCCCGGCACCTTTCAATTACTTGCTTCAACTGGCGTAGGGAACAGTCGAAACGTCATAACATTCGGGCGAAGCAGCGCGTTAGTTATGTTACTCGAAACCAAGCATGGAGGTCCCCTCCATATTCTTTTCCGCCACTGCTCCTCGTCATAAGTTTAAGCAACGCCTGGTTCAATGCTTCTACCCATGGGGGATGCCAGAACCAATTCTCCCAGGGAGCACAGCTTGCTTTCAACGGAGTGGAATCAGGAAGCGGCCAATCAGGAAACACTTGTCACACGGCGGTCTCTCGTGTGGGTCGTGGCGAACAGCTGCTGTGGCCACTTGCCCGCCGTTCAGGGCTAGCAAGGCGCTATTAATCCGGCCGTTGACCGTCCCGCTTGGACACCCACGCTACAAGTTCAGTAGCAGCGGGTGCCAAAGCATACCGGTAGCAAGCGTACGGGACGTGACAGTTACGCCCCGTCCCCCACACCAGTGGAGACTTTAGTTGTCACAAAGTCAAATTCAATTTCTCTATCTACCTCACGCATCTTTATCGGTTTTCACCTTTATGACCGCCTCCCGGTTTTTTAAATACAATGAGCCCTGCGTGTTTCCTATGCTCCACTACGCTTTCGTACACATCTCCACGTCACAAAAAAACAAAAGCGTGATTTTCAATGACACCCGCCCGTTAAGACAGTCTGCACCTTGATCTTCAGATGACTGTACGTAATTGGAACACTTCCTATTATGTTGGGTAACAAATGAATGAGAAATTCCACAAATTTCGCTAAATTTTTAATTCTAAATACCACAAGTTTCAGCATTTCACTCTGGTAATCTGTTCAGAACAGTCTTCGGTTGCCTAATCCGGATCTACTACGTTTCCGCTTAATTGGTCTTCCAAGTGAAGAATTGTACCAAGGTTATTACACAGTGTGGTACTCCACAGTGAGCCAACATCGCAACATAGTCTTACAACGATTTCTCTTCGCGTATGTTGTTAAGTTTGCTCACATCTTTTTTTCCCATCTTCTGCAGGCGCCGACAATCAAGAAAGTACATGGGCATCGAGTGGAATCTAAGCATCAAACTGCGGCATCCCACTCTGTTAAACCCCTCTTTTCCCCTGACTGGACACCGTGGACTATTGAGTTCAATATTCGGCTCTTGAAATCATGCACGCGTCTTAATGTGATCTCAATGAATCCCCAGCAAAATAAGCTAAGCTTTATTTCCCAACAGTAAACATGTCTTGTCGAGCTCCCGTGGGTCTAGAGAGACTCTCTCGAAGACATCTCAGGAGCATTGCAAAATTATAACACAGCCGTGTGCATTTAAGGCTCAAAGTTAGCAAACCTAATCCAAGAAACTGACAGGCCCAATCTCAAAAGCAAAATTAAGCTTTCTCTATCTTAAAAATTAAACACAGGTGTCACGAAGGCTATTTCCACTTGTTTTCAACTGTGTCGTGAAGAACACTAAGAATTTAGAATGAAAAATCGAAAGGATCCAAAGTATTTCCACTCATGCTACAGTGAAAGAACAATGGTGTTGCAATGCATTGCCTATCATTTGCGGATGATCACGTCACACTATCTGAAAGGCTGACAGACCCTTTCAGCGAAAGTCAATTTTTTGGAAGAGAGCCAATATGGCAGGCTTAAGAATCCCTGCAGAGAAAGAAATTACAACACACGCAAAAAAGTGCAACAAAATATTTAAACAGACAGACATTGAGCAAACAAAAAAACGTAAAAGTTTCAAGAACGGGGAAGGAAATTGTACCTGCCCTTACAGAGCAACCATACCGGTATTTACCTGGAACGATTTGCAGAAAACCTAAATCAGGTTGGCCGAACGCGTATTTACTCTGTAATTCTCCGGAAAGCAAGTCCAATGTGCCAATCAAAACACTATATCCTCTCGTTATGGTTGGGGAAGACTAATGACGAAAACGTTGGAAACCTCTAATTCATAGTAAAGGATACACAAGATGGAAAAGGCGTGCGGTAAAACTAAAAATATCTCGACCAAATGCGCAATCTAAAAGCTCAAAGCACAACAGTCGCAAAACCAGAAGGCCAGTATTTTGGTGAATGTCTAGAATTACATTATAAACTTATGTACGAGAAAGAAAGTGTACGAAAAAATATCAACTCCTTAGAAAAAATGCAACATTTTGTAAATTAAGAAGTGACGATTAAATTTATCAGAATATAAAAACATATCACAAACAATATGGAAGAGGAGATCCTTTTTGGACATATTTACAGAATGGACGACAGTAGATACACCAAGTAGATCTTCACACATCTTAGCTCAAAGAAATTAACAGTCCTCTAGATCCAAGAAGCTGGTGAAGACTTTGAAAGGAATAACGTAAAAAGTACTGGAGAGTGATTTCTTGCGGAAAACTTAAAATGAAATGGTTCCATTAAGAACTTATATTGGGATGTGGCCTCCAGAAAGCTTAAGCGTAGGCAGAGGTAGACACCAGTCCATAATTCATAAGTTGCACCGTAAATGGGAAGTTTTATGGCCATGATGTTTGACGGAGAATGCTAGCCTCACACGTTACTGGGTTTTATACGCCCAACAGAGAAGGGCGCAGACCGTTTTCCGGCCGGACAAGTTAAGAATACATAATAAATGTGGAGGCGGAAGGGCATAATCGTGTGCTGATTTAAAGTGGAAGGGTGTGTGTACTGAATGAATCTTTAGTTTTGGAATTAGACTAGACCTGTTGGTAAACACACGCCTTGGAGGCTAACCTTCAATGATGCCTTATTGCCGTATTAAAATGACAAGTCGAATATCAAGCCAAAACGGTCTGTAGTAAATAAAAATACAAACTCATTCCACGAAATGGAAAAAAATACCACTTCACTCAAGGAAGAGCACCTGTATAGCATTTATAAAGGGCGTTAAGACGGTGCATTTGGTCGGTTCTATGCCAATTTTCCACTGAGATTAAGAATCTAACTCTGCAACCATACCAACAGTCTTTTCCACTTTTTCTCTTACCCGTGAAGTACGCTTATAGTATCCTTGTTTCCAATTAAGGGCTCGATCTTAGAATGGAGTTACTCTATCCGAAGTTTCGAAACTCAAATGAGTTCCAACTTTTTATGTACTCATTTCGTGTACATCTCAAATACGCAGTCTTGACTTTGAAAGGGCACAGACTTTTTCCTTCCTCATCTGAACTTGACCTTTGTCTCCAATGACTCCGTTGTCGACGGGACAAACATTGATATCCTCATGAACAACGCTGTTTTCCATTTCTCTCTTCGGCTTTTGCTGCTCTACAAAGAATAATTCGAGAACTATAACATTTCAAAGTTTGTTCTGTATTAACATGGTTGCTCGAATAGGTTCGATAGCAAGTGACGCAGGAGTGTACTGACAAGTGTACTTGGGAGGCAAGCAGAATCATCTACAGGCAGACGTGCCTTTTACTTGCTGCGACGAAATCTTTTTCGCATCACAGAGTAAATTCTGCAGGAAAAAATATTGGAACAAGCGCAACACCACCTCGGCAACCAATTGCATACACAAAAATCAAATTGTCTATTTGATGCTTTGCAACACAGTTCGGTGTAATCAGAATGGCTGCACCCTTGGCTCTACATTTATTGCAATGAGAATGCCTTGAGTTCACAATACTACAATGAATAGCAAGTCGTATATCTAATCTAAGGAAAATCAAGGATCCTGCACAGCGAAATCTCATTGGAAGTGATTGATCTGGGAAAATTGCAAATCTGTAAAAGTCAGGCTCATTGCTGATCAAAACTTTCAAGCCTGAAATAAGTCAAACAGATTGTTTCTACGCTGCATGTCTAAGCAGACAGCCAAACCGTATCAAAAATATAGCAACTGGACAAGTTTTTACACACACACACACACACACACACACACACACACACACACTTAATGCGACCTCCGCTTCTCCGTCAACTTAAAATTCAAAATGAATTCTCATTTCGCAATATTTTAATATGCATCCAGAAGCGCGTACCAAATGCAGGCAATATAGTTGGGTAGTTTACACAGTTGCACATGTAGAGACTAGTAATTAAAAAATAAGTAGTTGTAAAATTTGAATGCATTATTTCGAAAGGTAGAAAGTAGCGCAGGAGTGTGCACCGATAATCACTTGCCGCGCGTCAGGTATTTTTGGTATGTTATTCCTTTTAAGAAGACGCCCCTTACATGAATGCCTTTTAAACACGGGCGGCCGTGGCAACTTAGTTCAACAATTTGCGATTTTAAAATATACATACAACGCAACATCACATCCACCCATAAGTGTGGGCCTGTTACATATTCGGCAACAAATCCAGCAGTTCTGACTGACCACGTATTCGACGTAAACAGTGTTCTAACATACAGATTAAGTCCACAGCACTGATTCGTAAGCACTGCAGTTCAGTTTAATAAATGCCATTTCCACTGAAGGAGTGGGTGGCTGTAAACAAATTCACAAACTGGACCAAAACAGACGTAAGGGCCTGCTTGAGCACTCCGGCTGAGCTTTGAAATTCATCCACGAATTTGTATCCTTCAAAGATGCGATCGATAAATCTTAACGCCACGCCATTAACAAACAAAGCTCAGAGTACTCAATATGCAAGTCTGCTGCGCATTGTAGCGAACATACTTTCCAACAATCTAAGTGAATTCCTAGGCTGCAAACTATCATAGTAACAAGCATAAAAAAGATTTACCGCTTAACGCAATAACAGCCATTACTAAGTTCAATTTAATGAGCGCAGCAACTTCACTGAAGTAATTCTAAATCCCAAATACGTTCCTCTGACAACTGACATCTAGGTTTTCAACATCTGAAGAGAAAACACACACACACACACACACACACACACAGAGAGTATCTATGCCCACTAGTATTTAAATCGCCTGTGCGCTAAAAGTAAAAAGCTGGCAAAATCAAAACAAGCACCTATATTAAACCCTGTTCAATTTTAAAAACGAACTCCAAAATGAACGTTTTTGGATAGTAAATGTTTGGTAGTTCTATTTACCTTCATATCGTTGATTATCTGTTGAAATAGTCCTCCCAACGCGCTGCATTCTCTTTCAATGTTTCCTTCCATTTTGATCTGCTTTGCGCTCACTGCCTCTTTCTTTCGGTATACAAATTACTCTGACACTGTGTTAACTGACATATATTCGAGCACTGTTTTCATGTACATTATGAGTCTGAGAGTACTGTATGACGATGACAACTGTGTACAAACAGAACTTCACCAAACACATTTACTCGCATTCCACCAAAATTATATTAATTGAACTGAATATATAGATAGTACAATAAATTTCAAAAAGAATTCGGTGTAGTCCGTGTAAATGCTGATTCGCAATCGTTTAAATCGCCGCTGTCGTACAGCTTCACAGACCACTCGATCGAAACTCACCACCTCTACGACTACACACTAGGTCTTCCAATCATTATCCTCAGTGCACTCTCGGCGTTCTGATTGGCGAATGCTAGCTTGTAAGCAAACCAATGACACAACGCAGAATGCCCCCTAGCCGCACCTCGGCGAACTACAATCCATTGCATATAGCATCTCTGCATGGAGAACAGTTAGTTTCGATATATCGCACGATCGTACTGGCCGACCTTACACGTACAATCGACTTTACACAAGTCGAGACAAGTGGCAACGCTGCGGAGATGATGTACTACCACAGTCTAACGTAACAGTCGCGACACTCACTGCTGTAAAAGTTGTTGCCATTTGACATATGGAGCGACACTAGCGCTCCAAGCGGCGGGTAAGGTGAACGTCAGACGCGTCGTAAGCATAATGTTTGTTTGCATCCATTTCCTACGTAATTTCCGATTTATTCGAGTTATTTTCTTGCCTCCAAGAGTTTGTGTGGTATCAGAAGGCATATACGTTTCTAAAATTGATTCTAAAATATGCGCAAGTATGGACAAAAACCATGAATAGAGTGGCAAGCTACAACACATTCGTGAAGAAACACTTGTGACATTGGACAGAATTGCAGCTTACCACGTTGATATCAAAAGAATATAAACACACAGATTCACATGTAAGAAGCACAGACAAGTACCTTTACATGCAAAAGCGATCGACAGCTCGTTTATCATTCTGTAGGCTTACTGTGTTTGTCATTGTCTCCTGTTGCCACAAGTACGACCTTCATCTTTATATTATTCTAAGTGAGACAAGCAACTGCCAAATAGTGGGAGACATATGCTGAAAACACTATAATGAGCTGATTACATTACATTTCACGAAAAACCAAATATTTGAATAATTTTCAAACAATCTGACTGTAGGCACTTTCCTTGTCCCGTAATAGTTTCGCTTCTGGGCATTCTGACACTTCACACGCTTCTGTAAGACACGAACAGCTACACTTAATTTAACCACTTCATCGTCAAAGCAGGTCTGTGTTGATGATTCACACGAATCTGGCACTGATACATGGAGAGTCGAACTGGCTGCTTCTGTGTCATAGGACTGTTTTACAGCTTTAGATTGACTGTCGAATCTTTGTGGCAGTTTCTTCTTCATCGTTTGCTCAGGGGGTTTATTTGGAATGTCAAACAGTGTGGGTACTGCATTCCAAACGAGTTTGTTATTGTCTGCGTTCATGAACCGGTTTTGTTCGAAATGTAACGAACAAAAGCTAATATTATTATACAGGTAAACTGGGTCTTTCTTCATAAGGTCTTCTCGTCTGCTATTAACTAGCCATTTTCTGCTCCTAAAACGAAACATTCATCATTTATACATATATAGTTTGCAAGTGAATCCTGACGATACAGTTTAGTGACATGATGGTATATACCTCCAAGGAGCCTTAGGAAACCCAAAAAAAGACAGCTGTGGTGTCTTCTTCCTGTTGTTGCTGCAATTTATTGCGCTACAAACGTTCCCGATGGTAAAAACCATTGTATAAATCAAAATAAACAATCACTCTTCGCTTTCACGATCGCGCCGAACACACAGTTCAACCTACCGGCCGCTTGGGGCGCTGCTGGCGCTGTAGCAACAAAATAAAGGCGAAGTGTCGCGACTATGGTACTACCGATACAGTACTGCGGAGAGGGAAATACGAATTGTGATAGTTTTGACTTTAATTGTAAGATGTGCAACGCTTGCTAAAATGTCCCCGTAGACGTACACAGACCGCCGATCTGCATGTCAAGGCGAGTTTTCTTACTAATTTCTATTATAGAACCACTACTCTATTAAAAGATGTTAATAATGTTTGTGTGTAACTTATGGTATTATGATCAATTACATAACATATTTCAGGTGCCATCTAAATACATTGACACAGTATGTGCGAATAGTTGTTACAAAAGAGATGGCAGCTACACTGCGGTTTTCCGATACAGACACGATGGAAGCAATTCTGGGAAGAAGCCGAATAATTTCTAAGAGATTCCGTAGTGTCAGCGAAAGATTTTAAAGAAGAAGGCATTAATGATTATTAATATTTTTCAAGATTTGCAAGTAAATGAGCAGAGAGTCCAACAACTCGACGAAATTTACCTGAAAGTGCGATTTCAAGAATATTCCTCAATCTTCCATATTATTTAATTAAACCAACAAAAACCTTAGTCTGGGAAATATCGTAATGAAAGAATACGGAAGTGAGAGCAAGATCTTGGTAAGAGAAATGACTGGTTTGCAAAATATGTAATTAAGAGCTTTACCGATGTGTGTGAAACTGTACCTAAGATTGTATGCAGTCACAAGCTGTGCCACAGTGTACTAAAAGATTCATTGTGTTCATAAGATTTTCAGTGGAAGAAATTCAGATAATTGACACTAGTGTAAAACATAAACAGTTCGTAAAATTACTACTTCCTTATACAGTTCAGCTGAAGTAAAGTCATATAAACCTATATTCAAGTGATCCCATACCTTGTTCTCATACGTCTGATTCTAATTTTTACCTGTTCCTTTTTCTGACTGTACAACTGTGATGATGAAACAGTGTAAAGCGAAGTATATACAAATTTGAAAGAATATAACTCAAATACCCATTCTACTACAAACCGTTTAAAACAGTTACGTAAAAGGAAGTTCTGTTCATTCTGTTCATATTTTCCTGATTTCCGTAATTTTTTTTAGATATTCATTTGAGTAACTGCCTCTGGATACACAAACAGCTGGAATGAATGTACCAAAACAGGTAATCAGAGGCAGGGTTGTTTGTCAAACCAGACACCTCACCACCTCTTGCTATTTACATTGAAGAAACATAATGAATAGTCCCTAGAATTAAGCGACAGTATAGTAACATTAAAAAGGACTTTTTGGATCTTACATTTAAAACACAATAGCAATTTGACATCGTCTTTCACATTTGTGGCCATCGAGAAATGGTTTTTTAGCGTGTTATGTACGTGCATATCATCATAAGCTCTTTGTTGACAGCAGCTGTATTGAGATATTTTTTTAGCGCTTTCGTTTTCAATTTTCATGATGTGAGTGCGCCAGATATTTATGTTCGTTCTGTGTGCGGCTGTGTTCCGTGATATGACAAAATTATATCTTTGTTTTTTTTTTTTGTTTTGTTGTTACGGTTACGATGTAACTTTTGGTCTCAATAAAGAAAGGAGCAATAAGTTATTTTTGCTCCAATTTACTGTAGTTCGCTCTGTGGTATTCTGCCAAACATAATTAAAGACATTAGGCCCAGGCAAACACATACATATGGTATCTGTTTCTATTCTGTGAACTCATTGCTTTTGCCCGGAGTTTTATTAGCGTGAAATTTGAGGCTCAAGTTCTGGAACTGTCATGTTTCACTGGTCTATTGTGGTAAACATTCCTTTTCGTTTTGAACTGAGTATTATAAGTTTGATTTGCATTCAGCCTACACAAAGATGGATAAACTGAAAACGTACAGTATCCAGAAATTTGCAGGTAAAAATTTTCAGCTGTGAAAATATAAGTTACAAATTATTTTTTGTGTTGAAAAAGTGCTCGATATCGTCGAAGCTGGCGAAAGTCAAACCGCTTGGGACGACTGAAATGCGTAGGCGATCCTCATTCTAGCTACTGCGATGGAATTTGACCAACTGCAATATGATATGACGTGCACAAATGCAGTGGAAATGTGAGCCAGTCTAAAGACTATTCATGAACAGTGATCCGCAGTTAGATTGGATTAGATTTACGGTCATTCCAATCGATCTGTAGTCAGGAGGTCCTCCAGGATGTAGAACATGTCAGAAAAACAATAACACATGACTTTTTTTTAATGAGCACTGTATGAAAGGATCCTTTTACAACACTTATTTACTTAGATCGCATTAATGTACTGAATTTAAAGTTTTAAAAATGTTTTGATTTAATAAAATGGCCTTCAAGCAGAAATTTTTGGTTACAGTATCTCACCAACAGACACAATCACACAATTAAAAAAACTGTATTAGTTGAGCCCTTGGTACAAGCATTAGGTGATATTGGGGAACCTTTTACGGAAGTTGACAAATTGGCTAAAATTTTGGGAAGTCTGCCAGCAAAGTTTGCAATTTTTCCAACTGCCTGGGACTCGTGTGCTGAAGATCAACAAACCTTCCATAATGTGACTTTAAGATTATTGAAAGAAAAACAAAAACTTTTACAATGTGATGAAAACTCATCAGCCTTTGCAGCAGTTAATGTGAACGAAACTTGCAAGTTCAGTTCAAATACCAGTAACAACATTGCATCTAACATGGTCAGTAGACAAGACGTTGAATGTTATTACTGTCACAAAAAGGGATATATTATATCTGAGTGCGGAAAATTTTCAACAAAATTTAGTGTGAAAACTGATACGTCTGAGCACCAAGCTTTGAGTGCAGAACATGCATATGTTTTTGCTCCAGGTTGCGAAAACGTTTGGTAGGCTGACAGTGCTGCATCGCACAAAGAGTGGTTCAACACATTTAGGCCAATTCAGTCAGATGACTCATTTGTTCAAATGAAAGACAACTCGATCATCAAGGCAGAAGGCATTGGATCAACTGAAGTATGTCATTAGTTGAAGGCAAATGGCAACCTCGCACTTTGGGAAACATATTACTTATTCCTAAGCTAAAGAAAAATTTACTTTCAGTGGGAGCAGTCACAGAAAGAGGAATGAAAGTTATTTTTGATGATAAGTTCGCAGTTCATGTCTCATTCTAGCAGGAACTAAGATGGACAATCAGTGTTATCAAATGTTGTTTAAATATCCAGATGTAGTACAGGAAAATCCTGCTTCCCTGAATTCTACCATGATCTGGCATGAGAGACTTGGGCACATTCATTTCAGTGGTCTCAAGAATATGGCTGATTTGAACTTAACTCCTCATTTCAATATGAAGAAAGTGGAACATCTTCATTGTGAACCGTGTCAGTATGGCAAAATGAAAAGAAAAATTTTTATATAAAATTTGGAATCAAGATCGAAAGATCCTGGCGAATTTATTAATGTAGATTTGAGTGGATGAATGAGAAAAACGTCTCTTAGAAATGGACATTTGTATATAGTTTTCAAGGATGATTGCACTCCAACAGGTTCGTGTATTTTCTTAAAAGTAAGCAGGATACTTTCACTATGTTTTTCGAATTTCAGAGACTGACTGAAAGACAAACTGGAAACAAAATCAAAGTTCTGAGAAGTGACAATGGAACCGAATTCATAAATAAGCTATTTGAAGATTATTTCAAGCAAAATGGTATAATACATGAGGAAACAAGCCCCTGTACAGCACAACAGAATGGTCGAATTGAACGAGAAAACAGGTCCATTGTTAAGTGTGCACACACTGTGTTATTAAGTACTGACTTGTCTCACGAATTGCGGGCAGTGGCAGTAAATTGTGCTGCGTATATCTTAAATAGCTGACTATGTAAAGCAAACGACAGTGTTACACCATATGAAAAATGGTTTCGGAAACCTCCCTCTTTAGGATATATGAGGAAGTTTGGATCAGCAGCATCCATACACTTTTCTGATATACTTAGATCGAAATGGTATAGTAAATCAAAGAAATTGATCATGGTTGGATATAATGGGTATAGTACCTATTATCGCCTCTACAATCGTGAGTCAAAGGAAATTACAATCTCCTGCAACTTCTCTTGCAATGAAGAACAAACCTGTAGCTTAACATACAACGAAGTTGTACTGAATTTTGCCTGGGACACCATGCTGCGGAAGATGTTCAAGAGGAATCTGAAGAGAATGATACTGGTGAACAAATGAAAGAAAATCAAAAAGATGTTCGAGGGGAATCCGAAGAGGATGATACTGGTGAACAAGTGAAAGAAAATCAAAGGATGACTCTGAGAGATCGGTTTAATCTGCGAGCAGCTGCTCGTTTTCAGGACCCAGATTTAGCTTGTTCTGCCATTATCTTGGAACCCCAAACTTAAGAAGAAGCAATGGCATCGAAAGAGTCATCAAAGTGGAAACAAGTAATCGAAAATGAAATGACATCCTTGAAGAAGAACAAAACTTGGGATTTAGTACCATTCCCACACAACTGCAAATCACTTGGATGTAAGTGGGTCTATCGTGTGAAGCAGAATTCTCAGGAAAAAAATTGACCTCTTTCAAGCTAGATTATGGGCAAAAGGTTATTCACAGCGAGAAGGCATTGATTACGAGGAGACATTCTCTCATGTGGTCCGAAATGATTCAATCAGAGTTTTATTAGTCATATTAGTTTCATGAGATACGGAAATTAGACAGTTTGATGTTAAGACTGCATTCCTGAATGGGGATTTGAAAGAAGAAGTTTACATAGATCAACCAAACAATTTTGTTGTAGAAGGCTCAAAGAATGTCTACAGACTGAAGAAGAGTGTATATGGACTCAAATAATCACCACGTTCTTGGATTCAAAAATTTGTACAGTTTCTGAGAATGTTTCGCTTTGTGCAGCTGAATCCAGACAGATGTGTTTTCCATGCTTTAACAGATGACACTGATGTTTACCTGGCACTTTATGTGGATAGTGGTTTGCTTATTTGTAAGTTTCTAAAAATAGTGGACAATGTTTTGACAGCACTGGGATCAATGTTAGAAATTACTGTGGGCAATGGAAAATACTTCTGTGGATTGGAAATTGAACAAAGCATTTCTACAAAAGAAATCTTTATAGGCCAGCAAAGATACATCAGTTATTTACTTCAGAAGTTCAACATGGATGATTCAAAACCGAGCTCCACTCCTTCTGATGTTGGAATGTTGTTGCACAGTGGGCAGTCTCCAGCAAACCAACACTAGGCAAAGGAGACAGAAAGTAAACCTTCTCAACAGGCAGTCAACAGCTTAATGTTTGCAAAACTGTGTCACTGCCAGACATCATGTGATCATGGTGAGCAGGTTTTTACCTAATCAGGGTCTCGATCATTGGCATGCTGTTAAAAGAATTATGAAGTATCTTCAGGGACCAAGGACCTGACGATAAGGTGCAAAGCTGACTCTACTGGACTGGTGGTCTATTCAGATGCCGACTTTGCTGGTGACTGAGACACTAGTCGGTCAACAACTGGCTATGTGAGCTTGTTAGCACGTGGGCCTGTGACATGGTGTTCAAATGTTCGAATGTGCTTGAGGGAGGACTCGAACCTCCGGTGGGAAGGGCCATACAATGACATGGTGTTCACGTCAGCAGAAATGTGTAAGCAGATCAACAATGAAGGCCGAATACATAGCAGCTTCAGATGCTGCTACTGAAGTTGTTTCATTGTGTGGTTTTCTCAGTGAACTTGGTTTTCAGTTGACAAACCAACAACACTCCAGATTGACAATTAAAGCCATTGACATTAAATACCATTATATACGTGAACATGTTGAAAATAATGAGATTGAAGTTTATTATGTTTATTTGGATAAACAGTTGGCAGACCTATTCACTAAGCCTTTAACTAGAGTCAAATTCATGTCAAACAGAAAAGCTCTGTCAATGATCTCTAAACAAACTCAATAAAATAAGAGTGGGAGTGTTGACAGCAACGAGCTTGTTGTATTGAGTTCTTTTTTTTTTTTTAGTGGCTTTATTTTCTGTTTTCGTGGTGTGAGTGCCAGATATTTATGTTCATTCTGTGTGCGGTCGTGTTCAGGGACAATATAAAACTATGTGTTTGTTTTTTGTATTTTTGTTACACTTATGGTGTAAATTTTGGTTGCAGTAAAGAAAGGAGCACTAAGTTACTTTTACGTCAATTTACCGTATTTCGCTCTGTGATTTTCTGCCAAACATAATTAAAGATATTACTCTCTACTATACTGGATAGCTGCAGAAAGCTAAGTTTTCTATTACACAAGTTTCGCTGGCTGTTACAGTTACATTTCTGTTCATATACATGGGATCAGTATTATATTTTTGGTCTGGTGCACATGCTTTAATCATAACATTGTTTTTACCTGTGAAGATATGACACGTCATATACGATTCCCATGATTTCTGCATTGTGCACAATGTTCTGTTTTCCTGTCACATGATTTTCGGCACTTGTTAAAATTACGTTTATGAATATTGAAATAGGTAGATATCGTTGATTCGCACTTGTGTGTATTTGTTAAACGTTCATTTGCACGTATTAGAGAACAAAGCACATTTGTTTTTTAAATATGTAAGAGACTTTCGTACTTCTGACCATCTATCAGACAGCTGCGTGGTGTTGTCATATTGAAGGCTCTGGCTCGAGCGGAGTAGGCTGTGGTATTCCAATATCTTAAGGTATTTTGGTCGAAAAGCTTAATGTTATGAAACAAAAGTTACAAAAAAGCAGGAGGTAACTCTATTGTAAAGGCACACAAGCACGTTATCTTGCATTGAATGGCGGATGTCTTTATAACTACATCTCTGGGCTATATGAGATTACAAGAATTTCACAAGCACAGTCAAGAGAAATTTAATCAAAGTCATGAAAAACTTGTGCCTTCAGTTTGGATGTCAGCTGTGTCTGTTTCGCAAATTTTTGTATTTCACCGAAAGTCGAGTTGACGTGTCAGTTAAGAGAATCAAACCAATCAGAGGCATGGGCGACAGTTTTTGTGCCGTACAGATGGCAGGATTCATCTTAATTTGTGAGCCTATATGAAGGCAACAAACAGCAGTGGCTCCATCTACTACACTATATGTAACTATCATCTCCCACCGAGCGAGGTTAAAAAATGGCTCTGAGCACTATGGGACTCAACATCTTAGGTCATAAGTCCCCTAGAACGTAGAACTACACTCCTGGAAATGGAAAAAAGAACACATTGACACCGGTGTGTCAGACCCACCATACTTGCTCCGGACACTGCGAGAGGGCTGTACAAGCAATGATCACACGCACGGCACAGCGGACACACCAGGAACCGCGGTGTTGGCCGTCGAATGGCGCTAGCTGCGCAGCATTTGTGCACCGCCGCCGTCAGTGTCAGCCAGTTTGCCGTGGCATACGGAGCTCCATCGCAGTCTTTAACACTGGTAGCATGCCGCGACAGCGTGGACGTGAACCGTATGTGCAGTTGACGGACTTTGAGCGAGGGCGTATAGTGGGCATGCGGGAGGCCGGGTGGACGTACCGCCGAATTGCTCAACACGTGGGGCGTGAGGTCTCCACAGTACATCGATGTTGTCGCCAGTGGTCGGCGGAAGGTGCACGTGCCCGTCGACCTGGGACCGGACCGCAGCGATGCACGGATGCACGCCAAGACCGTAGGATCCTACGCAGTGCCGTAGGGGACCGCACCGCCACTTCCCAGCAAATTAGGGACACTGTTGCTCCTGGGGTATCGGCGAGGACCATTCGCAACCGTCTCCATGAAGCTGGGCTACGGTCCCGCACACCGTTAGGCCGTCTTCCGCTCACGCCCCAACATCGTGCAGCCCGCCTCCAGTGGTGTCGCGACAGGCGTGAATGGAGGGACGAATGGAGACGTGTCGTCTTCAGCGATGAGAGTCGCTTCTGCCTTGGTGCCAATGATGGTCGTATGCGTGTTTGGCGCCGTGCAGGTGAGCGCCACAATCAGGACTGCATACGACCGAGGCACACAGGGCCAACACCCGGCATCATGGTGTGGGGAGCGATCTCCTACACTGGCCGTACACCACTGGTGATCGTCGAGGGGACACTGAATAGTGCACGGTACAGCCAAACCGTCATCGAACCCATCGTTCTACCATTCCTAGACCGGCAAGGGAACTTGCTGTTCCAACAGGACAATGCACGTCCGCATGTATCCCGTGCCACCCAACGTGCTCTAGAAGGTGTAAGTCAACTACCCTGGCCAGCAAGATCTCCGGATCTGTCCCCCATTGAGCATGTTTGGGACTGGATGAAGCGTCGTCTCACGCGGTCTGCACGTCCAGCACGAACGCTGGTCCAACTGAGGCGCCAGGTGGAAATGGCATGGCAAGCCGTTCCACAGGACTACATCCAGCATCTCTACGATCGTCTCCATGGGAGAATAGCAGCCTGCATTGCTGCGAAAGGTGGATATACACTGTACTAGTGCCGACATTGTGCATGCTCTGTTGCCTGTGTCTATGTGCCTGTGGTTCTGTCAGTGTGATCATGTGATGTATCTGACCCCAGGAATGTGTCAATAAAGTTTCCCCTTCCTGGGACAATGAATACACAGTGTTCTTATTTCAATTTCCAGGAGTGTACTTAAACCTAACTAACCTAAGGACATCACACACACCCATGCCCGAGGCAGGATTCGAACCTGCGACCGTAGCAGTCCCGCGGTTCCGGACTGCAGCGCCAGAGCTGCATGGCCACCGCGGCCGGCACCGAGCGAGGTGGTGCAGTGGTTAGAGACTGGACTCGCATTCGGGAGGACGACGGTTCAATCCCGCGTCGGGCCATCCTGGTTTAGGTTTTCTGTGATTTCCCTAAATCGCTCCAGGCAAATGCCAGGATAGTTCCTTTCAAAGGGCACGGCCGACTTCCTTCCCTGTCCTTCCCTAATCCGAAGAGACCGATGACCTCGTTGTCTGGTCTCCTTCCGCAAACCAACCAACCAACCTATCATCTCCCCCACAGTACATTAGAGTATTAATGCTCCTTTTGCTGTTACCAGTCCGTCTCAAGTGTTCAGATATAACGTTTTAACAGAAGCACTGGATGAAAACTGGCTCTCTAGTACACTCTGGATTTCCACCAGTTTTCAGCAACCTCGCTCTCTTGAATCTTTGTGTGGTCACCAACTGCCACCATTTTCCTGCTCTCGCATGTTTTTATGTTATCTCATAGATATCAATGCACACGTCAGTGCATCGGCTCGAGCGCGCATGTGGAGATAACTGTCAGCCGAGCGGCTTCCTCAATAAAAAACACCGACAGATGTAGAAGCAAAGGTGGGATCCTTGATGCTAGTGTTGTAAATGAATGCTATCGCAGACAATATTAACAGTAACCTCAGACTTTTCGCAGATGTTGCAGTTTTATCTGTAATTAAGTAATGTCTGAAAAAAGCTGCACAAATATGCAGTCGGATCTCGATAGGATGTTGAAGTGGTGCACAGATTGTCAACCTGCTTTAAATTTTAGGAAATGTAAAATTGTACACTTCACAGTGTGAAAATAACATCGTATCCTAAGACCACAATATCAATGGGTCACAGTTGGAATCAGCCAACTCATACAAATACCTGGGTAGAATAACTTGTAGGGATATGGAACGACACAGTCACATAGGCTCAGTCTTAGGTAAAGTAGGTGCCAGACTTTGGTTCATTCGTAGAATACTAGGAAACTGTAATCAATGTACGAAAGTGATTGCTTACGAAACGCCTGTGTGACTCATCCTAGAATATTGCTGAAGTGTGTAGGATCCATACCGAATTGGATTAACAGGGGTTAATGAGCGTATACAAAGAAGGGCAGCACAAATGGCTATAGATCTGACTGACCCATGAGAGAGCGTCACGGAGATACAGAAGAAAGTGAACCCCTACCTGCAAAGTTTCAAGAACCAGATTTAAATGATGAATCTAAGAATATACTACAACTCCAATAAGATTAGTCTGATGATGGCGCGCACTAAGGGATTTTAACAATCATCTCCTCGTGCTCCATACGTTGATGGAACAGGTATAATGGGAAGTACCCTCTGCCCTGCCCTTCACAGTGGTCTCCAGAGTATGGGTGAAGATGTAGATATACGTGCCAAGTTTCGACAGTTACGGGACCTGTTACTTGGTCCCCAGGTAGCCCTCTGTTCCATGGTATTACAGTGATGTTAATGTCTATATCCATTCTCCATCCTTGACCATCAGTGTCACTGCTGAAGTCAGACAAATATTGCCTACTTGTCTGTTTAATGTCCTCCACATGCAGAGTTCTGAGAAAATTCCTGCTGGTTTATTTATTGCTAGTTCCTAAAATTCTTTTCTTTTCTTTGCTTAAGAAAGGGTGCCTGTGATTCCAAAGGCCTTATTTTTTAATTTTGTACGTATTCATGTGCTCCTTACCTCAGTTCTATTCTACAGGGGAATTTTCCTTTCCCCTTCTCCTTTGAAGTGTTCTGTGTGACACTCTTTGTGGAGGGAAGAAGGCGCAAACTACGCTATTGACAGAGGAATGGATACTTTCCTAATAATGTTTTGGATCACATCAATCTTCAATGATGTCAGATGTCCCAATTAACGCAAATTCATCGCGATTTCTGGAGCTGCTTACTGTTAGTGATAATCGCACTGGTTTCGGTGATATGCCATCAGTACTGCCGCAACTAACATTCTCATGTGGGTAATCGCAGCTGTTTTTATGAAGATATAATTGTAACTGAAAATAATGAAAGATTTTAAAGTCTGACCAAATTTAACTAACGAAAGCCTACTTACAGCATTTCAAGAGTTAGTATTAAGTGAGGAATCTAGGAATACCGGTAAACGGCAGCCCTCTACAAACCGATCCCGTAAGGGCCGCGAAGACAATTATATTAAGTTCAGAGCGCAGCGGTTTGCAAAGAATGCATGTGGATCTAGAAGTATATATGAGTCATGTTTTCACAAGACCGCTACATTAGTTATTCGTAGTCACACTCCACAATTCGGCAGAGTTATTATAATTTTTTTATATCACTACTGTGTTCGCACGCAGCAAAAGGAGTTGTTTTCTTATAAATTGTAATTATAGAAAAGATAAATAATAAACCCGTATTCATCATCCCCCTTCTGCGTCGAATTTCATAGGAGTTGATGCTCGTAGCCACGAGCCTCAGCTATCATTATGAGAAGTGATCTGCGTTAAATCAGATATGCTATCAGCTACGTTTTTTTCATTATCTATCTTGTGATTTCATCGATCTATAATAACTCTCGACAGTCTCTTATCGATATGTGCGAGATTGCTGTTTGTGACATATGACTTTGTGGTTTGTGTTGTATTGTGGGTGTAGGAACGAGGAAGTGGAAGTGAAGAAGAAGAAGAATCCTTGTGTGTTGAAGTGTTTATCGTGTAAATATTGCCTCGAATTTTAAAACAAGATGTCTTTTCTACGAGGCTCAACGAATTATGTCTGGTGCACAACAAATGTGTTGGGGAAAGGCGCAACTGGAGCTGTGTATCAAGGCGTACATAAAAATAATGGGGAGCCTGTTGCAGTGAAGACATTCAATCAGCTGAGTCAGATGAGACCACCTGATGTGCAGGTTAGGGAATTCGAAGTGCTAAAGAAAGTAAAACATGAAAACATCGTTAAACTCCTGGCAATAGAAGAAGATCAGGAGGGGAGGGGAAAAGTGATTGTTATGGAATTGTGTACAGGTGGCAGTCTCTTTAACATACTTGATGATCCGGAAAATACGTACGGATTACAAGAAGAAGAGTTTTTACTTGTACTGGAACATCTTACAGCTGGAATGAAACATCTTCGTGACAATAATCTCATTCATAGGGACCTGAAGCCAGGAAACATAATGAAGTTCATCACAGATGATGGGAGGACTGTATATAAACTGACCGACTTTGGCGCTGCACGAGAACTGGAGGAAGACCAACAGTTCATGTCCTTGTATGGAACAGAAGAGTATTTGCATCCTGATATGTACGAAAGGGCTGTTTTGCGAAAACCAGTTGGAAAGACTTTTGGTGCGACAGTGGACCTCTGGTCTATAGGTGTCACTTTGTACCACGTCGCTACAGGAAACTTACCGTTCCGTCCGTTTGGTGGCAGGAAAAACAAAGAGACAATGTATTACATAACAACTAAGAAGGCATCTGGAGTTATTTCTGGATGCCAGACATCAGAAAGTGGGCCTATTGAATGGGGCAGAGAGCTGCCAGACAGTTGTCAGCTAAGTAGAGGTTTGAAGAAAATTATAACCCCCCTCCTGGCAGGTCTTTTGGAAGTGGATGCACAACGTATATGGAGTTTTGATCGTTTCTTTTCTGAAGTCACAGGTATATTATCAAGGAAGTTAATTCACTTGTTTCATGTGAACCGGACACATTCTGTTAGAATTTATCTCCACCCAGAAGATACATATGACCAATTTCAGAGTTTAATAATGGAGCAGACTGAAGTTTCACCTGCAAGCCAGATTATCATCTTCCAAGAGAAGCATTTACTTACTTATATTGAAACCTCTACTTTAGGAAGAGGTTATCCAAATACAAGAGATGATGATCCTATAATGCTGTTCAGCAGGGAGAACAACAATGTTACAGCTTATTATGATGTTGAATTACCAAAGTTTCCAACTTTTCCAAATTTAGTGTCTGTAGAAAACGATGCCAGCCTGGCTAAAAGTGCTTGTAGTGTTGGGCATGCATACAAAAGGCGCATAGAAAGGCTTCATCGCTCTTGTAAACTGACTCATATGTGTGCAGAACAGTTCTCGGCTGTGGTTTGCCAATCACTTGACAATGTTTGTTCACAGGTGGAAAGGGCACAAGAAGTAACTCGACACATTTTAAACACTGTCTCTACAGCAGACCGTGCACAGCATTCTGTGAAGGTACTGCTTCAGATGATGGGGAAGTCAATGGATGATGCTGTGACAGACTGGCAGCTGGAAGCATCAGCAGTGACCCGAGAGCTGCAGTCAGGGCTGGCACCAGCGGCAACACAGCTTCGCCGGCGGTGTGTGGCTGATGGTGCCCTGCGGCGTGAGTGGACTACTGCAGCTGGTGCCCCACCCTCTCCTGGAGCCCCAGCTAGGGCAGCAACACTTGTATCCCGTTTACGAGATTCATGGCAGCATCTCCTTCGAGACAGAGCAGCACGCAATCTTACTTATAATGAGGAGCAGTTCCATGCCCTAGAGAGAGTAAAAGTAGCTGAGGCTGCAAAACGTCTGAGGTACCTATTGGAAAAGGAAGTGTCTCCTGTGCATGCCCACATAGCAGATTGTCTTGCTGATTGGTACAAGATGGCACAGACAGTATTTCTGCAAGCAGAAATTCTTGCCAAAGATGTTGCTTGTTATAGCAGTCGGCTGGATACATTTGCTACGCGGCTTCATGATGAGGATACTTCATTCCACTCTCGATTGCAAGAGATTATTGAGCAAGGGAAGGACACACCTTATCAGGTAGTGCACTGTGCTTTCTGTTTTTATTTTCAGTATTTTGAATTTACTATTGGTTGTTTTCTGGATCATTGCGTAGGCCTATGGCCATAAATGTGTATATTTTTATGAATGTGTTGCATTAGATTTACACATGTCTGCACTTCTGTAATAAAACAAAATCGTTTCCAGTTTGTAGTTGTCTCATAGGCTAATAATTTTGTGCTGACAGGCGGCATCCTGTGGTTTCCGTATTATTGATTTGTTGTGTTTGGCTAGAATGTGATAATGACAACTTGCACAACCCCTTCCCCCTCCTGTTATTCTGTTTGTGATGATAGATTGATCTATAGTATTGCCTGAGTTGTAGGTTAATATTTGGTGACAAGGTGTATATACTTTTAAATGTAATTCATTTGGCCTCTGTGGAAGGTACATTAGTGTGCTTGTTCTTATTTTGTAAATATTTATTGTGTATTCTTGTTTTCTGACATGTTCCTCATTCCAGAGGATCTCCTCATTATGGATCGATTGGAACGAAAAGTACACTTATCTAAGGTGACATCTCCATCGTGAGTTGGCAAAGCAAACAAATGTGAAATGAAACATTTTGATAACAGATTGATCTGTAGTACATAGTCTAATGTCTACATTCAAACTCTGTGTAACAAATTCTTAAAAATAAAACATTAGAGGTAAATTCAGAAAATCTGTACTGGTATTAGATAAGACAAATATCCGGTGGGTATTTTTATGCACATTATCAACACGTATTGTACATAGATAGTAAAAATGCAGTAGGGAGCTACTACATAACTCTTACTGTAGATGGTTCAGGATTATGTTATGTTTTGCATGATGCTGACCGGAATACACTCTTTGAAATTCTGAAGGTAGCAGGGATAAAATACAGAGACCAAAAGGTTATCAACAGCTTGTACAGAAATGAGACTACAGTAATTAAAGTCAAAGAAAATGAAAGGGAAGCCATAGTCAAGAAGAGAGTGTGGTAGGATTGTAGCTTATTCCCAATGTTATTCGGTCCATACATTGACCAAACTGTGAAGGAAACCAAGGAGGAATTTGAAAAGAGTATTTGAGGTTTGCCAGTGACTCTGTAATTTATCAGAGATGGCAAAGGACTTGGAAGATCTGCTGAATACAACAGATATTGTGTTGAAAAGAGACTAGGGATGGAATGTAGTCAGAGTAAATCAGGTGTTGCTGACCTGTGACATAATGGTGTTGTGGTGTGTGACATCACTACAGGACAGAGTTTTTGAGTTGGTTTTGTTTGTTCTGGTGGTGGATGTGGACATTCTGAGTTTAATGTGTGGTGTTGGTGGTTCATTTGACATTTCATTGTCATCCTGCGAATGTGTTTTTGAGTTTAGGTAGTTGGTGTGGTAACATGAGTTGGGTAAGTGTTTTCAGTGAGTTATGAAGGTTTGATTGTTATTTATTTGTTTGGCGTTTTTGTTAGATTTGATTAGTTTGGTGTTTGTTGTGCAGAAAGAAGTCTAATTTTTAAATTGCTTTTTTGTTAGGTATGAATATGACTGTGAAGTTCATGAGTGCATCATTATGTTCTGAGATAGGTGATGAATGATGATATGATGTCTGTATGCAGCAGCTTCTGTGAATGTTACGTCATATCATCACCTATCTCCTCAGAACATAATGATATATATATATATATATATGTGTGTGTGTGTGTGTGTGTCTGTGTGTGTGGTTAGTTGATGTGTTGAATATGGGGTATTTGGGTTTTTGAGTTGATGAGGTTTTGCTTCCACTTTTGGGAGTTGTAGTTGTTTGTTTCCTGGCATCGATAGCTGCGGTGCAGATATATAAGTCAAGAGAAATGTCCGATTCCCTGTTTCTGGGATTGTAGGTGTTGGTTTTTTGGTAGCAGTGACTGCGGTTGAGCTGTATAGGCTAAGCGAAATGACTGATTCCTGTGGCTTTGTTGGTGTAGCAGAATGCTGTAATTTAAATTTTGGTATGGTGGTTTGTTGTATATTTAGCTTGTCCCAACCCTAAATCCCCCTTTTTCCACTTTTGCCCTTTAGTTTCATTTTATTTTTGGAGTCCGATGTTTTTGTGTCTTTTTTATTGTATTCGTGTGTATGTAGTAATGTCACTGTCATCATTTTTTATACGCTAGAAATAGTCGTTTCCGTCATATTGATGATGTCATGGCTCAAAGCAGATGGGTGGAATTGGACACTCCTGTAATGCCCAGATTTCGAAATGTGGTGCCACAGAAGAATGCTGAAGATTAATTGGTTTTGATAGGACACATTTTGGGGCATCAAGTTACTGTCAATTTGTTAATGAAAGGAATTGTGGGAGGTAAAAATTGCAGAGGGAGACCAAGGTTTCAGTACAGAAGGCAGATTCAAATGGATGTGGGTTGTGGTAGTCATGAAGAGGCTTCCATAAAATAGGATAATTCGATGAGCTGCATCAAACCAGTCTTCAGGTTAAAGACAAGAACTGGTCAAAGTTTTATTGTAATGTAGAAACAGTTGGTGGATGTTACTTATCTTGGATAAAGAGGAATATTCAGTACTAGTCATTGGCTTTGACAAGTGACATAGGAAACATGCTCAAATGTCATAAACATCATGGTAACTATAATGTCATATAAATGGTAATTTTTTCAAATGGGCTAAGTTACTGACCAGTCTGTCACCACAGCCAGGGTTTTTGCTGTCACATTCTTTGGCTTCACCTACTCGCAACCAAACTGTTCACCTTCTAACCTAATCTGTACTAGATTAGATTTTTTTGCTTTCACATTCATTAGTTCTACTACCTCTCAATCAAACTGTCACCTTCAAACCTAATATATACTTCAGACTAAGCTGCAGATCAATGTGTCACAACCACCACATTCAACTCTGTTTTCATATTATTTGGCTTTGCCAACTAACAACCAAACTATCAAAATATGCATCAAAACGTGACATCACAACAGCCATTAACATTATGTCACTGGTCAAAGTCGGTGATTAGTACATAATATTCCTCTCGATCCCTTATCTCATAAAGTTAAACCTAGATACATGATTAAAGGAGGTCACTGTTCTGAAGAGGCTATATTCTTGTACTATATTTTATATTGTGCCATTGGTCAGTTGTAGCCATGTGGCTATTTTCGAGCTATCATGTATATATGATGGGACTTGATACATTGGCAGTCAAAACAGCCCACGTGTTCGTTTTCAGTTCATCTCTTCCAGCACGTTGTGAGCGAACACTTAGGTCCAAACATTGTTATCCACCCATTCCACATAGCCCAGAATACTTTGTGAAATCAAATGTACTAATCTGCATGCATGTGAGTCAGTTTTTACAACACCACTGGTATGCTTGATTCTACAGGGGGTGTGTCATGCACTGTACAGTTGTGCTGCAGCAGATGCACACTTGAAGTTTTTTGGTCCCATGTAAGATAACAATGTATCATGTTCAATCATATGTACATGATATCTTGAAAATGACCAAGTGGTTGAAATAGGCCACTAGCAGAAAATAAAATATAATACAGAAGTACAGACTCTGCAGAACAAAGTGTTCCTTTAATCTGTTTGTAAGATCTGTGGACCCCCGCATCAAAAAAATTATTAGTTGCATAATATGATCAGTGTGGTGTTTGCTGTACATACCACTGAACCAACACCTGTTAGTAGCCATTGTATTTTGTTGTTTTAAATCCCAACCAAATTACAAGGAAGCTGCCAGTAATATGTTTCATTTGAATATTCATTACACTTTATAATTATACCTATTCAGTTAGGAGCCCTCTCCACAGCTTGGAAGAGATTACACCGAGGAACTTTTGTGTTGTTACACAGATTGTATTGAAGCTCAAAAAAGAAGCTGTGTTCCATTGTAACATCTTTTGGCATTAAATCTCTATGAGGCTTCAGGTGGATTATGTCGGGGTTAAACATCTTTGTTAATTTATTCTCCCAAACATTGTTTTTTTTATTATAATAAACAAACAATGGAAAACCCAAGATGGAATGATGACTATTCTCTGAAAAGGATAGAAGGCCTTTTGGCCGAAAGCTTACTTGTTCAGCAGTCTTTCTTTCGTGCCTGTCTGCGATTCAACATCTCCACTATATTTTTCAATTCAATAAACTGTACCAACAGTCGTACACTTTAAGACGTTTTATTTTATTTCTAAAGCAACCAGTTTTGGCAAATCATTTTGCCATCTTCAGGCCCCATAAACTTTTTTCAAATAAACGAGCTTATCGTATAGCGCCATAAAGCTGGATATCGTGAATCCCAATTGTTGTGCAGCTGATTCATATGAAAGCGCGAGTTTGAAAATCAATGGCTAAAGAGGTCCTGGAAGAAGACATATATCTCGGTTGGACAACTTTAGATGCTGGTTAGCTGTGTCTTCAGCAGAACTATTCCGTGTTGCTACCAACAAGAAAAGAATAATAATCATGATCACCAACATCTGAACCAGATGGGCACCGAAAGAAGAAGAATGTAGGAGAACTGTTGTTGATGTGGATTAACCATGTTAACAAACTTAAGGCTCTTTTAAAAGCAGAAGTTCTCATGGGGCTGATAACTTTTCAACCAAAACATTAAAAGCATATTGTTCTCATATAGTTATTGCACTCTGACAAGCTGTCTTCCTAAGCAGACTAAACATCTAAGTATTCCATTTTAGACCCATCTTTAAGAGAGGAATAGGAGAGGCTGTTTCATTGTTCTCTTGCTTCTCAAAAGTCTCAGTAGTTTAGAATGTTCAGGATATCTACAAATAGTTTTTTTGAGAAACTTGAAGCTTACAATATTTCCATTGTGTATGCAAACTTTAGTGTACTTTGGAATGAAAGACTAGAAGTTTATGGCTTTTGAGGTACAATAGGTGGTTCAACTTCATATTTAACTGGCAGGAAGCAAAGGGTATTTTAGATAGCTCATGCAGATTTAATGTTGACTCTTCTTCTCAGCCAAGAGAAGCTAACACAGCTGTTCCACAAGGTTACAGGATTCAATTCTGTGACTACTCCCTTTTCTGACTCATGTAAGTGACCTACCACAGTACTCTGATAAAGCAGAAATAATGTTTTTCACTGATAATACAAGCATCATAATAAAAGTTGAATAGAGCTGCAGCGACAGTAGTAATAAATGGACTGTCAGTTCTTAAAAGGAACAAATTATTCAGTCCTTTTCAAGGCAAGATAAATCGTTTATAACAATACAGAATGTGGGAAAGGATATATGTAAAACTGACTGTTCAAAATTCCAGTATGTGCATATTGATCAGCAATGAATTGAGAATTACATGGTATAGATCTCGTAAAATGTTGGGAGTTCAGCAATGTTTGCTCTTCACATAATTGATGATTATAGTGAAGAAAGCATTAGAAAATTAGCTTACTTTTTATGCTTCCATTTAATGATACCACATGGAATAATTATCTTGCCCAGTTCCACTTATAGACACAAAGTATCCATTACACATAAATGTTCAGTAAGGATAGTGTCTCATGGCTGTCTTCAAACTTCCTGTAGGAAACAATTTAAAAAATAGGCATACTTATAACAGCCTTACAATGCATTTATTCTCTTGTGTAGTTTGTTGTGACAGATGAGGTACAATTTGAAACTAGTAGTAGTATTCATAAGTACAACACTAGGAACAAAAAATAGCCTCCAGTATCCACTACTTAACATTACTCTTGCAAAGAAAGGAGCAAAGCAAGCAGCCATAAAATATTTGGCCCCCTCCCTTGTGAATTAAAGTTGCTGGCAGATAAGGAATGTTTCAAAAACAAATTATAAGCATTTGTGCTTAACAGCATCATCCAGTCTATTGATGAATTTCTGAATATGCATGTGGTTGGGTTACACTCATCAAGTTTTGTTGTACTTTAAGGGTGAGAAAATCCATTTTTGTAAATGGCCAGGATGTAGCCATGTTGGACCTAGTGAACAACATGCCCCATTAGTGTTCTACGAAGTTTGATATCACATGTTAGCCGGCCAGTGTGTCCGAGTGGTTCTAGGCGCTACAGTCTGGTACCGCGCAACCGCTACGGTCGCAGGTTCGAATCCTGCCTCGGGCATGGATGTGTGTGATGTCCTTAGGTTAGTTAGGTTTAAGTAGTTCCAAGTTCTAGGGGACTGATGAGCTCAGAAGTCAAGTCCCGTAGTGCTCAGAGCCATTTGATATCATATGTTAGAATTATGCTGCCTGGGGTGTTTCTTTGTAAGTTTCTGTTGTAGATATCGGTTGTGTGTGCTGTTTTTAAATTATGCCTATTTTGGATCTTGTGTTGTTTGCAAGACCTATGTGGGTCAAATGGAGATGGCATTCCATTGAGGAGAACATGGTGTAGCTTGTGTTTTACATAAGATGTATAGTTTTTTTCCAATGAGACCAAGGTGCAGACTGAAATCTAGTGTACAAGTCAACAAGTGTTGGGCATTTGTATACACTGTGAAGTTTTCCTATCTGTGGTTATCTTAGTAACTGGAGAAAACTGTTATTGCAGTTTATGTGAACTGTGAATTATATACACAGTTTATGTATATTTTGTATTGTAGGTAAACTAATTTTATTTTTGGGACTGAAATTTTTGTTTGTGCAGTAAGTCCTTTCAGTCATCGAATGTTATGTTTTGTCTTATAATTGTGTGACATCTGTATTCTTATATTTATGTGGTATATTCACTTGTTTCTTATATCATATATAATCTGTGGTATATGCTTTTTTGACTAGTTCATTATCTTGGTTGTGATTTTCTTGTGTTATTTTTTGCAGCTCGGATCCAAAATTAACCTTTAATAGCTGAATGATGTGGGGTGAGATGGGAGATGCAGAATCAATCATTAAATTTTTGCAAATGCCAGATGTCATTGAGGAATACTGTAAATGTCACATATGTGGCAGTGATATTAGACTGAAGTAGGTTTGTGCCAACATTCTTTCAGTGGCTACATGTGGAGGTGACATAGGGATCCATCAGATGCAAAACAGGGTTTTAGAGGTTGAGACTCAGTCTTTATGATATAGCTGCTTTGAAATACCATTTTTGTTGTCACTCCTCAGTTGCATATGCCAGGCATGAAACAAGAGGTTGTCAAAGTGCAGTAACTGATTAGTTTTCATTCTGTAAAGAGGTGAGCAGGGAATTACATAAATGTAGGGGATCATTAGAGGGTTTGGGGATGATAGTGGAAGTACATGAGTAGCTTTGGTAAGACAAAGGGTTTTAGGAGGCATAAAATTGTTGGTCTTTGGGTTTTTACGACTTATTTCTGTTCGGGATAGTAATGGTTCAAATGGCTCTGAGCACTATGGGACTTAACATCTATGGTCATCAGTCCCCTAGAACTTAGAACTACTTAAACCTAACTAACCTAAGGACATCACACAACACCCAGTCATCACGCGGGGTAGTGATGATGTTGTTTTTTGGGTTATTGATAATCACGTTTTGACTTCATTAATAGAGGGGTATATAGCAGAGATGTGTACTACCATTTCAGACAGATTCACTTCATACACTTAAGTGCCAAAGAAACTGGTTCAGGCATGCGTATTCAAATGCAGAGATATGTAAACAGGCAGAATATGGTTCTTATATAAGACAATACCTACATAAGACAAGTGTCTGGCGCAGTTGTGAGATCGGTTACTGCTGCTGCAATGGCAGATTATCAAGATTTAACTGAAATTGAACGTGGTGTTATACTTGGCCCACGAGCGATGGGACACAGCATCTCCCAGGCAATGATGAAGTGAGGATTTTCATGCACAACCGTTTCAAGAGTGTACCGTGAATATCAGGAATCGAGTAAAATAGCAAATCTCTGACATCGCTGCAGCCGGAAATAGATCCTGCAGGAACAGGACCAACGATGACTGAAAAGAAATGTTCAGCGTGAAAGAAGTGCATCCCATCCGCAAATTGCTGCAGATTTCAATGCTGAGCCACCAAAAAGTGTCAATGAGCAAACCATTTAATGAACATCATCAATATGGGCTTTTGGAGCCAAAAGCCCACTTGAGTATGCTTGATGACTGCACGGCATAAAGATTTACACCTTGCCTGGGCCCATCAACATGAACATTGGACTGATGATGACTAGTAACATGTTGCGTGGTTCAGACAAGTCTCATTTCAAAATGTATCAAGTAGATGGACGTCTATGGGCATGGAGACAATTTCACAAATCCATGGACCCTGCATGTCAGCACGGGACTGTTCAAGCTGGTGGAGGCTCCGTAATGGTGTGTAGTTGGAGTGATACAGGACCCCTGTTATGTCTAGATATTACTCTGACAGGTGACACATATGCCAGCATCGCGTTTGATCACCTGCATCCATTCATGTCCACTGTGCATTCCGACGGACTTCAGAAATTTTAGCAGGATGGTGCGACACCCCATACATCCAGAATTGCTGTAGAGTGGCCCCAGGAACACTCTTCTGAGTTTCAACACTTCCACTGGCCACCAAACTCTGCAGACATGAACATTATTGAGCATATCTGGGATGCCTTGCAATGCCGTTCAGAAGAGATCTCCATTCCCACGTACTCTTTCGGACTTATGGGCAGCTCTGCAGGATTCGTAATATCAGTTCTCTCCAGCAGTACTTCATGCTCGCAGGGCCCTACATGATATTAGGCAGGTGTACCTGTTTCTTTTGGCTCTTCATTGTATTATTGAGGGATGTTAAGGGGCTGTCAGATATGGTTTAGGGAGGCTTAAAAGGAAGTATTCCACCTCAGAGGCTCATTTTGATGTGTGCTGTTGGCAGAAAAGTTATCTGCATGGGTACTGTGTTTGTCATTTGTTTATGAAATTTGTGCTCCATACCTTCTTGATGGGCTTTTGTAGCTGCACGCCCAAGAGATCTTATTATGTGGAAAATTGTGCCAGACCCAAGAGTTCTTATTATGTGGAAAATTGTGCTGGAATTTCCATGTTTTTTATTTTGTAAACCCTCATTGCTAATTTGTAAAGGCCTCGTCACATCTTCTGTGGAGGCTGAGTTGCCACTGTTGTCATGGTAGTCCAAGTTTGTGAGTTCGTGAAGTGGCTTCTGGTGGAGTACACTGCTAACACAATTTCTCCCTGCCACTATTAGACAGCTATGCCCCAGGGGAACGAAGGTTGTGCAACACTCCAACAAATTAGTAACAAAGTCACACAAATGAGTTACAAAGGTTTACGTATCTTTGTGACTTTTTCAATGATTAAGTCTGCGACACTGCATCCAATATAACACAAAAAAGGCCCACAATGGCTAAGTGTAAATAATAGTAAGTAAACTTGACAGTACATAGGAAATGTAATTTAGAACACCTATCTGCTCACTTCTAAGAGTTCACTGACAACTTTCCCTGTGTAAGTCAGCCCTGGCCAAAGATATATAACCAAGTGGACGAGAGCTGCTCTTCTCTCGAGTAGGCTTTTGTCCGTTGTCATCCAGTCATTGTTGGATTGTACTCTGCTGGCAATTGGCCAAGGTGAAGTCAATTTCTTCATCCTCAGCGTTGCCCATGGTGCTGGTGGAACTCGCGCAAGTGGCGAGTTTCTATGGCGCTGGCACCAGTTCGCATCTTTGCGGCTGTGGTGCTTTTGCCCTGGCTATGTATTGTTCGGACGACACAGCACTTTTGAAGCTGACTAATTGTGCCATTAGGAAGCCTTTTTCTAAGGGAGAGATGTTTTAATATGGTACTGTAGTGAATTTTAATACCTTCAAATATTTACTGTTGTAACTCTGTTCACAACAAAGAGACTGTTGGAAAGTGAGCTTTTGCTCAATGAGGCCTTCATCAAAAACAGACAACACGCACATGCATTCTCATGCAAATGCAATACATACATGACCACAGTCTTTGGCAGCTGAAGACACTTAACAAGGCAGATAAGATCAAAGTCTTGTTCACCCCAAGCAGACAAACTGGAGAGTTTGCACAATGGTTGTGTTCTGTGGTAAACAGTAATGTTTTCTGAGTAAGTAAGAATGTTGTTATGCTTCGAAACTCCTACAGATGATGATGCCAGCCGCACCTAGTTGATCAGTTACATTTGACTTGTCAGAGAATATTTTAATTGGATCTGGCCACTCCATATGCTTGTTATGAATATGTTGTTAATGCTTGATGTGTGAAATACCCTTTAGTACAGTCTGGCATTCTACGGATCGGAGCGTAGAATATCAGGTCCCTTAATTGGGCAGGTAGGTTAGAAAATTCAAAAAGGGAAATGGATAGGCTAAAGTTAAATATAGTGGGAATAAGTGATGTTCTGGCAGGAGGAGCAAGACTTTTGGTCAGGTGAATACAGGGTTATAAATACAAAATCAGATAGGGGTAATGCAGGAGTAGGTTTAATAATGAATAAAAAAAAAATAGTAGCATGGATTAGCTATTATGAAGAGCATAGTGAACGCATCATCATAGCGAAGGTAGACATGGATCCCACGTCTACCATAGAAGTACAAGTTTATGTGCCAACTAGCTCCGCAGATGATGAGATTGAAGAAATGGATGATGTGACAAAAGAAATTATTCAGATAGTTCAGGGAGATGAAAATTAAATAGTCATGGGGGACTGGAATTTGATAGTAGGAAAAGGAAGAGAAAGAAAAGTAGTAGGTGAATATGAACTGGGGGTAAGGAATGAAAGAGGGAGCCACCTGCTAGGATTTTGCAGAGAGCATAACTTACTCATAGCTAACACTTGGTTTAAGAATCACAAAAGAAAGCTGTATATGTGGAAGAGGCCTGGAGACACTAGAAGATTTCAGATAGATTGTATAATGGTAAGACAGAGCTTTGGGAACCAGGTTTCAAGTTGTAAGACATTTCCAGGGGAAATGCAGATTAAAACTGAAGAAACTGCAGAAAGGTAAAGTTTAAGGAGATGGGATCTGGATAAACTGAAACAACCAATGGTTGTAGAGAGCTTCAGAGAGAGCATTAGGGAATGATTCACAAAAACGGGGGAAAGAAATACATTAGGAGAAGAATGGGTAGCTTTGGGAGATTAAATAGTGAGGGCAGCAGACGATCAAATAGGTAAAAAGACAAGGGCGAGTAGAAATCCTTGGTAACAGAAGTGAGATTGAATTTAATTGATGAAAGGAGAAAATATAAAAATGCAGTAAATGAAGCAGGTGAAAAGGAATACACACATCTTAAAACTGCGATCAGCAGAAAATGCAAAATGGATAAGCAGGGATGGCTAGAGGACAAATGTAAGGATGTAGAGGCATATATCACTAGGGATAAGATGGATGTTGCCTATAAGAAAGTTAAAGAGACCTTTGGAGAAAAGAGAACCACCTGTATGAATATCAAGAGATGAGGTAGAAAACCAGTCTTAAGCACAGAAGGGAAAGCAGAAAGATGGAAGGGTATGTAGAGAGTGTATACAAGGGCACTTGAGGGCAATATTATGGAAATGGAAGAGGACGTGGATGAAGATGAAATGGGAGATATGATGCTGCGTGAAGAATTTGACAGAGTACTGAAAGAACTACTGATAGCCATGGTAGAGCCAGCCATGACAAAACTGTACCATCTGGTGAGCGAGATGTATGAGAAAGGCGACATACCCTCAGACTTCAAGAAGAATTTAATAATTCCAATTCCAAAGAAAGCAGCTGCTGACAGGTGTGTAAATTATGGAACTATCAATTTAATAAGTCATGGTTGCAAAAGATTAACACGAATTTTTTACAGACAAATGGAAAAACTTGTAGACGGCAACCTCGAGGAAGATCAGTTTGGATTCTATAGAAATGTTGGAACACACGAGGCAGTACTGACCGTATGACTTATCTTAAAAGATAGATTAAGGAAAGGCAAATCTATGTCTATAGCATTTGTAAACTTAGAGAAAGCTTTTGACATTGTTGATTGGAATAATTTATTTGAAATTCTGAAGGTGGCAGGGGTAAAATACAGGAAAAAGCTATTTACAATTTGTAGAGAAACCAGATGGCAATTATAAGAGTGAAGGGGCGTGAAAGGGAAGCAGTGGTTGAGAAGGGAGTGAGACAGGTTGTAGCCTATTCCTGATTGTATTCAATCTGTATATTGAGTAAGCAGTAAAGCAAACAAACAAAAAAAAAAAAAATTAGAGTAGCAATTAAAATCCATGGAGAAGAAATAAAGACTTTTAGGTGTGCCGGTGATGTAATTCTGTCAGAGACAGCAAAGAACCTGGAAGAGCACTTGAATGGAATGGACAGTGTCTTGAAAGGAGGGTAATAGATGAACATCAACAAAAGCAAAACAAGGATAGTGGAATGTAGTCAAACTAAAACAGGTGATACTGAGGGAATTGGATTAGGAAATGAGACACTTAAAGTAGTAGATGAGTTTTGCTATTTGGGGAGCAAAACAACTGATGATGGTCGAAGTGGAGAGGATATAAAATGTAGACTGGCAATGGCAAGGAAAGTGTTTCTGAATAAGAGAAATTTTTTAACATCGAGTATAGATTTAAGTGTCAGGAATTCCTTTCTGGAAGTTTTTGTGTGGAAGTGAAACATGGACGATAAACAGTTTAGACTAGAACAGAGTAGAACCTTTTGGAATTTGGTGCCACAGAAAAATGCTGAAGATTAGATGGGTAGATCATGGAACTAATGAGGAGGTACTGAATAGAATTGGGGGGGGGGGGAGAAGTGGAAGTTGTGGCACAACTTGACTAGAAGATGCGATCAGTTGGTTGGACACATTCTGAGGCATCAAGGGATCACCAGTTTAGTATTGGAGGGAATCGCGGAGGGTGAAAATTGTAGACTGAGACCAAGAGATGAATACACAGCGGATCCATAAGGATGTAGGTGGCAGTAGTTACTCGGAAATGAAGAAGCTTGCACAGGATGGAGTAGCACAGAGAGCTGTGTCAAACAAGTCTCTGGACTGAAGACCACAACAGCAACAACAATAATAACAGTCTAGCACATTTTTTCCACATTGTTTTGTCGGATACAGAACAATTTCAGATCAGTAGTAGTTGCAGAGCAACCTGTCACTCACAGGTACTGTTCACAGTGTCGATCAGTCACATATGAATGCTGTGCACAGCACCTGAAACTGACTGGTTGCCCTGTAACTACTGTGTGTCCAAAGATCTTCTGTAAAGGAAGAAAACCTGTTATCATTGTAGAAGATATTTGACATTTTGGTTTACTTCAAGACAGTTTAATGGTTCCTCCACTTGTTAATGTGTCAACTTTTCATAAGAATGGTTGATATCACTTTTGGGGAGTATATGATGTTGCACAAAATGTGTAGCAGACAAAAAGGAATTTCAAAGTGCTAGCTCGTCTCATTTACTGTATTTTATATATGCGGTTTTTCCTATGAGTATCGTACATCCTCGTTACACTATTTAGACATATAAATTCATTTTCAAGATATACTATTTTGATTGAGTAACAAATGGAAAACTAATTTTATAATTGTGTTTCACAGAAGTTTGCATTTTGTCCCTTCTATCATCATCATCATCATTTAAGACTGATTATGCCTTTCAGCGTTCAGTCTGGAGCATAGTCCCCCTTATAAAATTCCTCCATGATCCCCTATTCGGTGCTAACATTGGTGCCTCTTCTTATGTTAAGGCTATTACTTCAAAATCGTTCTTAACCGGGTCCAGGTACCTTCTCCTTGGTCTACCCCGACTCCTCCTACCCTCTACTGCTGAACCCATGACTCTCTTGGGTAACCTTGCTTCTCCCATGCATGTAACATGACCCCCACCACCTAAGCCTGTTCGCCCTGACTGCTACATCTATAGAGTTCATTCCCAGTTTTTCTTTGATTTCCTCATTGTGCACACCCTCCTGCCATTGTTCCCATCTACTGGTACCTGCAATCATCCTAGCTACTTTCATATCCGTAACCTCAACCTTATTGATAATGGTAACCTGAATCCACCCAGCTTTCGCTCCCATACAACAAAGTTGGTCGAAAGATAGAACGGTGACAGATAACTTAGTCTTGGTACTGACTTCCTTCTTGCAGAAGAGAGTAGATCGTAGCTGAGTGCTCACTGCATTAGCTTTGCTACACCTCGCTTCCAGTTCTTTCACTATGTTGCCATCCTGTGAGAATATGCATCCTAAGTACTTGAAACCGTCCACCTGTTCTAACTTTGTTCCTCCTATTTGGCACTCAATCCGTTTATATATCTTTCCCACTGACATTACTTTTGTTTTGGAGATGCTAATCTTCATACCATAGTCCTTACATTTCTGATCTAGCTCTGAAATATTACTTTGCAAACTTTCAATAGAATCTGCCATCACAACTAAGTCATCCGCATATGTGAGACTGCTTATTTTGTGTTCACCTATCTTAATCTCACCCAGCCAGTCTATTGTTTTCAACATATGATCCATAAATAATATGAACAACAGTGGAGACAGGTTGCAGCCTTGTCTTACCCCTGAAACTACTCTGAACCGTGAACTCAATTTACCGTCAACTCTAACTGCTGCCTGACTATCTATGTAAAGACCTTTAGTTGCTCGCAAAGGTTTGTCTCCTATTCCATAATCTCGTAGAACAGACAATAACTTCCTCCTAGGAACCTGTACATATGCCTTTTCTATATCTATAAAGCATAGATACAATTCCCTGTTCCACTCATAACACTTCTCCATTATTTGCCATAAGCTAAAGATCTAGTCCTGACAACCTCTAAGAGGCCTAAACCTGCACTGATTTTCATCCAATTTGTCCTCTACTAATACTCGCACTTTCCTTTGAACAATGCCTGAGAAGATTTTACCCACATCGCTGATCAAAGAGATACCTCTGTAGTTGTTACAATCTTTTCTGTTTCCATGTTTAAAGATTGGTGTGATTACTGCTTTCGTCCAGTCTGATGGAACCTGTCCCGACTCCCACGCCATTTCAATTATCCAGTGTAGCCATTTAATACCTGACATTCCACTGTATTTGATGAGTTCCAACTTAATTTCATCCACTCCAGCCGCTTTATTGCACTGCAATCTACTGACCATTTTCTCCACTTCCTCAAATGTGATACTATTTCCATCATCATTCCTGTCCCATTGTACATCGAAATCTGAAACATTACTGATCGTATTTTCACCTACATTGAGCAACTCTTCAAAATATTCCCTCCATCTGCCCAAGGCGTCAACAGGATTCACCAACAGTTTTCCTGACCCGTCATTTCCTGACTTGTCATTTCCTTCTTACCTCCCTTTCGAAGACTGCTAATTACACTCCAGAATGGTTTTCCAGCAGCTTGACCCAAGGTCTCCAACCTGTTTCCAAAGTCTTCCCAAGATTTCTTCTTGGATGCTGTAATTATCTGTTTGGCTTTGTTTCTTTCTTCAACATAACTTTCTCTATCTACCTGATTTCTAGTATGTAGCCATTTTTGATATGCCTTCTTTTTCCTTTTACAGGCTGCCTTGACTGTGTCATTCCACCAAGCTGTTTGCTTCATCCTACCTTTACACACTACTGTTGCAAGACATTCTTTGGCCACTTCTAGTACTATGTCCCTGTACATTGTCCATTCCTTTTCCAGTGACTGCAATTGACTACATTCAACTAACTGTTACCTTTCTGAGATCACTGTTATGTACTTGTGTCTGATTTCCTTATCCTGAAGTTTCTCCACCCTTATCCTCCTACACATGGACCTGACCTCCTGCACTTTCGGCCTCACAATACCAATTTCACTGCAGATTAAATAGTGATCAGTGTCATCAAAGACTCCCCTGAATACACGTGTGTCCCTCACAGCCTTCCTGAATTCCTGATCTGTTATTATATAGTCAATGATAGATCTGGTTCCCCTGCCTTCCCAAGTATACCGGTGAATGTTCTTATGTTTAAAAAAGGAGTTTGTGATTACTAAGCCCATACTCGCACAGAAATCCAAGAGCTGTTTCCCGTTCCTGTTAGCCTCCATATCCTCTCCAAATTTACCCATAACCTTTTCATACCCTTCTGTTCGATTTCCAATCCTGGCATTAAAATCACCCATGAGCAGAACACTGTCCTTGTCCTTTACTCTAACAACTACATCACTGAGTGCGTCATAAAAACTATCCATCTTATCTTGATCTGCCCCTTCACAATGCGAATATACTGACACAATCCTAATTTTCTTGCTAGACACTGTCAAATCTATCCACATCAGTCGTTCGTTTACATACCTTATTGCAACTACACTGGGTTCCATTTCTTTCCTGATGAAAAGCCCTACACCCCATTGTGCTATTCCTGCTTTGACTCCTGACAGGTAGACCTTGTATTCTCCCATTTCCTCTTCTTTCTCACCCTTACCCGAGTGTCACTAACAGCTAAAATGTCCAACCCCATCTTCCTTGCAGCCTCTGCCAGCTCTACCTTCTTCCCAGAGTAGCCCCCATTGATATTAATAGCTCCCCATCTCGTTACCATTCGTTTGCCGAGTCGTATCTTAGGAGTCCCTGGTTTGTCAATTAGAGGTGGGATTCCGTCACCTCCAAAGGTCCGAGGCGTTTTGCTCTGATTGTTGCCAGCATCATATTTATATTACCAGGGAAGCAGGTTGCTAGCCTTACTTGCCCTGGGTCCCATTGAGTTTTACCCCTAATGGTTGAGGGATTAACCGGTGGATTTGGTAGTCTTTGTCGTCTGAGCACAAAGGTGGCCACGACTCGGAATATGTCCGAGATGCCCAGCCTTATTCCAAAGTAACTGGTATCTTTCTATAAATAATTTAATTTCTAATACTTCCTCTGTTCCCCCATCTGAGTTGCTGTTTATTTGTTAATGTGTTATGCCAAGATCTGTTTTCACTTGATTTTAAATATTGTAGTCAATCTGTTATTTTATCTCATAAAGACAAACAAATTAATTATTTATATTTAGTATTTAAACAAGTCCTTCAGTAAGCAAGAACTTTTGCCAATTAATATGCCTTGTTGCTTACAACTGTAATTTTTTCACAGATGGAACGACGACACCGTTCCAGTTCAGGGCGCTATGCTGTCTTGCGCAGCAGCCTCAAAGATGCACTGGCAATTCAGGATGAAGTTGCCCAAATTCTGACTGAGAATGCTGACTTAGTTAAACAATTCCAACAGCTCATTGTCAGCAATGGCAAAGATGGGGATATCCTGCTGTCATAATTTTCTTCAGTCTTTCATGCTGAATTTGTGTGGGTGTATGGTATGCTATTGCTATAATGTAATCAGTTACATATGAGCTACCAGAAATGAGAAAGTTTCAGTAGGTAGCTTGCAGCAACAACTCCTCCCTTGTATTGTCTTCCACGAAGATTACCGAAGGAGAATATATCTGTAGAACTAACTGTTTGTTGTGGTGTCTGAAGAAATTGAGTCATATAGAGAAGCAGTATTAAATCAGTAAGCAGGCAGTGACTGGCTAATTTTGAATTGTAGTTATGGAGCTCCATCAAGAGACTAGTGTGAGTTGTGAGGGAGTTCCTGTTTTTTGTACTGGCAATCACAAGTTTCATATTCTGTGAGAAATGAAAAGTTATTCAGAGTATTCATAAATCAGGTGAAAAACACATTACAGTAGAAAGTGATTTTATTAAAGTTCCTAGATGGATGTAAGTGTGACATATAGCAATTTTATTTTATTATGTAAATAAGAAATAAATTTTTTATAACTGGCGTAGCACTTCATAGAAGCATTTTTATTTTCAGTTCCTATACAATTAAGAAAATGAAAATATTTATGTGGACTTATGATTATAATCGACTCATAAACTACCTTATGCTTTAATTGGCCACTAGAACATACAGTGAGCGGAACCAAGTCATGCTCTCCAACAGTGTGTGGATGATGGCTGAGTCATTGCTCTAGATTATTTTCTTTTGATTGTATATTTTTGTATCTATTACATAATGTTCCTTTGTTCAGAAGAAGACTACAATTTTGAAGGACTAACAACACAATTGACAGCTGCCCATCATCCAGTGAGTTGAGATCTGTCCTATCATTCATTGTTTAGCGTCCCAGACTTTTCATTGTTGTAGTAGGTATTTGCTTATTTCATTGTTAACCGCAGATTACTAAACTGTCATGAAACTTACGATTGCCGTAGGGTGTAAAAGAGTACGTTGTGTTTTAATTTGGTACGTAACATACCATTGGAGATCTAATAACTGCAAGTAGCTAATGCATTACCTGTCAATTACAACTTCCTTTGAATAAAATGTGGAATAGTAAACTTTACAATAGTTTAGTAGCAATGTAACATCCCCCCCCCCTCCCCCACCCAGTGTTCTTGGGTTAAATGTAACTTGTCTGCACTTACTGTTGTTTGCCATCCCAGACAGTTACATGGATTCTCTCCCCCTTTCTCATTATTTTTATTTACTTTATATTTTTTGCCCTGTTGTATTTCCACATGGTGTAGGTTTGAGTTACATTTCACATGTCATTAGTGCAGCTTGATTTGTTTGTAATTAAAACATTTTTAGGGACAGAAGAAGTAGTTGGCGATCTTTCATTACAGTATTTGTATGACAATTGTTTGCATTTTCTCCTCCTCCTCTGCTTAGAACCTCTTCACCCTTTCCTTTATTCTCTCATATTCTTCTTCAGAAATCTCAAGTAATCTCTTCTCTTGTCTGCTCCGTTGGTGACACTATATTCTTTTCCTGTATCTTCTTGTGTCGTTTACCTCTGGCATATTGGTTGGACTACTTGCTTTTCCAGTTTTCTGTCACTTCCACTCAGTTCTGACAAATCCTTCTCGAGCTCAGCTTGTCACTATCCTGCTTTGATATATTTGTTTTTGGTGTTTCATTTCAATCCGTATGTTGACAAGTAAGGAATCAACATGCGCTATTACCAGAAATAATAACTTTCCACTACTCCTGTGATAAATCAACAAAGGGGTCAAATTGAGGGTATTAGGGTCCTTTCACTCTGCAGTTGTCTTCAGTGCATGAATTTACTGATCTTTTTGCATTGTAAATGTTCCCACCCTAGTTCAATTAATGATAAAATGAATGCTGGCCTGAACTTTCAATAACTAAGATGACTTTTCATTAATTGAAATTTATAGTCTACAGTGATATTATCCACCTGCAGACCACACTGTGTATTAGTTTTCACAAAATCAGGTAATTTTCATTGACTCCATGGAGTCTAACCTATTTGTATGAATGACAACTAACACTAGTTTCTCAAATCTAAATTGCATAACATGAGTTGGTGACGACTGACAGTGCTTATCAGACACACTGACAATGGCTTAGTAGTAAGTGACTCACAGAACAAGTCTTGATTGGTCCTGTCTATACTGCATATTTAAAGGGTATGAAATTTTGTATAAATAACTTACCAAATGTTAAAATACACAATAATTACATTGTCAAGGACAGAAAATGTAGACTATGCTTGTATTTTTAATGAGGTCACTCTTTTGGTTGGGTATTCTTTAAATGGAGTTACCATTGGGTTCTACTGTTATGCACAGACATTTTCAGTGCACAAATTTGCCTGCCAAGATTATTCTAGAAAAAAAACCATATACACACATCAAAAAACATTTTGCATCATCTCAGTTCTGAGAGTTCCGAAACAGTGTACAGAAAATTGGAATAAAGATCAACATTATTATCATTTCTGCCCTTTCTATTGCTCATGAAAACCAAACATTGCATATTGTACCACCATACAGCGATACATTCAGAGGTGGTAGTCCAGCTTGCTGTACACACCAGTACCTCTAAAACCCAGTAGCACGTCGTCTCGCATTGATGCGTGCCTGTATTCATCGTGGCATACTATCCACAAGTTCATCAAGGCACTGGTAATCCAAATTGTCCCACTCCTCAACGGCGATTCAGCATAGATCCTTCAGAGGGGTTGGTGGATCACGCCTTCCATGAACAGCCCTTTTCAATCTATCCCAGGCATGTTTGGTAGGGTTTATGTCTGGAGAACATGCTGGCCACTCTAGTCGAGCGATGTCATCATCCTGAAGGAAGACATTCACAAAATGTGCACGGTGGGGTTGCGAATTGTCGTACATGAAGACGAATGCCTCGCCAATATGCTGCCGATATGGTTGCACTATCGGTTGGAGGATGGAATTCATGTATTGTACAGCTGTTATGGTGCCTTCCATGACCACCAGCGGCGTACATCGGCCCCACATAATGCCACCCCAAAACAGCAGGGAACCTCCACCTTGCTGCACTCGCTGGATAGTGTGCTAAGGCATTCAGCCTGACTGGGTTGCGTCCTAATACGTCTCTGATGATCGTCTGGTTGAAGGCATATGCGACACTCGTTGGTTAAGAGAACGTGATGCCAGTGTTGAGCAGTCCATTTGGCATGGTTGTTTGGCCCATCTGTACCGCACTGCATGGTGTCGTGGTTGCAAAGATGGACCTCACCATGGACGTTGGGAGTGAAGGTGCACATCATGCAGCCTATTGCGCACAGTTTGAATCGTAACACGACATCCTGTGACTGCATGAAAAGCATTATTCAACATGGTGGCGTTACTGTCAGGGTTCCTCCGAGCCATAATCCGTAGGTAGTGGTCATCCACTGGAGTAGCAGCCCTCAGACGGCCTGAGTGAGGCATGTCATCGACAGTTCCTGTCTCTCTGTATCTCCTCCATGTCCGAACAACATCGCTTTGGTTCACTCTGAGATGCCTGAACACTTCCCTTGTTGGGAGCCCTTCCTGGCACAAAGTAACAATGAGGACGTGATCGAACTGTGGTATTGACTGTTTAAGCGTGGTTGAACTACAAACAACACGAGCCATTTACCTACTTCCTGGTGGAATGGTTGGAACTGCTCGGCTGTTGGACCCCCTCCGTCTAATAGGCCCTGCTCGTGCATTGTTGTTTTAATCTTTGGGCGGGTTTAGTGACATCTCTGAACAGCCAAAGGGACTGTGTCTGTAATACAGTATCCACAGTCAACATCTGTCTTTAGGATTTTTGGGAACCAAGGTGATGCAAAACTGTTTTTTATATGTGTATTTTGAAATATTTCATTAACCAACAAGTTTTCCTAGTAACAATATACATCACAAAATAGTAATACTGTGTTTTGAGTGGTTTACACATTAGAATTTGAACAATTTTATGTTTCTTACAACAACACTTTTGGATAGTTATATTTCCTCAGCTAAAAAACTTTGAAAGAATACAATATATTCTTTAAATGAAAGGAAAATAGGGCAGACAATCTTCAAAGAAACACTGGGTCAAAATTCTGAGTGCATGTGGGTGAATATTTTGTCAAGTAAAATATTTATCTGCAAAACATTCATACCACGGTCACCAATCAAATGTAAGTTATTTCTTAAACAACAAGGATGAAAAAATCTGCCTCATAAAAATACTTTGACATTTGAGGTAAATACTGTATATGGATTAAGTAAGAAAAAAAGAGAATGGGAAAGTATTTGCCTTAGGAGTGATATAAGAACTACGCCAAATTGTGGAAGGCAACAGAATACCTCAGCAAATTGCTGTCCTTGCATAATACAGTCCACATTTACTTATGGAAGGATGAAGTGAATACTGAGGTGCCACACAGAAGGGTGATAGAGGAGATATAATTCCTGAATGCAATAAAAAGGAAAATAGACTGCATATGACATAAATTATGAGAGGAGGCACTTTTAAGAAAAGGTAAATACAAGGAAAGAGATGGTGACGGAGGGAGAATTTCAAATCGTGGATTATGTGCTGGATGACAGCACATTTGGCAGCATTAAGAAAAGAGCGATGGACAACCAGAAAACGAGCCCAGGAGCTGCTAACATAATAGGATGCATTTCAATGGAGTTTCCCCACTTAGTGACATTTCAAGTGCTATGTCTGTAGACAAATATTTTTGGGAATATAAACACACAGAAATCAATGTTTAAATTGTTACTCAATCAAACTTATTACATTTTGACACCCATTTCACTGATGGTACATCACTAAAAACAATTTGATATTTTAATTTTTTTAAAAAATTTGCATTTGGAAGAAAGTACCACACAGGTATGAATTACAAATACATTACACTTCAAGTGGTTGACACAAATATGGTCTTAAATATTCATTTCTGGAAAATTAAGTATTACGGGTATCACTTATGTGGTAATTTGAGAAGATGTCAAGAATTTAAATATTGGAATTTCCATACATAATACTGGGAGAACCACACGATATCGGCTTTTCTCAAATCTTCCATGAAAACCTATCTATGCACACAGTGTTTGGAATAAATGTAGAAAATATGGTTGAGAGCAACAGAAGAGGTATTATTACTATGACAGTAAGGATAATAAAAAACTTTGGTGAAGATGTACTGGAAAATGTCCATGATTAAAACACACGTGAATTGTTGTTGTTGTTGTGGTCTTCAGTCCTGAGATTGGTTTGATGCAGCTCTCCATGCTACTGTATCCTGTGCATACATCTTCATCTCCCAGTACTTACTGCAACCTACATCCTTCTGAATCTGCTTGGTGTATTCATCTCTTTGTCTCCCTCTACGATTTTTACTCTCCAGGCTGCCTTCCAATGCTAAATTTGTGACCCCTTGATGCCTCAGAACATGTCCTACCAACCGGTCCCTTCTTCTTGTCAAGCTGTGCTACAAACTCCTCTTCTCCTCAATTCTATTCAATACCTCCTCATTAGTAATGTGATCTACCCATCTAATCTTCAGCATTCTTCTGTAGCACCACATTTCGAAAGCTTCTATTCTCTTCTTGTCCAAACTGCTTATCGTCCAGGTTTCACTTCCATACATGGCTACACTCCATACAAATACTTTCAGAAACGACTTCCTGACACTTAAATGTATACTCAATGCTAACAAATTACTCTTTTTCAGAAACGCTTTCCTTGCCATTGCCAGTCTACATTTTATATCCTCTCTACTTCGACTATCATCATTTATTTTGCTCCCCAAATAGCAAAACTCCTTTACTACTTTAAGTGTCTCATTTCCTAATCTAATTCCCTCAGCATCACCTGACTTAATTCGACTACATTCCATTATCCTCGTTTTGCTTTTGATGATGTTCATCATATATCCTCCTGTCAAGACACTGTCCATTCCGTTCAACTTCTCTTCCAAGTCCTTTGCTGTCTCTGACAGAATTTCAATGTCATCAGTGAACCTTAAAGTTTTTATTTCTTCACCATGGATTTTAATACCTACTCTGAATTTTTCTTTTGTTTCCTTTACTGCTTGCTCAATATACAGATTGAATAACATCGGTGAGAGGCTACAACCCTGTCTCACTCCCTTCCCAACCACTGCTTCCCTTTCATGTCCCTCGACTCTTATAACTGCCATCTGGTTTCTGTACAAATTGTAAATAGCCTTTCGCTCCCTGTATTTTACCCCTGCCACCTTCAGAATTTGAAAGAGAGTATTCCAGTCACCATTGTCAAAAGCTTTCTCTAAGTCTACAAATGCTAGAAAAGTAGGTTTGCCTTTCCTTAATCTTTCTTCTAAGATAAGTCATAAGGTCAGTATTGCCTCACGTGTTGCAACGTTTTTACGGAATCCAACTGATCTTCCCCGAGGTCAGCTTCTACCAGTTTTTCTATTCGTCTGTAAAGAATTCGTGTTAGTATTTTGCAGATGTGACTTATTAAACTGATAGTTCGGTAATTTTCACATCTTTCAACACCTGCTTTCTTTGGGATTGGAATTATTATATTCTTCTTGAAGTCGGAGGGTATTTCGCCTGTCTCATACATCTTGCTCACCAGATGGTAAAGTTTTGTCATGACTGGCTCTCCCAAGGCCGTCAGTAGTTCTAATGGAATGTTGTCTACTCGTGGGGCCTTGTTTCGACTGAGGTCTTTCACTGCTCTGTCAAACTCTTCATTTAGTATCATATCTCCCATTTCATCTTCGTCCCCTTCCATTTCCATAATATTGGCCTCAAGTACATCACCCTTGTATAGACCCTCTATATACTCCTTCCACCTTTCTGCATTCCCTTCATTGCTTAGAACTGGGTTTCCATGTGAGCTCTTGATATTCATACAAGTGGTTCTCTTTTCTCCGAAGGTCTCTTTAATTTTCCTGTAGGCAGTACCTATCTTACCCCTAGTGAGACAAGCCTCTACAGCCTTACATTTGTGCTCTAGCCATCCCTGCTTAGTCATTTTGCACTTCCTGTTGATCTCATTTTTGAGACGTTTGTATTCCTTTTTGCCTGCATCATTTACTGCATTTTTATATTTTCTCCTTTCATCAATTAAATTCAATATTTCTTCTGTTACCAAGAATTTCTACTAGCTCTCGTCTTTTTACCTACTTGATCCTCTGCTGCCTTTACTACTTCATCCCTCAGAGCTGCCCATTCTTCTTCTACTGTATTTCTTTCCCCCATTCCAGTCAATTGTTCCCTTATGCTCTCCCGGAAACTCTGTACAACCTCTGGTTCTTTCAGTTTATCCAGGTCCCATCTCCTTAAATTCCCACCTTTTTGCAGTTTCTTCAGTTTTAATCTACAGTTCATAACCAATAGATTGTGGTCAGAGTCCACATCTGCCCCTGGAAATGTCTTTCAATTTAAAACCTGGTTTCTAAATCTCTGTCTTACCATTATATGATCTGTCTGATACCTTCTAGTATCTCCAGGATTCTTCCATGTATAAAACCTTCTTTTATGATCCTTGAACCAAGTGTTAGCTATGATTAAGTTATGCTCTGTGCAAAATTCTACCAGACGGCTTCCTCTTTCATTTCTTACCCCCAATCCGTATTCACCTACTACGTTTCCTTCTCTTCCTTTTCCTACTCTTGAATTCCAGTCACCCATGACTATTAAATGTTTGTCTCCCTTCACTACCTGAATAATTTATTTTATCTCATCATGCATTTCATCAGTTTCTTCATCATCCGCAGAGCTAGTTGGCATATAAAGTTGTACTACTGTAGTAGGCGTGGGCTTTGTGTCTATCTTGGCCACAATAATGCGTTCACTATGCTGTTTGTAGTAGCTTACCCGCACTCCTATTTTTTTATTCATATTTAACCTACTCACGCATTCCCCCCTATTTGATTTTGTATTTATAACCCTGTATTCACCTGACCAAAAGTCTTGTTCCTCCTGCCACCGAATTTCACTAATTCCCACTATATCTAACTTTAACCTGTCCATTTCCCTTTTTAAATTTTCCAAACTACCTGCCTGATTAAGGGATCTGCAGTCCACGCTCCGATCCATAGAACGTCAGTTTTCTTTCTCCTGATAATGATGTCCTCTTGAGTAGTCCCGCCCGGAGATCGGAATGGGGGACTATTTTACCTCTGAAATATTTTACCCAAGAGGACGCCATCATCATTTAACCACACAGTAAAGCTGCATGCCCTCGGGAAAAATTACGGCTGTAGTTTCCCCTTGCTTTCAGCCATTCGCAGTACCAGCACAGCAAGGCCGTTTTGGTTAATGTTACAAGGCCAGATCAGTCAATCATCCAGACTGTTGCCCCTGTAACTACTGAAAAGGCTGCTGCCCCACTTCAGGAACCACATGTTTGTCTGGCCTCTCAACAGATACCCCTCCATTGTGGTTGCACCTACGGTACGGCCATCTGTATTGTTGAGGCACGGAAGCAGCCCCACCAATGGCAAGGTCCATGGTTCATGGGGGGGGGGGGGGGAGACACGTGAATTACTTGTAACTAATTTAGAGAACTATTTCTTGTGAATGAAGGTTTACGTGGAATATTTCTGAGTATTGGGGTATACTATTTAGTCTCAGTAGATATGGATAAATTCCCGTTTGTGTACCAAATATTACTGCTTCTTTTATGGCTATAGCTTCTGCTGTGCTCTCAGACAGAAGTTCTGGGATGTCAAGTTGTTCGAACAGTGATGGTTGTGGGGATACAAAACCAAAGCCAATTGGTCCATTTGTGAGTATTAAGAATGCATAAATAAGGCAAAGACAAACATTTACCAATAGACGATGGGTGCATGGTGCACAGAAACACAAAATACAAAACATGTAACACTAGTTTTCAAGCTCTTGCTCTAGTAAGTCTAAACAACTTTCTACACACAACTACAGGGTGTACATAAAGTCCGGGAACACTTTCAATTATTTATTGCACAAGAACTAAACATTGTACAGATGTCATACAATTGCATTTTGAACTCTGAAAGTTTTATTTACAAACATTTGATATGCGAACCATGAGTGACCCGGCCGACATTAATACGGTAATCGAATTCTTGCCATACCCGTCCCAGCATGACATCGTCAACTGTGGCAATTGCTTCCCGTATTCTCTCATGGAGCTCTGCTGCATCACGTGGTAGAGGCGGTACATACACCAGATCTTTAATGTGTCCCTACAGAAAAAAAGTCAACGGAGTGAGATCTGGTGATCGGGGATGCCATTTCATGAAACAACACACAGAAAGCCCGATCCGCACCTGAACTCGCCATGTTTGTGGCTAGCGCAGACTATCGGCAAATTACCAATCTACACTGTGGCGGTATGCAGGAAAAAAAAAAAAAAACTTTCATCGTTTCTCTTTAAAATGACATATGTATGATATCTGTACAATATTTGGTTCTTGTGCAATAAATAATTGAAAGTGTTCCTGGACTTTGTGTACACCCAGTATATACTCGCAGTATCAGTGAGACTGATTACCGAATATCAAGTATCGAAAGCAGTTGCATGAGTAGACAGAGGTGTAGAGGAGCTCGGGAAGGATGCATGAGGCAAGGAGGCTGTAGCAAATAATGTGAGGCAGGTCATTCGTCAGACAACTTAGTGGCTCAAGATGAAAGGAGTTCAGAGGGTATAGCGTATAAGGGATAGAGAGTGGGAAGGGGAGGGGGCGGGAACGGAAGGGAGCAAAGGAGAAGAAGGCAGTGAAGAGGATGAGCCTTGCACGAGTGCAGCCTCTTACCAGCTGTTGACATTGACTTTACTGAAGAAATCATTGAAGAGGGCTGTAGTAACTGAAATAATTAAACCCACCAAATTATTATTAGACTGTAAAATTATTCTATCCCAAAACCTGAGAAATGAATCCATCTCCCTGTCACACCAGCAACCCCATGCACACCTACCACTCCTACCTTTTACCTATTCCACCAGCCACACCGTACAGGTCTCCCCATGGTCGCCCTATTGTGGCTGGATATAATGCTCCCACTGAATGAACCTTTACCTTTGTTGACCAATACCTCCAAACCATTATTTATAACTTCCCACCCCACATTAAGACACTGATCACTTCTTCTGCTGTTTTTTCACATTTCCTCTCCCTGTTGGTAATTATGGATGCAATATCCTTCTACACCAACATCCCTTGCGACCGTGGGACACTACCGTTCCCAACATCCTCCTGATACCAGACCCACCACCTCTTTTCTAATCCTCCTGGCCAACAGCATCTTGACCCACAATTATTTCACTTTTTAAGGTCAAATCTATAAACAAACCTGTGATACTGCCATGGGTAGTCCCATGGCAATACTGCCGTGGGTAGTCCCATGGCATCATCTTATGCCAATTTATGGGCCACCTAGAGGAATCCTTTGTATCCAGTCAACACGTAAAACCCCTTGTATGGGTCCGATTCACTGATGACATTTTCATGATCTGGACTCATGGCAAGGACAACTTTCTCCTTCCCCAGTACTCGTAATACATATTTCCTCTGCTTCACCTGGTCTTTCTCAGCTGGATGATCCACCTACCTAGATGTTGATCACCACTCAGTGGCTCCATAAATAAGTCCTTTCATATCAAGTGCACCAACAACCAACAGTACCTCCACTTTGACAACTGTGATCTGTTCCAGTCACAAAGCCGCCTCCAAACAGGCTTACCACCTGTGGATGCTGCGTGGAAAGCAGTTGTCGAAATATACCAATATCGTACCACAGCCTTTATTGGCAGACAATATCCTATACTGCTCATCTATGAGCAGATCTCTCATTCCAGCTTCTCCTCTGACACTAGTAACCCTGTTGAACAGCCACCAGCCAGCACTCCGCAAATCATTTACTATCATGCTAATCTTGAAAAGCTCATCCACATCCAACACCAAGGCTTTGAATACCTCTCATCATACCCTGAGATGAGGGATATCCTACTCACATCACCCCAAAGTAGTGTTCCGCTGTCCACCCGACCTGCACAGTATCCCTGTTGATCGATACTCCAATCAAGCCCCCAATTCTGCACCACAAAGGTCATTCCTTTGTGGTCGACGCAGGTGTAAGACCTGTCCCATACAGCCACCTGCCACCTCCTACTGCTGTCCAGTCTCAAGCATCTGTTACATGTGTGAAAGCAGCCATGTTATATTCAGCTATGCTGTAATTACTATGCAGCATTCTATGTGGGGCATGACGAGTAACCAACTGTCCACAGTCAACTGAATGACGGCTGTCAAACTGTGGCAAACTGCAAACTTGACCATCCAGTTGTCAAACATGCTGCGCATCACAACACTAATGACTTCAACAGCTGCTTCACTACACTGGGAATGTGGATACTCCCTTTCAATGTAAGTTTCTCTGAACTACTACTACTTCTTCTCCTCAGCGATGACAGGCCCTGTAGACCACATTCTGCATCAACTATCTGCTTCCACCGCCTTCTATCTCTTGCAGTCTCTCTCCACCGTGTGGAAATTCCTAATGCTGCAATGTCCTTCTCTGTGTTATCTTTCCACCTTGTACGAGGTTGGCTCAATGGTATTGTTGCCTGGAGAGGTCCTTCAAATGCTTTTTTGGTGATTCTGTTGTTTTCCATTCTAGCCACATGTCCAGCCCATTGCAGTCTCGTATTTTTTAATTTCTGGATGATAGTGAGTTGCTTCATTAGCTGATAAATTTCATTGTTCTTTTGAATTCTCCATATGCCATTCCCCAACACAGGTCGCCAGATTTTTCTCATTACTTTTCTTTCAAAAACATTCAGTTTTTTCTTTCATTTTTTGTAAGTGTCCAGCTTTTTGAACCGTACAATACTATGGGGCAGATTTTAGTGTTGTATATCTTCATGTTGGTGGTGATTGACAAAGCTTTACTTTTGAGTGGTACAGACATCTTGAGCCTGAGGCTATTCTTTCGTTTATATCCACTGTTATGATATTTTGACTGTTGAAATATGATCCAAGGTATTTAAACTGAAGAACTTTCCTGAATTTAGAATGTTGGTCAATTTCAAAGTAAGGATTTGGGTTTATGGCTCGACCTATTTCCATATATTCTGTTTTCTCTTGGTTAATCAAAAGCTCCATTTTGCTGGCACTGTGCGTGAGAGATCTGTACATGTCTTTCAGTTCTTTTTCAATTTCACTCAGCAACATTATATCATCTGCATAAACCAGGAGTTATACTTCACTGTATTTGAATTGGAGACCATTGTATAGATGTAAATTACTCTCCTGAACCACTTTCTCTAATGCAAGGTTGAAGAGGACACACGAAAGAGCGTCTCCTTTTTGTAAGCCTATTTTAATCGGAAAGGCGGGGAATATGGATCCTCTGAACTTCACTGCTGCGTGGGAGCCATCCATGCACAGTTGTATCATCCTAATGATTTTACTGGGTGTACTAAATTATCGTAACATGTTGTAGAGGGTACTTCTGTGGATGCTGTCATAGGCTTGCTGGAAGTCAATGAAGAGACAGTGGATGTTTTTGTTGAATTCTCAATATTTCTCAAAGATCTGTCGTATAGTAAACAAATTATCAGTTGTGGAACGGTTTGTTCGAAATCCAGCCTGGTAATCTTGAATAATGCTTTCTGCGTAAGGTTTAAGTTTTTCCAGAATGATCATTGGCAGGATTTTGTATGTTATGTTCAGCCAACTGATTCCTCTGTAATTTCCACATTCCATTCTGTTTCCTTTCTTGTGTGTGGGACAAGTTATTGCAGTTTTCCAATCTTCAGGCAGTGTTTCAGTGTTCCATACCATTGTGATAAGGTTATAAATTTCTTTGTGCAGTTTGCTTCCACCTTCTTTTAACATCTCTGCTGATGTCTGGTCCTCGCCTTCTGCCTTGTTGTTTTTCAGCTTTTGAATGGTGTGGATCGCTTCCTGTTCTGTGATTCTACATTCGTCATTATTAATGCTGTCACTCTCAGACATTGCATAATTGAAGGTTATGTGCGGATCAGTGGAATTTAACATTTCTGAGAAATACTCTTTCCATCTTTCGAGGATATCTTCCAGCCGTGTTAGTATATTTTGATTTTTATCTTTTATGAATAGGTTTTCACTTTGATAACATCTCGTACTTTTCTTTGTATACTGAAACAACTTCTTTGAGTTTCCATTCCTGCTTTCCACTTCTATAGATTCTAGGACTCCAGTTAGATGCTTCCTTTTCTCTGGTCATAGAACTCTTGCCATTTCTCTTCTAACCGCCTTGAAGGTCTTCCTCCTGTCCTCTCTCTCCTTATTTTGCAGCCACAGTATGCTGGCTTCTTTCCTCTTTTCCACTGCTCTCTCACACTTTTCGTTGAACATTTCTGTTCCTTCGTTTTCTTTTTCCTGTCCAGTGTTTTTTCTGCTGCATCTGTTACTACAGTCTTTATTATTTCCCAAGCCTTCTTGACACTATTTACCTCCTCAGCTTCTTGCAATGCTGTAAATCGGTTATTTATTTCAGTCGCATAGGTTTCTTTAACAGACAGTTCCTTCAGTTGTTCGATGTATAAATTAGGTTTTGGTGTGATTTTTGATTGTTGATTCCAAATCATCTTGGTTTTCATCTTTCGTACCACTAGTTCCTCTCCATGTTCTGACATCTCTTATAAATGAAGTGCAATGAAGATCTGTCATAACATGGTCAATATGATTTACTGTTTTGCCATCTGGAGAGCACCATGTACCTTTGTGTATTTCTTTGTGAGGGAACATCATCGAGCAAATTCTTATATTCTTTGACAGTACAAAATTGATCATTTTTAATCCATTTTTGTTTGTGGTCGAGTGCTTGCCATGTTTTCCTATTGTGGGGATGAACATATCCTCTTTACCTATTTTTCCATTAAAGTCCCCTAGGATAATTCTCTCCTCCAGGCTTAAACCTCCACTAACAGGTTTCCCACTTTTCCCTTCTTTCTTTTGTCCCCACCACTCCTCTCCCACCCAGATTGTGCTGTACCTTTCCCCCATCACTTTTCCTGCCCCCTCACCTCATGTGTGTATTTGAAACAGTTAACGCAGAACAGGGAATCAGTGATCATAAAGCGGTTACAGCATCGATGATTTCAGCCGTAAATAAAAATATTAAAAAAGGTAGGAAGATTTTTCTGTTTAGCAAAAGTGACAAAAAGCAGATTACAGAGTACCTGACGGCTCAACACAAAAGTTTTGTCTCAAGTACAGATAGTGTTGAGGATCAGAGGACAAAGTTCAAAACCATTGTACAATATGCGTTAGATGAGTATGTGCCAAGCAAGATCATAAGAGATGGAAAAGAGCCACCATGGTACAACAACCAAGTTAGAAAACTGCTGCGGAAGCAAAGGGAACTTCACAGCAAACATAAACATAGCCAAAGCCTTGCAGACAAACAAAAATTATGCGAAGCAAAATGTAGTGTGAGGAGGGCTATGTGAGAGGCGTTCAATGAATTCGAAAGTAAAGTTCTATGTACTGACTTGGCAGAAAATCCTAAGAAATTTTGGTCTTGTGTCAAAGTGGTAGGTGGATCAAAACAAAATGTCCAGACACTCTGTGACCAAAATGGTACTGAAACAGAGGATGACAGACTAAAGGCCGAAATACTAAATGTCTTTTTCCAAAGCTGTTTCACAGAGGAAGACTGCACTGTAGTTTCTTCTCTAGATTGTCGCACAGATGACAAAATGGTAGATATCGAAATAGACGACAGAGGGATAGAGAAACCCAACTAAAATCGCTCAAAAGAGGAAAGGCCACTGGACCTGATGGGATACCAGTTCGATTTTACACAGAGTACGCGATGGAACTTGCCCCCTTCTTGCAGCGGTGTACCGTAGATCTCTTAGAAGAGCGTAGCGCTCCAAAAGATTGGAAAAGGGCACAGGTCATTCCCATTTTCAAGAAGGGACGTCGAACAGATGTGCAGAACTATAGACCTATATCTCTAACGTCGATCAGTTGTAGAATTTTGGAACACGTATTATGTTCGAGTATAATGACTTTTCTAGAGACTAGAAATCTACTCTGTAGGAATCAGCATGGGTTTCGAAAAAGACGGTCGTGTGAAACCCAGCTCGCGCTATTCGTCCACGAGACGCAGAGGGCCATAGACACGGGTTCACAGGTAGATGCCGTGTTTCTTGACTTCCGCAAGGCGTTCGATACAGTTCCCCACAGTCGTTTAATGAACAAAGTAAGAGCATATGGACTATCAGACCAATTGTGTGATTGGACTGAGGAGTTCCTAGATAACAGAACGCAGCATGTCATTCTCAATGGAGAGAAGTCTTCCGAAGTAAGAGTGATGTCAGGTGTGCTGCAGGGGAGTGTCATAGGACCGTTGCTATTCACAATATACATAAATGACCTTGTGGATGACATCAGAAGTTCACTGAGGCTTTTTGTAGATGATGATGTGGTGTATCGAGAGGTTGTAACAATGGAAAATTGTACTGAAATGCAGGAGGATCTGCAGCGAATTGACGCATGGTGCAGGGAATGGCAATTGAATCTCAATGTAGACAAGTGTAATGTGCTGCGAATACATAGAAAGATAGATCCCTTATCATTTAGCTACAAAATAGCAGGTCAGCAACTGGAAGCAGTTAATTCCATAAATTATCTGGGAGTACGCATTAGGAGTGATTTAAAATGGAATGATCACATAAAGTTGATCGTCGGTAAAGCAGATGCCAGACCGAGATTCATTGGAAGAATCCTAAGGAAATGCAATCTGAAAACAAAGGAAGTAGGTTACAGTATGCTTGTTCGCCCACTGCTTGAATACTGCTCAGCAGTGTGGGATCCGTACCAGATAGGGTTGATAGAAGAGATAGAGAAGATCCAACGGAGAGCAGCGCGCTTCGTTACAGGATCATTTAGTAATTGCAAAAGCGTTACGGAAATGACAGATAAACTCCAGTGGAAGACTCTGCAGGAGAGACACTCAGTAGCTCGGTACGGGCTTTTGTTAATGTTTCGAGAACATACCTTCACCGGAGAGTCAAGCAGTATATTGCTCCCTCCTATGTATATCTCACAAAGAGACCATGAGGATAAAATCAGATAGATTAGAGCCCACACAGAAGCATACCGACAATCCTTCTTTCCACGATTAATACGAGACTGGAATAGAAGGGAGAACCGATAGAGGTACTCAGGGTACCCTCCGCCACACACCGCCAGGTGGCTTGCGGAGTATGGATGTAGATGTAGATGTGGTCTCTCTCTCTCTCTCTTTCCCCCTCCCTGTCTCCTTCTTTATCACCATATTCCTCTCCTTTCCTCCATTCCCCTCCTCTCCTCTCCCATCCTCAATCCTCTGCTCTCCTTTCATCTCATCATACAGCCACTGAGTCATCTTGCGAACGACCTGCCTCGCGCTACCCTGATAGCCTCTCCATGCCTGGTGCATCCTCCCCTACCTCCTCCTCACCATTTTTCCAGGCAGCGGCTTTTGATAATCAATATTCAGTAATCAGTCTTGCCACAGCTGTGAGAGTATAAATCTGGGTGGTTGTGTGTCTGAATATACTCTTACTAGAAACAGAGCTAGAGCTTAAAAGCCAGTGTTTCTGCGTGACATGCACCAGTCCTCTAAAAGTAAGTGGTTGCGTTTCTCTCGTTTTATATATTTTTCCACCCAGGAATTTTAATATTAATAACGCCTTTGATGAAACATCAGAGATCCAATTCATAATATCTTTGTTCCAAGTATAGAAAGAAGGCCTTGAGAACTGAGATTGTATATCCACACCACTTGTGTTGATATGACATTTAATTTCATAAACAAGGTCTGCTGCTAATAACAATAAAGGCTGTGTAGGAAATTAATTTGAATGCAGAGAGTGACATGGTCCATTGATTGAAATTGGAGTAGTAGTCTGTTTATACCCCTTAGAAGGAACTTCTTTGCTAATCCTTAGAAGAAACTTCTTTGCTAATTGAAATCTTTCATTTGTTTGAGATGATGTTCCACTGCTTCAGCTAACAATCCATTTGTAGGTGTAGATCGCATTCTGCTGATGTATATCTGCAGACAACAATATCGGAAAACTATTAAGTTTAGACAGCACTTTTTTTGATAAACTGCTGTAAAGGATATTTCAATAGTCCAATACTGATGCAGGGTGGTTAAAAAAAGTTTACAAACTGACATGGCACATTGGGCATATGATAAGCATATCAGTAATCACATAGGTACTGGGGGTCGCAAAGGCCATCTGGGGCTACCAAATGGCGTTGCAGTTATTTAGTCAAATGTTAAAAATGGATGTCCACTACAGGAGATGCTTAACATTTTGTCCAGATGATCGAGGCTTGCCCGACAATGACGATGCACTGGACACCACAGCCTTTCCAAGATACCTGGTGTATCTTGAAGACATCCTGCTGCCACAACAATCCTGCCCACTAGGTCTTCCGGCTATGTAACAGGCATTTCATAACAAGGCCCTTCAGAGACTCCCACAGGAAAAAAATCGATTGGGGACAGATCAGGTGATTGTGGTGGCCATGTGACTGGCCCGCCGTGACTAATCCAGAGCCAGGAAAGGTTGCCTGCAGATGTGTCCTCACATGTCTGCTGAAATGTGCGGTGGCTCCACTGTGCTGAAATTGAATGTGGTGATGAATAGGCACGACATCATCATTCAGTATGTCTGGCATAACCTCTCACAAGAACATAAGATACATGCAGCCATCCTACGATACCAGCCCACACGTTAAGAGTAAATTAGCATTGTGAGGTATGCATATGTGTAGCATGTGGGTTCACGTCCGCCTAAGTATGCAGGTTGTGGATGTTCATCACGCTCTCGAGTGAGAACACAGCCTCATCGGTGAAGAGGACACTTGATGTGAAGCTTCGGTCTGCAGCAGGTTCCTGCAGAAACCACTGCACAAATCCCATGTGCCTGTTGTCCTCTGGCTGCAGTGCATGGATGCATTGGAAATGAAACAGATGCAGTCCTTCGTTGTGTACAGTGTGCCAGATAGAGGGTTGGGGGATATCAGTGGTGCGGGACACACCTGTGTACTTGTTGATAGCATATGATTGCACCTTTTCGAGAATGCTTACTTCTGCTGCAACTGTTTGTGTTGCTTGTTGGTGACCAGCATCTGGCTTGTGCACATGTAACGAGCCGGTTTTGTGCAATCGGCAATGCAGGATGGAGAATAATGTGTGGCATGGCACCTTTCTATCGGGATATTTTGCACAATACAATTGCACAGCTTCTCATCTGTTGCAGTTGGCCACGTCATAAATCAAATGCATCTCAGCCATTTTGCAGTACTATGTTACTCCCAACACTTCCACAGTGAGAATGGTCCCCACGCACTCTGCCTGTGTTTGTGTAGCAACAGCTTCTTGTTCCCATAGAGCTCTCTAGTGGCATTTACAACCCGCAGTTCCTATGTGGTTACTGATCCTTGTTGTGTGCACATGTCAGTTTGTAAACTTTTTTGAATCACCCTACATAGCTCCGTATAACATCAGAATAATGGAGGGATGAGCTTCCCACCAAGCACCAGCTATTTTCATAATATTCGTAGATTGTTTTACATTCAATGTAGTTAATCCATATGAAATATTTGTCTAAAGATCATGCACGAAAATTTCACAGATATTTTAACTGGAAATTTTGTTTCATGCAACAGAATAATATAGTTTTATAAAGTGGACAACTGACTATTTGTTTCCCAATACTGAAAGGCCACTAAAACTGAGCCATCAAATTAACGTTGAGACAGCTTGTTCTAAGAAGTATTGTGATGCAGGTAACCTTTTGTCTACAGCATATATCATCAGGATACAGGAGAATTTTGACTGCTGAAGTAAAAAATATTTTTGAGATCTGAGGTATAGATTATGTAAAGCAAAGTGTTTGGGACAGCCCCTTGGGTTAAGCCTTTTTCATGTAATTGTGGGGTTAAGTAGTTTATTATTGTGTCGAACAAATATTTCATGTTAATTTGAAAATGATTTGATTTCTGAAACAAAAATGGAAGGAATGCTGCCCATATTTAATAATTTTGGTAGTAGAACTGGTAATAATATATTGCTGTAAGCCCCTGAAATATCTGCAGAAAGTGCTGACCTCTTGTTATTCACGGTTTGTATTATAGTTGATAAAATGGAGTGTGTGTCAAGCATTTATTTTCCTTTGTGAAATCCAAGTTGCAACTTTGGAAATAATTCTTGATTCAAGCCACTATTCCAATTTATTTTAATCATGTGTTCAAGTGTTTTATAACAATGCAAGATGATAACTAGGCTGGTATAAATGATTTTTAGCCAAGAGGATTAATGTTGAATTTTGTGATTGGTAGAATAATTTGAAGTGGCCAATCAGGTGTCAATTCTTTCTTCATCTATGCTGTTTTATAAACATCAAGTAAACATATTCGAGTTAAATTAGGCACATGACGTAACACAGAGTGATGTATGGTATCTATCCCATGGAAGAATCTGTAGCATTCTTTAGCACTTTCTGCAGTTATGCATATAGAATGATTGGCATAGAAAGTTATCCAAGTAGCAGTTATTTGTATATTGAAAGTAAGATGCACTGTCAGTGGACTCCATGAATGCTATTAAACAAGTCATCCAGATCTTTGAAGATACTTTCTGCAGGTGAAAGTCTGATTCTTATTTTAACATGCTGGAATACCTCAGATATGTTCATTTGTTTTTTCATATTCCAGAATATTTGCCCATGAGCCTTTTTTGTCATTGTGTTGAGATTTTTTTTTTTAGTTTGTGCCTGCGTTTTACGAAGTTTAAGCTAATTATTTATAGTAGAATTTTTCCTGTCTTTATGAAATGCAAGTCGTTTTCTGGCAATTTCTTTACAATGTTCAAAGTCTACCATCAAGAAGGATGCTACTTATTCAAGTGCATTAACTTTTACTTCGAGACTGAATGGTCTGCTGCATCCAATATTGCTGTTTTCTCTTTGATGAATCTCCAAGTTTAAGGGTCTTTTGAAATAGTACTGTCTTGCATACTTACACTGAGCTTTCTTAATGTACTAACGGTATCATGGTTGGCTTTTTCGTATTATTGTTGTTGACGTTCAACAAAATTGGTAGTTGGTCCAATTCTAGTGGGTCTTTTAAAGCTACCATTTGGAAATCTTGACAGAGCTAGAACAACATAATATAATTCCCAGTGCTGATGGTCTTTTGGATGAATAAGGTGTTGGAGTCGGTGAGCCATTATTTATTACAATTAGCTGATTATTCTCTGTCACTCCTAATAAGCAATGCTCAAACTCAGGGAGGTGAAATTTCCATGTATAATGACTGGCATAACTAACTGGCAAGAGACTTTATTCCAGGTTTCAGCATCTATTTTATTTCTTGATGGAGTATAAACAAACATTATGTTGTAAATACATGAAGCGAGAAGACTTAATAGCTATTTTTTTGTAAATTATAAATGTATAATTTTAGATCATGTTAATGTATGAGATGCTATTGTGAACCAAAATTGCCATACCACCTCTTCCAGCTAATGTATCAGGTCTTATTACTGAATATCCATTGGAAGAGAGAGAGAACTAGGTTTCTGTTATGCAGCCCACCATAATCTTCTGTTGATGAACTTCATTTTTTATGTTGATTTTGTTGGATAGAACAGATCTTGGATTCCATTCTAACACCCATAAATTCCTGATTTTGCGAGTAGTGATCTAATTTGCTTCCTAATATGGGTATCAATAGAAGGAGTCTGGATATAATGTACTGAGGAACTACCAATTCATTTTTATGTAGTTGTTCTAACAAAATTTCACAGAAACAAATTAACATGAATTGATTTCCTTTGCTAGTGTGTGTGTGTGTGCGCAGAAAAAAAAATTGGTTAAGCCACAGTACCCTTTGTTATATACCCTTAGCACAGTTGAAAATATTACCACTGAGATGGACATGTATAGGTTGTGACAACCGAAAATTGTAATTTGAATCCCTGCCTTTAGAAAGTAGTGCTCTATTGTACAAACTAGCCACACCTAAGTAGGTGAGATATGAGAAGATAAAGATAAGATTAATTTTTTCCTGAAACAAACAGTTAACAATGGTTCAAGGAGATTAGGATTCAACATCCAGTCAACAAGGTCACTCGAAACTTAGCATGAGATTAGATTAGACAAGGATGGGGAAGAAAATGTGTCATTCCTTTATTTAATGAATGTCTCTTGCATTCACATTAAGTGACTTAGATAAACCATGGAAAATATAAATCTGGATGGCCACACAGGGATATGAACCCAAATAAGCCATCTCACTCAATAACACAGGTTTATAACATATAGACTATTTTGTCCTTTTGCATCTGTCAATTCTGTTTTATGCAACTATTTAACACTGGTCTTCAAAATGATAAATTGTTTGAAACTTCCTGACAGATTAAAACTGTGTGCTGCAGTGGGATGTTCTCTCATTAGATTATGCTATCTTGGCATGGCCCAGTTTCTGTGCTGCAAGTACTTCATCCTATTTCCCAAACTTGACAGAATCTGTCCTGCAGAAGACAATAATCGATCCTGGAAGAAAGTGTATAGCAGAGAAATGACTTATCCACAACCTCGATAAATTACTTACCTCAATACACTTCTCTTCCAACATTTTCACTATTTAATGTCAAATAAAGAGTCAAACTCTCAGACACCCAGTAGAAGTGTGTTTCATAATTACTATTCCCAATCATAGTTACTCAGAACCAACAAAAATCATATTTAATGGGAAACAAAAGAACAGTATATCAAAGAGAAGGTTGCAATCATTGATGGGTATTTCAAGAAGCAAACTTTACTGCTCCAGTAGGTAACAATAATCAAACAACTTCAATGAAAATATTTTCAATTTTTATCTGCAAGAGATTATTAGTGAAAGAATAATCATTTTATTTTTCCTTTCTTGTTGTTGTAATCAATGTTTTTGTGTGTGCTTTGTCTTTCATCTCTTTTATCTAACCCACCTCAATTCATCTTTGACAGTCAGTATTCAATGACCAGGAAACTTTATCCAAGTACAGAGTTTTCATTCTTCCTCAATTCTATTTTTTGTTGTTGCATTATATGAGGGTGGTTTGAAAAGTTCTCGGAACAGAATTGAAAAAAGTACTTACATCTCTGAAACTTTTTTATTTTTCAATGTAGTCTCCTTGTAGATTAATGCACTTGGTCCAAATGATGTTCCAGTGCCTTGATCCCATCTCAAAAATGACTTTCCTCCAGGCCTGCAAAACAGTTGTCAACTCTGGCTATCAATTCTTTATTTGAAGTGAATCTTGGTCTACCAAGAAAAATTTTCAGTTTTGGGAAGAGATGAAAGTCTGATGGACTCATATCAGCTTAATAAGGTGGGTGTGGCAACAATTCGTACCTTAGTTCGTGTAATTTTGCCATGGGGATGGCACACGTGTGCATGCGCGCGTCAAGTTGCGGCACCTATCTTGCAGGTAATTTTTTTCATTTCTAATTCTTCAGGTAAAATGTGATATACCCTTTCAGATGACATCTAGCAATTGTGAGCACTTTCATGCACTTCAATTGGCGATCCTCCATGAGCATTTTGTACACTTTTGCAATGATTTCTGGAGCAGTGACACACCTTAGTCGACCACTGCATGGATCATCATCTAAGCTCTCCCAACCAAATTTAAATTCATTTGTCCACTTGGCAACAGTTGAATATGAAGGAGCAGAATCCTCCAGTGTATTCTGGAAACCGGCATGAATGTCCTTTGCTTTCATACCTTTCTTTACGAAGTACTTAATCACTGCTCGAATCTCAATTTTTTTCCATCTTCGCAAACCACTACGCGGAAACAACAACAGAGCCACGTCACCGCCACAACTCTCTTACAAGAGCACTGATGTGGCACATGTTTACAGGCAACAGTCCATTGAATATCACATGAACAACTCGTTGCTCTAGCACTGACCTCTTGTGGTGATTCCGAGAACTTTTCAAACTACCCTCATAATTTTCAGTGAGAGTTACTATGCTTTTATATATATTTCTTTCTTGCTTCTACAATATTTTGTGTCTGTGCTGTAATAATTGAGAATTAAATCTAAAGCTTATAGCACTTATGAGTGCTATATTTCAGGTTAGTGCTAATGATATCAAAAGCTAAATTCAGTTGAGAAAACTATAAAATTACAGAGACAGAATGGCTGGCGGGCCGTAGCTTACCTTCAGGAGATGAAATTCCAGTACTGCTGACTGACACATTAAATATTCCCTAGCTTTTGAAACTATTTGTTCCTCCCACAGGGAGGGTGGGGGGTGGGGGGGGGAGAGAGAGAGAGAAGGTTGGGGAAGATCAGAAAGGAGCAACATGTTACTCAGACCCCAGGATGAGAGGACACGGGGAAACAAAATGGGTTTAGTCTAATACTTCTGATCACATGTGATAAAGGCTAAAGGAACTGTATTACACCAAGGTTACTTTAAACAGAAACACATATAGTTCATGTATAGAGCAATTTATTAAACAGCTGCAATATACTCATTTCATGAGAGGTTTCCTATACAAAATAGACAATGATACACAAGCAAAATACAGTGAGTAATGCAGCTTCAGGGATTTGTTTCTTATCACAAACAGTTGCAAGAAGGAGGACAAAATTTGTTGTGATTACAACTGCAACTTTAAGGTAGTATAAAAAAATTCCAGAATGTACAATGAAAGATGCTTTCATTTTCCAAGTTTCACAGCTGCTAACCCGCTGAAATTTTCTGTGTGTGACCTTTGCATTGCTGTACAGTATGCCAAAATAATTTAACAAAGTAATAGAGCAATTATACCATACCTATGGCATAAAACAACTGCTTAAGATAACACTGTATCAATGAACTGGAAAAAGTTTTTATTTGCATACTACACAGGGTCTCATTAATCATTCTTTGATACAATACTGTTTTTATTAACCACACAGATGGTAAATAACAGCTACTTCGGTGCTACGTATCCAGCCCTGCAATTTTCTTCTCTAATAAAGCAGCATTACGCGCAGCCTGTTTGCTTTTTTTATGTTGATCCTGAATTTTTATAAAATGATCCAAAAGTTGCTTGAAGTCCAAGAACTTTTCATGTTTATTACACTCTTCTTTCGTGGCATGAAGAGCTCTGTGAACAATAGAATGGAATTCCCCTTAAATTGATGTTTTATTGGTTTATAAAATTAGAGTACCTTATTTACATTAATGGTGTACATATATAAAAGGAGAGGTGTGATTCCTCTGGAAGAAATTTTGTTTGAGGGATCTACAATAGATTACGGTTAGAAGAGAGGCGAACGCAGCCACAAATTCAGTATAGAAACTGACAGGGATCCCATGGCACCCTGGAGCTTTGTTCAATTTTAACAATTTCAGCTGTTTCTCAACACCACTGACACTAAAAGGTTTCATTCATCTTTTTAATTGTTACAAGGATTGAATTGGGAAATTCTTATGGGCTTTTCTTTGTAAAGTAACATTTGAAAACTGAGTTCAATATTTCAGCTTTTGCTTTGCAACCTCCAATTTCATTTCCTGTCTCATTCGCTAGGGGCTGCACACTATCTTTGGTGCTCCTAACAGCCTTTATATACAACCAGAATTTCTAAGAGTTTCATGAAATATCATTTGACAATATTCTGCAATGGTAATCACTGAAGGCCTAATGTTTGTGGGAAAAAGTTACATATTTTATGAAGCAAAACTCATCTACTGCTAACACGTGATCTATTTCTGGAAAGACTGATTGAGTGTTTTCCTTATATCTGAAATGATTTACCACGGGCTGTGACAGTTAAACCAAGGCAATCACAGTTTCAAATACTGATGGTTTTAACAAGCAAGTTATCACTGAACACCTTCTCAAAATACCCAATTAAATGCTCTTGTGTTCCATTTCCATTATTGTTGTTCAAATCCATTAAAAAAAGAGCAATATGAAATAAATTGTGGGAATATTATAGTGAAAAGAGCACAAAAGAATCTAAAAATAATTCAGACAAGTCCAAAATGTTACAGTTCAGTTGACTGAAATGGTGAAAGAAGAGCCCCAAGAGTTAAAGTTGGCTCTGTTGCAATGCTCTGCAAATTTACCACAACCAAACACACAATACGATTCTGTATACATCTCTATGGCAGTGTGCTGTTCGCCTCGATAGCTGAGTGGTCAGCACGGCAGAATGCCATGCAAAGAGGCCCGGGTTTGATTCCTGGCTGAGTCGGGGGATTATCTCCACTCAGTGACTGGGTGTTGTGTTGTCTTCACCATCACCTCACCTACATCGACACGCGAGTCGCCAAAGTGGTGTCAACTAAAAAGATTTGCACCAGGCGACTGGTCTACCCAACAGGAGGCCTTAGCCACACGACATTTCATTTCATACCATTAGCCTGAGGAACTTTTAAGCTAAAAGCTGGTGACAGTGCTGCCAGGTGTTGAGGCTCTTCTTCGCTGTACAAACTGTAGTACGTTACTATCTGAAATAGAGGGCAAGGACAACCAAATTATGGATTGCAAAATGAACGAAGCATTCTTACAAAAGAGACACAAAGACAGTTGTATGCAATAAGAACTGCACACTGCTGAGCTCATTCACTGGAGAAGGAATCCAAATGCTACAATAAAATGTCCAATGTGGAGAAAAGTCAGGACTTCATTTCAATCTTTGTGGCTGGAAGGAGCTACAAAACAGCTAGGTGACTGACCCACCTACACTTTCTTGCCTCACATTTCCAATCATTCCTTGTCTCCATGGGTGTGTCCCTGTGCTTCACTAGTGAAGTCATTTCATATAAGAGTATAGATCAGTATGTTGCAGTAGCAATGTTGGATGCCACATTGGCTGCTGCATCTGCCAGTTTGTTGTGCCGAATTTCCACATACTCTGTTACTCAGAAGAGCATCACCTTTTTTCAATGTTGTAAGCTGAATTGGGAGCCCTGGATATCGTGGGCTGTTTTCCCTACTGGGTACATATACCGAACGGATTGCCGTGCATTGACAAGGTTGGAGGAGAGCATGGGTGTTAACGCTGGGAAGGGGAGGGGATGGTGACGGAGTACGTGCCCCACCCACCAAAATATTTTTTAGTCCCTGTTGACAAAAAATGATACCACTGAATAAATGTATCTAAGCTTAACTAATTGCATATATTAAAAGCTCTTAACCAGTAAGAATTAATGGTTTGGTGGATTTGCTAATATCCTAGCAAATCAAATCCACTTATATTTTCATTAAAAAGACAGTCTCCCAAGTTTTAACCAACTGTTGGTATCTCTACGAGTGATGATGGAGTGGGGTAGATAAGCACGAATCTGCTTGGTTTTGCTGTAAGTTCATAAGACGGGTGGCTAGGAGGCAGAAAGCTAACAACGGGATGCCATGTGGCAATCACTTACAGTCTGGTGTTGGTATAATAATAAAGTTACAGTCAGTGTATGAGTCAAGAGGAACTGCTATGAACAATGTTCGAGGCAATTCATCAATATTGCCTTTTTTACAACGCAAAGGAACAATGTCAAGTAAATGTTTATTACAAAATGTATATCAATTTCTCAATTTTACGACTACAATGTAGGAGAACCTAGGTTATAGGAATTTATAAACTGTTTTTTATATTGATCTAAATACAGCACATAGCCTATTATTTTCTCTGTTATTATTCTTTGTTTCTTCCCTACAAAAAGGTTTAGGATTTAATAATAATAATAAATAATAATAATAATAATAATAATACAAACACTGATGGTAAATTTAAATGTTCATATTAGATAAACTTTTATACTTGGTAGTTGGAAAATACATTTTAATCCATGGTTAAATTAGTATGCTTTAGGAGTTTTAAGTGCCATCAAAACACATGGTCTGAGGCATCCAGAATGCTCCAAAAAGTGGCTTTATGTCCTAATTTTTTCAACTTTTCTCAATGGAATCTCGAACTTAGGTTCTCTTGTGACATACATCCTATTTACTGAGTCGTCTCCTTCCCATCCCCTCCTCCTGTTTAATTGAGTGTTAGTGATGCCTATGGAGACGAGGGCAATTACTGTTGGGGTGGAGAGGTAGCAAGCACTTGGGCTAGGAATGTGGCACTAGTGATCTGGCTCTGATTGAAGAAGGGGCAGTTGACTGTGCTGCACAAGGGTGTGGAGGAGTGCTCTGGTAGGTGAAGAGTACATGGAGTGATAGGTGGAGGTGGCTGTAGGACAGAGTCTGGCAGATATTAAGGCAAGGAGGATTGCAGGATCAATAGGTGTCTCTCCCACATACATAGTTCAGTGAAGCTTGTAACAGGAAGAGGATCCAGTTTGCATGGGTTGTGAAGCAACCATTGAAGTTGGGTACTCAGCAGCACGAACCACTACTTGACGGTCAACTTTGATCTTTGCACAATTTAGCAGTGTCCACTCATTCAGACAGCAGGCATTAGGTGGTCACGCTGGCATAAAAAGCTGTACAAAAGCTGTACAAAAGTTACATCAGTGCTGGTATGTGTATGACCACTTTCACAGGTAGGCATAGAATGGTTCCCATGAGCATGTCATGTAGTTGTTTCTAATATAATCCCCTCGAAGAAGACATAGTTATGGGTAGGGATGGCGTTTTTCAGATATTTAAGGAACAAGGTGGTGGGTTTGTATTGAGAGAATTTTGGTCACTGTTTCAAGTGAGGCCACTGCCTCTTTTCTAAACACTTCCAGACAAAAACTGCTTACACAAGAGCCAAAGGACACATATAAGTAAGTGATAGGCGGGAAGGCAAAATGTCATAGCTCAAAGAAGCGGAATGTGGGACTGTGTCCTGTGCAGAATGATCTGAACAGAAACATCCCCCGAGGCAGTCTGCCGAATACAAAAAGTGATGCAGACACTGCTTGACAAGAGACCAGGAAAGGTTCATCAAATTAGCTGCAAAGTAGTAATGGTTAATTTTTGAGAATTAGGTAACTTGATCAAGGAAATTTGAGGAATGGAATATGAACTACAATGCAAAACATAGTACTAGTATGTATGAGTAAATGTGTGGTGTCTGTTCTGTTGGACATGTACAATGCCACATTGTTGTTTGACACAGCGGCTGTAAATATCAAATTTCGAAGGAGAGACCAACTCCAGCCGCAATAAGGCATCAAAATAATTTGACGGTGAAAATTGAAAATTTGTGCTGGACCAGGACTTGAACTTTGATCTCCCAATTTAACAGGAGCAGTTCCCTCAACCACCTCACCCATCTGAACATGCTTCTTGTATGACCCAAATTCTTGACTTGTCACATGCTAGTGGCATCCACTGTCCATTCACCCGTATACCGTATGCACAACAGGGTCTGTTTGGGAATACAGGACTGACTGTGAGCAAGTAGGTGAACAGACGGGATGCTACTAGAGTGCAACAGCATGGAAATTTGGGCCAGATGGAAGCGTGTCCAGATGACTGAAGCAGTTAAGGCAACCACTTGCGTTCAGTAAGATGTTGAGGTTTGAGCCCCAATCCAGCACAAATTTTGCACAAATTTTCAGCTTTCGCCACTGGATTATTTCAATGCCTGATGGTGGCTGGAGTCGGTCTCTCATGCAAAATTTGAAAATGCAATTCAAAACTTCAATTGATTGTGACAGATTTTCATCCTATGTAATTACAGTGTATCAATTCAACAGTAGTCTCTGTCTTGTTAATTGTCTGTTTTCAGTGTACAGTTAGTAAATTTTATTTTGCTAATTTTCATAATACAAACAAAGTATAAATGAAAATTTGTGAAGGTATGAAATTTTATTTGTAGATGTATTCCTTTAGTTGTATTTTTGTGTAATAATAATATACTGAATGTATGTTGGTCAGTGCTATGCCTGTTAGGTTGTGATTGTTATCTATGTTCTGTAAATGAAGAGAAAGACAGCTGATAGTGGAAAAATGATGTGAGGATCAGTTATTGTAGACGGAAAGGGAAAAGTCTTTTGTAGCAATGTTTAGACTATGGTATGTGAGAAGGGTGCAAAAAGAACCCCGTGTATACGGGGATAAGGGAAAAAAATTCCGGATTTTTCCTGGTTAAAAGTACACTTTCTCCTGGGTGAAAATATATATTTTTCCTCTTTATGTGACAGTAAACTTTCCCTCAGAACTATAAAACTTATCAATCTTTGAATGGTTTAGGTTTTACAGACTGGTGTAGAACTTCCGGGCACTTTAGAAAATGAACACACACCAAAGAAACACATGTGCATTTTGGGACAAACTTCTAAGTGCAGCAACATGTACACTGCCTATTTTCATATTACGAAAGTATATATTCGAGTTCCACCAATCACAGTTTCACTAAAGTTCTGAGATTGTGATGCTTTTGTAAGCCAGTCATAGCTCATAACACGTGATCTCGCCAGCAGATGACAGCAGATCTTCAGAGGACAGGGCACGTGATGTAGTCAGCCAGTAACAACAGCACTGTTATAAAGCGTTGACACACAAATAGGAAAAATTAATGGTTCAATTAACGTAAATAGTATATCTACAAGAAAAGCTAAGCTTTCACATATAGTATTTTTCTTCTTTGCATGTGATACACTTTAAGGTACATCACGCAAATGTGCCAGTAAAATTTTAAATAATGATGTAAATGTCTGGTCTCCAAAGTGTTAAGTCAAGCTTTAAATGAGAGTCAAACACTCTGCGATTTAAGAAATTCAAAGGACATTCTTGTTCGTGACGTATTTCACCTTGCATAAAATTAAATTTACTTTGAAAGCAACACTTTTCAAACCACCATTCGCAATATTTTCCCACAACCTATTAGAATTCATTTCACCAATTATCGGACTACACCAGAAAACAGGTTTTACTGCCCACGCACAACTACGATGAAGTAGGAAAACCTCACGTTCATATGTATATGGAATTTACAGATCTTGCATAGCATGAAGAGATCTTACATTACATCATAAACGAAACAGGACATCACATGATACTCTGAAAACATCAGAATTTTGTAAATAATACTAAAATACATAATATTACCTCATGTTTGGTTCTTTATTATGGCTAATGCCATACATGCCGGAAGATGAAAATGTGCATTTGAAATTTGGCAAACAGTTGAAACTAGCCAATGGTGTGGAATGAAACACTTCGTTTCAAATAAATTTACTGCCTCTGCGAAAAAGACTAATAAAAGGCAAATTTCTTTAGCAGATCAACAAAAATAACTTCATTGTTCTGCAAGGAGATTAATGCTTGACTGCCAGAAATGCGGAAATAAAATAAAATCAGAAATCTGAAACTAATAACATATTTTAGTCTTCCGTAATTATGTGAATTATTTTAATTCACTTGATAGCTCCTGGCCACGGAATTATATTTTGTTGTCATTTAACATGAGAGCTGTAAATAAAGAGTAAATAGCAAAATCACTAAAAGTGGAGACTATACCCCCACCCCACTATAACTCAGACTGCTCTTCGCATGTGCGAATCTAGCAGTTTGGGCATGCCAGAAATTTTTTTCTGGGTAGCATCTGGCTGCTTGTTGGTACTGCTGATACAGCTAACACTCTTAACAGTCACACTTCAAGAAGGTAGAAGGTACTGCTCATACGCGACTCAATAGTGCACGCGCAAGAGCCCGATAGCAACTCTTCAAACTAACCTGGTGTGAACAGTTGTGACGTCACAGGTATCAGAAGCAGTTTGTTGTTAGGAAGAATTGCATGGTCTTCATCCTATAGCCTTTAACACATTTTGATGTTTGCAGACACTTATAGTAAAATTCTCTGTCAGAGTATCAGTTCTTACGAGTCAAAATTACAAAAATTTGACTGAAAACTAAAACAAAGAAAAATTCCCGGAACTCTAAAAAATTCCTGTGTTTTTCCCGGTTTTCTTCCAGATGAAAAAATTCCCAGGTTTTTTCCAGCTGTCCCGGGGCATATACACCCTGAAGAAGCACTGTAATGAGAAGGTGATAAAGTAAAGTTATTTTGGGAGATTTGGCATTGGAACAAAGAGGCTTGTCGGAGACTGAGTAATGGTGTCATGTTGGAACATTTCGGCAAGCTTTCACTCAGACACTGCATATATGGAGTATACAAGGGTTGTGGAGGTGGACCAAGAAAGAAGATAAGTGCATTGACTGACAGAAAAAAAAAAAAAAAATAATAATAATTCAAAAGAGAACAGTAGAACAGAAGAGATCGAGAATTGGAAAATGATAGTATCATGGAAGTATACATGGAAGGCGCCTGGAGATACTGGCAGGTTCCAGATAGATTATGTAATGGCAAGACAGAGATTTAGGAACCAGGTTTTAAATTGTAAGATGTTTCCAGGGCAGATGTGGACTCTGACCACAATTTATTGGTTATGAACTGTAGATTAAAACTGAAGAAACTGCAAAAAGGTGGGAATTTAAGGAGATGGGACCTGGATAAACTGAAAGAACCAGAGGTTGTACAGAGTTTCAGGGAAAGCATAAGGGAACAATTGACAGGAATGGGGGAAAGAAATACAGTAGAAGAAGAATGGGTAGCTTTGAGAGATGAAGTAGTGAAGGCAGCAGAGGATGAAGTACGTAAAAAGATGAGAGCTAGTAGAAATCCTTGGGTAACAGAAGAAATACTGAATTTAATTGATGAAAGGAGAAAATATAAAACTGTAGTACATGAAGCAGGCAAAAAGCAATACAAACTTCTCAAAAATGAGATCGACAGGAAGTGCAAAATGGATAAGCAGGCATGGCTAGAGGACAAATGTAAGGATGTAGAGGCCTATCTCACTAGGGCTAAGATAGATACTGCCTACAGGAAAATTAAAGAAACCTTTGGAGAAAAGAGAACAACTTGTATGAATATCAAGAGCTCAGATGGAAACCCAGTTCTAAGCAAAGAAGGGAAAGCAGAAAGGTGGAAGGAGTATATAGAGGGCCTCTACAAGGGTAATGTACTTGAGGGCAATATTATGGAAACGGAAGAGGATGTAGATGAAGATGAAATGGGAGATATGATACTGCGTGAAGAGTTTGACAGAGCACTGAAAGACCTGAGTTGAAACAAGGCCCCGGGAGTAGACAACATTCCATTAGAACTACTGACGGCCTTGGGAGAGCCATTCCTGACAAAACTCTACCATCTGGTGAGCAAGATGTATGAGACAGGCGAAATACCCTCAGACTTCAAGAAGAATATAATAATTCCAATCCCAAAGAAAGCAGATGCTGACAGATGTGAAAATTACCGAACAATCAGTTTAATAAGTCACAGATGCAAAATACTAACGCAATTTCTTTACAGACGAATGGAAATACTGGCAGAAGCCAACCTCGGGGAAGATCAGTTTGGATTCCATAGAAATATTGGAACACTTGCGGCAATACTGACCCTACGACTTATCTTAGAAGAAACATTAAGGAAAGGCAAACCTACGTTTCTAGCATTTGTAGACTTGGAGAAAGCTTTTGACAATGTTGACTGGAATACTCTCTTTCAAATTCTGAAGGCGGCAGGGGTAAAATACAGGGAGCGAAAGACTATTTACAATTTGTAAAGAAACCAGATGGAAGTTAGAGTCGAGGGACATGAAGGGGAAGCAGTGATTGGGAAGGGAGTGAGACGGGGTTGTAGCCTCTCCCCGATGTTATTCAATCTGTATACTGAGCAAGCAGTGAAGGAAATAAAAGAAAAATTTGGAGTAGGTATTAAAATCCATGGAGAAGAAATAAAAATGTTGAGGTTCGCCGATGACATTGTAATTCCGTCAGAGACAGCAAAGGACTTGGAAGAGCAGTTGAACGAAATGGATAGTGTCTTGAAAGGAGGATATAAGATGAACATCAACAAAAGCAAAATGAGGATCATGAAATGTAGTCGAATTAAGTCGCGAGATGCTGAGGGAATTAGATTAGGAAATGAGACACTTAAAGTAGTAAAGGGTTTTGCTATTTAGGGAGCAAAATAACCAATGATGGTTGAAGTAGAGAGGATATAAAATGTAGACTGGCAATGGCAAGGAAAGATTTTCCGAAGAAGAGAAGTTTGTTAACATTGAGTATAGATTTAAGCGTCAGGAAGTCGTTTCTGAAAGTATGTGTATGGAGTGTGGCCATGTATGGAAGTGAAACATGGACGATAACTAGTTTGGACAAAAAGAGAATAGAAGCTTTCGAAATTTGGAGCTACAGAAGAATGCTGAAGATTAGATGGGTAGATCACATAACTAATAAGGGAGATTGGGGGTAAGAGGAGTTTGTGGCGCAACTTGACTGGAAGAAGGGATCGGTTGGTAGGACATGTTCTGAGGCATCAGGGGATCACCAATTTAGTACTGGAGGGCAGCATGGAGGGTAAAAATCATAGAGGGAGACCAAGAGATGGATACACTAAACAGATACAGAAGGATGTAGGTTGCAGTAGGTACTGGGAGATGAAGAAGCTTGCACAGGATAGAGTAGCACGGAGAGCTGCATCAAACCAGTCTTAGGACTTAAGACCACAACAACAACAAGAACAACAACAACAGTCTATGTTAAGTATGTTAAATTGAAGACTATTACTAACTATTCAGGCTCTTAATGAGGACTTGTCAGTGAAAGGAGAGAGTAACAGCTTGTGATGTTTTATTTTATTCATCAGTGAAGAGAAAAACATATGTGGACTATTGCAAACAAACAAACAAAAACTGTGTTTATCTGAATCAGTGACTACTCCATTGAAATTAATGTGCAGTCTACTTTGTAGAACTGTTTAATTATTTGTGAAGGCATAGTGCAGAGTTGGTGGAAAGTGAAGTTTAAAATAAATTGACACACCACCAATCAACTTCACATAATAGTGTGTGTTCATTGTTGCCATTAATTACATTTTAAACAAAACTTCTCATTGAAACCAATCCTGGATTCTTTCATGTGTTCTATGAGAATTTTAATGAACATCTAGCTGTTTTTTGGAGTTTTATTTTTAGTCAAAGTAATTTTCACAGGATTAATTAAATTTTGGAAGTATAGGTGCAGCCATTTTGGCAGCCATCTTGGGTCAGCAACAGCTGTTTGGGCCAGTGAGTTTCACACAGCATCCAGAGCCAACTGACAGTCTACAGCTAAAGGCAGACAGGTGTCAGAAATACACCTGTAAAACAATAGCACTGCTTGTTTATTACCAACCTCTATGGTACTCCCATTGACCAAATATGTCACTCAAATGATTAAAAAATTAAATTATGAAAGATAAATTTGCAGTCTGAACCTTGTGAACAGATACAAGAAGCCAGTCCTATTTAGTAATCAGATAAAAAACTAATTTCTTCACAGGATGTATGTCAGGGTGTCTATGTGGACAAGAAAAAAAAATTCCCGGATTTCCCGGTTAAAAACACAATTTCTCCCGGATGAAATTACATATAAAGCAGATGAAAATACATCCATGTTAAGTAACAGTATGCTTTCCCTCAGAGCTGTAAAACCTATCAGTCCTTTGAATCGTAAAGGTCTTATACCGGCGGAGGACGTCCCAGCACTTTAGGAAACGAAATCCAGGAAAAACAATGTGTTTGGAAAGTTGTTTGGTGCGAGACAATATGCACAGAGTTTATTTTCGTATTGCAAAAGTATAAATACCCAAATTTCACAAATTACAGCACGGTAGCTTCTGAAACTCTAAAATAGAGATTGTGTTGAGTGATGCACTTTTGTCAGCCAGTCATAGCTCATGTCACGTGATCTCGCTAGTGAATGATGGCAGTTATTCAGAGCACGAGGCCTACGAAAAAGACAGGCCGCGGCGCCTATGTTACGAAGGTAGGCGGAGCTCGCTCAAATCAGCAAAGTGCGTTTCTACACCAGTTAACTCGTAAGTAGATGTGTATGTACGAACAAGAATTGCATCATCTATTGGCATCCACTGTTATTAGTCCTACAATGATAGGAAGTCCGTAGGCCTACTAACAGGCTCTAATTTGGCAATTAAAATCGTGCCAAAATGATTATCAGTTGCGTAGAAAAGTCGAGGTGTTCTGGCATGAAAAGACTTGTGACATTGCTCAGTAATGCATTATGCACACTTTTTGAAGGTCAATCACACTTTTTGCCATCGATCGCATAATTTTTTTTATCTATGTAAGAACAACATTAAATATGAAAACTAACTTGAAGCTCGGTCTTTTTTTAGCGTGTGTTACACATTAAGTCATATCAAATACAAATGGGCCGGTAAAATTTTAAATAGTGGCATAAATGACTTATCTTCTGGGCCTGACATTTTTGAAATGGCTGATCCTCAAAGTGTTACGTTTTGAATGAGAGTTATAATGCCTTGCGATTTAAGAAATTCACTGTACATTCTCACACATAACATAAATCATCTTGCGTGGAAATTTCCTTTGAAAGTAACGCATCTCAAGCCACTATTCGTAATATTTTCTGGTGATCTGTTAGAAATGTAAACAATTGGATGTCACGCACATTGAATGCACGTTAGTTGTTACGGACGTACTGCATAATCTTCGACCTAAAGCTTTTGACACTTTTCAGTGTCGGCAAACTGGTCTGTGCATTGTGTAAATTACCCATTTTCTATGCAACTAAACTTTTATTTTGGTGTTATTCTCTGATTTATGTTTCATTGCTGCAGTATTATTCAGCAGTAGCGGACTAAAGTTCTTTGTCAGAGTATCAGATCTTACACGTCGAACCTACAAAACTTTAACTCAAATCTAAAACAATGAAAAATCCTGGAATTCTAAGAAATTCCCGGGTTTTTCCTGGATGAAAAAATTCCCGGGTTTTTCCTGGATGAAAAAATTCCCGGGTTTTTCCTGGATGAAAAAATTCCCGGGTTTTTCCTGGATGAAAAAATTCCCGGGTTTTTCCCGGATCTCCCGGGCCGTATACACCCTGTATATACAGCCATTTCAGTTTCACAAAATTTTTGTCGATTGACGATGGTTTCAATTGCACTAGGGCAACCTTCGTCAGAATAAAAAGTTACATGGAATGCCTAAAAAGTACGACGACATGGCTTGAAATAATATAAGCTTAATAGGATTACTTCTGTAAATTATGTAGAAACAATGTACTTGCATGTAAAAGTGCTCTCATCAAAAAGAAATGTCATAGGAACAGAAACTAAAATGTAAATGTATAACAAGCTTGTCAACTAGATAAAATACTTCATGGAATATAATGACAGCCGTAAGGTCGCTTAGGACCAAGAGTGGCATAACACAGCCACTACTGTCAGACTAAACAGCTAACACGCCAAGGCATCCACGAAAAAAGATTTGCGCCATCTAGCAGGAAGTAATTGAATTACAGACAACTTAAGAGCAACTGAGGCATTGCAAGGACAATTTTCAACATTATTGGCAACTAAAAGGAACCCGTGTATGAAATTTACAACATAACGTAACAGTCTTTTTTAAAAAAAAGAAAATGCAGTTAAGGTAATATACAGAGGGGGGGGGGGGGATATTGGAAGGAAAAGCAATGTTTAGGAGTCAACATTGAGGAGAGTATCGCCATTCAGACAATTTCAATTAGCGGCTCTATACCTCGAAAAAAGTTTTTGTTGCATAACTGCAACTGTTCATTAAGGATGAGACTGTCCTTCAGAGGTTGGTGTTTAAGAAATCTAGCTCTTCTAAGATGTTATGCTTAAAGCCTTTTACATCTTTAGGAACATTGGTGGCTTTTTCCCCTAGAATATGTTCCTTGAATCTTATCGAAACAGCTCAGCCTGTTTGCTCTATGTAACAGGTGGGACAGTTGTCACAAATAATTTTATAAACACCAGAATTTTGCAAAGGGAGAAGCGTAGGTTTCAAGTTATGTATGCTGTTATTTTTTAAAGAATTATTAGTAGGAAAGGCTACTCTACACTTCTACTATTTTTGAAGCAGACACTGTACTTCGTAAGAAACTGGACCCAGAAATGGTATGGAGAATTTTTTTTTTCTTTTGAGTAGGTTCTTTATTAGAAATGCTAGGATGATGATTCCCTTATTGATATTACTACTAAACATATTATCTACTATGAATTTACTTCATATTGTAATTAAATTCAATTATTTTAAGTTTAATGGAAAACTATATCAACCACTAGATGGCCATGCAATTGGGAATCGCTTAGCAGGAATCCTTTGATATGTGTTCATTAATTCCTTAGAAGTAAAATTTTTCAATAATTTCTCAGCATAAGCTGTAGGCATTCTTTCATACACTAAATACGACAATGACATATTCATCATTTACAAAGGGTCTAATAACGGTATTGATCAACTTTCCAATATTTTTAACAAGTTGCACAAAAATATTTCTTTCACTTGTGAACTTGAAAATGAGTTCCGGCAGCTTAACTTTCTAATTCTCACTCTTACGATAGTAGATGACAAAATTAGCCTCAATATCTTTCATAAAGAAACTTGTTCTGGTCAAATTATACCTTTCATTTCAGTACACCCACATTCTCATAAGAAAACTATTTTTCTTTCAGTGATCCATAGAGCCACCTCCACCCCCCAAAATCAATTGCAGTCAATAATGGCTATGACCCTTACATAGTAGATAATATTTTTATTATTAATATCAATAAGAGATTCACCACCCTACGCATTTCTAATAACGAACCTAATGAAAAGAAAAATTTTTTCTCTATGCCATTTCTGGGTCCAATTTCTTACAAAATACAGTGTCTGCTTCAAAATAACAATAACTGTACATTAGCCTTATCCACTAAGAATACTTTAAAAAATAACATCATACATAACTTAAAACTTATGCTTTCCCCTTTGCAAAATTCTGGTGTTTATAAAATTATTTCTGACAATTTTCTCACCTATTACATAGGGCAAACAGGCAGAGCTATTTCGATAAGATTCAAGAAACACTTTCTAGGGAAAAAAGGCACCACTGCTCCTAACTCAACATTCACTGATCATTTATTAATCACAGAGCATCATCCTAAAGATGTAAAAGGCTTTAGTCTTAACGTCTTAGAAGAGCTACATGTTTTTAAACACCTATCTCTGAAGGACAGTATCATTCTTAATGAACTGTTGTAATTATGCAATAAAAACTTTTTTCAAAGTATAGAGCTGCCAATTAAGATTGTCTGAATGGTGATACTCTCCTCAATCTAGACTCCTAAACATTGCTTTTCCTTTCAATTTTATGTTTTCTCTGTATATTACCTGAACTGTATTTTTAAAAAAGATTGTTGCGTTATGTGGTAAATTTCATACACTGGTTCCTGTTTGTTACAATTAATGTTTAAAATTGTCCTTACAATCCCTCATTTGCTCTTAAGTTGTCTGTAATATGATTACTTCCTGCTAGATTGCGCATATCTGTTTTCGTGGCTGCCTCGGTGTGTTAGCTGTTTATTTGATGGCAGCAGCTGTGTTATGCCACTCTTGGCCCTAAGCGACCTTGCAGCTGTCATCATATTCCATGAAGTATTTTATCTAGTTGACAATCATATTATACTTTTACATTTTAGTTTTTATTCCTATGACATTTCTTTTTGTCGAGAGCACTTTTGCTCAGAAGTTTTTTACAATGGTGTGATTACATACAAGTACAGTTTGTATGTAATTTATGGATGTACCCTATTATGTGTACTTTATTTCAAACCATATCATTATATTTTTTAGGTATTTCATGTAACTTTTTATTCTGATGAAGATTGCCCTAGTGCAATTGAAACTATGGTCAATTGACAACAATTTTGTGGAACCGAAGTGGCTGTACATACATCCCATAATTAAATAGTGTATGGTTGCAATCTCTTGCTGAAGAAAGCCTTTGATGAAATGAGAGGCTCTTCTTTAAACTTCCCTCTCTTTTCTGTTTTTGCAAAGATTTCAGACAGCTGAGCTACTCAGGACTTCAGAGTTAATTACCAGTTATTAAGAATTCTTCTTATCAAATTAAAATAACAACTGCATTCTTGTCAACAGACTTTATATAGTATTTGAGGAGAACAGCATGTATGTGAATACAGGTTAAGTAAGGAAATGATAAAACTGCTGATAACATTTCTTAATAAGAGGGTGCACATTTCAATAGAAGATATGAAAAAATGTATATGTGAGTTGTTAATTTCAAGGTGAGGACAGCAACAGATCACCAGGAAAGCAGCATCTGAATTGATCTCGTCAATTAATTATGCACAGCAAAAGGTTTTGTGGGCAAATGACTTTGGTTTAATAATGAAGCAGATTACCTATCACTGCACTGGATGTGAAGGCTTGGAATACAGTCGAGTCTTCGTCTCAGCGTATGGAAAGCTTCAGTCTGTGGTAACAGCATCAGCAAGCCATACAAAGCTTGTACTAGGTGTTGTTTCGGAGGAACTTCTAACAGTTCAAGGCGAAGATCTAAAGAATTGGCAGAGGCAGAATGTTTCTTTTAATTAATGTTAAAATTTGTCACAAACTGCAATTTTCTAATCATAATTCAGATTCACATTAAATACAATAACAAAGAGTAAACAGTTATAGAATTGACAAAACTGACTAGCCTTTACTAACTGAGAGATTTGTTTGTGATATGAGACTAACGAGCTAATAAATAATTAAACAAGCAAGATACATTGTCTTAAGTGCTATATACAAATTTTCTTGCTAACAAATAGTGCATAGAACTTACAAGTAAAAATTGGGGACTCTATGAGTTGCACCAGTTTATCTATCTCGGTAAGAAATTCCACAGTCACTTCCAGACTTCCACTGAAAAGTTGTTAAGGCACAATAAAATGATCATAGCAGTATCACACTTAACGTTGATTATAAAATTAAATCAATTTTGTGAAAAGGATACAATTTATGTATTAAGTCGCAAGCATGGCTGTAGTTTTGAGTAAGTAGACACAATGCCACTGTCGCTACTGGATTGTGACACCATGATTCATACAAACAGCGGAAAAGTTGACAGCTTCCCTGCAATGTAAACAAACAAATTGAGGGTACATTTTCACCAGTATATAGTATGAAACAGCAATTATTTCACAAATATTCATGAACATAATGTAAACTTCGTGAAAAATCTTAATGATTGTACGAAACCTTGTTTACCTACTTCAGACTTTACATCCTTGAGTTTTGTTCTCAGTTCAAACAATTCTGGTGATGTCAGGAGAATGGTATTCAGGTTTTCCACCATAATTGCAGCAAATTTAAGATTGTCTTCATGTTGAAGAATTTCTGACAATGTTCGATATACATCTTCAGAATTTAATGACACACACAGCTGCCTAAGTTAAAAAAAGTAAGATAGATTTTGTTTTACAAATGCAATTTTGTCATACATTCAGGTGCTTCATACTGAATTTAAATGTATTTTTCTACATAACAAAGTAGGATTAGAACATTCATAAAATTGTGGGAGATCAATACCATCCCCCCCCCCCTTTTCACTTTCAGTAACAGGGAAACAAAAAAACTAGAATATTACTTTATGGTTGTCTGTCTACTTAGTAAAGTTGTGTAAGACAACAGTTCTAGTATGCTAGGAATTTAGAGAGGAGTACAGACATTAAATGCTCTTTGGAGTACATGTCACAGTCAAACAACAACCATTTAAAATCATAACAAAGACAGGTAATAGGGTAGTGGTACAACGGAAAATGTGCCAAGTTGAATCAAACGTGTCTCAACAATTGGAAAACCCATACCATGACTAGAATTACATCTGAATTAATTTATACCACTTAATGCCCTACTGGCACATGGCAGAGCTATTCAGATGTGGGTCTAATCATACAGGGAACAGAATAGTAAATAATGTCATACCTAATATATACTCCTTCAGTGCAGGCTCTATTAAGTCATTTCCAAAAATCAGTACATGCCCATATACCTGGCAGAATGGTACTTGTTTCTCCATCAATTGTAAACAAATACAGGGTGTTTCAAAAAGAATTACCTGATTTCAAAACTCCATACTTGTTGCTGAGAACATAGTACAAACATGACATGACTTGCAAAATACATCTTAAAGTTTTACCTATGCTATTATAAATGCTCTACGTGTCAACCATCATAAGCACGAACAACTTCTCAACAATAGCTAAATTTGCCACAAATTTTTACAGAAGTTATTGTGGCCGTTATTCTGTTCTTCACTTCATGTCACAAGTTAAATGTGAAATGTACACACTTTCCTTCACACATCACCATAAGAATCATGCGGCCCAAGAATGCAGGGCAGTATCTCAGGGTCCCATTTACCCTATTCAGTCTTAAGGCAGAGTGTCTTTGAGAAATTGATGTACATTGTTGTGTCACTGCGGTCAAGCTCCATCCTGTTGGAAAATGAAGTCATTAGAGTCCTCCTGAAGTAGTGGAAAAAGTCAACCCTGTAGCATTTGAAGATAGCTCATTGCTTCACTGTGCTTTTTTTTTTAAAAAAAAAAAAGGTATCATACACATTTTCACATGAAATGGCACAAAAAACATTCAGTTTAGGTGAGGCTCTGCTCAATAATGTCATTAGGGTTCTAGGGTCCCCATATGTGCACATTACATCAGTTTTCTTTAGCGCTAGCATGAAATGTTGCTTCATCTCTTACAAATTTAGCCATCATCTAGATGATATTTGTGCTGCTGCTCATGGACACAGCATCTGTAACAGCACAGGTAAAACTTTAAGATTTTGTGAGTGTTTGCAATCCATCCCATGTTTGTACTATATTTTTATTAATAAATATGGAGTTTTGAAATCAGGTTATTCTTTTTGAAACACCCCCTACTACCTAGATGTTTTGATTATTATCTTGTTGGTCTAGGCAAATGATAGATATGGATTTTGGCCACAAATCACCTGCTCCAGTTTTATAAAGCATAGAATTTGACACTGAATACAGTAAATCTGTAAAGAATCATTAAGATATAAAAAACTAATGCTGAATAGAACAACATGTGAATGAATTTATACCCTCAGTGCCACACTGGTAGATCTCTTCAGATATGAGGCTATAGTATACACAGCATTGTCTACGGCACGCCAAACTGGATGCGATTATGATGTGCAGGCTGCTTGCAGGCCAAGGCTTGCCTTGTCTCAGCTCTGGATAATCTTCCACAGAGGTAGTTGGCTGAGCATGCAGTGCAGAATGTTTCAGTTGCCACGACATTCTTCGGTTTGGTTGAATGATGGTGATTGTTCATTGTATAAAGGAAGTTCACAGGCCCAGTGGCTATTTGCACCGAAAGAGGCAGTCTAGTGATCTAAAATCACAAGGCTTTAAAAATGAATGGGAATGGCAGATAAGGACAAGAATTCTAAACATCTATTGTGCAATCGCAAAATCAATGAGTGCCACAAATTTGTCATGGAACAATATACAGTACAATGCAGAAAGAATGTGAAGATGTAATTTATGATGAAAGAGGAAAATATTACACCAATCAACAAACAGGATGCATTCTTCAGTACATCAAGAAGCACTTCGTGCTAGATCTGCAGGTATGGAGCATGTGAAGAAATTCGTGGTATAATCAATAAATTTTCTGAAGACACAAGCATTATTACGCTGTGGGCTGCGAAAGTTTATGATAGAACCAAACTTAGAGTATAGAGTACATTGGTTAAATGAAGCGGCAAACCTGGAACAATTTTCCGATTTGAAACTCACTGTTGTTCAATTTATGAAAAAACGGAAAGCAGGATTGAAAATTAGAACATCCAGAAATGATTGCAGACCTCACTTTTAAGTGCACTTGACTACATACCACCCACAGTAAAACACTGCAAGGTGACAAACAAAATATTTCCGATTTGATGGAGATGCATTTAAAACGAAAATTGCAATGTGCAAGGGACAAATTTGGGCAAAACAACACTGTTCAGTTCCCTAAGCTTCCTGGAATCAAAGAAAATGAGATTTTAAAGGATTAATTGTGGCTCTGAAATAATTAAAAGGATAGTTTTCTAAACATTTTGAGGACACTGCCACTCTTACATCTGTTTTTGAGACTATTTCAGTTGAAAGCGATCCTGTGCATGTGCAGATAGAAAGGACTGATCTCCAATGGAGTTCTCATTTAAAGGACACATTACTTTACATTAAAACTGCACAGGGGGGTCTACATTGTTTTCCTCAGGAAGAGTTTGCACAGCTCCATAATGAGATTGGAAACACGATGAAATATTTTAATTAACATGTGTGTGTGTGTGTGTGTGTGTGTGTGTGTGTGTGTGTGTGTGTGTGTGTGTGTGTGAGAGAGAGAGAGAGAGAGAGAGAGAGAGAGAGAGAGAGAGAGAGAGAGAGAGAGTGAGTTTGTTTTTGTTTTGAGACTAAATAAGTCATGACTACATGCCAACCTGAATGCAAAAAACCTGTGAAATTGTTTCTATGTGTCCGTATACCAACAATTTATAACTTACAAAAATTAAAATAAGCAAAATTTGTTTTGTTTGTGATCTGTGTTGTTGAGAAATATGAAACATAAAACCGCACCATATGCAGTGCAATTAAATTACCAATTAAACGTGGTGCATTTGCAGTCCCCCCTCCCCCTTTCCCCCTTCTTAAAGACAGTGTGACATAGATGTGGAGGAAGTAGGCAAGCAGGCAAGGAACCCATAACACTCATGCCAGAGTATGGCTCGCGTGCCCAAATTCGTGGGAGCCCCTGGTATACAGGGAATAGAGCAGTAAATAATATCACATGTTGTTTAGGCTTCTTTAGTGCTGGCTCTATTAAATCAATTCCACAAATCTGTACCTGCCCATACACCTGGCAGGATGATACTTGTTTTTCCTGCAATTGTAAGTAAATATTTACTAGCTGCTTTGACTTACCTGTACGATATCTGCAAAAGGGGGATGTTAGTTGAATACTAAGTTTGAAGCCATCAGACTTCACCTATTTTTGATTATAATACATGCATATTTAGACTGTAAAATTGTATGAAGAATATGTAGTGTAGATTAAAATATTTTGTACATCAAAAATGTACCTATAACAGGGTCCTTTCTAATTTTTTATAACTTACTGCAAAGATATTTCCAGCTGACAAGCTTAGAATTATGAAGTGTGAGGAACACACTCCCTTTGTGTCCTCATGGCACACCAATGAGGCTAGATTTGCCACTAAAGCTGTGTGCAAGATCTTCATAAAATCGCTCCCCTGAATGATTTTTGCTAAGGCCCTAAGTACACTGTCAAAGAGTTCTGACAAATCTTTTATAAAAGCTAGCTCTAACTTTTATAAAAGAAAATCGTAAAAACTATCAAAATATAATATCAAATATTTTATTAAGCATCTTTTATAAAAGATCTTTGATACACATATATTCAGCATCATTCTCAGATTTTGCCAATTCTGTTCTGAGATAGGCTGTAGATATCTTGACCTATGTTACACAGAGGAGATTTGCAAAGTTACCCTGAATAAGCCAGGTGTACACTATACACTGAAAATTGCTAACAGATCGAATACTTCAACATACCGATATCAAATCCTAGCAGAAGGAGGTAGAGAGAGGCAAATTTTCGCCATCACATGAAACATATATTGGAAAGATAGATTAGACTCTCCAGGAGTAGTAGTGTTTATAGTAACAAGCAGAAAAATTTGGTCTAGCAATATCCAAAATGAGTCTGACTACAGGAGTAACCTGAGTTTGTGCACTTACATTAGTTACTGGATATATCCACCAACCTTCAGATTCAGACACATCACATCAGTGACGGAGTCATTTGGGGATAGCCTAAACTCAGTGCACGAAGATACCCTGAGCATATGGCAGTAGCACGTGCCAACTTTAACCGTCTCATTATCGACTGTGAAACCTACACATACATTTTCAGGGGTAAGGATACTCAAGCGATACCAGTAACATTATCTGACAACTCTGCAAACAATTAGTTCAAAAATCCACACAAAAAATAAATGCTTTAGAGCATTCAGTTATAAACAGTATGGATTTTTACGAGAGTGTCACTAGTGACAGAGGAATTGGCAATCATGATATTATCACAATAACGATGATCAACAAAGGCAAAAAGTTTAACAAGAAATGTAGTATGCTTGTATGGTAAAACATATATTGTGTCTTTCTTTTTCTTTTCTTTTCTTTTCTTTTCTTTTCTTTTCTTTTCTTTTCTTTTTTTTTTTTTCTTTTTCTTTTTTTTTTCCGGTCATCAGTCTACTGACTGGTTTGATGCGGCCCGCCACGAATTCCTTTCTTGTGCTAACCTCTTCATCTCAGAGTAGCACTTGCAACCTAAGTCCTCAATTATTTGCTCGACGTGTTCCAATCTCTGTCTTCCTCTGCAGTTTTTGCCCTCTACTGCTCCCTCTAGTACCATGAAAGTCATTCCCTCATGTCTTAGCAGATGTCCTATCATCCTGTCCCTTCTCCTTATCAGTGTTTTCCACATATTCCTTTCCTCTCTGATTCTGCGTAGAACCACCTCATTTCTTACCTTATCAGTCCACCTAATTTTCAACATTCACCTATAGCACCACATCTCAAATGCTTCGATTCTCTTCTGTTCCGGTTTTCCCACAGTCCATGTTTCACTACCATACAATGCTGTACTCCAGACGTACATCCTCAGAAATTTCTTCCTCAAATTAAGGCCGGTATTTGATATTAGTAGACTTCTCTTGGCCAGAAATGCCTTTTTTGCCATAGCGAGTCTGCTTTTGATGTCCTCCTTGCTCCGTCCGTCATTGGTTATTTTACTGCCTAGGTAGCAGAATTCCTTAACTTCATTGACTTCGTGACCATCAATCCTGATGTTAAGTTTCTCGCTGTTCTCATTTCTACTACTTCTCATTACCTTCGTCTTTCTCCGATTTACTCTCAAACCATACTGTGTACTCATTAGACTGTTCATTCCGTTCAGCAGATCATTTAATTCTTCTTCACTTTCACTCAGGATAGCAATGTCATCAGCGAATCGTATCATTGATATGCTTTCACCTTGTATTTTAATTCCACTCCTGAACCTTTCTTTTATTTCCATCATTGCTTCCTCGATGTACAGATTGAAAGCTACAGCCTTGTCTTACACCCTTCTTAATACGAGCACTTCGTTCTTGATCGTCCACTCTTATTATTCCCTCTTGGTTGTTGTACATATTGTATATGACCCGTCTCTCCCTATAGCTTACCCCTACTTTTTTCAGAATCTCGAACAGCTTGCACCATTTTATATTGTCGAATGCTTTTTCCAGGTCAACAAATCCTATGAAAGTGTCTTGATTTTTCTTCAGCCTTGCACCCATTATTAGCCGTAATGTCAGAATTGCCTCTCTCGTCCCTTTACTTTTCCTAATGCCAAACTGATCGTCACCTAGTGCATTCTCAATTTTCTTTTCCATTCTTCTGTATATTATTCTTGTAAGCAGCTTTGATGCATGAGCTGTTAAGCTGATTGTGCGATAATCCTCGCACTTGTCAGCTCTTGCCGTCTTGGGAATTGTTTGGATGATGCTTTTCCGAAAGTCAGATGGTATATCGCCAGATTCATATATTCTACACACCACCGTGAATAGTCATTTTGTTGCCACTTCCCCCAATGATTTTAGAAATTCTTATGGAATGTTATCTGTCCCTTCTGCCTTATTTGATCGTAAGCCCTCCAAAGCTCTTTTAAATTCCGATTCTAATACTGGATCCCCTATCTCTTCTAAATCGACTCCTGTTTCTTCTTCTATCACATCAGACAAATCTTCACCCTCATAGAGGCTTTCAATGTGTTCTTTCCACCTATCTGCTCTCTCCTCTGCATTTAACAGTGGAATTCCCGTTGCACTGTTAATGTTACCACCGTAGCTTTTAATGTCACCAAAGGTTGTTTTGACTTTCCTGTATGCTGAGTCTGTCCTTCCGACAATCATATCTTTTTCGATGTCTTCACATTTTTCCTGCAACCATTTTGTCTTAGCTTCCCTGCACTTCCTATTTATTTCATTCCTCAGCGACTTGTATTTCTGTATTCCTGATTTTCCTGGAACATGTTTGTACTTCCTCCTTTCATCAATCAACTGAAGTATTTCTTCTGTTATCTATGGTTTCTTCGCAGCTACCTTCTTTGTACCTATGTTTTCCTTCCCAACTTCTGTGATGGCCCTTTTTAGAGATGTCCATTCCTCTTCAACTGTACTGCCTACTGCGCTATTCCTTATTGCTGTATCTATAGCGTTAGAGAACTTCAAACGTATCTCGTCATTTCTTAGTACTTCCGTATCCCACTTCTTTGCGTATTGATTCTTCCTGACTAATGTCTTGAACTTCAGCCTACTCTTTATCACTACTATATTGTGATCTGAGTCAATATCTGCTCCTGGGTACGCCTTACAATCCAGTATCTGATGTCGGAATCTCTGTCTGACCACGATGTAATCTAATTGAAATCTTCCCGTATCTCCCGGCCTTTTCCAAGTATGCCTCCTCCTCTTGTGATTCTTGAACAGGGTATTCGCTATTACTAGCTGAAACTTGTTACAGAACTCAGTCTTTCTCCTCTTTCATTCCTTGTCCCAAGCCCATATTCTCCTGTAACCTTTTCTTCTACTCCTTCCCCTACAACTGCATTCCAGTCGCCCATGACTATTAGATTTTTGTCCCCCTTTACATACTGCAGTACCCTTTCAATATCCTCATACACTTTCTCTGTCTGTTCATCTTCAGCTTGCGACGTCGGCATGTATACCTGAACTATCATTGTCGGTGTTGGTCTGCTGTCGATTCTGATTAGAACAACCCGGTCACTGAACTGTTCACAGTAACACACCCTCTGCCCTACCTTCCTATTCATAACGAATCCTACACCTGTTATACCATTTTCTGCGTCTGTTGATATTACCCGATACTCATCTGACCAGAAATCCTTGTCTTCCTTCCACTTCACTTCACTGACCCCTACTATATCTAGATTGAGCCTTTGCATTTCCCTTTTCAGATTTTCTAGTTTCCCTACCACGTTCAAGCTTCTGACATTCCACACCCCGACTCGTAGAACGTTATCCTTATGGTAACCTTCCCCTTGGCAGTCCCCTCATGGAGATCCGAATGGGGGACTATTCCGGAATCCTTTGCCAATGGAGAGATCATCATGACACTTCTTCAGTTACAGGCCACATGTCCTGTGGATACATGTTACGTGTCTTTAATGCAGTGGTTTCCATTGCTTTCTGCATCCTCATGTCGTTGATCATTGCTGATTCTTCCACCTTTAGGGGCAATTTCCCACCCCTAGGACAAGAGAGTGCCCTGAACCTCTATCCGCTCCTCTGCCCTCTTTGACAAGGCCATTGGCAGAATGAGGCTGACTTCTTATGCTGGAAGTCTTCGGCCGCCAATGCTGATTATTTATCAAAATTTGGGCAGTGGCGGGGATCGAACCCGGGACCGAAGACGTTTTTTGATTATGAATCAAAGACGCTACTCCTAGACCACGGGTACACAGTATAACAACTTATTTATATGATAATCTGAGAACATTTAGCACAGATCTGTTAAACATGGAACAATTGTGGTTAGAGTTGAAAGACATAATAAAGTGTGGTCTCGAAAAATATGCACCAAGTATAGTAATTGAAGACAGAAAAGGTCCGTCCTAATTTAACTGCACCATTTAAACGATGTTACAAAAACAGAGACTGCTACACTCTTGCCACAAACTGTCCAAAACTGCAGGGCAACTGATAGAGAAAAGTTAATAGCAATTTGCGCATTCATAGGGAGGAACATGTATGAAGGCTACAATAATCACACTATCAAATCTTGGTGCAATATGGTCAGAAAATCCTAAAAAGTTCTGGTCATATGTAAAGTCAATGAATGAGGGTCCAGACTTTCAAAGCAATCTCTTACGGATCCATACAGTGCTGAAATGGAAGACAGCATGCAAGAGTCAAGAATATTGAATTTCAAATTTAAAAATGTATTCATGCATGAGGATACTCCTGTACCAAAGTTTGGCTACCATACAGATTCACAAATGACCGAATGTGAATGGAATACGAAAGAAAACTGATGATACGAATAAAAGGTACCCTCTGAACACACTGTACAGTGGCTGTAGGTAGAAGTAAATACAGACCGATATTAGCATTTCCAGTATTGGAAAACAATTAACACTACTTAAAGCAAATAAGGCACCAGGGCTTGATGGAATACCACTTAGGTTTTACACTGAATATGCTGGGGATTAGCTCACATTTATTGAAGGTGCAGCAAATGGCCCCACATGACTCTGAAAGAGCACACATTTCTCCTGTTTACAAAAAAGGTGCAAGATCCGATGCACAAAACTACAGGCTAATATGACTCATCTTCCTGTTCTAGGATCCTTGAGCATAGTGTAAGCTTACACATTATGACATTCCTGGAAGAAAAAAAGTTTCTCTCAGAAAATCACCATAGATTAAGGAAAAACAACTAAGGTGAAACACAGCTTGCTTTCAAACTTTCAAGAAGATTAAAATTGTGTGGCAAATCTGGACCTGAACTGGGGACCTTTACCTTTCTTGAGCAAGTGCTCTACAGGCTGAGCTAACCAAGCACAGCTCATGATCCACTCTTGCAGCTTTCCTGCTGCCAGTATCTTATTTCCTACCTTCCAAAGCACAACTCATGACCTTCGTTTTCCTGCATACCCTGCGGGACTAGCACTTCTGGAAGAAAGGATACCAAAAAGAAATGGTAGCACACGCTCTGACAGTGTAATTTATTCACACACGACATCAAGCAACAATAACTGCAGGTGAACAAGTATATTACATCTTCCTATATTTCCGAAAGGCATTCAACATATTGTTGACTACTAATCAAGTTGAGGAATTACTTGACTAATGGAACCAAGTATATTACACAGCATGGTGAATGTTCCACAGAAACAAAAGTAACATTGCGTATGGGCAAAAGAAGAGTGATAGGACCTCTAATGTTCTAAATACATACAAGATTTATCACACAGGATCAGCAGCAAAATAAGATTATTTGCAGACAATACTGTTGCCTTCACAAAAGTATCATCGTTGGATGATTGTATGAACTGCAGAAGGTGTTGCACAAAATTTCCACATGATGTAATGGATGGCAGCTCTCTTTAAGTGTGAATCAATGTAAGGTGAAGCAACAAAGACATAGAGCCTGATAGTATCTAATTACAACATTAGTAATCAACATTTTGAGCTTGTCACAATGTATGAGTATTAAGGGGTAATGCTAAGAAGAGATATGAAATGAGATGAGCACGTCAAATCAGTATTAGGGAAGATGAGTTGAAGGCTTAGGTTTGTTAAAAGAGTTCTGAAAAGTAGAATGCAACTTTAAAAGAAATCACAGACAAGATGCTAGTGCTACAAAATCTACAGTATTGTTCCTGTGTTTGGAATCTGTATCAAACACACAAAACAATGAGACATGTCAAATGAATTCAGTGTACTCATTCTAGGATAGCAACACATTGGTATAGCTCGTACAAATGTGCAACAGAAATGCTCACTAAACTTAAAGAGGATCAATGGCAGAAAGGCAGCATTGTTGTCACAAAACCCTGTTGAGTAAATTTATAGTACCTGTATTCAAGAAAGACTGTAGGATGTTTATGCTGCCACCACCCTACGTCTTGCATAGGGATCATAAGTGTGTAGAGCACAATTCAGGAATACAGATAGTCATTTTTCCCTTGCTAAATATGTGAATGGAATATGAAAGAAAACTGATGATACCAATACAAGGTACCCTCTGCAATGCACTGTACAGTGGCTATAAGTAGAAGTAAAGACAGAAGGTTTTTTCCAGTGTGAAACATGCCTAAGATAGTTCAAGATATTTGTCATTACTGCCAAAAATAAAGATATATAACATCTTATTACAGAATTATATATAAAAACAAAGATGAGGTGACTTACCGAACAAAAGCGCTGGCAGGTCGATAGACACACAAACAAACACAAACATACACACAAAATTCAAGCTTTCGCAACAAACTGTTGCCTCATCAGGAAAGAGGGAAGGAGAGGGGAAGACGAAAGGAAGTGGGTTTTAAAGGAGAGGGTAAGGAGTCATTCCAATCCCGGGAGCGGAAAGACTTACCTTAGGGGGAAAAAAGGACAGGTATACACTCGCACACACGCACATATCCATTCCCCCTAAGGTAAGTCTTTCCGCTCCCGGGATTGGAATGACTCCTTACCCTCTCCTTTAAAACCCACTTCCTTTCGTCTTCCCCTCTCCTTCCCTCTTTCCTGATGAGGCAACAGTTTGTTGCGAAAGCTTGAATTTTGTGTGTATGTTTGTGTTTGTTTGTGTGTCTATCGACCTGCCAGCGCTTTTGTTCGGTAAGTCACCTCATCTTTGTTTTTATATATAATTTTTCCCACGTGGAATGTTTCCTTCCATTATATTGATATCTTATTACAGAATATATTAGCCAGCTCCCCATTTAAGTCACAGTTACTGATACTACAGGCAATTCAGCTGAAACTGTAAGGGGGTCCACAGTCACACAAGGGGGGTGCTCCCTGTGGTTAATGAGTCCAGGCAGACAGATTTTTTAGGTTAAAGCCAAAGTCCAGAGAGATGACAATCAAGATAAATGGAATTAAACAAACTTCATGTACAGTAAATAGGAATAAAGCTAAGAGCAGTATCAACTTACTTCATCAAAATATCACGGGAATAAAAAATAAAGTAGATGAGCTATTAGTGTGTTTACATGATCTCAAAAATAAGAATGAGACTGATATACGCTGTCTTTCTGTCTGAACACCATGTAACTGTGGGCATGGATAGTGTCAGTATAAGTGGGTATAATTTAGCATCTTACGCTTGTAGATCTAGGATGGATAAAGGGGGAGTTGCCATTTTCATAAAACAAGGGCATATTTGGAAAACTGTAGAAGTTAGCAAATTTTGTGTTGATCAGCATTTTGAGGTTTGTGAATGTGAACTTCAGCTAGATAATGTAGTATTGATATTAGCAACAGTGTACAGGTCCCCATTAGGAGACTGGGAGCTATTCATAAAAAAGTGTGATTCCCTATTATGCTGTCTGTCAGACAAAAAGAAGAAGAAGTTATTAATCGGTGGTGATTTCAATGTAAACTTTCTAAATAATTCTGAGAGGAAAAGTGAACTAGAAGTGTTATTAACAACATATAACTTAGAATCAGTTATCAATTTCCCTACATGTATAGCTCAAGACAGTAGCACGCTAATAGATAATGTATTTGTACAGAAAGAGGACGTAAAACAAACGTATGCTTTCCCTATGGTAAATGGATTGTCAGGCCATGATGCACAACTGATTAACTTACAAAACGTAGCAGGGTGTACAGTTTGGAAACCATTAAGTAAAAGTGTAAGGTTGCTCAACCCGGTATCTATAGAGCACTTCAAAGAAAGCTTAAGAAATGTTAATTGGGGAGATGTATATAACGAGCCAAATGCTAATCATAAATGCAACATATTTCTTGATAAATTTATATCCCTTTTAGAACATTGTTTCCCAAAGAAAATTACTAAATGTAACACCACACACTTTTCAAAGAAACCTTGGATTACTACAGGTATTAAAGTGTCTTCAGAAAGAAAAAGAAAACTTTATGAGACAGCAAGAACTAGCAAAGATCCAGAAGTAGTTTTACACTATAAAAATTATTGTAACATACCGAGAAAAGTTGTATGGAAATCAAGAAATATGTATGTTAGAGAAGAAATTAACAACTCTGGCAATAAAATCAAATCAATATAGAATGTTGTTAGAATGGAGACAGGAAAAGTAACCACTGGGGTAGGTAGTATTACTATTAAGGAGAACAGTAATCAACAGTACACAAGTAGCTAATGTGTTTAACAACCATTTCTTAAGTGTAAGAGAAAAAATTGGTGAGAACAGTTCAAAAGAAAAAGCCAGGCAGTACATGGAAGAGTCTGTTTTGAAAAAAAATTAGTCAGATTAAGTTTCACCTAACAACCTCTTATGAAATAAGTAAAATTATTAAATCTTTGAAAATTAAACGTTCTGTTGGAGTAGATGACATCTCTAATAAGATATTAAAACAATGTGGAGCAATTACAGCTGATGTTTTGAGTCACACATGTAATGCATCACTAACTCAAGGTATTTTCCCAGACAGGTTAAAATATGCTATTGTCAGGCCACTCTACAAAAAGGGCGACACCACAGATGTCAATAATTATCAGCCAGTATCCTTGCTTACAGCATTTTCAAAACTCTTCAAGAAAGTAATGTACACAAGCGTAGTTAGCCATCTCAACAGTAATGGGATACTTAGTAAATCACAGTTCGGATTTCAAAAATGCTGTTCCACTGAGACAGCAATATACAATTTCACTGTCCACATAATAGAGTCTTTAAATAGTAAAATGTCACCAATAGGAATTTTCTGTGACTTGTACAAAGCATTTGATTGTGTGAACCATGACATTATGTTACAGAAATTACAGTTCTATGGTATAAATGGAATAGCATATGAGTGGTTTAAGTCATACCTACAGAACAGGAAGCAAAAAGTTTCCTTATATGGGTCAAGTGATTTAAATAAGTTTGCCACTTCATCTAACTGGGGTGAAATTACATTAGGTGTTCCACAGGGTTCAATCACAGGTCCCTGTCTGTTCTTGATATATGTGAACAACCTCCCTTCCTATCTGAACCAGGAAGCTGAATTGACACTGTTTGCTGATGATACAAGCATGATTATTAATCCGGTAAAAGAAACTCCAATTGAAAATGATACAAATAAGGTCTTTGGAAAAGTCATTAATTGGTTTTATGCAAATGGGCTTGCTCTAAACTTTGATAAAACACAGTACATCCAATTTTCTGCAGCAAAAAGTACAGTTCCTTCAATAAATACAACACATCAACAGAAGCCAGTACACAAGGTAGAGCCTACTAAGTTTTTGGGTCTACACATAAATGAGAATCTTAATTGGAAAATTCATATTTTGGATCTTCTAAAGTGACTAGGTTCAGCAAATTTTGCAATCAGAATAACTGCCAGTTTTGAGGAATCAGAAATTAGTAAGCTAACATATTTTGCATACTTTCACTCTGATGTCATATGGAATAATATTTTGGGGTAACTCAACATTTAGACAAAAAGTATTCAATGCTGAAAAGAAAGTGATTAGAATAATGTGTGGGGTTCATAATCACATCTTGTAGGCATTTTTTTAAAAGATTGGGAATTCTTACAGCAGCCTCACAGTACAAATTAGCAGATGAAATAAAATGTCTGACAGACAGCAGTAATAGCTTCAAAAATAAATTGAAATCACATCTCCTTGACAACACCTTCTATACCATAGATGAATTCTTGAATAGGAATAAATAAATCTACAAACACAGTACATGCATTTTGTGCCATTTAAGGGAATGGGGTAAATAATAGAAATATTAATCCTTATCTCTCTCTCTCTCTCTCTCTCTCTCTCTCTCTCTCTCTCTCTCTCTCTCATCTCTCTCTCTGACACGTTCCACATCATAACGGCTACCGTTCCGTGCAATTGATCAATGGAACACACAACCAACTAACTAACTAACAGATGCAAATTACACCTCACCACTCGAGTGTAAAAGGGGCAATCTATCAAATACCATGGTCCGCTATGGGTATACATACCTGCTGAAGATGGTCATAATAGCAGCTGCTTGTTCAGTAGTGTATCAGAAACTAGCATCTACTGTGCAAGAATTCCAACGAGATATTAAGAAGAATTAATTTGCTGCCCTTGGCAACTAATAATCAACATAGTGCTTCAAGAGTTGAATACGAGTCACAAGTTTTCAACAACAATTTTATCAAGATTGATTGGAATAATATTTTGGGGTAACTCAACATCTAGACAAAAAGTATTCACTGCTCAAAAGAAACTGGTTAGAATAATAGTGTCTCAAGTTTTCAACAACAATATTATCAACATTGATTGGAAAAACATTATTGAAGCTTGTGAATAAACAATTTTCACACAGAAGGAATAATTCATTGCTGAAATACCAAACACCCAGCAATATAATACAACAAGCTTGCATTTAAAGTACAAAGCAAGACTGGTGGAGTTCGCGACACATAAGAGATTATGGTGGGGTTGACGAGGAAGATAACTGACATGATTGCAGCCAGCAGACAACATATTGGCACACGTAACACAGCCATCAACTCTGAGACTATGTGCAGGACAGTTGCTGGTTCAATGGCGATTGCACTGGGAGTCACCCACAGCTAAGCAGATGTCTACATCATATCAGCAACACAATGGTAGTTTGCAGCCAACCCACACCTCAACTTTAAATAAATAACCGATGAGAAGTATACTTCAAACATTAACTGTTGCATGTAACTAACTGGTTAGTGATATTACACTGAGAATTGATTTTATTGTTAACTATTGGGTAGTGAGCTATTATATCAAAGTGTAAGTTAACTCACAAGATTACTGCTGAGGCAGAGAAAGCTGATATGACAACACTATTTGTGAAATAAATGGATGAAGTAAGAAATAAACAGACAAAGTCGAGGACATCAATAATAAGATTGAGGAAACCATTAATAGCAAGCTGGAAGATATAAATAATAAGATTAGGGATACTATTACCAGTAAGCTGAAAGAAAATGCGAGGATGTTGGAGGAAAACATTACTAAGAAAATAGAAGAGACTAATAAGACTGAATTTATGTCAACGTTCACAGAATAGGATAATAAAACAACAGAATTAGAAAGTAAAGTTAACGTATTAATGGAAAATCTACCATCAGAGGTACATACAGCAATTTGTCTGAGTTTAAGAAATATTTCAAAGATGCAAATCAAAATTTTATTTTGGTACAAATGGCTCTGAGCACTATGCGACTTAACTTCTGAGGTCATCAGTCGCCTAGAACTTAGAACTAATTAAACCTAACTAACCTAAGGACATCACAAACATCCATGCCCGAGGCAGGATTCGAACCTGCGACCGTAGCTGTCCCGCGGTTCCGGACTGAGCGCCTAGAATATTTTGGTACACACCGGAATTTCAAACACAAATGAGAGAGTAGATCCATTAGAGCAAGATATAATGTTAAGCCTGGAATCTACCTGAACTAGTTTGGAAGAGAGATTACAAGAGTTCATTGAACAGAAGAATCAACCAGTAGCAAGATTGTTTCTGTGAAGAATACTGTAAACAACTGACAGGAATTTCAAAATGTATGGGATATGTTAGGAGGATAATTTTTGGAGGATTTGTACATTGGGAGTGGTCTAAATTTGTCAAAACAGTTTTCCAGATTCAAGCCAGATAGTGAGGTGTGTCCAACATATCGAGCTCTTTCACGACCGGATGACATTGCTGCTGGTAAACATTTTGGTGTCCACAAAACTCTTCTGTTCCTAAAATTCCATCCAGAACTATACTGGACTTCTTCAGAGGCTTTGCTCCTTCATTGAGTCTTGCTGACTGATTGGTCAGACATCTGAGAGTGACATATATACAGTAGAAAAAGGGAAGTGGCCAGAGTTGTATGTGATAAGCAGAGATGACGCTTGTCAGAGATAAAACTTAACAACTGATTGTCGTCTCATCAAAGATAAAAAAACAAACTGTTTAGTGATGCTGGAGAGCTACTGTCCATATGTTGCTAAGTCTCTTCTTTCCTATTAAAATTATTACTTTGTTTATACAGGGTGTTACAAAAAGGTACGGCCAAACTTTCAGGAAACATTCCTCTCACACAAATAAAGAAAAGATGTTATGTGGACATGTGTCCGGAAACGCTTAATTTCCAAGTTAGAGCTCATTTTAGTTTTGTTCTTCCACCTACGCTCAATGGAGCACATTATCATGATTTCATACGTGATACTCTACCTGTGTTGCTAGAACATGTGCCTTTACAAGTACGACACAACATGTGGTTCATGCACGATGGAGCTCCTGCACATTTCAGTCAAAGTGTTCGTATGCTTCTCAACAACAGATTCGGTGACCAATGGATTGGTAGAGGCGGACCAATTCCATGGCCTCCACGCTCTCCTGACCTCAACCCTCTTGACTTTCATTTATGGGGGCATTTGAAAGCTCTTGTCTACGCAACCCCAGTACCAAACGTAGAGACTCTTCGTGCTCGTATTGTGGACGGCTGTGATACAATACGCCATTCTCCAGGGCTGCATCAGCGCATCAGGGATTCCATGTGATGGAGGGTGGATGCATGTATCCTCGCTAACGGAGGACATTTTGAACATTTCCTGTAACAAAGTGTTTGAAGTCACACTGGTACGTTCTGTTGCTGTATGTTTCCATTCCAAGATTAATGTGATTTGAAGAGAAGTAATAAAATGAGCTCTAACATGGAAAGTAAGCGTTTCTGGACCGATGTCCATATAACATATTTTCTTTCTTTGTGTGTGAGGAATGTTTCCTGAAAGTTTGGCCGTACCTTTTTGTAACACCCTGTATTTTATACTGGAACAATCAAGAGACGTGTGAATACACAGATAAGGAACGCAAAAGTCATTTCCAACTAGCAAAAATAGACAAACAGGCTGTAGCAGACCAGGCTCTTGAGCCTGTAACTCACAAAGTGAAGTTTCCTGAAGCAAAAATTTTATTTTGACTATTATCCACAGCTATACAGAGAAGTCACTGAAATATATAAACATAGAGAAATTTTAATATGAAAGAAGAGACCAAGAAAATTAGCACATGTGGACAGTAGCCCTGCAGAGTAGCCAAACAGTCTTTTGTCTTCGACAAGACAACGATAGATAGTTCTTTTATCTTTGACAAGGATCAGTTCTGTTTATCACATGTAACTCCGGCCACATCCTTTCTTCTATAGTATACCGGGCGATCAAAAAGTCTGTATAAATTTGAAAACTGAATAAATCATGGAATAATGTAGATAAAGAGGTGCAAATTGACACACACACTTGGAATGACATGGGGTTTTATTAGGACCAAAAAAATATAAAAGTTCAAAAAATGTCTGATGGATGGCGCTTCATCTGATCAGAATAGCAATAATTAGCATAACAAAGCAAAGATGATGTTCTTTACAGGAAATGCTCAATATGTCCACCATCATTCCTCAACAATAGCTGTAGTCGAGGAATAATGTTGTGAACAGCACTGTAAAGCATGTCCGGAGTTACGGTGAGGCATTAGCGTCAGATGTTGTCTTTCAGCATCCTTAGAGATGTCGGTCGATCACGATACACTTGCGACTTCAGGTAACCCCAAAGCCAATAATCGCACGGACTGAGGTCTGGGGACCTGGGAGGCCAAGTATGACAAAAGTGGCAGCTGAGCACACGATCATCACCAAACGATGTGCACAAGAGATCTTTCACGCGTCTAGCGATATGGGGTGGAGCGCCATCCTGCATAAACATCGTACATTCCAGCAGGTGTTCATCAGCAAGGGTGGGGATGATGCGATTCTGTAACATATCGGCATACCTCTCACCCATCATGGTAGCAGTTACAAAATCAGAATCGCGCGTTTCCTCGAAGAAAAAAACGCCCGATAACGGTAGATGTGGTAAATCCAAGCCATACTGTGACTTTCTCATCGTGCAATGAAGTTTCCATGACAGTTCTAGGATTTTCGGTAGCCCAAATTCTGCAGTTGTGGGTGTTGACAGACACTCGGAGTGTGAAATGAGCTTCGTTGGTCCACAACACGTCACTCAACCAATCGTCATCTTCCGCCATCTTTTGAAACGCCCACACCACAAATGCCCTCCGCTTCACTAAATCGCCATGTAACAGTTCATGGTGCCGATGGATTTTGTACAGATGCCATCGGAGGGTACGCCTAAGTGCCAACCAAACAGTAGTGTATGGAATGCCGGTGCGACTTGCGACTGCACGAGCGCTTACTTCCCCGTGCATAGATGAACCCGCTACAGTCTCCATTTCTTCCTGAACTGCCTCAGCAGCATTGCATCTTGTGCTCAGTCGGCCACTATAGGATCCATCGTCTAAACAACCTGTGGCTTTGAACTTCGAAATCATTCTCGCCACAGCTGCATTTGTCAACGGACCTTTACATGTTCGAATCCCCTTCCTATGCTGATAGGATCGTAACGCTGAACTAGCACATTCCCTATTCTGATAATACAGCTTCACTAAAAGTGCCTTTTCAGGTAACGTCAACATGCTGCGACTGCTGGCGCATCTGATTCTCTCTCTCATTAGAGCTCCTTTTATACACGATTGTCATGCGCAGTCACTGACGTTTTGCTGTCCAGCACCATCTGTCGGACATTTTTTGAACTTTTGTATTTTTTTTTGGTTCTAATAAAACCCCATGTCATTCCAAGCATGTGTGTCAGTTTTTACCTCTCTATCTACATTATTCCGTGGTTTATTAAGTTTTCAAATTTATACTGACTTTTTGATCACCCGGTACATGTCACTTTCAGACATCCAACCCACAAGTTGGCAAGACTCAACGGGGGAGCAACGCCTCTGAAAATGTCCAGCACAATTCTGGATGAAATATTAGGAACAGAAGAGTTTTGTGGATGCTGCTCATAAGTTTACCAACAGCAATGTATCCAATATACTATTTAAGAGTATTTTCACAATCATTACCAACCAGGTGGGATGAGCTCAAGAAAATTGATTTTGTATTAGGCTATTTAACAGGAGACGCAGCTGAAAGGAGATTTAAATATCAAGATAAATTTGAAACATTAGAAAAATTTCAGATGCCTTTTAAGAAAGAATTTCTTTGTCCTAGTGAATGCACCAAAGTAATAGAAAAGGTAAATTCTCAGACTCATGAATATATAAAATCATATGTAAAACTTGCTCAAACTACTACAAAGGACAAACTGCAGGACTTTTCAAATTAGGTACACTGAACACATCAACTATTACACCCAATCAATTCACAAAATCAGCAACATAATACATACAGGGCACCCTTCAGAAACACAGAAGAAGACTGTAAGATAGTCCACCACTTCCAAAAATCACAGACAATGGACAGAATGTAGGAGCTTGTAATTTCTGTACACCACACAATGCACGGAGAAAAAATTCCTCAAGAGAAAACAGATAGTGAATCAGTTAATTTTTTCAAAAGTTTCTCCTGCGTTTGACAACTGCAGTAATTTCTGTGAATATTTATGGTACCCCAAAGACTCGACTCAACACGTACAAAAAAATAGAAACAAAATCAATAATCAATAATTCAATAGTAAATAATGGTACAATAAATTTTATAATTGGCAACTTCCTGTATACTATGTAATACTCAGAAAATGTAACACTTCTTGCTGTATACAAACTCTTTGCGAAACCATATTGTCATAATATCTCTGTAGCATGTTTTGATTACAAAAGCAAACAATGTAAGTGATGATTTATTTGCATGCGATATTCTGTGTAATGGAGGAGGGACAATACTTGCTGTGGTATCGCATATTGATACTACCCTGTGGGCGGTGTTATTTTGGTGCCAGAATTGCAAGTTTCTGTTCAATGCTGACAGTGGTTGCATGGGATTGAGCAGATCCAATGGTGCACACCCACTAAGCCACACCTTCATCAGCTCTGTACCATGAGCACCCTCTGCCACAACAATATAGGGCAGCCAGAGCCAGCCACTCAGCCCACTTGCGCTCAGAGCCACTTTGCCACATGATGCTGTGCTGATGATGATACTGATGAGCTGGACTCTGTTTCTTGCTGCATTATTTGTAATGAGTCTTCATAAGCTTAGAGAAATACAAATTAAAATGTTCGCTAATCACATCTGCTCCTGTCCAGCTTTCCTATGACGACAATTGTCGCATTACTCTGTAGCCCACCTCTCCTTACCATTGTGTACAAAGTTGTGCACAATGCTTGTATCTAGAAAACAAAAATACTTTCTCTGACATAGCATATACAAATATTCCAACATTAATTGGTCCAATTGGAGTTAAATTTCAAAAAGAGAACTATACAGTGCAAGGGATGTGCAAAATCACACATGCAAAACATCATAAAAATATTTAAGAATAAGTTCTCGAAACATGTGATACTAAGCATGAATAAATAAGTAACTGGCACAGGTTTTCATTACTGAATCACAAAAGATGTCTTTGTCAGTCACAAAGCAGCAAAAAAATGGTATGAGACCAAGAAGCCCTACCTGCATGGTTTAATAATAACAGTATCCTCCTTGAGTAAATTAGAGGTAAAATAGACCTCTCTCTGCATTTCAGATCTCTTAGCAGGGAATACTCGAGAGAATGTTACCACCAGAAAAAAATTAAAAAACTTACATTCTATGGATCAGAGCATGAAATGTTGTATCACTTTATCAGATAGTAAGGTTAGATAATGTGAAGACACCTGCAGGAAAATTAATAAAATCTTTGGAGAAAAGAGAAGGATGTATATGAATATCAAGTGATCAGATACAATCAAAGCCAAGGCAGGAAGTTATAGGTGGTAGGAATATATACAGAAGTGCTATGAAAAGGAAATAAACTTGAAAATAACAGTATGAAAGGGGAGGCGAAAAGATGCAAATGAGACGAGAGATATGATACTCCAAGCAGACTACGACAGAGCACTGAAAGATCTACGTAAAAACAAGGCACCTAAAGGAGACAAGATACCCTCGGATTTATTGAGATCCTTGGAAGAGCAAGCGATGACACAAATATTTCACCTGCCATACATGATACATGAGACAGGAAAAACGACTTCAGACTTCAAGGAGAAAGTTACAAGGAAGGGAGGTGCTGACAGGTGTGAATATTACCAAAACATCAGTTTAATAAGTAATGATCACAAAATATTAACAAATTATTTCCAGAAGATTGAAAAACTGGTTGATGTTTACCTTGCGGAAGATTAATTTGGGTTACGGGCAAATGTAATGGCATGCAAGGTGACACTGCCCTTTGTAAATTTTGAGAAAGCTATCAATGTTGGCTTTGTAATACAATCAGAAACAGTAAAAAAAAAACTTGGAAGCTCAGTGGAATGGAACATATGATGTCCTGAAAAGAGATTATAAGTTGAACTCGTACAAAAATAAAACAAGGGCAATGGAGTGCAAATTAACTGAGAGAATTAGAATAACAATGAGACATTAAAAGTAGTATAACCGAGTTGTGCTGTTTAATGAGCAAAATAATTGAAGATTTAAGTAGACAGGATATTAACTGCAGATTGGCAATGGCAAGAAAAATATGTACGAAAAAAGAAAATATTTTAACACCTTATAAAAACTTAATTCTAGAGCGTCTTTCCTGAAACTGTTTGTCTGGTGTTTAGTCTTGTATGGAAGGGAAATTTGGACAATAAACAGCACAGTAAAGAAGAGAATACAAGCTCCTCAAATGTGGTGCTACACAAGTGTGCTGAAAATTAGATGGGTAGATCATGTAACTAATGAGGACGTATTGAACAGAATTGGGGAGAAAAGAAATTTACAGCACAAGTAGAGTCAAATAAAGGATGAATTGATAGGGCATACCTTGAGGCATAAGGAGTAGTTGATTTGCTAATGGAGGGAAGTGTGGGGAGTAGAAGTTGTCAAGAGAGACCAACGCTTAATTACAGTAAGCAGGTAGCAGCACTCTTCAAGAGCTGGAACTGCTCGCACAGGATAGACCAGCATGGAGAACTAGAGCCTTTTCTGTCTCTGTACAAAATATCAGGAGGCCCTTGTCAAATACAACCTTGTGATCAAGCAAACAAAGCTATCTTCCTGGAACTTGTTCTGTGAGGAAGTGGAAGGTACCGCTATTTGGACTAAACTTTATAAAATCCTCAGTGGAATATCAACTAATCCAGAAGGTGCTTTAAGGAAGATGGTGAGAATACAAGAACAGCGAGTGAGACACTGGATGTGCTCATCACTACTCACTTTCCTCAATGCACTGTGGCAGATAAGACAGACTAGGAGTCAGTTCCTGAAACACACTGGTTTACAGGTAATCAAAGGGAAAATGGGAATCTGCCACAGAATGTGTTGATTGAAAAGAAATTCAGTGGGCAGTGGGAATGTTTCAACCATTCAAGCCACCAGGCCTATATGGCATCTTTCCAGCTTTACTGCAACAGGCAGGAGAGGATTTAATTAAACTGTTATGTAGACTGTTTACGGTAGCCTAGCAGCACAAATTAGCCCTAATTCTTGGAGGACAGTGAGGGTTGTTTTCATTCTGAAACCAGGGGGAACTGATGATACTAAGGGCAAGGATATGAGACTCCATTCTTCTAAAGACTTTAGAAAAAATTGTTAATGTGCATGTTAAGGTAGAAGAAGTTAAATGAGGTTCCTCTAAATGTAAACCAACAACCAAGAAAATCTTGCGAAACAGCACTTCAACTTTTTGGGAAGGTGCAAAAAAGCTCTACACTTTCAGGAAATAGCTCTCTGCATCTTCCTGGGTATGAAAGGGGCTTTTAGCAATACAAACTCCAATTCCATGGTTAGAGCTGCAGAAGTGCATGGCATTGTGACCACTACATGTAGCTGGATTAAGACCATGCTAATTAGAAGAAAGATGGTAGTCACCATGATGAATGAGAAAATGTCAATCAATACTGCCAGGGGATGTCCACAAGGAGGAGTCTTGTCCTACTACTAAAGAACCTAGTGGTGAATGAACTCATTGAAGGATTAAATAGTAGATGTTACTTTTGTCAAGAATACAAACACAATTTAGTCATAGCAATCTTCACAAATTTACTAGTACTGTTAGAACAACATCGGACCAGACACTGTAAAAACTGGTGCAGAAAAGATGATGTTACGGTTATTCCCAAGAAAACTGTTGTTGTACCCTTTATGAGGAAGCAAATCCAGCACACATACTGGAATCTCAAGCTCCTCGATAAGCTCTGTAATTAGACAGGGTTGTTGAATACCTAGGGATAACCTTAGGAACTATCATGGATCCCTCATATAAAGAATATGTTGTATCCATGGACCCAACCAACCAACCAACCAACCAACCAACCAACCAACTCGTGCACGTGCGCGTGCGCCCTGACCGTGACATCACTGACCACAGTTCCTGTCGCGGCCGTCGGCGTCTCAGGGCATTACCGCCCATGGAAGAGGTCGCACCATGGCTGAGCTAGGGGTCCGCAGCACCCTCTGCCTTTTGCATATAAGGAGGAGCGCTGGCCCAGAGATGGACAGTCTATTGTCAATTGTCTATTGCTAGCCTTTCGTGGAGTTTATAGTGGAGCCATTGCAGTGTGATATTTGCTATTGTATTTGACTAGGCTCAATAAATGGATTACTCTTGGATATTACTTGGACTTGCATTGCTGGTGCACGTTTCGTCAGAAATAAAGATAAGTTATCTCTTCATTCTAGCTGGAACAATTCTTGTCATTAATTATTATTCAGCCAACAGACATAGCTGCATCCTGGTCACTACCCACGCTTTATACAATTTGTGGTGGCTGCCCCAAAAGTACCGCCGAGGATCTTGGGTTTGGGAGCCGTCACAAAAGAATATATGTTGCAAGCCAAAAAGTATTCTTATAAGCACTCAAAGGGCCTGTGGTAAGAACTGGGACTGAAATCCCAGGAGTACATACTGGATATACACCCGTGTAATGAGATCTATTATAATTTATGGGGCTACAGTCTGCTGGAATTGACATAAGAGAAGACAGCTAAAAACAAGCACATGGAGAAAGGGCTAAAAGTAACACCACACAGAAACAGAGGTCCAAAACTAAAAATTAAATGGCCTTCGCCATATTGCTTTAGTGGATAAAAAGTAAAACACGGTCGACTGCCCATGCGTCATTTGCTAAAATGGCCGATAACTCAGACGGCAAACCCAAGATGGAACATAAACGGTTAAAAAATGGGCATTCCGTCAGGAAGTGATGGACAGTTAAAACTTGGGTGCAATGTGTACAAAGTGGTGGTGTAGCGCCACTTATCAAATGACAATGGCCAAAAAGGCAGTGCCCAGTACACAGCCTAGTCAGTGGGAGGGCTGAGAGGAGGTCGCCCAAGCTGCTGGGATAGGCTTAATAAGGTGGAGCTTATTCACGTGAAGGGAGGATGAACCCTTCCTCCTGACAGACAGCAACACAGAGATACAGGAGATGCCCAGTGGGAGGCAGGCCATTATAGGGTCAATGGTGATTGCAAAGACAATGATGCCCATGACAGAACCCTGAGGCACACTGCTTTCCTGGATAAAGGTGTCCGACAAGGAAAAATCCACCCACACCTTGAAAACTCGGTCTTTTAAGAATTCCTGAAGGAAACAGGGCAGGTGGCCACAGAAGCCCCACATGTAAAGAGTACGGAGGATACCAGCTCTTGGGCAGGTGTCTTGGGCCTTCTCCAAATCGAAAAACACAGCCACAGTCTGGGATTTCTGCAGAAAACCATTCATGACATGGGTGGACACTGTAACAAGATGGTCAACTGCAGAACGCTGCACTCAAATTCCTCACTGTGCACTCATAAGTAAATTGCGAGAATCGAGCCACCATACCAGCAGGGCACGAATAACAAGTTCCATCACCTTGCACCGAGGTGGGGCGGTAGCTAGAAGGAAGGTTTTTGTCCCGACTGGGCTTAGGCATGGGTATGATGGTGGCTTCACACCAAAGTCAGGGAAATGTGCCCTCTGCCCAGATGCAGTTGTACGTGTTAAGCAGGAAGTGCTTTCCTGCAAGAGAAGTGCTTCCCCGCAAGAGAAAGGTGCTGCAGCACCTGAATGTGGACAACATCTTGCCCTGGGCAGGAGGATCGGGATGAACTGAGACCATGATCTAGCTCCCTCATAGTAAAGACGGCATTGTAGCACTCACGATTCTGAGAAGAGAAGGGTGTTGCCTGAGCCTCCTCTGCTCGTTTCTGGTGGAGGAAGGCAGGGTGATAGTGAGAAAAGCTCAAAATGTCTGCAAAATGGTGGCTCACGGTGTTGGAGATAGTAATAGGGCCCCTGATAACGTTGTTTGTGACTGTCAGGCCACAAATTGGCGAATGGATCATACTCCCAGAGAGCTGTCAGAAGTTAACCCACATGACAGAGGAGGGGGTAACTGTTAAAAGAACTTGTGAATGAAATCCAGCTAGCTTTTTTGCTATCCCAAAGAATGCGATGACACTTTGCACGCATCTGTTTATAATGAATGCAGTTTGCTATCGTAGGATGACGGTTAAAAATGCGGAGAGCATGTCTCTGTGTGCAAATTGAGTTGTGGCATGCCTCAGTCCACCAAGGGACTGGAGCATGGCATGGTAAAGAAAGAGAGTGCGAGGACTGGAACATTCTGCAGCAGTGAGGATAATGTTTGTGAGATATTCGACCTGGCTATCACAACTGGGGAAATCTTGTTCTTCGAAGATCGCCAGGGGGGAGTAAAGCCACCAGTCAGCCCTAGGAAGCTGCCATTTAGGCATGCACGTGCTTGGGGTATGGGTCAGCAAATGGATAGCACACGGGAAATGGTCGCTCGAGTAGGCGTCAGAAAGAAAGGACCACTCAAGATGATGGGCAAGATGGGCAGTGCAGAAGGATAGGTCCAAATGGGAATAGGTGTGTGAGGAGTCAGGAAGGAAAGGGGGCGCTCCAATTCAAGGCAGAAGAGGTTGAGTTGATTAAGATCAGCCAAGAGGGCACCTCTCTGACAGGTTCTGGGAGAGCCCCAAAGGGGATGATGTGCATTAAAATCACAGAGTAGCAGAAATGGGGGAGGTAGCTGCCCAATAAGTTGAAGGAAGTCTGCCGTGGTGACATCGAATGACAGAGGGACAAAGTCAGGTGGGGAAGGAAAAGGCAAACTGCAACAGCTTGAAGATGGGTAGCCAGGGAGATGGGTTGACTATGAATGTCATCTCGTATGAGCAGCGTGACGCCCGCATGAGAAGGAATTCCAACCTCAGGGGGAAGGTCTAAACGAACCGGGAAGAAATGTGAAAGCTCAAAGTGGTTATGAGGGTGCAATTTCGTTTCCTGAAGGCATAGTACAAGGGGATGCTGCGATGCTAAAAGTAAGCATAAATCCTCTTTGTGGGACCGAAGGCCGCAAACGTTCCACTGGAGGAGAGTCATGATGAGGAAGAGATGTAGGGGTGTCACCTCGGTGGCTGCCGAGTAACAGCCTGAGAAGAGTCGCTGCTACAGGGCACAGAAGCAGGAGAATCCTGCTCCATGGGGTCCACAGAAGCATCGGCTTGCGTGTGCTGTCGGACTGTGGAGTCCAACGCTGAAAAATGGTTGGTTGTGGGCACTGGTGACATGGAGGCCGGCCGGGCTGAGGTATCACAGGGCAACAACCACTGAAGAGGATCTTCAAGTTGGCGAAGGAGAAGGCAGTTTGCCTTTCGTGGACTTCTTTGAGCCTTTCCAGTTAGAGGAAGACTCTGGTGTCATTTGGTTGGAGGGACATAGAAAGTCTGCACGGGAGTACACCTTCTGTCCTTTCTGACCTACCGGTTGTGTAGCTGGTGGCTTTGCCCCTTGAGGCGAGAGTCTGATAGCTTGTTGCACAGCTGGACAGGGTGATGGCGATGCTACCTGGACACTGGGCGATTTCACAACCTCAGAGGTGAATTTGACATCGCATGACTATGTGGCCATGTCCTTCATAGATCAAGGGGTAACAAGAACAGTGTGGCCATGTCCTTCATGGAGCGAGGGATAACAAGAACAGAATTATAGGTACCAGACGGGAGAATGCAGGGTTTGCGACTAGCCAATAACTTTCGAGTGACTGGGTAAGGCATTTTTTCCTTTACCTGGATCTCTTGGACAGCCCGCTCATCAAAATACATGGGACAATCCCGAGAGGAGGCAGTATGGCCACCATTGCAGTTGGTACAGCGAGGAGAAGGAGGCAGCATGGCCGCCACAGCAGTCGATACAGCAGAGACGAGGAGGCAGATAATGGCCCTCATGTGCATCCCTACCACAGGTTACACATTTGGCCGAGTGTGGCTGAAACGATGACACTGGTAGCAGCACATTGGGTTCAGAATGTATGGCCACACTGTGACAATTTCATAGCCTGCTTTGATCTTGGACCGGGGCACCATTCTATCAAAGGTGAGGAAGAGAGTGTGGGTGGGCACTAAGGAGTGATCTACCTTTTTCACCACCTAATGGACAGCAGTGCCTCCCTGATCAGAGAGGTAAGACTGGATTTCAATCTCGGTTAGACTGTTGAGCTGCCTAGTGTAAACAACACCACGAGAAGAATTCAAAGTTCTATGGGCCTCAACACGAACAGGGTAACCATAGAGAAGCAAGGTGGAAAGCAGTTGTTGTGCTTGAGAATCAGAAGCAGTCTCCAAAAGTAAAGTGCCATTCCATAAAGGAGAGCAGGATTTTACAGGGCCGGCAATTGAATCAACACTTTTCTGAATAATAAACGGATTTACCATGGCAAAGGAATGACTGTCTTCAGTACACGATACCACGAGGAACCATGGTGCAGCGGGAAGGTTCTTTGAATCATTAGCCTCATTATGTTTACATTTCATAGACATTGATGGTGAAGATGATAGACTCATTGTGAGAAAATCTCCCATGATTGCCAGCGTCTCCGATGGCGCGCATCTTCCAACTGGGGACCCCCTTCACAAGCAGGCATACCCGCCTTTGGTGATTGTTCAAACCTCAGTTCACACCTCCCGAACACCTGACAGAAGGACAAATCGACAAATTGGGAAGGTTGCAGCTCAGGCAATCACCCCTCCCTAGGCCTGGCCTGTAATACGGGGTACGTGCGAACCCTACCTGTCGACCCGGGGCTGGGAATTACACGTTACGCAGTCACCTGTTATGTGTCAGATACGTGGGCAGGCCTTCAGGAGTGCACAGGGAGGAAGAAGAAAAAGAGAACATTAAACGCCAAAGCACGGGAATGAGAGGAGAAGGGAAACAAAGAAAGGAAAAGGGAGCGAAAAACAGTAGTGAAACTGTTCTTACGTCAGCAACATACAACGCAGAACATTCCCAATAACATCCCAGACATGGTCCCCAAGGGAGGGGAAAAAAGAATAGCAAGAGGATAGACAAGCAGCATGGAAGGGGAAAGATGCTGCAAAGGCTGAGGTCCCGTGATAGCCAAACACGAACCTGCCAAAGAGTGGCAAGTCCCCTGGTGGGGGATAGTGAGTGTGCTAACTACAGAAATGATCAGGGAAGAGCTGGGTGGCCATATAATAATTTCCAACTGCTTCACTGTAACAATTGGAAGACAGGATCAGAGGAAGAATGAACCACGACACCATTCATGAGACATACTCTGGTTTACTGACGAGTCGAAAATACCTGAAGGCACCGAGGCCAGAGTATATGGGTTACAGCTTAAACTAGAGATAGCAGTTTCACTAGGGAAGCTGACCACAGTATTCCACATGGAAATATCTGCTATCAAGAGTGTGAGAATTTGTATAGGTGCTACAAGGATCATAGTGTGTATATTTATTCAGACAGTCAAGCAGCTCTGAAATTTTTATCAGCCCCAGCAACAAGATCATGCAGAATGGCATGAAGTCTTTGGAGACCAGGGAAAATAACAGGCTAAACCTGCCGAGGGTCCCTGGTTGCTCAGGAATTTGTGGTAATGAACAAGCTGATAGCCTGGTCAGGATAGGCATGACGACTCCATTTATTGGACTGAAACCTGTCCTAACCATCACAAAGGTAATGATAAAATAAAAGCTGTGTAGCTGGATCAGAAGACAGCACAGAAAATATTGAACTACAGTCCAAAAACTAAAATATGGCATGCTAATGATGCCAAAGCTGTGTTTACAGAGGAATTCTGTAATCCTGAACTTGTACAGGAAACAGATTAAACTTATAATAGGACTCTTGACTAGCCATAGGAAGTTTAAGAAACACCTACACATGATGGGTATAAAGGAAGAAACCCATATGTATAGACTATGCGATTAGGAGGTTTAACCCAAACCACACCAAATCTTCCAATGTGAAGCTCTGGAGACAAAAGACACAAAATATTTGCGTCAGCAGAGCATGAAGAACCGTGTCTAATAAATAACTAGTATTATTAAAAGCATACCAATTGTCTTTATTAAAATCCCAACAGGGAGTGTAACCACATAATCAGCTCAGTTCTGGTGTGGGAAACAGTGGGCTAAAGCCACTGTTGTTGTTGTCTCCCTGTATAAATACTACCAAATCAAATCAATGCTTTCTCAACCTAGAAGTTTAACTGAAGATAACTAAATTGCTTAATTTCAGCATGTAAAAACTGATGTTTCATGTTATAACTGATAACTAAATATGGTGTATCAGTTTGTCTTCATTCTTCCTGCAGGGAACTTCATGTGAGGACAGCAAGGAGTCAGGGCAACTGAAAGGTGTGCACTGTCTTCAGTACAAGAAGACAAATGTCTATAACCACAATGGAAGAAAGTAGGGCTGTGACTCCAGATTTGTGTATTTGAGTATATCTTCCTAATGTGTCTGGAGGAGTCGATGATGATATCTGAAGGCCCTTGCTGCATCATTATAAAGTACTTGCGTAAAGAGTGGCCAAAACAAAAGCAGTTTATAAAATAAAGTACTTCTACACTTCCTTACAATCCACATCTAGCCACATGGGATTTCCTTCACTTCCCAGCTGAGAAAGAAAACATCAATGAGGATTTTTTTGAGCTACTGGGAGTGGCCTTGCTTAAAAACCACTTCAGAATAGTCTTCTCAAGAGATGTTTTTTACAATCTAGGAATTTGTATTACTGTGTCAAAACTTACAGATCAGTCCTCATGTCATATTCCAGAAAACACGATTTTGGAAGGTGTCTGAACAGAGGGAGAGAATTTCATAATATATAAATAAGTATCAGATTTAAGTTTTAACACTTACCTTACCATGTGAGAAATAAAAACCTACCACACCAACATGCCTTCTTTTGACAGAGGCCAATACACATAACTTCATTCAAAAACTATTACCGATAACCAATAAAATAACTTTTAATCTGAAACATATCTATATCTTTTTGTCAGCAAGAATTACTCACCTAATAATGAATGGTCCTCTGTCTTCTAATAGGTGTCTGTCACCGTTAAACAATTTCAATAAATTCACCAAGAACTTTGAAAAGTATGGTTTGTGTAAATGAGTAGTATCACTGGAGTTTTTGGGCACTGAAAGCAAATTTCAACATTGATTTGAAAGGGAGTTTAGACAAGAATAAAGATACAAATTTCACAAAAAGTATTTCAAATTAATCTATTTATAACAATCTGACAATATAAGCACATGCAGGCTTAATTTTAAGGCTTCAAAGAGCTACTGTTGCATTCTAGGAAACTGCAGTATATTAAATTATGTATGCTTGTTTGTTTTATTAAGAACTTCTCTCTGTACTAAATTCAGTTGGTGACTGAGGATGGAAGTGAGGACAGGGGAGGTAGGGAATCAATCGTTTTCTGTATCTCAATTATCCACACTTTTCTAATCTAATATATTTATTAACTGCTTCTTTTTCCAACAAAAAACTGCTTTAAGTTATGATTGTTCCAAATAGATTTGTCTCGTGGAAAAAAACAAGGAGCAACAAATAGATGCATAAATAAGATGTTTCACATAACGGCTCATCTACCAGTATCCATTACAAAATACCAACAGCTTCACTCACCAGTAGCCTGAATGAGGATTAGTAATTGCAAGATGCAGCAAGATATATGAAAGTGGGAGAGGCAAGAAACAGACTGGGAGAGCAAGTGAGGAGGATAGGAATACAGGGTTACAAATAAACAATGTGCAATTATTGGTATTTGCACATTGCATAGGGGCGTGAGAGAAAGAATGACACTAAAAGGGGTATAGAGGGAGATATTTAAAGAGAACAGTATGGAGGAGAGCATATAATGCATAAAGTGAGGAGGATTTCGAAGAGTATAGTGAGACATCTTCCAATGGGCCTATTAATACACTGCCAAAAAGAATTAGGCGGGCACAACAGGGTTTGTTACCAGCTTATATGTTTCACAAATTAGCTCACAACAGAACACCATTAAATCCTCATTAACTTACATAACAAGAACTGAAATGTCTGAAAGGTGTCAAAAACAAAGTGGAAACAATTAATCATCCCATCACCGTGTGTGCTTTTCCTTGGACATTGAAAGCATGTATGCCCTCCGTGAGCATTTATCACCAACTGACACTTACATTGTAGCTCCGGATAAGTTTACAGAGGTCACCCCATGGTACCCATTCCGACTTCTCAATGAGAGGAGAGTCTGTGGTGGGAAAGAATGACCACAAAAACGTATGTCAAGAATGCCACAGACATGCTGGATAGGATTAAGGTTGAGACTCACCACTGGCCACTCCATTACTTCAGTGTCCAGGCTTCACAAAACACCCTAGTGAAGTCAACCACATGGGCTCTAGCATTATCATGCACGGAAGAGAATTCAGAGCCATCACCATATGCAACAGCCACCACATGGTCCAACAGGATCTGTTTCATGTACTGCCTGGATGTAAGGCAATCACGGAAAGCGTTTTTGAAGAAGAGAAATTTGTTAACATCGAGTATAGGTTTAAGTGTCAGGAAGTCGTTTCTGAAAGTATTTGTATGGAGTGTAGCCATGTATGGAAGTGAAACATGGATGATAAATAGTTTAGACAAGAAGAGAATAGAAGCTTTCGAAATGTGGTGCTACAGAAGAATACTGAAGATTAGATGGTTAGATCACATAACTAATGAGGAGGTATTGAATAGAATTGGGGAGAAGAGGAGTTTGTGGCAAAACTTGACATGAAGAAGGGACCGGTTGGTAGGACATGTACTGAGGCAGCAAAGGATCAGAAATTTATCATTGGAGGGGAGTGTGGAGGGTAAAAATTGTAGAGGTAGACCAAGAGATGAATACACTAAGCAGATTCAGAAGGATGTAGGTTGCAGTAAGTACTGGGAGATGAAGAAGCTTGCACAGGATAGAGTAGCATCGAGATCTGCATCAAACCAGTATCAGGACTGAAGACCACAACAACAACGACAACAACGACTTACTTTAACAGCTCCACAGTGTTGAGAATGCCTATGATGTGGGGCACAGTAAAATGGGGGTGCCCCATGGATCACTGTTGGGCCTCTCCTGTTCCTTATTTATATAAAAGATATGCCATCCGGTATTACAGTGATTCTAAAATCTTTCTGTTTGCAGATGACACTAGCTCGGTAGTAAAGGATGTTATGTGCAACATCAGTACTGTATCAAATAGTCCAGTTCATGACATAAATTCATGGCTTGTAGAGAGTAAATTAATGCTAAATCACAGTAAGACTCAGTTTTTTCATTTTGTAACAAACAATTCAACAAAACCCGATGTTTTAATTTCAAGAATGGGCATATGACTTATGAAATTAATACTAACAAAGAGATAGAGGGGCTGGCCAGTACTTACCTCAGCTCAGTACAGCCAATAGATACACCAAAAAACAGAACCGAAAATTTATGTTCCTAGCTTTCGGAACAAATGTTCCTTCATCAGGGAGGAGAGACGGGAAAGAAAGGGAAGAAGGGAAAGGGGATTCAGTTACTCACAACCCAGGTTATGAAGAACAGGGAAAGGAAAACAGGGAGGGTAGCAAGGATGGAGGCATGGTTGTCAGAGGGAAGCCAAAGATATTCTACTGTAAGTACTGTGCCAGCTTCAAACCAAAGAGGATGCATACAGAAATAAAGAGGTATATAATATAAAGATAAACACAACTATGTAGGACGAAAAGATGCGTGAATGGCTAAAGAGGAAAGGGAAAGAGGAGAAGACTGAAGAGTAAATGGGAGTGAGATTGTTTAACGTAGGTTCAGTCCAGGGGGATGGCGGGATGAAAGGATGTGTTGGAGTGCGAGTTCCCATCTCCGCAGTTCAGAGGGACTGGTGTTGGGTGGGAGAAGCCAAATGGCACATATGGTGTAGCAGGTTCCTAGGTCCCTATAATTATGCTGGAGGGCATGCTCCGCTACTGGGTATTGGACATCTCCTAGGCGGACAGTTCGTCTGTGTTCGTTCATGCACTCAGCCAGTTTAGTTGTTGTCATACCGATGTAAAAGGCTGTCCAGTGCAGGCATGTCAGCTGATAAATGACGTGTGTAGTTTCACATGTGGCCTTGCCTTGAATTGTGTATGTTTTACCAGTAGCGGGGCTGGAGTAGGTGGTTGTGGGGGGATGCATGGGACAGGTTTTGCAGCGGGGTCGGTTACAGGGGTAGGAACCGCTGGGTAGAGAAGGTAGTCTGGGAATATTGTAGGGTTTAACAAGGATGTTACGGACAACCATGCCTCCATCCTTGCTACCCTGTTTTCCTTTCCCTGTTGCTTCATAACCTGGGTTGTGAGTAACTGAATCCACTTTCCCTCCTTCCCTTTCTTTCCCCTCTCTCCTCCCTGATGAAGGAACATTTGTTCCGAAAGCTAGGAACGTAAATTTTCGGTTCTGTTTTTTGTGTAGCTATTGGCTGTACTGAGCTGAGGTAAGTACTGGCCAGCCCCTCTATCTCTTTGTTAGTATTTGTTTCACATCTTTATATGATATTTTCCATTAATCATTTTGACTTATGTAATTAAACAGTTCAAATTTCGTGGTGTTCAGATGGATATAAAACTGTCGTGGAAAGTCCACATTCAGGATGTTAGTCAAAGACTTAATGCTGTATTTTTACTATTCGAAGGGTATCTGAAGTACTTGATAAATCTACACGAATAGTAGTCTACTTTGCTTACTTCCATGGTATTATATTTTGGGGCAACTCTTCCCATTTTCAAAGGATATTTTTGGCTCAGAAATGGGCAGTTCAGGCAATAAGTTGTGTAAGTTCGCAAATCTCTTGTCGAACCCTGTTCACTATTTTGGGTATTCTGACATTGGGCTTCAGTATACATATTCTTTACTGTTTTTTCTTGTTAGCATCATCAGCTTATTCCCAAGAATTAGCAGCTTTCACTCAGTTAATACTAGGCAGAAATCCAATACGCCTTTGGATCACACTTCCTCGACTCTTGTGCAGAAAGATGTGCAGTATATTGCTGCATCCATTGTCAATAAGCTACCACAAAAATTCCAAAATCTTAGCATCAATCCATGCACTTTCAAATCAAAGCCAAAGAGTTTCCTCATGGGTCACTACTCCTATTCTCTCGAGAAGTTCCTTGAAAAATTAAGCTGATTCCCTTGTTATATTGTTGATGTGTTTACATAAACTTATGGATTGTCTTTTTTTGGGTTCATAAACATTTTATTTTATCTGTTAATACTTTTATGTTGTAATTTCATGTACTGACATATTCCTTGACCTTTGAGTTTTTCTCCTCAATTTGGTCCTAAAGAACTAGATGTGTGAAAATAAAAAATAAATACATAAAGAAATAAAATAAAACAAAAAAGAATATTTGACAGAACACTGCACAACTTATGCTAAAACAAGGCACTTGGAGTAGAGGACATGCCCTCAGAATGAGTGAGGTCCTTGGGAAAACTTACCATGATGCAACTGTTCCACTTTGTACATAAGAAATAACTCCAAACTTTAAGAATAATGTAATAATTACAGTTCCTAAGAGGACAGGTGCTTACAAGTGTGAATACTACCAGACCATCAGTTTAATAAGTCACAGTTGGAAACAGGATGATGGAAAAACTGATAGAAGTTCAGTTTGAGTTCTGAAAACTTGTAGAAACCCGCAAGGCAAAGCTGGCTCTACAATTTGTCACATAAGATAGACTGAAAAGTGGCAAGCCTGGATTTATAGTATTTGTAGATTTAGAGCAGGCTTTTGGTAATGTTGACTGGAATGACCTCTTTGAAATTCTGGAGGTAGCTGGGAAAAATACAGGGATCAAAAAACTATCTACAACTTCTACAGAAACCAAATAAGAGTACAAGAGTCAAAGAACATGAAAGGGAGGCAGTAGTGGAGAAGTGAATACACAGAGCAAACAGTAACAGAAACCAAAGAGAAATTGGGAAGGGAATTGAAGTTCAGGGAGAGAAAAAAAAAAAAGAACTTTGAAGTTTACTGATGTCATTGGAATTTTGTCAGTGACACCAAAGGCTCTGGAAGTCTTAAAAAGATGAATGTCAACAAAAGTACAAAAAAAGGTAATCAAGTGAAGAGGAATTAAAAATGGAAAAAACTGAGGGAATTACACTGGAAAAAGAGAGTCTGAAAGTAGTAAATGTGTTCTGCTGGATGGATAGCAAAATAACGGGGTTATAAATTGGTGAGACACTCACCAAGCTCTTTCATGCATGTTGCACTATGAGCTATTGCATTTGGAATGGCAGCTTCTACAAACAGATGGAAGATGTTGCCATTGGTAGTCCACTTAGTCCATTGGTGGCCAACTTTACATTTAAAGCACAGCTGCCGGTCTTGGCATCTTGTAAACCTAAGTGTGGTACAGATACAGTGATGATACCTCTGCTTTGTGGAACTATGGTGAGGAACAGCTCGATGACTTCCTAAGACACATGAACTGTCTCCATGCCAACATAAAATTTACCATGGAGATAGAAAAGGACCAACAGCTACCTTTACTAGAGGTGATGCTTGTGAGGGATGGTGGAAACCTGGGACACAGTGTGTATCACATACTGACATACACAGACCAGTGCTTGTACAAACTACCAAACCACCACTTGAGACAGAAAAGAGACAGGATTAGCACACATGTAGTGCGAGCATGATGAATATGTGAGCGACAGCACCATAGATGCGAGGTGCAACACCTAGAAAGCATTCTAAGGAACAATGGGTGCTCTGCCAGAATCAATGAACATGAGCGACATTGCAGGTACGGGCAGGCAAAGAAATTGGCTGTGATGGAACACGCACTTGTGAGACCGGCCACACAGTGAAATTCGCCAACACCAAAGTTCTTGCTGTAGAAAAGAGCAATTGCACTCGCTTGTTCACGGAAGATAAGAAATACACAAACATGACAATAGTCTCAACAAGAGCAAAGCCTAATGGTGAATGAATCCTGGACTCTCATACTGCAGAGAATGACAGTTTCAGGTGGCAAGGGGAGAACCAAAGTGGTGATGACCATGGAAAAGCCCTTTGACATTGACGTTCCAGGTAAATATAATCAGCAGCTGTGAGCTTGACCCCAGACCACCACTAGCAATGGAGGGTGAAGCTTTGACAATGCCAACCACTCATGCTGGTGAAACATTAGAAAAATTATCAAACAAATGTCAACCAAAGAAATCGAGACAGAAATCAACAGACAATTTGTCATAGTTTTCACTGCTATGTTACAACATTGTCAACCTAGCCTTAAAAATTTTCATCTTAGCCTTACATTTTCCTTTGGTACACAGAACTATTTGGTGTCGTCATTCCATTTTTCATTTATACCACTTTCAAATAATAAGATGATTACAAATATAATGAACTCAAAAATGAGAATATTTCATCCAAATGTTTACGTAAGTATACACTTAATTTTTAAGTGTAGAAAATGCAAAACCATAGAATGAATGATGTACCATTTTCTGAGTTCCCAGTTTTCTCACTTCTTGACAGTGAAATAACACCGGCCAATACTTCCAAGTCTTGTTTCACAACTTCATCTGATGCATCAGATAATGTTCTTAACAAGTCTGGGAATAATTCATCCACATGGCCATACATCTGTAACAAATAATTACATAAAAATTGTGGTGGTGTAAGTTCAGTACAGGAAAAGTATAATTTTTTTACTGCCACCAACCTTACTCGGGATCACTGAGTGGAGAAAACCCAGCCACCGCAGAGCAGCTACCTTTGTTGGAACACACGTATGGACTAAGTGCTTCTTCAAAACATCAAGGACAGAAGGCAAGTCTAAATCTGATCTGTGGTTCTCAGGCTGATCCTCACTGTCACCACCAGTGCCTGAAGCAGAATGCTTGTGTTGCTCATTAGTTACTTCAGCACTGACTGATTCAGAGATGAGCTTCATTAGGCTGAAATTTACAGCTTTTGATGTCTCCTTTATGTCTGCATGTAATGTTAAAGGAAGAATCAAAAGTAGTGAATAACAATAAAAAATAAGGGGTGACCAAAAAGTTTATGTTCAGAGGCTGGTGTGCCAATCTGGCAAATTAACTGTGAGCACTGAGGAAATCATTCCACCAACACACCCCTTTAGTAAAATACTGTCTCCTGCTACATGAAGAATTCTGTAACTCTCTACTACACATCCTCATCTGACACGAATAACTGACTCTTCAAGGCCTTTTGTAAAGGACCAAAGCTGTGATAATTGTATGGGGTGAGGACAGGACAACAGGGTAGGTACTTGAGCGTCTCTCATTTGAGTTGGTGTAACTTCTGCATTATACAGTTAGGTTATCATGAAGCAGCAGCATCCTTTGGCACATCATTCCACAATGATGTATTTTGACTCATACACATTCTTCATCCTTCAACGGATGCCTACCAATGTTTCGACTTTTGCAACCAAGGAAAGAATAAAAGCATGTTGGTCCTGTCTGGATGCATCTGGTGATAATGCTGCCACTGTTCACATTTCCACATTTACCACAATTGCATCAGAAAGACATGAATGCCACACTAATCCCTTGCCTACATGTCATTGCTTATATACCCACATCACAGTTGTATTACGTTGCATATATGCTGCAGCAATATCCTCAAAATGGAAACTTTTTGATTGCCCCCTATATAAATCAAGAAAGGTTGTAAACATACAGAATACATCTGAAGTAGTTTTCTCAATTAAAAATCTTTTGACATATAGAGATAATTTAGAAGTATATCCTCTCTTCTTTGTGCCACATAAGTATTCTTCCCCTCCCTTTCCCTTTCTAAAAAGAAACTTCTCCTTTGAAAGGCTAAGCAGCTGTTTCGGACTGATTCATAGTAGACCTCTAACATCCTCCCACCATGATGAGGATCAGCAAATGAGATACTTTATGTAAGAAATAAAGCATGCACGATTACTACTTGTTGATGCTGCTTAATGGAGGTCATATTTAACACCATGCGGTAAAGGTACAGATGCTTCTCCAATTAGTATGTCATGTTGTCTCCTTCCTGGCTTCTCACTTATTCTCATATTGCAGGCACTTAACTCTTATGCAAAGTCACATAACAAAAAACACAAATTCATACAATGAAAACCATTATCTGCTGTCCTTTTTCATATATAGGAAAAAATTCTTTAGATGGGAAGAAAATAGATCACTTGACACTCAATCATGAGTTATATTTTTACTTGACAATCAATTATGAGTTATATTTTATGTGATTTTTAGACTCTTTGATTATTAATGTTGTCCCTGGACTTTGAACAAGTGAATGATGTAGATTTTCTTGGTGGTTCATTGTTATATGACGTAATTAACCATTGTATGATGTTGAATAAACAGTACTTTCACACAGCAAAGTTTTTTAATTATGTTAAATGTCTGTAGCAAAGCGGTTTTCTGCCCTTTGTTAAAAGCCTTCTCCATTTTTGTGAAAGTTGCTTGGTATTACTCCTTGGAAAAGGATACTTCTTCTTGAATCACTATCATATGATAAGCAGGGCAATGTGGAAGTAAGAATTCCTGATGCAAATGGGAGCATCATTCTTCCTGATAACTGGACAAACTCTTTTATCCATGTAATTGCCGTAAACTGAAAAAAAGTCATAACAACTTCACCAATTGTTTACACACACAACAAAATATTCATATTAAGTAATTATGGTCCCCCATCGTGTGTGTCAAACTTTTATGTTCCCAAACCAAATGATTCACAGTTTTTTAACTAAAGTGCAAGTAACATATACATAGAAAACAAGTCAAATTAGTGTATAACTTCTGATTGTTATTTAAACCAGTCACTCAGTTATGCAGGGTGAGTCACTAACTAACTTTTGCACCTAGAATAATTCCAAAAGTATGATAGTCGCTGAAAAGTTTGTGGAGCAAATGTTGCATGGGACAACGGGGGACATAATATGATGTTTGTTTTTTGTTGCTAGGTGGGGTCACGTCAGAGATATGAAGGTCAAATTTTTTTTTTTAATGGGACACTATAGTTTGGTACTTATTGTCTGATAGTGGCTATCAGGACGAATCCAATGATGTATATCAGTAAGGTCTTTGAAGGTCAATGAAGGTCACAAAGGTGGCATGAACGTCCATTTACTGAATGTGTTTGAAGTGGTTACCATTGGTAGCAATCAATGTAGTGCTGCAGTCTTCTTATCATGGAGTGAGTGGTATTCCTTATAACTGCGGCACTTATAGAAGCACATGCTCTGACAATTCTCTCTCGTATTTCGTGCAAATAGTATATATTCGCCGAATATGGCATGTCCATCTAACATGCCATTGACATGTAAACGCCATTCGATGGTTTCGCAATAGAACACTAATAGGAACGGTAAGACTAGTATCTTCGAATCAAGTGAATACGAATTATGTATTCCTTTGAAGAACAAGTTGATATGCTTCCCATTTATGGAGAATGCCAATGAAATTCAGTGAGAGCTAAATATTTATACTCTGAAAGATATCCTCAACGTACTCACCCTACACGTCATACATTTAAATGTGTGTATGATAAATTGAGAACAACTGGATCTTTAATGCATCAGAAACACATGGGGCAAAGGAAAGTTTCTTATGAGGAAATGGAAATTGGTACTCTTGCCACTGTGGTTTGGGATCCTTGTGTTAATTCACATCAAATCGCAAGGGAATCTGGCATGAACCAGAGTAGTGTTGTTCATGTTCTGCATCACCATAAATATCATCCTTACCATATCAGTCTCCACCAAAAATTAACTGGTATCGATCATACGCATGACACTGAATTCTGCCGCTGGGCTCAACTTCAGATTAAGAGGGCTGACACATTTATTAATGTGATTTTTTTACTGACGAGGCTACATTCATGAACCATGGAAATGTTAATTTGCATAACATGCATTATTGGGCAACTGAAAATCCAAGTTGGCTGCTGCAAGTTGCACACCAAATACCATGGTCTGTGAATGTATGGTGTGGGATTCTGGAGGACATAATTATAGGCCCCTATTTCATCGAAGGAAATCTTAACGGTAGGAAGTACACCACACTCATGCAAGAAACATTAGGTATGTTGCTGAAAGAAATACTTTTCGGAACAAGACACAGAATGTGGTATGAACATGATAAGCATCCAGCACATTTTTTGCGGATGGCCATAAATGAGCTCCAGAGACAATTCCCAAATCTTTGGATTGGATGCAGAGGAGATGTGTCGTGACCGGCTTGGTTGCCAGACTTGACACCTCTGGATTTTTCTTGTGGGGATTCGTAAGAGATATTGTTTATGAAGACATTCCAACTACACCTGAAGATAGGTGAGAGAGAACTGTCAGAGCATGTGCTTTGATAAATGCTGAAGTGATAAGGAATACCACTCAATCCATGATAAGAAGATTGAAGCACTGCATTGATACCAATGGTCATCACTTTGAACACCTTCTGTAAAAGGACATTCATGCAACCTTTGTGATCTTCGTTGACCTTCAAAGACCTTACTGATGCATATCACTGGATTCACCTCGATAGCCCCTATTAGAAAGTAAGTACCAAACTACAGCATCCAATTTAAAAATACAAAGTTGACCATATCTCTGAAGCGAGCCCACCCAGCAACAAAAAACCGACGTCACGTTATGGCCCCCGTTGTCCCATGCAACTTTTGTCCCACAAACTTCTCAGCTCCTATCATACTTTTGGAGTTATTCTTGATGGCAATAGTTAGTGACTCACCCTGTGTATTGTATTCCGTATACATCATATGAACAAGGTCAACAGTAGCAAAAAGTATGGCCCTAGCCAGGGGATATACAACAGGAACTAATATATACCAAAAAATAGCTTGGAAAATCCAGGATGGAATGTAACAATATAATGAAAAAGATAGTTTGCTACTCACCATAAAGCCAACATGCTGAATTGCAGAAAGGCACAACAAAAAGACTATCAGAAAGTAAGCTTTTGGCCAACAAAACCTTTGTCAAAAATAGACAAAACACAAACACACAAACACACAAACACACACAAACACACACACACACACACACACACACACACACACACGAACAGAGTATGGCAGTTGGCCCCAGACTGTGAGCAGCAGGCCATTACGGGAGAGGCAACTGGGCAGGGAGTACGGAGGAGGCTGGGGTGCGCACGGAGCTTGCCTAAGACCCACCACCACCTACTCCAGTCCGGTCACTAACATCACATATCCCATGAGAGGCAGGGCCACCTGTGAAACCAGTCATGTGATCTACAAGCCAAGCTGCAATTGCTGTGCTGCATTCTACATGGACATGACAACCAACAAGTGCTCTGTCCGCATGAACGGCCGCCAGCAAACTGGGGCCAAGAAACAACAGAACAACCCTGCTGCTGAGCATGCTGCCCAAAACGACATCCTTCATTTCAGTGACTGTGCCATTTGGATTCTTCCCACAAACACCAGCTTTTCTGGATTGCGCAGGTGGGAACTCTCCCTGCAATATATCCTGCATTCCCGTAACCCTCTTGGCCTCAACCTTCATCAGTCATTGTCCTTACCCATCTACCCTTCCCTGTTGCCATTCCAGCACTATACAGCTCTCTATTCCACCACCAACGTACCCAATCTTTTTACTTCTATCCTTTTCCCCTAACCCCTCCCCCCCTCCTGCCGCCTCCTTCTAACCTCTCAACTGCACCCAGCTGCCCCACCCTCCACCTCATCCCTGCATGCTCCCAGCAGAACTTTACAATCCCCTACCCCTACCCTGTTATCCCCCTCTGCAGCCCAGCCTCCTCCTTACCCCTACCTGGTTGCCTCTCCCATAATGCACTGCTGCTTGCAGTCTGGGTCCAGGTGTCAGAGACTGTGGTCATTGTGTGTGTGTGTGTGTGTGTGGTGTTCGCTTGAGTGTGATTGAGCAGGCATATTGTTTATTTTTGACAAAGGCTTTGTTGGCTGAAAGCTTACTTTCTTGGCTGAGAGCTTACTTTCAACAGTCTTTTTGTTGTGTCTTTCTGCGACTCAGCTATCTCCGCTTTATGGTGAGTAGCAACTATCCTTTTAATTATATTGTTTCAAAAAATAGCTTGGAGGAATTTTCCTCCGCTCCGGCAAATGTGTATACTACAGATTCTTTCCCTTATTCATATTTCTCCTTCATGTGGTAAAGTAACCATTTAAAGGCAAGATAACCAAAGATTTGTCTCTTTTTAATATTTTAAAACCATGCATCTGAAAATTTCAGTTTTTCATACTTAGCAGTTGTTATATTAACTACTGTTGATATTCATTTTTGACTTCAATTTCCAAGCAGGAATACATTAATAGAGAGAATACACTATTCCAAATTGCCTTCTACACAAACCAATAATTACCAGGAATGCTAATCAATAGTTCAGTACAAATAAAGAGAAAAAATGAAGAACTTGCTCATTACTTGGGAAAACTGTGTTTCTAAAATAGCTACTATTGCTTTTCTACCAGGAACGTACACAAATTAATGGAAAATAATTACATGTGTGTTAAGAGTATGGAAACTAATTATCTTAAATATTTCTCTTTATGGTTCTATTTCTATAATTTATAGGATAGAGATTAAAGGAGAAGAATTTACCGCCAAAATTACAAAAGAAATAAAGACTAAGGAACTCATTATCCTAAAATGAACGGAATTTCCATTCACTGCATAAGATGATTGAGTGATGAATTGATTGCAGATGTTGTTGTTGTTGTTGTTGTTGTTGTTGTGGTCTTCAGTCCTGAGACTGGCTTGATGCAGCTCTCCATGCTACTCTATCCTGTGCAAGCTTCATCTCCCAGTACCTACTGCAACCTACATCCTTCTTAATCTGCTTGGTGTATTCATCTCTTGGTCTCCCTCTACGACTTTTACCCTCCACGCTGCCCTCCAATGCTAAATTGGTGATACCTTGATGCCTCAGAACATGTCAAGTTGTGCCACAAACTTCTCCTCTCCCCAATCCTATTCAATACCTCCTCATTAGTTACGTGATCTACCCATCTAATCTTCAGCTGCTTCTTAAAGCTTAAGCTTAAAATTAATAGTGAAAAAAATTATGATAGTAAGCAGATAAGAAAAATGAGGACAACTTACATGCGAACTGAAAGAAACCAAATACAAAAAGTTGATATATTTTGTTACTTTGGCATCTTAATTACAGAAGATAACAATTGCACTGTGGAAAACAGAAAAAGAATTGCAAGAGTTAAAATGTGCTTTCAGTGGATGAAGACAACTACTATTTAACAAGGTGTTTGGTATATGAAAGAAAGAAAAAAAATAATTGGTCAAGATGTTCATCTGAATTGCCTTCCTATATGGCTGTGAAAACCGGACACTGTTGAAGGCAGACAGAACGTGCATAAAAGTAATGGAACTATGGCTTTGGAGAAGTCTAACGAGGACAAGCAGAACAGAAAAACCAATGAAGATATTATGAAAGAGATCAGTATGCAAGGAACCTTCTTAAGAACTATCCAAGAGAGGAACACACAATTTTTTGATGATTACGCAGAGAGATAGTAGGTTTCTGACAGGCTTATTGGAAGGAAACAGCAAAACAGTCAATTTATTGACAGTAACGAAGTGCCAAAATTATCTAAAAATGATGAGGACACCACAAGACATAGGAGAACAGCTGTAGCAACAAGGCGTAGCTTTAGAACAAGAAGATGAAGAAGGAAAAGGGGGGGGAAGGTGGGAGGGAAGAGAGGGAGATGACGAGGATCATGATGTTTGGTTTGTGAGGCGGTCAACTGCGTGGTCATAAGTGTCCCTACAAAGCCCTAATTTTTACACAGCCCAAATTTTTTTACACAGCCCAAATTTTTTTACACAGCCCAAATTTTTTTACACAGTCCAACCTAGTGACTGTCACGAATGATGGTGACGATGATGAAATGATGAGGACAACACAAACAGCCAGTCTCCAGGTAGAAAAAATCCCAACCCGGCTGGGAATCGAACCCGGGACCCCATGATCCAGAGGTAGCAACGCTAACTACTAGACCATGAGTTGCGGACATGATGACTGACAGTTCTAAGAGGCATCTGCAATTACATAATCTAGGTAATGAGATAGGGGTAATAAACCATGCTTTTATTTTATGAGACCAAGTTGAAGAATTCTTGATATGGCACAAAGATGGCTTTCAGTTAACTTTTTACGTTGTATGTTGTCCTAAGATGTGCTATAATATGAGGCATGTTGCTTGCTTAAATGTGTCGATAGCTTTTTTTATGACATTATTGTATTTCATTCCAATGTGTGGCTTGGTGGATCAGTGACAAAGTGCCAGTAATGGATCCAACGGTGTCGTGTTTGAACTCCATTCAGTAGTAGGACTTTTATCTGACATTTCTCATCTCTCTCACCTCTGGCAATGTTTGTTAATATGAACAATGTGGGGTTGCACCAAGATTCACAGTCCAAGTTAGATTGTACATCACATAATAACTGGCTAGGTAAGTCAGTTCAAAGGAAGCCAACAGCACACTACCACTAATAGGAGAATGCCTAGCACAGCCTGGTGTTCACCATGCTTTATGTTCACTGTTGTAAAGTAAGAGATTCCACTCCTTACTTCACCCTCTTACGGGTCAATTTTATTTTTATTTCTAAAGTAGCCTATATTCTTCATTGAGGTCCATGCAAGCTCTGTACTAAATTTAATTGAAGTCAGTGCAGCAGTTTAGTTCTGAAAATGTAACTGATAGTTATTTTCACTTTTATAATATTAGGGTGGATTTACGGTTTATCATAACAAATTCAATCAAAATTTTTGAAGGTTTATGAGATTGTTCAAATTATTGCCGAGTACAGGCATATGCTACTTCTGATGTCATACGTATCGCAGAAAAAAAGTATGGTACATTTTACACAGATAAATACAATAAAGCTTTGTTCAAGGTGGATGCTACATATGTTGAGTTCTGATCAAGAATAAATGCAAAAATAAATTTCCCAGCCATGTTGTGAATGTTTTGAAGAGTAATCTATTTCACCTGCCATGACACATTAAAGAGAATGTTTTCAGGGTATCTTTCATCCGGCTGGCTTGCAAGGGATAAAGCATAAGTGGTGAATAATTTGGTAGTCTTCTGGATTAACGGGATGAGAAAAATGAATGACAAGAAAACTACTTTTTACCAAGACAATGTAGTTGCTTGCAAAGGCACTTTTAGCATGGTAAAACTGAGGAGCGTGAAGCACGTACTTAACACACTGAAGCACCAAAGAATCTGGTATAGGCATGCATATTCAAATACAGAGATATGTAAACAGGTAGAATACGACACTGCAGTTGGCAATGCCTATATAAGACAACAAGTGTCTGGTGAAGTAGTTAGATTGGTTACAGCTGCAACAATGGCAGGTTATCAAGACCTGAGTGAGTTTGAATGTGGTGTTATAGTTGGTGCAGCATCTCCTAAGTAGCGATGAAGTGGGAATTTTTTCGCATGGCCATTTCACGAATGTACTGTGAATACCAAGAATCTGGTTAAACATCAAATCTCCAACATTGCTGTGGCAGAAAAAAGATCCTGCAAGAACGGGACCAGTGACGACTGAAGAGAATCATTCAGCGTGACAGAAGTGCAACCCTTTTGCAAATTGCTGCAGATTTCTATGCTGGGCCATCAACAAGTGTCAGCTTGCAAACCATTCAATGAAACAGCAATGATATGTTCTTTCGGTGTCGAAGGCCCACTCGTGTATCCTGATAACTGCACAATTCAAAGCTTTACACCTTGCCTGGGCCTGTCAACACCGACATTGGACTGTTGATGACTGGAAACATGTTGCCTGGTTGGACGAGTCTCATTTCAAATTGTATCGAGTGGACGGACTTGTACGGACATGGAGACAACCTTACGAAACCATGGACCCTGCATGTCAGTAGAGGACTATTCAAGCTGGTGGAGGCTCTGTAATGATGTGGGACCCCTGATTTGTCTAGATATGACTGACATGTGACAAGTACTTAAGAATCCTGTTTGATCACCTGCATCCATTCACGTCTATTGTGCATGCCGACGGACTTGGGAAATTCCAGCAGGACAGTGCGACACCCCATACATTCAGAATTGCTATAGAGTGGCTCCTGGAACACTCTTCTGAGTTTAAACACTTGCGCAGGCCACCAAACTCCCCACACAAGAACATTATTGAGCATATCTGGGATGCCTTGCAACGTGTTGTTCAGAAGAGATCTCCACCCCCTCCTACTCTTATGGATTTATGGACAGCCCTGCAGGATTCATGAAGGAACCTATGTGCTGGGAAAATATCAGAAGGGACTACATGCAGGCCACCCACTACAAGACCAGGTGCAAAGTAATGTTCAGAAATAGCTCTCAGAGCATTCCACGATCAATGTGAGGGTGAGCCAATGAGACAGTTTCACGTGCATTACTTAACTGTGTCCTTAAAAAAAAAAAAATAAAAAAAAAATCACCAGGGAATGGATCAGATCTTTACCAGTGAACATTGGATTGAGGATGCAGATCGAAGCAGACAACCCAAGCTTATGCTGAGAACCTGTCGTTCCTGGCAAAGAATACGCAAGCAGCTTTAATGCAACTCCAAGCATTGCATTTAATAGCAAAAAACAAGAAGTCTACTGATCAACACTGGAAAACCTAATAATTACCAACATTAAAGATGCCTTGGTTCTCATGTAGTGCTGACTGTCAATTAGGAAACAGAGTCAGAACTACATGAGAGCCAAGGACATTGGGGACTATATCTCAGTGAATTAGTAGCTCTCACACAACAAAAAATTTAATGAGGTAGGGCAACTACACTTGTAGAAAAAGGTACGGATCAAAACATCTATTGCATAAAGCCACACAGACACTATAAAACATTAGTTAGCCCATCAGGCCTCTGTGCTGCAGAGTGCCTCTCCTTAATCAAGAAGATCCCAACAAGAGTTCTCGAATTACAGAAAAGGAAATTCCTGCAGAAGACAGTGGAACCAAGAATCCTATCAGATGGGAGATGACAGTACAAATCTAATTGTGAACTCTACTAAGACCAAGAAAATCTCACTGATGGCACCAGAAAAAGATTTTCTATGGCCATGTGTACAGAATGGACTTTCATAGACTGTCCTGTTAATCTTCAACATAGCCATAAGAGTAAAGTCACTGGAACCCTGCAGATCAAGCAAACAGATTATGACGATGATGATGATGATGTGTTTAAAGGGACTAAACTACTGGGTCATCAGTTTCTCCATTTTTGAGAGAAGTGTATAAAAAAGGTAAAAAGCAAAAAAAGTGGGGACTTTGCTCCTCCAAATATACAAGCAAGTCAAAGAGCTCGAAAAAGGGCATGGCATTTGTTGTTGTATGATAGGTAAAAGAAAACAGAGATAATCCAGGCAGCATCTTGCGCAAGAGGGTCTAAAGGCAAAATAAGGCTACGGGGAAAGTAATCTGCGGTTGCATGGGGGTATCTGCCACAGGTGGGACTCTCCCACCCACAACCACCCCTAACATTCACATGTGGATGAGTATTATAATTTAGCGTAAAATCAACTCTGCTTTAGGAAATGCAATATTTTGGTAGTGGCTGTCTCGTCATCCGCAAGCATCTGAGGTAGCGAGGCAGGAAAGCTGAGAGCATTCCACAGATTGGCCAGCAGGGCACACTCAACAAAGCATGTGCTATCATCAGTAGACTACCATAGCTGCAGCGAGGAGGATCCTCTCGACGCAGAAGGAAATCCTGGGTGAATCTTGTGTGGCCAATACATAGGTGGCACAACAGTAGCATCCTTCCAAGAGGCCTGGAAAGATGTATGCCACACCTTAGTGGACCCTTCACTTGCTCTCAGCTAGTTTTGAGTCATAGTAGGCTGACATTCCAGTTCTCAGGGCCTCAAAATATTGCGTCAAAGTTGTTATTGTAAGTTGGTGCCTGGTATTCGGATGTCAAATTGATCTCCTGTAAATGTGTCTATAGCTGGGCGGTTGGCGAGTTCCTTTCCTGGAATGCCTACGTGACTCAGTGTCCTGATGAAGGTCACTGTCTTACCAGGGCTGTAGAGGTCAACCAGTACATCCTGGATGTTGATGACCAAAATATTTTTGGTACAGCACAGGGATATGCAACAAGTGGAAATGCTACAGCTCAGAAAGCTCTCGTGGTGAGGGATTTGACGTATTGCAAAGCTTGAGATAAGGCAACCAACTCTGCAGTGTACACACTACAGGCACTAGGCAGAGTGTGCTTCTCATATCCCCTTGCATACACAGAAGCGTAACCAACCCTGTCGCTGACTTTAAATCTGTCCATGTAGATGCATACTGAATTATAATTATCATGGAGGATCAAATGAAACAGGTGATGGAGAAGGGTACGGGCCACAGAAGAGGTCCATCCATGTGACAGGACAGGGTACAGACTACCAGACCATGGTGGGGCAGTTGAGAGTGAGCTCTAGGAACACAGACTAAAGGGTGCTGTTGGAGGTCCTTCAGTAGAGTGTCGAGTCGCATCCCAGCTGGTCAATCCAGTTCTGAGTGATGTGCAAACAGTCTGAACTGATGGTTGTGAAAGAGTTGAGTGACATGGGTGAGTAAGCATCTGACATATTGTGATTGCATAATTTGCCACGAGCTGCTGTCATCTAACCCGCAGCAGTGAGATACCGGTCTCCACCAAGAGACTGTATGGAAGGTCCCCATTGCCAGCTGCACACCAGTGTGGTGAAATGGCAAGCTCAGTACAGATGGTGCTGCTGACCCATAGGCAACACATCTGTAGTCCAAGCAGGATAAAAACGGTGCTTTGTATAAATCTCACAAGAACTACGTGGTCTGTGCCCCATGAGGAGTTACTAAGAAAAAAGAGAGCATTTAGATTCTTCATGCAAGTTGTCTTGAGTTTGTGGCAGCCAAATTAGCTAGATATCAAATAAAATACCTAAGAATTGAAATGTTTCAACAACTTCAAGTAACTGATCACCAATATAAATTCCTGGGTGCAGGTTCACAGTCCGGAGTCGGCAAAAATGCACAACTCAAATGCAGGAGAAAACTGATAGTCGTGATTCACGGCCCAGTGAAGTACTCTCCAGACAGTCCCCTGAACTCGGCACTCAGTGACTCTGAGACATAGTACGGGCAAAGATCATCCACACACAGTGACAGAGAGACTGTGGGGACCATTGCATTTAAAAACCATTGATGGCGATAGTGAACAGCATTACACTCAAAATTGATCCCTAAGGGACTCCAGTTTCCTGTACATATTGTTTGCTGAGAGTCAAACCCATCTGGTTCCAAAAAAGCCAGATAGATACAAAATTCTGGATAAAAATGGGTGAACTGCCATGGAAACCACACTCGTACAGTGTAGACAGGATACAATGTCACCAGGTGGTATCGTATGCCATCTGCAGGCCAAAGAACACAGCAATCGCATTTTGACACTGTGCGAAAGCATTGTGCACTGCAGATTCCAGATGAACCACATGATTTTTGTTGGACTGGAATGCCCGAAAGCCATTTTGGAATTGTGATACATGCCCTCTGGCTTCAAGGCATCAGCAAAAACGGCAGTTGACCATTTGTTTGAATAGCTTACTCAGCCCATTTGTCAGAGAGATTGACCGGTAGTTAGTTAAAATATGTGGCTCCTTTCACAACAGGACAGGAATAATAATATTTTTCTGCCACTGGGAGGCAAATTCTCCTTCCCAACAAATACGTTTTAAAACCTGAGGATATATTTTATGCTGTCAACACGATGTTTGAGCATTTGGTTGTGAATTTTGTAGGGTCTAGGGGGCCATATCTCAACATGCTGCCAAATCACTGTGTAGCTACCATTCACTAAACAGTGGTGTTGTGTTATAGAGCGGTGTGTGTGTGTGTGTGTGTGTGTGTGTGTGTGTGTGTGTGTGTGTGTGGATAGCAGGTGGCACTCAATAAGGTGTTTCCGGATCAGGAAATGAGGGTGGTAATTACTGCATTCGGACCCTTCCTTCAGCAAAGTGCACTACAAAACATTTGGCAGGTACCATGGGATTAGTGCAGGTGTTATCACTGACAAGGATGCCAGGAACCACCATGGCTGCAAATGTGGCAGAGTTTAGTCCACACTTGGGACGATGGTGTGTGGTATCGCATGGATGATATGTATTGCTCCCAACACTCCTGCTTCCCTTTCTTTATTAAAAACTGCAACTTTGCCCAGAGTCTCTTGAACACTTAAATTATCCATAGAGGGATGGCACTTGTGTCATTGAAGTGCCGTGCAAAATTTCCTGATAGCTGTGGCTAAATCTTCAGACCACCATGGCATTGGCGATTGTCGGGATAAGCCAGAAGAGTGGTGTATCACTGCTGCTGCAGCATGAATAATAGTATCAATAGTATCCTGTTCCACTCCACTGATATCCGTTGCCTGACTGGCTGCAAAAGTGGCTGTAGAGTAGAAAGCTGCCCAGTCAGCTTCCTGAAATGAACAACCTGGAGCATGTTCCAGATGTCTGAGTGGAGGGGGAGAGAATAATAGGAAAATGGTCACTGTCACAAAGAATGCCGTGGGTGCACCATCGAATCAGGGTTAAAATAGTCAGGCTGCAAACTGTGAGACCAATAGCTGAGTATGTTCTGTGGGCTGCACTGAAATTTGTTGGTGCTCCAGTGTAGAGTAGGCTGACATCCAATTCCGAAAAGAGGTGTTCTAGTATTTGGCCTCTGTAAGACATAGTATTGTCATCCCACACAGGATTATGGTCATTTAAGCCTCCAGTAAGAAGGGGGGATGTAGCTGTTCCATTAACACTAACCACTCATGATATTGGGTACTTCCATATGGCGGGGGGGGGGCGGAGGGGGGGGGGGGATGAACATTACATACTGTCATCCAGACTGATAGGTAGTCACCAACGGCAATGGCCTATAGTGCAGTGGTAGGGGCACCTGCTCACTGGAAGTATCAGAGCGTATGCGGGTACAGATCCCACCAGAGTATCTCTCAACATTCAGTTGATAGGTACAGTAGGGTTCAAAGTCTTTCAGAGCAGGGAGGTGTGTTGCTGTAAACCATGTCATGCTATGCCAATTACAGAGAAAGTAACAATTAAATGGCAGGGTTTGGGCAGATCGCAATAGCAGCAATTACAGTTCCACTGAGGGTGCACTGGAGTCAGGTCTAACAATGTGGCGAATGGAAAAGGTGGGTTACCAGGTTGTTGTCCACCTGACTGTGTGATCCGCTGTCAATGTGCATAGGCTCTACCTCTGCAGGTATGGGGAGCAGTACAGTCAAAGTCTCAGAAAGCAGTTTATCTTTCTATTTTTCCTTCTTATCCTAGTGAGACTTCGATTTCTGTGAAAATTTCCCAATTTTATCTTGTGGGCATGAAGAGGATTGTACTTTTCTTCGACCCACAGCCTGTGGCTGCTTGTGCTTGTCCTTGTCCTGAGAGGGAGGGGGGGGGGGCACCTTGAAAGGTGTCCTCATTCCTGATGACACCAGAGGACGACTAGGCATCTCTGGCCACACCAATTGTGTGAGAATTATTGGTGCTATATGTGTAGGGGGTGAGGGAGCTGACGTTTCCTCCTCCAACTGTATGGCAGCCCTGGAATACGACCAGGGCCAGGAGGTGTTGTGCGAGACCTTGTCATTGCATGAGCTGTGGACTGACACAGCAGCCACAAAATTTGAGACCATATTAGTTGGATGAAGGCTTTCAAACTTTTTCTTTACACCTTCATACGACAGGCAGTCAAGTTTCTTATACTCTTGAATTTTCTTATCCCTCTTGAACATTGAGTGTTGTGGTGAATGAGGAGGGTGTGATTCTGGACAGCTGACACACTGAGGGATTTGGTCACAAGGCTGCCCTCGTGGGACCCATGTCCACATGCCCTACAGATAACCTGATAAGAACAGCGGGAGGATATGTGTCCGAGCCTTCGGCAGTTAAAACATTTCATTGGAGGAGGAAAGTAAGGCCTGACATGTCACCTATAAATCATGACCTTAACCTTCTCAGGTAAAATGTTGCCTTTGAAGGCTAGGATAAAAGCTCCGGTGTCCACTATTATTCTTGGGTCTCTCTTCGATGTGGTGAACAAAATGGACTCCATGCTGTGCAAGATTAGTCTGCAGCTCTTCTTCAGTTTGTAGCATTGTCCCGACAGAAGACAACGTCTTGAATTCTATTGAGCTTGTTATGAGGAGAAATGTTGACTGGTATATCTTCTATCGTGACACAAGCCTGAAGTGCCCATGACTGGTTGGTGTGCAAAGTTTGGATCAGCAAAGATCCATTTCTCAACTTCTCTATTGCAGCAACCTCCCCAAACTGATCTGCAATATTTTCAACAAAAAACAGTGGCTTTGTTGCAATGAAAGCTCCACTGTCAGTCTGAGGACAAACCAAGGACATGGCAAATTGTCCACTTCTATTTCTCCTTACATGACTCTCGTCTTGAGACATGGTCACAGGCAGAAAAGCCTTACGACTGCATACCTCTGCACTAAAAGCACTGTTCCTGACAGTTGATATGGCTGCGTTGGCACGGCTACTGTTAAGTTTGATCTGTTTCACTGCAGATCATCTGCCCTGATACCACTAACACCGATCAGAGGCTCTCCCTGTGGGCACCACTTCGTCAAGGCAAAGGTCACCTGGCATAAAAGTCTGGTACCCCGAAATGGATAGGTAACTACTCCTTGGCTGACATGGGAAGTTACAGCTCTGGCTTCGGCAATGTGGTCCCTATGTTGTCAGGTGACTACCACTGAGGGTGTTCTTCCCCAAATGGCCTGCACTTCTGCAAAAATTGAAAAGTGGAGGTCAATCCTAAAATGGGAACCAGAATTTAAGAAGCCAAAACTGGAGAGGAAAAAAGCATTAAAAAAGTGGAAAGAGTGAAAAATTTCATAATTCCAAAGAACAGTCAATATACTAGGTAAAAATGTGACCAAATAAATAACTTCTACTAGTCACCTCTTACGACATTTAAGGAATGGCCGTGCATCTATTCTAGCCCCTGACGCCGTATGCGGGTCAAACAAATAGAGAAAGACCTTGCAGAACTTCACTGTATGCAAGATGTAATAAATAACAGGGGTGAGTACTGATCAGTTATTGAAAGCAAACCCTTTCTCACATTCCTTACAGAAGTTAACAACAAGACCAGGAAATGGTATGAGGAATGCAAGCTAGAGTTCAACAGGAAAATTAAGGATTGCTGGGCTAACAGAAAAGATCAAGGTAGAAACAAGAAAACAGCTACTAAACTTCACTGAGAGCACCAGAAGAGGTGGACAAAAGAAGCAGAGCTAGAACACAAGCACTGTGGGGTCCACAGGTGGCCCAAACAAGTTTAAAAAATATTACAGCCTGCACTACCAGTCTGAGAACATTTTGCTTGCCCCTTTACTAGTTACTGCAAGGTTACAAGCATATCTAGTTAATTCCTGCTTCCAATTTCATATGATATACTCTCAAGTGCTAAGTGCTATGGGAAGGACTTGTCTGACACTGAATGAGTGACAGTTGTCAAAATGGATGAGCTGTTCATAATAAGTTCAACTGATGTAACAAACACCCTGAAAAGTAATGTGCTGAGGTTAGAACAGCACACAGTTCAAACATTTCAGACCTACAAATACAAATTCGTGACAATATGCATTCAATATTAACCCATATAAAGACTCATTATTTATATAGATGGGATGTAAATGTCATGAGATTTTATCACCTTCAAAAAAACATTGCAACTGGCAGTGTTGTCAAGAACAAATCCTTTTATAGCCATAATTGAGATGTTTTTTTAAGTGCTTCACAGAACTGTATTAACACTTTAAAATAGTAAGGATGACTAACTGCAGTATTTTGGGCGATAAATTAACTTTCTGTCAAAACACCAAATAAATATTGTCTTCATATCATTTTACCGCCTTTTTCCATTCATAATTCGTGGTGATGAAGAAGAATGCTCTAAGTTTTTGGCCAAAGCAAATTGGGAGTTTCCACAGCTAATTTCCCTAGCATTAAACAGAATTTTACATTAGCCTGTTGTTCTATAATGTCTGCAACTGGAAAATTACCAAGCATGTGGAAAAATGTGTACAGAAACAATGACTACACCTGACTAACTTATTCTGATGGAAGACTATATCTATATCGATACTCCGCAAGCCACCATACAGTGCATGGTGCAGTTATTTCCTTTCCTGTACCACTTGCAAATAGAGCAAGGGAAAAATGACAAGCTATATGCCTCTGTATGAGCCCTAATTTCTAGTATATTCATGGCCCATAGGCACAGTGTATGTTGGCAGCAGTAGAATCATTTGGCAGTCAACTTCAGATGACAGTTTTCTGAAGTTTCTGAGTAGAGTTCCTCGAAAAGAATGTTGCATTTCCTCCAGGGACCCCCATTTGAGTTCCCGAAGAATCTCTGTAACACTTGCATGTAGTCCGAACCAATCACTAACAAATCTAGCAGCCCACCTCTGAACTGCTTCGATGTCTTCCTTTAATCTGACCTGGTACGGATCCCAAACACTTGAGTAGTACTCAAGAACATGTTGCACTACTGTCCTATATGCGGTCTCCTTTACAGATGAACCACACTTTTCTAAAATTCTCCAATAAACTGAAGCTGACCATTTAACTCTCCTACCACAGTCCTCACATGCATATTCCATTTCATATCGCTTTGCAATGTCACACCCAGATAGTAAATGACTTGACTGTGTCAAGCAGGAGACTAGTAATATTGTATCCGGACATTACAGGTTTGTTCTTCCTACTCATCCGCATTAACTTACATTTTTATACTGTTAGAGTTAGCTGCAATTCATCACACCAACTGGAAATTTTGTCTGTTGTTGTCTTGTATCGTCCTACAGTCACTCAACTTTGACACCTTACTGCCCAACCTGACTGCCAACACATTCATGTATACAGAGAACAACAGTGGCCCTATCACACTTCCCTGGGGCACTCCTGATGATACCCTTATCAATTAATAGTCAGCTGATCAAAAACAATTTGCAATAAAGGTACCTGGTTGGTGAATTTATCACTTTAGTTGCTCTGTCTGCAAGTAATGACCATGTAACTTTTAGGAACCTCTCTCTATATTAATACAATTCATATTAATGCCTCTTTCTTGCTATTTCTATGATTAATGTTGTGAAATTATCAGGAGTCTACAAAGCTGCTGGTGTTCACATAATTTATGCTGACCAGAAAGAAGCTACACACAGAAATGTATATAGGGCATCCCCAGAAGGAAAGGTCAGTGTTTAGAGATATGAATGAATACTCAGAGGGGGGCGGGGGGAGGGGGAATTGGCTGTAGAATGCATACCATAAGAGCTATGAGTACCTGTTCAGTAGGAGACATGTATTTCACAGTAGCGAAGTATTTCACAGTAGCAAAGATAAACAAGTGCTCATAGCTATTAAGGTATACACTTTAGAGCTCATATTTTTTGTTTTTGTCTTTATGACCACCTCTCAAAATATGAAAAGCAAAGAGCCTGCAGAAGATGAGATTTATTTCACAGTATCAAAGATGAAGTGCTCATAGCTCTCAAGGTATGCATTTTAGAGCCCATGTTTGCTGTATTTTCTTGGCTTTGAGTGTTCCTGTCACATCCCTTAATATTGACCATTTCTCCTGGGACACCCTGTATGTTATCCGTTGGTGGGTAACAATACGTAAAGGCACTGTTTTTTTCCCCCTTCCAATGGGCTATAAACTGGCCAACTTTTTATGACACTTGAGACATACCTGTAGTACCTCGTCTGTTGCTTGTGCATGTGTAATCAAGATATTAATCATAGCAGCAAAATCAACCCTAGAAGGATCATGCTTGATGCTTCGTAAAAATTCTCCTAGCGCTGTATCACACCTGGTAAAAAGGAGAAATAACAAAAATAAAAACAATGTTAGGATGAATATTAATCAGCATTGTAAAATATAAATTAGAGAAAATGCACCGCATAGTTACAAAAGCTTTTGGATGTCGATACTAATGTATACAGAACTGCAGTATAGCATAAAGGAACATTCCAGTTTTTGTAAATATATCTGCATAATTAAGAATCCGGGATGAAATAACGCTATGAAATGGATGGATTGCTACTCATCACATAGAGGCGGCTTTGAATGACAGGCACATTTCATTTCATGGTACATTTTAATGTAGACTTAGCTATTGGACCATTCTCCTTCAGATATAGAAAATACATGCACACACATGGCCACAACCTTTATTAGTCCCCGTTCCCATCTTCCTCTGTCTCCTTCCCTATTTCCGCTCCAGCCTCCCACACATCTTTCACCTTCTGTCCCCCCAGTCCACTTTCATAGTCCCCCCCCCCCCCTCCTCCTCCTCCCCTCCACTAAGTATTAAGTATATCCTCCTGATGATGCACCTGGCAGATCACCATATCATCACTGCCACATCTCTGCATACATCCACAGACAGTGCTACGGCATCTTTCTAACCCCCACCTGCCACTTCTACATCTACATTTACCCCAGTCAAGATTGCTGCTCACCGCAGTTGGGAATAGTGCCCTGAGGTGACAGCTGTCATGTGTGCAACAGCTTAGTCTACACTCTCTCTCTCTCTCTCTCTCTCTCTCTCTCTCTCTCTCTCTCTGTCTGTGTGTGTGTGTGTGTGTGTGTGTGTGTGTGTGTGTGATTTCAGAAGAAAATTTCAAAAAGTTGACTTTTTCTATTTTCAGTAACTAAGGTCTTACTGTGGGGTATCTCACCATTTAATAAAAATTGTTTGCTACACAGAAGCATGTAATAAGGATAATATGTAGTGCCCACTCTACAGTCTCTTGTAGGTAGTTCTTTGAACACTTGGACATACTGGTAACAGCCTCACAATACATCCACTCCCATACGGAGACTGACAAAATTATTCACAGTTCAAAAACAAGTTAAATTCATGAATATAATACTAGAAGCAGTAATTTTACACAACACCCATTACTCAGCATTGTGTGGCACAGAAAAAAGTTAAATACTCAGTCACAAAAATCCTTTACCACCTTCCCAGTGATACAAAGAATTTAACAGGTAATAAAATTAAAATTCAAGCACAAACTGATATCATACAGAGAGAGATTTGACAAAAGCAAGTATAAATCACTGTAAAAACAGGAAGTGTGTTTAAGATAGTCGTGTGGATAGTTTGCAAGGTGGGGAGATTCCATGCCAAATTAACGCAATTTTAAATTAATTTTCACTCAAAATCTCAGATTATGATGAAACTTTTCACAGAAGTATTTACACGTAGATAATACAGCAATGTGAAGTTGTCAAAAATTGCAAAATGCCCCAGTGCCATCATTTAAAAATTGCTGCAGCAACTCTCCTAATTAAGCTAAATTGATGGAACAAGTGCCATTTTGCAGCATTTTTTACGAAGTGATACACAACACAACATCGGTCCAAGATGAAAACTTTTTTTGAAAATTTTAATTTATAATCTAACAAAAAGAGCATATCCAAAATTTTTCAAAAGATTGTATATAACACTTCACATTATTGTTAACTAAGTCCCTATGCACAAAAGTGGGACTGTCATGGGTTCACACCTTTTTAAAAATTAGAAAATACTTAAAATTATGTTTTTGTAAAGCTTGTACATTTATGCAAAAATTACCCATCAATAAGTTTTTGTTTTTCAGAGATTTATTTGTAATATGTTTAAGATGAACTAGTGACTATGATGAGTGATTATTTTATTAGAACTATTAAAAATATAAGTTTTTTAATACAGTTGTAATCTGATAGCATTAATTATTAAATGTTTTGAGTATGTGTAAGAAATAAAAATTGGGATTACAAAAGCTAATTGTTTATTACAACTATTCATGATAGAAAATGCTAAGCTCAGTATGTAGATAATGGGGAATTGGCTTCTTACAAACACTGTGTGGCAAAAGTGCTGTGCAACCCAGCGTAAATTCATTGTGTTATGGGAAAATAGTTCTTGCCTAGGAAGTGCCCCAATACAAAGAACACTACAAATGCATTTGGTAATACTATGGTCAAAAATATCACTTTTTGACAGTGGGTTTCAGTAGACAGAGTAACTTAGAAACAACGTAGAATATCATCGGAGTTCATTGAATTATTTTCTGAAAAGCTGACCACAGTGATACTCCATGGTTTTCTAGCTAAGCAGCAAAGCTCTTTTGTAAGTAAAGTCACGGAAAATTTGAATGAGAGTGAATATTTTGTTACATGTGACTTCTCTGGGAACTATAGTTTCATGATCCGAGATGAGACCCAGAGTTTTCATTGGTCACGTGACTACTCCCTGGTAGTGTATTACAAAGGAGGGAGTAAAAGAGAGCATATGAGCTATGTCATACTTTCTAACTGTCTAGAGCATAAAGACATAGCAGGCTATTGTTTTCAAAGAAAGCTAATTCAGTTTTAAAAAAAATCTGAATTTCTGACTGATGTACAGAAGATATAAAACTTTTCAGATGGATGTGCAGCCCAGTACAAGAATAAAAAGAATTTTTTAAACTTATGTTTCCAAAACAAATGTTCTGGCACGTAAACAGAATGGCATTTTTTTTGCCTCTGCTCATGGAAAAGAAACTTACGATCTTGTTGGTGGCACTGTTAAGAGGTTAGCAATAAATGCAAGTCTGCAGAGACTGTATGATAACCAAAGTCTTACTCTACAAGAAATTTTTGATTGGGCTGTTAAAAATATTACATCTGTACACACTGAATTTTCGACACAAGAGGAATACATTCAAACTGAAAGATTCCTACAAGAGCACCTTACTCAAGCTGTTGTCATCAACAGGATGCAGAGGTTACAAGCCTTTATACTGATAGCATATCGTACATCAAAAATATTTGTACAAAAAAAATGAAATGATCGTATGGCATTGTTGGCTGGGATTCCCAATTCGGGGGAGTTCGGCCACCAGATTGCAAGTCCTTTTTAGTTGATGCTACATCGGCGACTTGCGAGCCAGTGATGATGAAAATGATGATGATGGACACACAACACCCAGTCCCTTGCCAGGAATCGAACCCAGGCCCCCTGCATGGTAGGAAGTAATGCTACCGCTACGCTACGGAGGCGGACCATATTTGTACAGACTTTTGCAGCTGGGGGGAGGGGGGGGGGGGGGGTAGAAAACAAAACAAACTGGCTTTGAGAGAAATGGTGGTTAGGTTATGTTCTACGTTTTAATACACGGCAAAGGTCTTAGTAAAGTTGAAGTTACTTTCCTTCACCCAGCTGGCCCCTCACTGCATTATGCATATCCTACAAAACCTAATCTCCTATGGGTATCTGTAAATGATGTTCTTTATCAAGTAAACCCAGTAACACCAACAGGAAGAATATATCAAATTCCTAGGAATGATACTATGAAAACAAATGAGGCAAATGAATAAATTAAAAAGAAGTGAAAACAAGTGCGGTTTGTACAAGGTTTCGCAAGTGACATGCCGTATGTATGTGTTAACAGCAAATTTCAATGTGTACACAAATAAATCAAGAATAAAGTTGTGTTTATTTCTGCTTAACTCTATCTATTTTACAAAAGTCATTTTTTTAGTGAAATTTTACAAAGGTGTGAACCCACAACAGTTCAACTTTCATACTTACGGAATAGTTAACAACAATGTGAAGTGTTGTACATAATTTTTTGAAAATTTTGAAGACGCTTTTTGATAACAATTTTCACCTCAAACTCATAGTGTGTTGTGTGTCATAGGAAAGCTCATGAGAAGTGTAGCAAAATGACATGTGACCAGTAATTTTAGCTTAGTTAGGAGAGTTGCTACAGCAATTTGAAAAGGTGACAGGGGACTTTTTTTTGGCGATTTTTGACAACTTCACATTTTCAAAATAGGTTGTTGTTGTTGTTGTTGTTGTTGTGGTCTTCCGTCCTGAGACTGGTTTGATGCAGCTATACATGCTACTGTATCCTGTGCAAGCTTCTTCATCTCCCCGTACCTAATGCAACCTACATCCTTCTTAATCTGCTTGGTGTATTCATCTCTTGGTCTCCCTCTACGATTTTTACCCTCCACGCTGCCCTCCAATACTAAATTGGTGATCCCTTGATGCCTCAGAACATGTCCTACCAACCGATACCTTCTTCTAGTCAAGTTGTGCCACAAACTCCTCTTCTCCTCAATCCTATTCAGTACCTCCTCATTACTTATGTGATCTACCCACCTAATTTTCAGCATTCTTCTGTAGTACCATATTTCGAAAGCTTCTATTCTCTTCTTGTCTAAACTATTTATCGTACATGTTTCACTTCCATACATGGCTACACTCCATACAAATACTTTCAGAAACGACTTCCTGACATTTAAATCTATACTCGATGTTAACAAAAATCTCTTCTTCAGAAATGCTTTCCTTCCCATTGCCAGTCTACATTTTAAATCCCCTCTACTTCGACCATCATCAGTTATTTTGCTCCCCAAATAGCAAAACCCCTTTACTACTTTAAGTGTCTCATTTCCTAATCTAATTCCCCCAGCATCACCAGATTTAATTCGACTACATTCCATTATCCTCGTTCTGCTTTTGTTGATGTTCATCTTATACCCTCCTTTCAAGGCACTGTCCATTCCGTTCAACTGCTCTTCCAAGTCCTTTGCCGTCTCTGACAGAATCACAATGTCATCGGCGTACCTCAACGTTATTACTTCTTCTCCATGGATTTTAATACCTATCCCGAATTTTTCTTTTGTTTCCTTCACTGCTTGCTCGATATACAGATTGAATAACATCGGGGAGAGGCTACAACCCTGTCTCACTCCCTTCCCAACCACTGCTTCCCCTTCATGTCCCTCGACTAACTGCCATCTGGTGTCTTTACAAATTGCAAATAGTCTTTCGCTCCCTGTATTTTACCCCTGCCGCCTTCAGAATTTGAAAGAGTATTCCAGTCAACATTGTCAAAAGCTTTCTCTAAGTCTACAAATGCTAGAAACATAGGTTTGCCTTTCCTTAATGTTTCTTCTAAGATAAGTCGTAGGGTCAGTATTGCCTCAAGTGTTCCAATATTTCTATGGAATCCAAACTGATCTTCCCCGAGGTTGGCTTCTGCCAGTATTTCCATTCGTCTGTAAAGAAATTGCGTTAGTATTTTGCATCTGTGACTTATTAAACTGATTGTTCGGTAATTTTCACATCTGTCAGCATCTGCTTTCTTTGGGATTGGGATTATTATATTCTTCTTGAAGTCTGAGGGTATTTCGCCTGTCTCATACATCTTGCTCACCAGATGGTAGAGTTTTGTCAGGAATGGCTCTCCCAAGGCCGTCAGTAGTTCCAATGGAATGTTGTCTACTCCGAGGGCCTTGTTTCGACTCAGGTCTTTCAGTGCTCTGTCAAACTCTTCACGCAGTATCGTATCTCCCATTTCATCTTCATCTACATCCTCTTCCATTTCCATAATATTGCCCTCAAGTACATTACCCTTGTAGAGGTCGTCTATATACTCCTTCCACCTTTCTGCTTTCCCTTCTTTGTTTAGAACTGGGTTTCCATGTGAGCTCTTGATATTCATACAAGTTGTTCTCTTTTCTCCAAAGGTCTCTTTAATTTTCCTGTAGGCAGTATCTATCTTACCCCTAGTGAGATAAGCCTCTACATCCTTACATTTGTCCTCCAGCCATGCCTGCTTAGCCATTTTGCACTTCCTGTCAATCTCATTTTTGAGACTTTTGTATTGCTTTTTGCCTGCTTCATGTACTACAGTTTTATATTTTCTCCTTTCATCAATTATATTCAATATTTTTTCTGTTACCCAAGGATTTCTACTAGCCCTAGTCTCTTTACCTACTTGATCCTCTGCTGCCTTCACTACTTCATCCCTCAAAGCTACCCATTCTTCTTCTAGTGTATTTCTTTCCCCCATTCCTGCCATTTGTTCCCTTACGCTCTCCCTGAAACTCTGTACAACCTCTGGTTTAGTCAGTTTATGCAGGTCCCATCTCCTTAAATTCCCACCTTTTTGCAGTTTCTTCAGTTTTAATCTACAGCACATAACCAATAGATTGTGGTCAGAGTCCACACCTGCCCCTGGAAATGTCTTACAATTTAAAACCTGGTTCCTAAATCTCTGTCTTACCATTATATAATCTATCTGATACCTTTTAGTATCTCCAGCATTCTTCCATGTATACAACCTTCTTTTACGATTCCTGAACCAAGCGTTACCTATGATTAAGTTGTGCTCTGTGCAAAATTCTACCAGGCGGCTTCCTCTTTCATTTCTTAGCCCCAATCCATATTCACCTACTACGTTTCCTTCTCTCCCTTTTCCTACTACCGAATTCCAGTCACCCATGACTATTAAATTTTCGTCTCCCTTCACTATCTGAATAATTTCTTTTATTTCGTCATACATTTGTTCAATTTTTTCATCATCTACAGAGCTAGTTGGCATATAAACCTGTACTACTGTAGTAGGTGTGGGCTTCGTGTCTATCTTGGCCACAATAATGCGTTCACTATGCTGTTTGTAGTAGCTTACCCACATTCCTATTTTTTTTATTCATTATTAAACCTACTCCTGCATTACCCCTATTTGACTTTGTATTTATAACCCTGTATTTGCCTGACCAAAAGTCTTGTTCCTCCTGCCACCGAACTTTGCTTATTCCCACAATATCTACCTTTAACCTATCCATTTCCCTTTTTAAATTTTCTAACTTACCTGCCCGATTAAGGGATCTGACATTCCACGCTCCGATCCGTAGAACGCCAGTTTTCTTTCTCGTGATAACGACGTCCTCCTGAGTAGTCCCTGCCCCGGAGATCCGAATGGGGGACTATTTTACCTCCGGAATATGTTACCCAAGGGGACGCCATCATCATTAATACAGTAAAGCTGCATGCCCTCGGGAAAAATTACGGCTGTAGTTTCCCCTTGCTTTCAACCGTTCGCAGTACCAGCACAGGAAGGCTGTTTTGGTTAGCGTTACAAGGCCAGATCAGTCAATCATCCAGACTGTTGCCCCTGCAACTACTGAAAAGGCTGCTGTCCCTCTTCAGGAACCACGTGTTTGTCTGGCCTCTCAACAGATACCCCTCTGTTGTGGTTGCACCTATGGTACGGCTATCTGTATCGCTGAGGCACGCAAGCCTCCCCACCAACGGCAAGGTCCATGGTTCATGGGGAGGGGGGGGGGGGGAGGTATTTTAATAAAATTGCACGTTTTTATTGATCTATATGTAGGCTACCTTTTTGCCAAGTTTCATCTAAATCTAAGACAGGGAGTAGTATCACTATGCTGACTTGACATGGAATGACTCTTCATAGTTTGCACTGATAAGTTTGTAATTGTAAAACATTGTCAGCCCGTACCACAGCAAGAAGAAAATATTAAGATCCATGGAAATACAAATAACTACACTAAACTACATAATATATGACTTATTAAATGTAACCATACATTTTCAAATAAATCTATGATGACATTAGATCTTAGAGGTAATTTATGTTGAAGTACATTTACCAGCCAATCTTTTTGTTAGCTTCTATTTTATTAGCCTCTTACGCTACACATCCATCTCATCAATCAGCTATGCTTTGCTTATCAGTGTACATTGTTCTTTCCTGACCAACAACAACAAATGCTCTGCTTTAACAAACATTTTTAGAAAAACTGCTGCTCATGTATCTTTCTACAAAAGAAAATTCAATCTATAGAAGTAAGAAATTATAAGGCAGAATTGTTGGCCATTACCTGAATTCAGGAAGCAAAATGCGTAGTATTGCCGATTAACACAAATAAAAGAAAAATGATCTACTTCCCTGTTTTCATGTCTAATGCTTCCTTCCTTAGTCAGGAGAGGAGGACTGGTACAACAAGGTTATAAAGGAATGGTAGGGCTCTCAGGTCCCAGGGTGAGGGGGGCCCATCTGACTAAGGAAGGTGTTTCACAATTCACGTTACATACGGGACTTAGTAGATCACATTTTAGATAGGAACCCATGTCCACAAACGTCAACCTGTGACACTACAGAGTGTCAAAGTCATAGTTGCTGGCACTTATAAATGTATGCATACACACAGGGTGATTCCGTGATGATGTTACACTTTCTAAGGTGATGGAGAATGATAAATGTATCAATCTGATGTAAAGGTCCCTGCACCAGAAATGAAAGAGTCTAAAGTTACAAGCAAAAACCTACTGATACATCTGACGGTGAAATACACATACTGGTACTAGTAGTGTTGCTGCTAGGATTGTAGGATAGGTAACTTTCAGAGGCAATAGTCTGGACCAAAACAAGGAAAAATGTCTAGTAAATATCAGCTCCAAAATACATGCCTGAGGAGCTACGAGCACTTGTTCATCTTTGTTACTGTGAAACATCTCTATTGAACAAGTACTCATAGCTATTAAAGTATGCATTTAGAACCAATGTTTACTGGACATTTTTTTCTTGTTTTGGTCCACACTACCAGCTCTAAAAGTTGTTTACCTTACAATGTTAGCTAAAACAATACCAGTATGTGTATTCTACTGTCAGAGGTATCAGAACAGTTTTCTGCTTATAACTTTTGAATCGTTCATTTCTGGTACAGGAACCCTTACCTCAAACTGATAAATTTATCGTTCTCCATTATCGTGGCATCACTTACTTTTACAGGTGATAACTTTGGCACTCTGTAGCATTGTTGGATGACATCGCTGGACATGGGTTCCTATGTAAAACTTGATCTACTAAATCCCCTCTGCAACTGCTAGAAGTATGTAACATGAATTGTGAAACAGCATGTATGTGTCTATTGAAAATACTGAACATTTCACTTCTTTAGGTAAATACTGGCCAACAACCCATTCTCATTATCTAAAAAGATAACAAATTATTTTTAGAAGTTGGATCAAGCATTCTCTCTTTAATTTCACCTTGTAATGCACTTCATTTCATATACTCTGTCCTTACGTTAACACATTAAATTTACAAAAACCATACACTTTTTGTCTGTTTCTCCTTATCTTGAGCATGTTCCATGACTTTTTTCCTCATTTGATATGCCAAAAAGCTTTCAATATCATTTCACATAAATTTAATAGCTCATGTAGAAACATTTTTCAATCTCTCCAGTCTTCCATTATCACATATAGTTTGTAAGGTCACCACAGTGGATTCTCTTGTGATACGAGGACAAATACAACCTCTGTGATGTGTGACAATGCTTGGTTGAACATCTGTGAGTTCAACACTGATTTTTATGGTTGCTTCTGTGGTTGGTAGTGAAAAGTATGCAGCAAATGCTAATTTTTCTTTTTTATTGCACAATTTTTGCGTTTTTAATCACACATTGATAAAGTGGTATTTTGTTTTTATATTTCTATGGTTGTTCTCGTATTTTCATATGGTAACATTTGCCAAGTTGTTAAAATATCTGTTCTCATCGACCTATGTCAAAAATGTTACATATTACATATGCTAATGTTCAATTTTGATAAGGCATTTCAGTCAATGCTGCTTTCCTTGATGTCTATCAATTCATACACCATTCATCCTTTGACTAATGGGCTGCATGTAACTAGTTGCTAAACTTATTCAGACAAATTTCACAATAAAATTACAACTTACAAATACAATAACTTTCTTTTGATTATCTGCCTCAGTTTTTCCCTTCTAGCAAAAAGCTAATAAGAACTGTGTTTACAACCATACAGTGTAAATATACACATTTTGAAAGGTAGCATTGTGAAAAGCATCGTGAAAAGCATTTAAAAACAGTTTGTAACTAAATAAAATACTAATTACCTTCTTTCTCACAGTCTTGTCCTTTGGGAAGAACAAATATCGTTGATTGCAGCCATAATTAATTTCATGTTAATTGCTATGTGAAAAACTGAAGCAGATGCGGCCAAAGAAATAGATCATAAAGCCTTCAGAAGAAAGTAATAAATTCCAAAATCAATCACACACCTGTATGGAATAAAAAGTTGTAACAGAATATTGTATGTGCCATCACAGTCAATATTAATCTAAAAATGGCAGTTAAAGTTACACTGAAACAGAAGGAGGATACTTAATTTGAAACAATAGTACTATCATACGCTAAATCATCCTTCTACAAGAAATCTGTAAGTATATACCTACATTTTTTTAATTTCCTGTGTAGGATCTTCCAAAATTCGAAATAAACCATCCAATATTTCTGGTAAAAATGGAATGAGATCAATGTCAGGAACTGCATACAGAGCTGACACCCAAGAAATAACGAACTGCCTCGTAAATGTGTTTTTTGTGTACATCATATCCCTTAACACAGGCACAAAGGCTACAAGGTCGAATGAGGCACTTTCTGTCACAATATCCTACCAAATTAACAACAGAAAACATGAGTTAGTTTACAATAAAAGTTGGTGCACATATTAAAAAATATAAACAAATGTTACACATTTGAGATAGATGCTTAGTTATGTGTGGCGGAGAGAATGTGTGGGATTAAAATTTATCAAACATAAACTGTCTTCACATTTTGTCACTATTAATGTACATACTTCCCCTTCTGCAGTTGTTTGTTTTGTTCTGTTTTAGGGTGCAAAAACATCTAGGGAGACACGGGCCACATCAGAACTGTAGACCATGAAGACAAGGAGAGGAGGTAAAAACGACTACATGTTAATCCCAACTGATGGAAGAGAAGACAGTTGAAAACAGGGATATGGAGAAAGATCTGTAAGATACGCCGTAGAGAAACGTAGGTGTTGAACTAGAATTTAAATGGCCTTCACCATATTGTTACGATGGATTAAAACTAAAACATGGGCAACAGCCTGTGCAAGGTGCGCTAAAATGGCCGATAACTCAGATGGTATACACAAACGAGAATGTAAATGGTTAAAAAAAGGCCATTGCATCAGTATATGGTGGACAGTTAAGGATTGAGTGCAATGAGTACAAAGTGGTGAGGGAGCAACACTTAACAAATGGCGATGACTAAAAAGAGAATGCCCAATACGCAACCTAACTAAAATGATCTCCTTATGGCGAGAGGGCCAAGAGAGGGTCGTCCAAGCTGCTCGGAGAGGCTTAATGACCTGGAGCTTTTTCCCATGAAGGGAAGACCAGTAATGGTGCCAATGCGACACCACTTTCTGACAGGTGGCAACACAGAGATCATTGTAGGAAATGAAAAAACTAGCGGGCTAAGGTACGAGGACTGCAGCCTTGGCAGCAGCATTAGCGGCCTCGTATCCTGTCAGACCAACGCGACCAGGAACCCACATGAACATCACTGTGGCTCCATCAAGGGTGAGTGAGTGACACCTGTCCTGGACCCATTGCACTAAGGGATAGACGGTATACAGCACACGAAGCTTCGAAGGGCACTGAGAGAGTCAGAGCACATGATGCAACTGAAAAGCCTGTGTCACTGGATGTACTGCGTGGCCTGAAACATGGCAAAGAGCTCTGCTGTAACTACTCAGCAGTGTTTAGGAAGCCGATACTGTAAAACGTCATTGCCAATGATGAAGGCACACCCAACACCCCAATCAGTCTGGAAGCCCTATGTGTACACAAAGGAACTAACATGAAGTTCTGTGTGAACGTCATGAAACTGAAGGTGATAGAGTGAGGCTGGAGTAATGTCCTTAGGAAGCAAACGAAGGCCAAGGTGAACATGGGATGCTGCGCGAAGCCAGGATGGTGAAGGGTTTACACCAAGCAGGAAGGTTGCAGGTAGTGTAAAGTTAAGCTGCCAGAGTAAGAGCAAATAGCAAACTCCAGGAGGTAACAGAGAAGAGGGACGTGCCCCACACTGGTGATGAAAGGAGTCATCAAAGGAGGCGGCTTAGGATGGGTGCCCATGCATTGCAGACACACGGCACACATATCTGCTGAGGACAAAGTCACAGCGGTAGGACAGCAGTAGTTCAGCAGCTTCGGCATACAGACTCTCAACCGGGCTAATGTAAAAGGCGCCAGTGGCCAAACTGATGCCACAATGGTGGAAAGTATTGAGACAGGGTAAGAGGGATGGGTGTACAGATGCATAAACAAAACACCCATGGTCTAGTTTCAAACAAACAAGGGACCGATACAAACAGAGGAGGGTGGTTCGATCTGCTCCCCAGAAAGTACCATTGTGGACGTGGGAAATTGAGGTACCGGGTACAGTGGGCTGCCAGGTAAGACACGTTGGAGGACCAAGAAAGTTTCCTATTGAGCATGAGCCCCATAAATTTTGTAGTTTCAATGAACGGAAGAGCAACAGGCCCAACATGTAAAGATGGTGGAAGAAACCAACTGCGCCACCAGACATTCATACTAACAGTTTTGTCACTGGAAAAATGAAAGCCATTGTCGATGGTCCACGAGTAAAGACCTTTGAGACACCACTGAAGACACTGCTCAATGAGACAGGTTCATGGAGAACTGCAATAGATGGCAAAATTGTCAATGAAAAGGGAGCTGCAGACGATTGATGAGAGACAGGCCATTACAGGTTTAATAAACGTGTCCAACAAGGCAGAATCCGCATGTTCGATGACATCGTCAGCTACTGTCAGCCGGAAGTTGGGGAATGGATCTTGGTCCAAGAGAGCTGTCGGAGGTCGGCCCACACAATGGAAGAGAGTTGAACTGTTAAAAGAATTAGTGAATGAAATCTTTCTTTGTTATCCTGAAGAAAGCAATGACACAGTGCACAAAATTGTTTATTATGAATGCAGTTTGCCATTGTAGGAGGAGGGTTAAAAACATGGAGAGAATGTCTCCACATGCAAACTGTGTCACGGCACACCTCAATCCCTCAAGGGACTGGGACAAGGTGTGGTAAAGAGGAAGTTTGAGGACTTGAATGTTCTGTGGCAATAACGATAACGTTTGTAAGATATTCTACATGGTCATCACAATTGGGAAAATGTATGTTGAAGGTCATTGGGGAGGAGTAAAGTCTCCAGTCAGCCTTTGTAAGCTGCCATCTGGGTGTGCACATAGGTGGGGTAGGAGTCAGTAAACGGATAGCACATGGGAAATGGTCGCTCGAGTATGTGTCAGAGAGAACAGACCACTTGAGATGATGGGCAAGCAGGGTAGTGCAGAAGGTTACACTCAAATGGGAATAGGTGTGCGTGGAATCTGAAAGGAACGTGGGTGCTCCTGTTTTAAGGCAGAAGAGGTTAAGTTGATTGAGAAGGCAGCCAAGAGGGCAGCACTCTGACAGGTTCTGGGAGAAGCCCAAAGGGGATGGAGCACATTAAAGCCACCAAGCAGCAGAAACGGGTAAACTAGCTGCCCAATAAGCTGGAGGAAGTCTGCCCTGGTGACATTGAATGATGGAGGGATGTAAATGGTGCAATGGGAAAAGGTCAAGTGAGGAAGGAAAAGGCAAACTGCAACAGCTTGAAGGTGGGTAGTCAGGAAGATAGGTTGACTATGAATGTCATCCTGTATGAGCAGCACGATTCCCCCAGGAATGGAATGCTGTCCTTGGGGGGAAGATCAAAATGGACGAGAGCTAAGAGCAGTTGTGAGGAAGCATTTTTGTTTCCAGAAGGCTGCCAAGTGCCAGCTTTTGAAGACTCGCTGCTCCAGAGCACACACAGAGGCAGGAGGATCGTGCTCCATGTGGTCTACAGAAGCATTGGCTTTCTCCTTCTGTCAGCCTTGGAGCCCAGGGTAGAAAAATGTTTGGTGGTGCACATTGGAGACACAGGACTCGGCCGGGTGAGGGTATCACGTGGTGACACCATCGAAGAGGACCTCCGAGTCGGTGAAGGAGAAGACTGTTTGCCTTTGTTTGACTTCTTGGAGCCTTTCCGATTTGCAGAGGAAGACTCAGATGTTGGCTGATTGGAGGGAGGTATGAAGTCTTCATGGAAGTATTCCTTCTGCCCTTTCCAGCCTGCCAATTGTGTACCTAGTGACTTCGCCCCATGAGGCAAAAGTCTGGTGGCTTTGTCTTTTTGCCTATTTGATTCTCTGATGTCTTAACTATTTCATCTCTCACACCTACCCATTTGTCTTCTACATTATTCCCTCCCCCTATTTCAGTCAATCACCACCTAATTCTCCCTTTGAAACTCACAACTACATTTGGTTCTTTCAATTTGTCCAGGACCCACCTCCATAACTTCCCATTGTTCTGTAATTCAGTTATGTGCAGTTTATAACCAATAAATTATCGTCAGAGTCTACATCTGCCTCGCAATTTTGCAATATCTCTGTCTTGGCATTATACACTGAAGAGCCAAAGAAACTGGTACACCTGCCTAATATCATGTAGGGCCCCCCACAAGCACACAGAAGTGCCGCAACATGATGTGGCATGGACTTGACTATGAAGTAGTGCTAGTTTGGTGGCTAGCAGAACTGTTTAAACTCTGAAGAGTGCTCCTGGAGCCACTCTACAGCAATCCTGGATGTGTGGGGTGTCACATCATCCTGCTCGAATTGCCCACGTCAGTCAGAATTCATGCAGGTGGTCAGACAGGATGCTTGTGTGTCACCTGTCAGAGTTTTATCTAGACGTATCAGGGTTCCCACATCACTCCAACTGCACACGCTCCGCACCATTACAGAGCCTCCACCAGCTTTAACAGTCCCCTACTGACATTCAGGGTCCATGGATTCATGAGGTCTCCATACCCATACACTCAATACAATTTGAAGCGAGACTCGTCCGACCATGCAACATGTTTCCAATCATCAACAGTCCAATGTCGGTGTTGATGGATCCAGATGAGATGTAAAGCTTTGTGTTGTGCTGTCATCAAGGGTACACAAGGGGACTTTGGCTCCAAAAGCCCATATCAATGATGTTGCATTGAATTGTTCACACCCTGACACATGCTGATGGGCCATCATTGAAATCTGCAGCAATTTGCAGAAGGATTGCACTTCTATCACGCTGAATGATTCTTTTCAGTCATCGTTGGTCCCGTTCTTGCAGGATCTTTTTCCTGCTGCAGTGATGTTGGAGACTTAATGTTTTTCCGGGTTCCTGATATTCATGGTACACTCACATGAAATGGTTGTACGGGAAAATACCCACTTCATCACTATCTCAGACTTGCTGTGTCCTTTCACTAGTGCACCGACTATAACATCACGTTCAAACTCACTTAAATCTTGATAACCTGCCATTATAGCAGCAGTGACCAATCTAACAACTGTGCCAGACACTTGTTGTCTTATATAGGCATTGCTGACAGCAGCACTTTATTCTGCTTGTTTACATATCTCTGTATTTGAATATGCAGGCCTATACTAGTTTCTTTGGTGCTTCAGTGTATAATCTATCCAAAACCTTCTGGTGTCTCCAGGTCTCCTCCAAGTATACAGCTTTCTTTCATGATTCATAAGCCAAATGTTTATGATGATTGAATTGTGTTCCAAGCAAAATTCTATCAGGTAGCTTCCCCTTTCACTCCTTTCTCGCAGTCTATTTCCAGTATTAATTTTCCTTCCCTTCTTTTTCTCTACAACTGAATTCCAGTCCCCCATCACAAATTTTCATTTCCCTTAACTATATGAATAACTACTTTTATCCTTACATCATACATACATTCAATCTCTTCTTCCTCTGCAAACTATTGTGCATATAAAATTGTACTATTATGGTGTGTGTGTTGGCTTTGTGTCTGTCTTGGCTGCAATAATGTATTCATTATGCTGTTCACAGAAGCTTACCCATATTATTATTTTCTTACTCATTATTAGACCCACTCCTGGATTATTCCCATTGAGGTTTTGTTGATAACTCTGTACTCACTTAAACAGAATTTCTGTTTTTCCTGCCATTGCACTTCTTCAGTTCTCACTATATAGCACTTCAACTTAGCCACCTCTCTTTTTTAAATTATCTACTCTACCTACCTGTTTAAGGGGTTTAATATTCCCACTCTGACATGTAGAACACCAGTCTTGTTTTCACTGCTAATAACATACACCTGAGTACCCCCTACCAAGAGACATAAACAGGGGACTATTTTACATCAGGAATATTATACTGAAGACAGTATCATGACATATAAGACACACAGTAGAGCTACATGCCACAGAGAAAAATAACGGCTGTAGTTTCCCTTGCTTTCAACTGTTCACAGCATCTGAGCAAGGCCTTCTGGATAATGGTACAAGGCCAAAACAGTCAATCATTCAGACTGTTGTCCCTCCAACTACTCAAAAGACTGCTGTACTCGTCAGGAATCAAAGGTTAGTCTGGCCTCTTCACAGATTGTGGCTGCATCTATGGTACAGAAATCTGTATCGTTGAGGCATACAAGCTACCCCACTTTGGCAAGGTCCATGGTTCATTGTACGTGCATATCACATTCACTGCTTAATGAATACAATGAAACAACAATAACTGATTACTATGGAAAAAGAGGTATTTTATACCTCCTGCTTACTTTCTCATAACTATTACAGAATCACCTGGCAGGAAATGTATAAAGAACTACAGATGTCCCCAAATAACACACAAATAAACTAATTTGGAATATTGCTTACCTTCATAAGTCTGTCCAACAGTTCTGATCCATTCTTCACATTTTGGTCTGGATCAGCTGCTAGCTTACTGAGAGCACTAAAAATGTCAGAGAAATGGATAAGAACTGAACCTCGAGCCACTTTGACAACATTGTACAATGATTCACAGGCATAGTAACGCACTCTCAGATCTGAGTCAGTGAAGCAGGCCAATATTGGATACACCAGTTCTTTCGTGTACAGACCACAATCATGCTGCAAATAAAAAAGAAGAGACAATTATAGAATTGACAGCATTTACTACCATAGAAGCAGAATAAAAAATTATGTAAGTTAAGACAGATGTAGCTGGTAAAGTTTGCAAATCTTAAGATTAGTAGATATGTAAATAGTTGTACAAAACACAGAAGTTCCATTGACTCATTTACTTTTTTTTCCGGAACCAAATTCTGTTTCATTCTTACACTTGGATCCAGTTAGTTGGAAATGTGAAATTTCACTTATTTAATAATTTGTAGGCAAGAAAATACTTCACACGGAGATTGTCCAAAGCAAATATGCCCACAAAATGAGCAATGAAAATGGCACAGAAAGTTGAAAATATGATGATGAATATTAAGAACCAAAAATGAAGAAAGGCATATTATACAAGATCATTAAGATAAGCTGTTCATCTTGTTTCCTGATCAGTTTAAGATATAATTTTGTTTCCACCCAAAAGAATGATGAAAATTTCTCACTAACATTCATATAGCTATATTACTTGCAGAGATCAGAATCAACTTCATTTTTTCAGGTGGAACTACAGTAATTTCTGCTGCTAGTTTCATAGTACTAAATCATACAGATTCAATGGCATCTCTCTTTACAAAATCTGATTAGTTTTAGAGAAATTATAATAAGAGTTATCTGTTTTATACACGAAACTGATCTGCCTATTATGAGGATGTTATACAAAACTGTTGCACCAGGCTGGTGGGGCACTCCAGCCTAACAGTGTCAAGAGAATAAAACACTTGGCAACATATGCCTAGACCGGCACATCAACCAGAAGGCAAAGGATATGGTATCTAAGGATGATTCACCAGTTAACTATGATAACAGTTCTGCTCATATTTCTGCCAATTCCCTTGAAAGAAAGGAGCACGATAAAAAATGAAAGGATTTGTAAAACACAGAATCGAAGAGTAGAGACTGTTTAATAACAGCTTTGAGCTAAGAATTTAATATCAAGATACACACTGTGGAGCAGAAAATGGTGGGAGTGGAAAATGGCTGGAGGTTTTGTCGGTGTAAATCCGTAACAGTATTTAAAGAAGTTTATTAATCAATTTCAACAACTATGAGCAAACACACAAGATGACACAAACTAAGCATTCAGTGCTAAATTATCAAAATGCAAAAACCTGATATCTCTCATAATAAAGCACATGATATAATTATCTACTACCCCTTTCTATTTCTTCAACCTTACAAGGTCTGTTAGAAAAATGTCCAACCCCCCCCTCCCCCCCCCCCCCTCTCTCTCTCTCTCTCTCTCTCTCTCTCTCTCTCTCTCCCCCCCCCCCCCCCCCCACCCTCCCTCCTTTAATTTTCTTTTCTTGAGTGAGAATCTGATGGATTTGAATCTAGCATGCTTGCATAAGCTGATCTTGAACCTTCACATGCACATGCGAATTTTTTCCTGCCTGTCGACAGTCAGTTGCTGGCATACACCAGTTGAGCGAGATAGTGTGTAGTGCTCGTGTTGGTTTTTCATTCCAAGGGAAATGTCGGAATGACTGGAGTACCGCTATTGCATCAAATTTTCCCTGAAACTGAGTGACAGGCAGGTGTAAACCATTCAGAAGAATCAGACAGCTTTTGGTGACAATGATATGGGCATCACATATATTAAGGAGTGGTACAACCAGTTTAAAGACAGCTGCACATTGCTGGAGAGCGAGCTGTGCTCCTGTTGGCTGAAATGACCAGGTCATTGCCAAAGTGAACACTGTGGTGATGTGGGACTGTCGTGTGACCATCAGGGAAATTGCAGAAGAGGTAGGCATCAGCACTTTCCATTGTGACTGAAGGTTTGGTCATGAAGAGAGTGTAAGCTGCTGATGGCAGAGCAACAGCAACTTTGCTTTGAAGTCTCACAGGACAAGCTGGGTGCCACAGTGATTCTGACTTTGTGAACACTGTAATCACTGGTAGAGATTCCTGAGTGTATGGGTATGATACAGAAACCAAATCCCAGTCATCACAGTGGAAGCATTCCTCGTCACCAAGACCAAAGAAGGCCCATCAACTGCGCAGCCACATCAAAGTGATGCTGACTGCTTTCTTTCAGTGCCACTGCATGGTACACAATGAGTATGCAGCACAGGGTCAATCTACCACTAAACAGTATTACAGGAATGTCCTCCATTGCCTATGTGATGGTGTATGGGACAAGAGACCAGACTTGCAGTCAACAAGATACTGGCACCTGAATCACAACAATTCTCCAGCACATTCTTTGCACCTGATTCGGATATTTTCGGTAAAAACCAGATTCCTGTGCTTCAACAGGCTTCTTACTCTTCTGATATGGGCCCTTGCAACTTCTGGCTGTTCCCCAAACTCAAGAGCTCACTGAAAGGAACATCATTTCAGACAAGAGAGGACATAGTGGCAGCAAGGCCAGCCAAGCTAAACTCCATTCTGAAAGAGTCTTTTTTCAGCATGCTTCCAACAATGACGGCACCACTGGGAGAAATGTGTAGAGTCCCAAGTGAATTACTTTGAGGGTGATTAGGTGTCCACTGCTCTAGGTAAGCCAGTTTTTTTACCGGCTTAAGGTCAGATGCTTTTCTAAGAGACGTCATACAATAAATGAGGCACAAAATAATACACCACAAATAATACAACAAAAGTAAAATAGATAAAGAAAGCACACAATAATCAACCTTTTCCCAGGACAAAAATCTGAAATACACCCAACCAAAAACAGACACTAACTAATACTAAATGCACAGTTAACAAGAGAACAGAATGTAAGTAACAAAACACACCAAAACAGGTTAATCTTGGCTACACAAAATAAATGAAAACAGCAGGATGGTGACAGTCAGTACAGACAATACAATTACAAAATACAGGTTCTCAACTTATACACTACATCCCACTACGGTCTCACTATAATTACAATGCGATCCCTTTCATGACTTAAATTGGCCAAGCCAGACACAGTTGTCTTCACTACAAAGATTACACTGATCAAAACTGTCACAATCTCATTTAACTGTCTTAGTCAAACAACACTGTAACTACTGCAACTTGAATCTTGCTTTGCCTTATTCCCTGGATCCACAAAGCAAGCACTGTCTGCTGCTCCACCATAGACAGTAGCCCATGTACACAGCAAGCCACCCCAAGTCCACACTGCAAATCTATCAGGCTGCCACACTGCTTTGCCCCACGACTTCCTCCATCTCATACAGCTGGTTGCTCTCTTAGAAAGTTGCTACCTGTATTCGAATACTGCTGACTGTCTTGATACTCTTTTGTTTCATAGAGTCTCCACCTGATGACAGCAGATTCCCCGTCATTTATCTACATGGCGATGCTATCACTGGTCGACTAACTGGGCCAGTCACGCCAGGACATAAACAAGCTCAGTTGATGCACCATGCATGGGCCTGGTGCTGTACACAGAATCATCTCTTCCGTTGTCCATGAACCCTTGATGCCAGTTCCAAGTCGGTGTTGCTGGTTCACTCCCATATACCAGATTCCTCGTTGTAATAGCATGCTGCTCCATGTCCTGCCATGCAGCTGCAGAGCAACTATATTGCTCTTGCTTGCGTGTTCTGCTGTGGCAGAAGTCAGCCCCACAGATGCTGCCCACAGCAGGCAGGAATATGAATGAATCATTAAATTACCACACGACGCTTACAATGCAAAATTACATCAGCAATGACAACAAAATGGAAATCACAAAAGGATGTGGTTATAAAAACTTTCTTAAAACTCCATTTATATCATCAAGTGTTTGAAATGACCACTGTCTATTGCCATACATGTTTGCAGTTGCTGGCGCAAGGACTTCTGTATAGACTGAACAGGTTCCTTTAATATAATTAGACACACTGCAAAAATGCTGTTTTAAATCCTCTTGGGTTGTTGGAACTTGTACATAGCTTTTATCTTTGAGTTTACCCCAGAGAAAAATTTACAGTGGTGTCAAATTAAGCCCATATGCTGACCAATTGATGCCTTCACGTATTATCCAGAGATCACTAGACCTGTATGAATATTCACCTAACCATAGGTGAGTAGTGAGCCGGGCACCTGTTGTGTTGGTGCCACATACATCTACATATTTCAAGTTATGTTACCTCTAGGATAGCCAGCAGCACTTTGGCAAGAAATTATATGTATCTCTAAGCTTTTAAGGTTTTTCCTATTAAGTAAGGACCAATCATGCAGTCTTCACTAATTCTGGACCAAACATACACACCTCACTACCTCTGATATTCAACCTGTTTCAGCACTGAGGATTCTCAATAGCCTAATAGCGCACATTTCTTATGCACTGATTTGTAAAGGTAGCTCCATCGGTAAAGAGAATTCTTTGAAGAAAGAACCCATTGTCCCCTAATGTCACATTAGAAACCGAGTGACAGAATCCACATATCTTCTGCAAATGCATTGGTTTATTTGCAGGTGAAATGACATATGATACAGTTTGAAGCTGTCTGCATACAAAATGTGTACAACGCTAAGCTGACATATTCCAGAGACACATGCAGCTTCTCCGGAGCTAACATATGGCTTATGAGTAACAGCAGTCAGAACATCTGTTTTGATCATTCTGCTCATGGCAGGCTTGCTCCTCACTCTCTGTGTAGTATTCCACTGCCATTCTACATTCTCCATAAAATAGCAACATACACTTTTTATTTTGTGTTTGAAAGACATTTACCTGTTATTTCAAATTACCTCAGCACTCCACACACAAAAATGATGCAGACAGAATGAAAGTTACATTTTCTTTGTTCACCTTTCACACCAGTATCATAGTGGTGCAATACTCTGGTTTCTCTTTATATGGTGTGAGGTATTTCTTTATTTGGGTCTGAAATCATGGACTTCCGCATAAGCCTGCAATCAGCGTCATGTTCAAAACAGATAGTTCCTGAACTCTAAATACTATGATTACTCAGACAAGTAATTAGATTTTGAAAAGTGAAATGCCACAGAATTTCTCTTTTTTAGAACTATGAGCCTGGCAACAAATTACTACTGTTCCATTCAAATTAGCTAAGTTTTTACTGGCATCTCTGTTATTAACACAGCTATTACAAGAGATTGCATGTCATTTAGTGAGGACTCTTTCACAATTCATCTGAGCGAAAATGGAACTACAATATCTTAAATGGCTCTGGAAGTATTTGAGCTGACTCATCCTGCCCAACAGATAATTTTGGTCTCCAGAGTTAGTACAGATGATGTATAAGATGATATTAACATTCACCTAACAGAAGTAGGACCAATGTAAGTAACTGGATAAATTAAGTAAAAGGCTCAATTCTGCCTGCCTTGCACAGCAGAAATCTCATGCACTATGTTGACTGGCAGGCAAAATTGTGACCATACTTTCACTCAATTCTGTCCTATGCCGAAGACTTCTGGGGCAGTGCAGCTAAGGTGAAAGAAGTGTTTATTCTATAGAAGTGTACAATTAGAATATTGTGTAAGTTTGTAACTGAGCATCTTGCAGAAGCCTGTCCAGTGTCCTAGGGATTCTTACTCTTACCAGCCAATACACATACTTGCTAGTGGTATTCATGGTTAATATTAGATGAATTTAGAATGAAAGCAGCAATCCACAATACTACTATCAGAAATAAGTCCCATGTAGACTATGCATCCCTCTCTGTGGTTCAGAATGTAGCTTTATATTCTGAGACAAAAGCCTAGAACAGGCTGCCAGCAGATAGCAGGCAGGAAACTGAAAATTTCCAAACAGAATACTTCTTTAGCCACTCCCAAAATGTATCTGAATACATGAACTCTGATACTTAATTCTGTCCAACTCAACTACCTGTACCAGACAGTATACAATTAGCCAACAGCTGTCGGTATAAAGCTAAAATGCTCTGTTTGAAGAATTAGATAAAAGAAGCTTTTGTAGTATAGAACGAGCTGCAGTGGCTTTTTTCATACTGTAAAGCACCAATCACACACTGAGAAGTTTCATCACGTGGAGGTATGTATACAAAGACGGCAATATTACAACCATAACAATGCCAAAGACTTCCACTCTCGGAGATATTTCATTATCTACATGTACATTCATACTCCACAAGCCAATGGACGGTGTGTGGCGGAGGGTACCTTGAGTACCTCTATCGGTTTCCCCTTCTATTTCAGTCTCGTGTTGTTCGTGGAAAGAAAGATTGTTGGTATTCCTCTGTGTGGGTTCTAATCTCTGTGATTTTGATGGTCTCTTCATAAGGTATACGTAGGAGGGAGCAATCTACTGCTTGACTCCTCGGTGAAGGTGTGTTCTCGAAACTTCAACAAAAGCCCGTACCGAGCTACTGAGCGTCTCTCTTGCAGAGTCTTCCACTGGAGTTTATCTATCATCTCCATAATGCTTTCGCAATTACTAAATGATCCTATAACGAAGCGTGCTGCTCTCTGTTGGATCTTCTCTAACTCTTCTATCAACCCTATCTGGTACGGATCCCCCACTGGTGAGCAGTATTCAAGCAGTGGGCAAACAAGTGTACTGTAACCTACTTCCTTTGTTTTCAGACTGCATTTCCTTAAGATTCTTCCAATGAATCTCAGTCTGGCATCTGCATTACTGACGATTAATTTCATATGGTCATTCCATTGTAAATCACTTCTAATGCCTACTCGCAGATAACTTATGAAAATAACTGCTTCCAGTTGCTGACCTGTTATATTGTAGCTAAATGATAAAGTATCTTTCCTTCTATGTATTCGCAGCACATTACAATTGTCTACATTGAGATTCAATTGCCATTCCCTGCACCATGCGTCAATTCATTGCAGATCCTCCAGTATTGCAGTACAATTTTCCATTGTTACAACCTCTGGATATACTACAGCATCATCCACAAAAAGCCTCAGTGAACTTCTGATGTTATCCACAAGGTCATTTATATATATATTGTGAATAGCAACGGTCCTACGACACTCCCCTGCGGCACACCTGAAATCACTCTTACCCCCCAGGTGGAGCAAGCGCAGACAGTCCTGAATCCAGTGGACCAGAGGGTGGACAGGGTAAAGAGCTTGGAGACTGAGGAGAGAGCTGAGAGAATCTGAGCAGATAACATACTGTATCCGCTGATGGCGGCGGATGTAGTGGACAGCCTGGAGAACAGCGTGAAGCTCTGCAGTATAAACCGAACACTGGACGGGAAGCCGAAATTGATTTGGGGTGTCGCCAACAATATAGTGTGCTCCCTGCCGCCGTTGGATAAGCAGCTGCAGCAGCAAGTCGTATACTCCTAGCTCACTCATTTGTTACATAGTTTAATTCTTAATTTCTTTGCGTGTTTTTGGTACTTGCATTGTGTAATTCATAAATTTCGGGCGTATTATAGTATTTGAGAGTTGTAGCATCGCGTTTTTGTACCTGAATAGTGTAAATTCGCGTAGTCGTTTGTCTACTGTTTTGTTTTGAACGGCCAGTGTCGGTTGGTCGCAGTTAGTGTGCTCCCTGCCGCCGTTGGATAAGCAGCTGCAGCAGCAAGTCGTATACTCCTAGCTCACTCATTTGTTACATAGTTTAATTCTTAATTTCTTTGCGTGTTTTTGGTACTTGCATTGTTTAATTCATAAATTTCGAGCGTATTATAGTATTTGAGAGTTGTAGCATCGCGTTTTAGTACCTGAATAGTGTAAATTCGCGTAGTCGTTTGTCTACTGTTTTGTTTTGAACGGCCAGTGTCGGTTGGTCGCAGTCAGTGTGCTCCCTGCCGCCGTTGGATAAGCAGCTGAGCAGCAAGTCGTATACTCCTAGCTCACTCATTTGTTACATAGTTTAACTCTTAATTTCTTTGCCTGTTTTTAGTTCTTGCATTGTTTAATTCATAAATTTCGGGCGTATTATAGTATTTGAGAGTGTAGCATCGTGTTTTAGTACCTGAATAGTGTAATTTCGCTTAGTCTCCTTCCGCCGCCGAGCAGTGTCAGCAGTGCGCAAGTAGCAGCATTACTGCATTTACTAGGCAATCTTGTATTTTAATAACCGTTTAAATTTTGTCGATTTGTTTGCGCTCTCTGAAGATTAGTTCAGACGTTCTTAGCAAAACAGTTTTTAGCATGGATAGGGACTGCAACTGCTGTGTACGGATGCAGGCTGAGTTGGCATCCCTTCGCTCCCAGCTTCAGGCAGTGTTGGCTTCGGTCACACAGCTTGAGGCTGTTGCCAATGGGCATCACTGTGGGGGTCGGGATGGGGGTTTGTCGGGGACGGCCAGCTCGTCCCACGCATCCCCTGATCGGACTACGACTGTGGTTGCCCGGGATACTGCCCGCATTGAGGCTGATCCCTCACCTGTGGTAGAGTGGGAGGTCGTTTCAAGGTGTGGCAGGGGGCGAAAGACATTCCGGAGGGCTGAACGGAAAGCCTCTCCAGTTTGTCTGACGAACCGGTTTCAGGCTCTGTCTCAGGCTGATACTGATCTTCGGCCTGACATGGCTGCTTGTCCTGTTCCAGAGGTTGCCCCTCAGTCTGCAAGATCCGGGCAGTCGCAGAGGGTGGGCTTACTGGTAGTTGGGAGCTCCAACGTCAGGTGCGTAATGGGGCCCCTTAGGGAAATGGCAGCAAGAGAGGGGAAGAAAACCAATGTGCACTCCGTGTGCATACCGGGGGGAGTCATTCCAGATGTGGAAAGGGTCCTTCCGGATGCCATGAAGGGTACAGGGTGCACCCATCTGCAGGTGGCCGCTCATGTCGGCACCAATGATGTGTGTCGCTATGGATCGGAGGAAATCCTCTCTGGCTTCCGGCGGCTATCTGATTTGGTGAAGACTGCCAGTCTCGCTAGCGGGATGAAAGCAGAGCTCACCATCTGCAGCATCGTCGACAGGACTGACTGCGGACCTTTGGTACAGAGCCGAGTGGAGGGTCTGAATCAGAGGCTGAGACGGTTCTGCGACCGTGTGGGCTGCAGATTCCTCGACTTGCGCCATAGGGTGGTGGGGTTTCGGGTTCCGCTGGATAGGTCAGGAGTCCACTACACGCAACAAGCGGCTACACGGGTAGCAGGGGTTGTGTGGCGTGGGCTGGGCGGTTTTTTAGGTTAGATGGCCTTGGGCAAGTACAGAAAGGGCAACAGCCTCAACGGGTGCGGGGCAAAGTCAGGACATGCGGGGACCAAGCAGCAATCGGTATTGTAATTGTCAACTGTCGAAGCTGCGTTGGTAAAGTACCGGAACTTCAAGCGCTGATAGAAAGCACCGAAGCTGAAATCGTTATAGGTACAGAAAGCTGGCTTAAGCCAGAGATAAATTCTGCCGAAATTTTTACAAAGGTACACACGGTGTTTAGAAAGGATAGATTGCATGCAACCGGTGGTGGAGTGTTCATCGCTGTTAGTAGTAGTTTATCCTGTAGTGAAGTAGAAGTGGATAGTTCCTGTGAATTATTATGGGTGGAGGTTACACTAAACAACCGAACTAGGTTAATAATTGGCTCCTTTTACCGACCTCCCGACTCAGCAGCATTAGTGGCAGAACAACTGAGAGAAAATTTGGAATACATTTCACATAAATTTTCCCAGCATGTTATAGTCTTAGGTGGAGATTTCAATTTACCAGATATAGACTGGGACACTCAGATGTTTAGGACGGGTTGTAGGGACAGAGCATCGAGTGACATTATACTGAGTGCACTATCCGAAAATTACCTCGAGCAATTAAACAGAGAACCGACTCGTGGAGATAACATCTTGGACCTACTGATAACAAACAGACCCGAACTTTTTGACTCTGTATGTACAGAACAGGGAATCAGTGATCATAAGGCTGTTGCAGCATCCCTGAATATGGAAGTTAATAGGAATATAAAAAAAGGGAGGAAGGTTTATCTTTTTAGCAAGAGTAATAGAAGGCAGATTTCAGACTACCTAACAGATCAAAACGAAAATTTCTGTTCCGACACTGACAATGTTGAGTGTTTATGGAAAAAGTTCAAGGCAATCGTAAAATGTGTTTTAGACAGGTACGTGCCGAGTAAAACTGTGAGGGACGGGAAAAACCCACCGTGGTACAACAACAAAGTTAGGAAACTACTGCGAAAGCAAAGAGAGCTCCACTCCAAGTTTAAACGCAGCCACAACCTCTCAGACAAACTGAAGCTAAACGATGTCAAAGTTAGCGTAAGGAGGGCTACGCGTGAAGCGTTCATTGGATTCGAAAGTAAAATTCTATGTACCGACTTGACAGAAAATCCTAGGAAGTTCTGGTCTTACGTTAAATCAGTAAGTGGCTCGAAACAGCATATCCAGACACTACGGGATGATGATGGCATTGAAACAGAGGATGACACGCGTAAAGCTGAAATACTAAACACCTTTTTCCAAAGCTGTTTCACAGAGGAAGACCGCACTGCAGTTCCTTCTCTAAATCCTCGCACAAACGAAAAAATGGCTGACATCGAAATAAGTGTCCAAGGAATAGAAAAGCAACTGGAATCACTCAATAGAGGAAAGTCCACTGGACCTGACGGGATACCAATTCGATTCTACACAGAGTACGCGAAAGAACTTGCCCCCCTTCTAACAGCCGTGTACCGCAAGTCTCTAGAGGAACGGAGGGTTCCAAATGATTGGAAAAGAGCACAGATAGTCCCAGTCTTCAAGAAGGGTCGTCGAGCAGATGCGCAAAACTATAGACCTATATCTCTTACGTCGATCTCTTGTAGAATTTTAGAACATGTTTTTTGCTCGCGTATCATGTCATTTCTGGAAACCCAGAATCTACTATGTAGGAATCAACATGGATTCCGGAAACAGCGATCGTGTGAGACCCAACTCGCCTTATTTGTTCATGAGGCCCAGAAAATATTAGATACAGGCTCCCAGGTAGATGCTATTTTTCTTGACTTCCGGAAGGCGTTCGATACAGTTCCGCACTGTCGCCTGATAAACAAAGTAAGAGCCTACGGAATATCAGACCAGCTGTGTGGCTGGATTGAAGAGTTTTTAGCAAACAGAACACAGCATGTTGTTATCAATGGAGAGACGTCTACAGACGTTAAAGTAACCTCTGGCGTGCCACAGGGGAGTGTTATGGGACCATTGCTTTTCACAATATATATAAATGACTTAGTAGATAGTGTCGGAAGTTCCATGCGGCTTTTCGCGGATGATGCTGTAGTATACAGAGAAGTTGCTGCATTAGAAAATTGTAGCGAAATACAGGAAGATCTGCAGCGGATAGGCACTTGGTGCAGGGAGTGGCAACTGACCCTTAACATAGACAAATGTAATCTATTGCGAATACATAGAAAGAAGGATCCTTTATTGTATGATTATATGATAGCGGAACAAACACTGGTAGCAGTTACCTCTGTAAAATATCTGGGAGTATGCGTACGGAACGATTTGAAGTGGAATGATCATATAAAACTAATTGTTGGTAAGGCGGGTACCAGGTTGAGATTCATTGGGAGAGTGCTTAGAAAATGTAGTCCATCAACAAAGGAGGTGGCTTACAAAACACTCGTTCGACCTATACTTGAGTATTGCTCATCAGTGTGGGATCCGTACCAGGTCGGGTTGACGGAGGAGATAGAGAAGATCCAAAGAAGAGCGGCGCGTTTCGTCACTGGGTTATTTGGTAACCGTGATAGCGTTACGGAGATGTTTAATAAACTCAAGTGGCAGACTCTGCAAGAGAGGCGCTCTGCATCGCGGTGTAGCTTGCTCGCCAGGTTTCGAGAGGGTGCGTTTCTGGATGAGGTATTGAATATATTGCTTCCCCCTACTTATACTTCCCGAGGAGATCACGAATGTAAAATTAGAGAGATTAGAGCGCGCACGGAGGCTTTCAGACAGTCGTTCTTCCCGCGAACCATACGCGACTGGAACAGGAAAGGGAGGTAATGACAGTGGCACGTAAAGTGCCCTCCGCCACACACCGTTGGGTGGCTTGCGGAGTATCAATGTAGATGTAGATGTAGATAGGCACTCCCTACACCTAACGATGTTTTCGAGCCATCAGTGTAAATAAATGTGGCTTCCTTCATTTGTGCACATAGAGTAGCAAATGGCCGACGATAAACAAGTGAAGGGGTACCATCCTTGGGAAATTGACAAAGGTCACGGAGCAGGCAGCTCCGGGGACGGAGCCAACGTGGTGCTGTACCCCAAGTTGTCAAGAAGGTTTTAGGAAAGCGAAAGGAAAGAGAATGGAGCAGTTCACAGAAGCGGACTCCTGGTGGTAGTAGGGAGGAGGGGCAGCCTGCATACCCTACATCAAAGGAGGCATCGAAAAAATCTCATGGGCTGGATTAGCAGGCATGGAAGACAGATGGCTAGCATAACGACTCAGAAGGACTGCTCGCCGATTGGACAGCGGAGGTTGAGCAGTCTCAGCATAAAGGCTTTCCACAGGGCTGGTGTAAAAAGCTCCAGACACTAAACGTAATCCACGGTGGTGGATAGAGTTGAGACGACGAAGAATAGACGGCCGAGCAGAGGAGTAAACGATGCTTCCATAGTCCAATTTCGAGCACAGTAAGGTGCGATAGAGGTGGAGAAGGACCACTCGGTCCGCTCCCCAGGAGGTACCATTCAGGACACGGAGGGTGTTGAGGGATCGCATACAGCGAGCTGAAAGATAGGAAACATGGCAGGACCAGCACAGTTTTCTGTCAAACATAAGACCCAAGAATTTAGCGATGTCCGAAAACGGAAGGTTGACTGGCCCTAGATGTAAGGAGGGTGGAAGAAACTCCTGACGTCGCCAAAAATTAACACAAACGGTCTTAGTGGGAGAAAAACGGAAACCGGTTTCGATGCTCCAAGAGTAGAGGCGATCGAGACATCCTTGAAGACATCGTTCAAGAAGGCTGGTCCGTTGAGAGCTGTAGTAGATCGCAAAATCATCCACAAAGAGGGAGCCCGAGACATCAGGAAGGAGACAATCCATAATTGGATTTATGGCAATGGCAAACAGTACAACACTTAGCACGGAGCCCTGGGGTACCCCGCTTTCTTGGGAGAAAGTACGGGAGAGAGTAGTGTTCTCCCGCACTCTAAATGTGCGCTCTGCCATAAATTCACGAAGAAAAAGGGGCAACCGACCTCGAAAGCCCCAAGAGAACAGTGTGTGGAGGATGCCTGTCCTCCAACAGGTATCGTATGCTCTCTCCAGATCAAAAAATATTGCTACTGTTTGGCGTTTCCAAAGAAAATTGTTCATGATATAAGTGGAGAGAGCAACAAGATGGTCAACTGCAGAACGATGCTTTCGGAAACCGCATTGGGCAGGTGTTAAAAGACTGCGGCACTCCAGCCACCAAGCTAAATGGCAATTCACCATACGCTCCAAAACCTTACATACACAACTCGTGAGAGAAATGGGACGATAGCTAGAGGGGAGATGTTTGTCCTTTCCAGGTTTCGGAACAGGAACGACGATAGCTTCTCGCCATCGTCTGGGAAAAGTACTGTCCGTCCAAATTCGATTATAAATGCGAAGGAGGTAACGCAGACTATGGGTTGATAAATGCAGCAACATTTGGATGTGGATACCATCCGGTCCTGGGGTGGAGGAGCGAGAAGAATAGAGTGCATGTTGGAGTTCCCCCATGGAGAAAACAGTATTATAGCTTTCGCGATTTTGAGAGAAGAAAGCAAGAGGTTACACTTCCGCTGCACATTTCTTTGGGAGAAACGCTAGCGGGTAATTTGAAGAGCTCGAAATCTCAGCAAAGTGTTTACCCAATGAGTTAGAAGTTGCGACTGGGTCCACTAATGTATCACGCGCGACAGTGAGCCCAGAGATCGGGGAGAAACTAGGTGCGCCAGATAACCGTCGAATTCGACTCCAAACTTCCGAGGAGGGAGTGAAGTTGTTAAATGAGCTAGTAAAGAACTTCCAGCTTGCCTTCTTGCTATCGCGGATGATGGTGGTTGTTGGGATGTTTAAGGGGGACTAAACAGCGAAGGTCATCAGTCCCCCATTCCAAAATCAGGCGAGCCGAAAATCTACGGAGCAGGTAAAAACCAAAGGGGGAGGAGACGTCCCCCCAGGCGCTAAAAGAACACAAATGCAGCAACAAACACTACAGACAAGAACAGGACAGAGGAACACCAGACAGAAAGAAACAGACGAAAGGAGGATGGCCGGAGACTGGTTGACTGACCACGAGAACAAAAAAGGGAAAGAGTCAACCATCTGACGGCACACCAGAACAGCAACAGACACAAGGACAAAAGACACAGAAAGGGAAAGGCGCAGGACTTCCCTAAATCGAACCATAAAAAGGACTACTACGGATAAAATGTAAAACATTGTCAGCCATGGAGGCATCGTCGGATAAAACCAAAGCCAAAGTGCCCGGGATATTAAGAGATTGCCGGAGTGTGCGCAGTCGAGGACACTCCAGCAAAATGTGGCCGACCGTCAGCCGGGACCCACACCGACACAAGGGGGGATCCCCCTGACGCAACAGATGGCCGTGCGTCAGGTATGTATGGCCGATGCGCAGCCGACACAGGACTACCGAGTCCCTGCGAGAAGCCCGCAGGGAGGAACGCCACACATCGGTCGTCCCCTTGACAGCCCGCAGTTTATTCGGGGCTGTCATCCCACGCCACTCAGCGACCCACATCCCAATCAGCTTACGGCGCAACACCAGCTGCTGGTCGCGACCCGTAAGGCCGATCTCCAAAGCCGGGGCGTCGATCGCCCCTTTGGCCAGCCTGTCTACACGTGCGTTCCCTGGGATGCCAACATGACCGGGCGTCTAAACCAGGACCACCGAACGACCAGAACGGGCAATGGCGGAAACAGACTCCTGAATGGAGGACACCAGATGAGAGGAGGGATAGCAGCGGTCGATGGCCTGAAGGCTGCTCAGGGAGTCACTGCAGATCACGACGGACCTACCTGAGCAGAAATGCATATGCTCAAGAGCGCGCAATATGGCCACCAGCTCTGCAGTAAAAATATTGCAGCCAGCCGGCAAGGAGCGCTGCTCAACATGGGCAGCATGAGCAAAAAAGTAGGCAGTGCGACCATCAACCAGGGAACCATCAGTGTAGACAGTCTCACAGTCCGAAAATGAGGCGAGGAGAGCAAGAAAACGGCGACGGAGGGCCACAGGCGGAACCGAGTCCTTGGGTCCCTGTGCCAAGTCCAGACGGCCGGACGGCCGGGACAAACACCAGGGAGGCTTAGGTGCATGGACCCGGAAGGGAGGCGGAAGAGGGAATGAACCCAATTCCGACAGCAGGGACGGAACACGGACAGCGACGGAAAGCCCAGACCTAGGTCGCCGTTCGGGCAGATGGAGGACCATGGCAGGGAAAAGCAGGCAACGATTGGGATGGCCTGGCGAGCAATGTATGTGGACAGCATAGTCGGCGAGCAGTCGATGGCGGCGAATCCGCAGCGGGGGAACCCCGGCCTCCACCAGTAGACTATCCACGGGGCTCGTACGAAAAGCGCCAGTTGCAAGCCGGACCCCACAGTGGAGTATGGGGTCTAACAACTTCAACACTGAGGGTGATGCAGACCCATAGGCCAGGCTCCCATAATCAAGCCGAGACTGCACAAGGGCTCTGTACAATCGCAGCAGCGTGCAGCGATCCGCACCCCAAGACGTGTGGCTAAGGCAGCGGAGGGCGTTGAGGTGCCGCCAGCATTTTTGCTTCAGCTGAGTAATATGAGGAACCCATGTGAGCCGGGCATCAAACACGAGTCCCAAGAAGCGGCAAGTGTCCTCCACTTCAAGCAGGTGGCCGTCGAGGTAAAGTTCAGGATGAGGGTGGACCGTCCGACGCCTGCAGAAGTGCATAACTCGAGTCTTGGCTGCAGAGAACTGAAAACAGTGAGTCAGAGCCCATGATGCTGCCTTCCGAACGGCTACCTGCAGCCTGCGTTCGGCGACTCCCGTAGTCGTGGAGCTAAATGAGATGCAGAAGTCGTCGGCATACAAAGAAGGAGACACCGACGACCCCACGGCTGCAGCCAGACCATTAATGGCCACTAGAAATAAGGACACACTCAACACCGAGCCCTGTGGGACCCCATTTTCCTGTGTATAAGAAGAACTAGAGGCGGCACCGACTTGCACCCGGAAAGAGCGGTGCAATAGAAAGGTTTGAAGAAAAGCCGGGAGCAGACCACGAAGACCCCACCCATACAACGTGGCGAGGATGTGATGCCTCCATGTGGTGTCATACGCCTTCCGCAGATCGAAAATACAGCAACGAGATGCTGACGTCGGGCAAAAGCCGTACGGACAGCAGATTCCAGCCGCACCAAATTGTCCACTGCAGACCGGCCCCGACAGAAGCCACCCTGGGATGGAGCGAGGAGACCGCGCGACTCAAGGACCCAACACAAACGCCGCCCCACCATACGTTCGAGCAATTTGCACAAAACGTTGGTGAGGGTAATGGGACGATAGCTGTCCACCGCCAGTGGGTCCGCACCGGGCTTGAAGATGGGGACAATAACACCCTCTCGCCATTGCGACGGGAACACGCCTTCGCTCCAAATGTGATTAAATATCGCGAGAATGTGTCTCTGGCAGTCCCTGGAGAGATGCTTCAGCATCTGCGCGTGGATGCAGTCTGGGCCTGGTGCTGTATCAGGGCAATCGGCGAGGGCAGCGAGGAATTCCCTCTCGCTGAAAGGAGCATTGTATGTTTCAGAACGACGCGTGTGGAATGAGAACGGCGTCCGCTCGGCTCGCTCCTTTAGATAGCGAAAGGCGGGGGGATAGGAGGCAGTCGCAGAGCTCTGAGCAAAGTGCGCGGCAAGCCGTTCAGCAATGGCGGCAGCGTCCGTGCAGACAGCGCCGTCCAAGGAGAGCCCAGGGACACCCATAGGGGTCTGGTATCCATAAATCTGCCGGATCCGGGACCACACGAGTGAGAGGGAGACATGGGAGCCCAAGGATGAGACATACCTCTCCCAGCACTCCTGCTTACGCCGTGCAATAAGACGACGGGTGAAGGCACGGAGCCTCTTAAAGGCGATGAGGGTCTCCAGAGACGGGTGCCGCCTATGACGCTGGAGAGCCCGCCTACGGTCGTGAATAGCCCCAGCAATCTCTGGCGACCACCAGGGGACAGCCTTCCTCCGAGGGAGGCCAGAAGAATGGGGGATGGAAGCCTCGGCCGCGGAAATGATGGACGTGGTTAAAGCACGGACCACCTCGTCAATGTCACCCTGTGGGGGAGACTCAATGGATGCAGCGGAAGTAAAAGCTGGCCAGTCAGCCCTGTGGAGGGCCCATCGGGGAAGGCGCCCAGAAGAGTGACACTGGGGCAGTGACAAATAGATGGGAAAATGGTCACTACCACACAGGTCAGGATGCACTCTCCAGTGGAGGGATGGGACAAGTCCAGGGCTGCAAATAGAGAGATCGATGGCCGAGAACGAGCCATGGGCCACACTGAAATGCGTGGGAGCACCGGTGTTCAAGAGGCTAAGGTCGAGCTGAGCCAACACATGCTCCACGGCCCGACCGCGGTCATCGGAAACAATCCCACCCCATAGAGGGTTGTGGGCATTGAAATCGCCCAGCAGCAAAAAAGGTGGCGGCAGTTGGGCTATCAGAGCAGCCAGGACATGCTGCGTGACAGCACCATTAGGTGGAAGGTAAATACTGCAGACGGTAATGGCCTGGGGCGTCCACACCCGAACAGCTACAGCCTCTAAAGCTGTTTGTAGAGGTACAAACTCGCTGTGAAGAGAGTTCAGGACATATATGCAGACGCCACCAGACACCCTTGCATAAGCTGCCCGGTTCTTAAAATAACCCCGATAGCCACGGAGGGCGGGGGTTCGCATTGCTGGAAACCAAGTTTCCTGCAGAGCAATGCAAAGGAAAGGATGACGGCTGATAAGGTGGCGGAGCTCAGCTAGATGGTGGAAGAAACCACTGCAGTTCCACTGGAGGATGTTATTAGCCATGGATGGGAAAGGCGTGAAGGGACTGGGGAGGCAGATTACGCCTCCAGGGCCCCTGCTGCTACTGAGTCACCACCTGGACAACAGCTAGCTATTGCATCCGAGGGACTGGCGAGATCCATGTCCTCAGCGGACGCCAGAATCTCCACCTCATCTTCGGACGCAGAGGGAGAAGGTTGCGGTGGGACAGGTGCCACCGCAATTTCAGGATGCTTGGGAGCTTTTTGCTTCGACTGCTTTGCGCGCTGCGCCTTAGGTGGGTCTGGCTGGGAGGGCCTCACTGGGTCAGTCTCAGGGACTGAAGACGACCGTGACGCCCTACGACCAGCGACCGGTGGTTGTTTTACAAACTTGCGTGTGTCCGCTTTGGCACTGGGCAAAGCCTGCGATGGGAGGGCCCCAAGGGACCCCTTCCGGGCGAGAGGAGCCGAAGAAGGCACACGCTTCTCCGGCTGTGAAGGGGGAACAGATGTCCCCGGTGGTTGGGGTGGTGTTGCTCCTGAAGTAGATGGAGCAGGAGCAACAGGGAGTGAAGTGCCCCCCGCAACCAAGGGGGCCGGTGAATTCTGGCAGAGCTGAGAGCGAACTGGTGTTGCAGCAGCGGCATAGGTAGTCGTCATGGGCACTGGATGTAGCCACTCATATTTCCGCCTTGCCTCGGTGTAGGTCAGGCGGTCCAGGGTCTTACATTCCATTATCTTCCTTTCCTTCTGGAAGATCCGACAGTCCGGTGAGCAGGGGGAATGGTGCTCTCCACAGTTAACACAGATGGGAGGCGGAGCACATGGAGTATCAGGATGCGAAGGACGTCCGCAATCCCGACACGTGATGCTGGAAGTACAGCGAGATGACATGTGCCCGAACTTCCAGCATTTAAAACACCGCATCGGAGGAGGGATATATGGTTTCACATCACAACGGTAAACCATCACCTTAACCTTTTCGGGTAAGACATCACCCTCAAAGGCCAAGATGAAGGCACCGGCGGTGACCTGATTATCCCTCGGACCCCGATGGACGCGCCGGACGAAGTGAACACCTTGTCGTTCGAGATTGGCGCATAATTCATTGTCGGACTGCAGAAGAAGATCCCGGTGAAATATAATACCCTGGACCATGTTCAGACTCTTATGCGGCGTGATGCCAACGGAAACATCCCCCAACTTGTCACAATTGAGCAATCTCCGTGACTTGGCAGACGATGCCGTTTTGATGAGCACAGAACCAGAGCGCATCTTGGACAAGCCCTCCACCTCCCCGAACTTGTCCTCTAAATGCTCCACAAAAAACTGGGGCTTGGTCGACATGAACGATTCTCCATCAACCCGCGTGCACACGAGGTACCGGGGGGAATATTCTCCACTGCCTTCTTTAGCAAGACGTTCCTCCCATGGAGTAGCTAAGGAGGGAAACGATCTCTGATCCAATTTCTTCCCGTTGAGGTTAGACCTCGATCGCTTAGAGACTGCTGGTGGAGGCCCACCAGCGATAGATGATGTACCACGCTTCATTGCGGGTCATCCGCCCTGATGCCACCTACTCCGACCAAGGGCCCTCCCCACGGGCGCCACCCAGCCACAGCAATAGCCACCTGGCAGGATGGCCATTGCCGGGAGTCCTGATGCCCCAGGGAGATGGGCATCGACTCCTTGGCATACGTGGGGAGTGAACGGCGCAGGCATCAGTAGAGCGATCCCTGTATTGTCAAGGGGCTACAACCAAGAGGGTACATGGCGGCCCCACCACAACGGACTGGCTACCGTGCTGGATGTTAGGTGACATGTGGTCCATGGGCGTCGTCAGTGCAGAAAATGGCCCTGCACAGTGCTTGGCAGAAAGTGCACGCAGGAGCGCATCCATGCCCAAGCGATGGAGAGCGGGCAAGACTGCAATGCAACGACGAATAAGATGGTGAAAGTTCTCAACCGAACACGGACACAATGCACCAAGTAAGGCGCCCTTCCCCAATCGGCTCGCTCTTCGGAAAAATTTGGAGATATGGAGGTCAAACCCGACAGGGGACGATCACATAAGGCCGAAATGTTTGAGACTCCTTTTAGTCGCCTCTTACGACAGGCAGGAATACCGCGGGCCTATTCTTACCCCCGAACCCGCAGGGGGTATCGCGGATGACGCGACGGCATCGCGCACGGAACTGCTTATAGCGGATACAGCTGGCCAAAGTAGGATGGTGGCGGAAAACGCGAAGAGCACGTCGCCGCTCACGTATTGCATCACGGCATGCCTCGTTCCACCAAGGAACTGGGGGGGGGCGCCGGGGCAATTCGGAGGTGCGTGGTATTGAACGTTCCACAGCTGTAAGAATAACGTCGGTAAGATGTGTGACCTCATCGTTGACGCTAGGAAAGTGACAGTCATCGAATGTCACTAGAGACGAAAAAAGTGTCCAATCGGCTTGGGCAAACTTCCAGCGTCGCGGGCGCATATATGGCAGTTGAGGCTGCAGTCTAAGGACACATGGAAAGTGGTCACTCGAGTGTGTGTCATCAAGGGCGAACCATTCGAAGCGCCGAGCTAGCGGAACAGTACCGACCGAAAGGTCCAAATGAGAGAAAATTGTCGTGGAGGCAGACAAAAATGTAGGGACCCCAGTGTTGAGGCAAACTAGATCCGCTTGGTGGAAGACGTCTAACAACAGTGAGCCACGCGGACAAGGATGTGGAGATCCCCAAAGCCGGTGGTGGGCATTGAAGTCCCCAACCAGCAAATAGGGGGGTGGAAGCTGACCAAGAAGATGAAGGAGATCAGTTCGTGCCATTGGTGTGGACGATGGAATGTATACAGTACAAAGAGAAAAGGTATATCCAGAAAGGGAAAGACGGACAGCGACAGCTTGGAAGGAAGTGTTTAAGTGGATTGGGTGATAATGGAGAGTATCATGGAGAAGAATCACGAGTCCTCCATGGGCTGGAGTGCCTTCAACAGAGGGGAGATAAAATCAGACGGACTGAAAATGGGGGAGAACAAAGTGGTCATGGGGATGCAGCTTTGTTTCCTGAAGACAGAAGATGACCGGCGAGTAGGATCATAAGAGGATCGACAATTCATCCCGATTGGCTCGAATGCCGCAGATATTGAAGTGGATAATGGACATAGGGTGAACAGAAAATTGAGGAATGTGACCAAGGTTGCCGTCAACTCAACGACTGCTCAGAGCTTGCGACCGACAGCATGGAATGGCATTCAGCCGAAGGCAGAAGATCCAGATCCATAGGTTGTTCAGGAGCAGCTCCTGGCACCAGCAATCAGCCGGTTGATCGGCCGCCAGCAGTGTGCCTCGGCGACACAGAAGACTGCCGAGGGCGATTTCCGCCAGGTGGTGCTGTAGATGGGACACGCCTTGGCGGAGAAGGAGATGAACTGGGTTTCTTATTAGCCTTCTTGGAAATATGATGTTTAGATGAAGGAGGAACCGATGGTTGTGAAGTTGGGGTACGTAAAAAATCTTCACGAGTATGCTCTTTTTTCGAAGTCTTGGTGTCTGACTTTTGGGCTCGAGATTTGGCAGAACCCGATGAAGGGTGAGCCATAGAGTGGGCAGGCGAAAGTGGTGAGGTTGCGCTGGCCGATCTGACAACTGTGGTACTAAAGGTGAGGTCGCAAGTCTGCATGGCCGCCTCCTTTGTTGGCCGAGGAGAAGGAGGGATAGTGCTGTATTTTCCTGTCTGACGCACGGTGGGCAGTCGACTGGCGAATAATTTTTGAGCAGCAAAGATCGACACCTTTTCCTTCACTCTGATTTCCTGGATGATCTTTTCGTCTTTAAAAAGGGGGAAATCTCGAGAGGAAGCAGCGTGGTCACCCATACAGTTGATGCAGTGAGGGGATGGAGGTGGACTAGCACCCTCATGGGCATCCTTGCCACACGTAACACATTTGGCCGGATTGGAACAGGACTGCCTGGTGTGCTTGAACCGCTGACACCCATAGCAACGCGTAGGGTTTGGGACGTAAGGGCGAACGGAAATTATCCCATAGCCTGCTTTGATTTTCGATAGGAGTTGAACTTTGTCAAATGTCAAGAAGACAGTGCGAGTTGGAATGATGTTCGTGTCAACCCTTTTCATAACTCTATGAACAGACGTTACGCCCTGGTCAGACAGGTAGTGCTGAATTTCTTCGTCAGACAATCCATCAAGAGAGCGTGTATAAATGATTTCACGCGAGGAATTTAAAGTGCAGTGCGCTTCAACCCGGACAGGGAAGGCGTGGAGCAGTGAAGTACGCAGCAATTTTTGTGCCTGGAGGGTACTGACTGTTTCTAACAACAAGGTGCCATTCCGTAATCTGGAACAAGACTTTACAGGACCTGCAATTGCGTCTACACCTTTCTGAATAATGAAAGGGTTGACCGTGGAGAAGTCGTGGCCTTCGTCAGACCGAGAAACAACAAGGAACTGTGGCAACGATGGAAGAACTGTCTGTGGCTGAGACTCAGTGAACTTACGCTTGTGAGCAGACATAGTGGAAGGTGAGGAAACCATTGCGGAAGAATCCCCCATGATTACCGGTGTCTCCGTTTGTGCGCTCCTCCCTAGTGGGGGCCCTCTCTAAGGGCACTCCCGCCTTAGGTGATTGTTCACACCTCAGGTCACACCTCCCGACAAACGGACAGAGGGACCAATCGGCACTTTCGGAAGGTATCAGCTCGGGTAATCACCCCTCCCTGGGCCTGGCCGTTACCAGGGGGTATGTACGTGTCCTACCTGTCTACCCAGGGCGGGGAATTACGCATTACCCCATCACTGGCTACGCATGAAAATGCGTGGGTCGGCCTTCAGACACACACAGGGAGGAAGAAAGAGAAATGGAAAGGAAAGAAGAGGGGTCTCAAACGCCGCAGCGGAGAAAAGGGTAAAGAGAAGAGGTAAGGAAAAGAGAAGGACAAAGGAAGGATGAAGACATACAAGCAGAGAAGGCGCAGAATGCGTTACATTTACGAGCGTCCATCTCCGGACGTAGGCACAAACCATACTCCCAGATGGGGAGAAAGGGAGGGAAAGAGCCAGAGGTGAGGGGAGGGGGGGGCAAAGATGGGGGATGGGGAAGGATGCGGAAAAGGAAGGTATGCAGCCCGGAAAGGAAGGAGGGCCACATTAGCTCGGGGTCGCGTGCTCGCTACGCCCGTATCCACAAAAGAGTTGTGGACCCCCTGGGGGGGGGGGGGGGGGGGGACAACAAATGTGACAGCGAGTTGTAACTGATGGGCTACCACATCACACATCACCTGGGACTGGACCTGTGTGTCGTGGGTAAATGAACTCTACAGTATGCAGCTCACCAGCTCTGCAGGTGTACATCCACCACCTGCATACAAACAGAAACTGCTCTTATCACTAAAGACAACAGGGAGCCATACCTCTCTACAGCCAATTCTTTCATGACATCGGAGTAGACATACTTGGTGGTGTTCTGCCATCAGCGGTAGCCTGGCCAAAGGTCCACGTGATCTTAATCCTGAGGCTAGCAAATGGTTCTCAATGGTCCCTGATGACACAGTACGTGCTACATGTGCCAGATTTCACTGGATGGTGTTTTGTTGGCCACTGCTGATCGCATAATGCTTCAATCTTGAGTGCATCTGTACTATGCGGACATCCAGAATCTGGCCTACAGTTGTGTGAATGTTCCACAGATCATTGTTTAAATCAGTGACACATTACCAACAAATTATGCCCAATATGTGCAGCAATCTGTTGATATGTCCATCCAGCTTCCAGGAAGCCCACAATGTGATCACATTCAAAGGGCTGGATGTAGTCATCAGTGAGGCATGGTTGTACCCTATAATGAATGTTGCAAATGCTGTTCGCCTCTAAACTCAGAACAATTATTGTCTGCAGAGTCAAAACAGGATGCACAGACAAGCCTCCTGAATGCCATCCGATTGCCGATGACCGTGACAAATGAATCGCTAACAAGGCAACCCATCAGTACACACTAACATGACAACTCACCAGTATGAACATATTATACTCTGGTGTTACTGAACGCTGTCCTTGAAGGTGTTTCACTTTTTTTTTTTTTGTGGCATTGTACATTGCTTGTGATTTGTCACCTTAAATATATGCAGAAATCTGTTGAAAATATATCTTTCACAGTACAGCAAACTTTTTGAAAGCTAACTCTAAATATAAAAATCATTTCTGTGTGTTATGTTTACTGGATTGGAGGCCATTGTTTCTTTCAAACAAGTACATGCTGTGATGGTACATGTTGCTACTGACATGTCCCACTTCCTTTCTACTGTGCCGATGAAAGACGGTCATGTAGAAACCTTAATTTATGGTAATAGTTGTACAGAAAGCCTAAATACTGTGCACACATCTTTTTATTTATGTGTACATATAAAACAAAAATGTAAGCACAGTACTGCCCCAAGGCATGACTGAGGGCATGTGTTTTACTGGGGTGAAGGAGCCATTTACGCTTTGATGTCACTACTTGGGGGTGCCATGGATACAAAAGATCATATCAGGACAACACAATCTGTCTGTGGACAAGTTTGGTTATTAAGAGCTTAAACATCAATGTTTAATTGATATGTAGTAAATGTTATGGGAACTGCTGAATACAGTAGGATTTTGAACAGAAGTGTTTATGTGAATTTGTAGCTAATGGGTAGCTAACATAATTTTTCATTATCATAGCACTTTCCTGCAGATGGTGAAGAATTTCGATATAGGTATGAGTGGCACTGCATACCACAACTTCAAGGAGCAATGCAAGTGCATAAAGAGAAGATTTAAAAGTGAAGGTAATTACAAACATATGACTGATAGATCACGTTCACGGAATTGATACCCTGGTTACATATTCTCTAGCAGCGAATACCAGTGGTAACATTTCTTGTTTCAGTACCATTCTAAAGGCTCCTTTTATTGCATTTCACAAATGTATGATAATCATTTGTGATACTTACAATTAATACATCTTGTTCTATGGCTCCCAACCTGGTCTATCAATAATGATGACACTATTTTTTGCATGGTTTCATATAATTATATTAACTGACACTGTCACTGGGACTTTTCTTAACCTGGTGGAAGCCTTTCAGCTCGACTCCACTTAGATGGTATGCATGTCGGTTGTGTTGCATACTTAATAAAGAATCTACTCACAAAGCTGAATAAACTCAATTCCAGATCTTTCTAACTCATCAAAATTTATGCTTATCAATGTGAACATGGGACCACTGTGTCCACAGCTAGTGCCTCTACTTATGCGAGTCACAGGCTCAAATGGAGACAAACAATATTGCAAGTTAAGGGAGATGTCATGTAAGATATACTAAAACTTTAGAGATGTTGTACTTTTATTTTTTATAAACTCTTTTAGTAAAAACATTTCTTACCTTTCCTAGAGCTACAGCAATTGCAGCCAAACCTATTAAACCACCTTTTCTTGTGTGTGCATTTTGAGAATTTGCAAAATCCTGGCCCAATACCTTCAACAGTCGTTTTATTTGTGTAGTGTTATTTAGTGACGCAAACTCTTTTACCATTCTGAAATAAAAAGAAGAGACTTGAGTACCGTTCTTAAGGAACAATATCAGGGATCATTTCATTTCTACCTTCATATTTATTTCTGTGTCAGTAAAACACACAGAATTCTAGATAATAAATAGGCAGCCTTGTCTGATACACATTCCTTGAATAACCACAAGGCACATTTTTTCCTCATTTGTAATATAGAATACCAGCACAATTAACATAGCATAATTCAAATAATTAACAGTCAAAGATAAATAATTACAGTTATATGTTGGCAAGCAGTGGAAGGAAAATAGAGGCTCTGCTATTTTTTCTTAGGAAGTACTTATTTCAGACACAAAAATGTCATTTCACCTATTTTGTATATTTTCATTATCTGAAAGAACATTTTATGGTATATACACAATTTTATACAATATTCACTATAAAAAAGAACATACAAAGGCAGTCATAAAATTTCAATTATCATTCTGTAGGTAATTTTTTGTTAGTTTACAGGTGCATGTCTGTATTCCCGGTACACATTAAAATCCCAATGACAATACTGTAGCATGCCAGTAGATAAGGTGGGGGGGGGGGGGGTGATGGGGGGGGGGATACAGTCCCTGAAATGGAGAACAGCATGTGGTACTTTGTTAGCTGCATTTGAAGGGGAACAATGCTCCAACAATCCCCAATGAGTTGGTGCAAGTGTGTGGAACAATGTACCACTGTATGACAATGGCTGAGTGGTGCAGGTGCTCTCAGTGTAGTCACACTAGTCTGAATAATGAACAAATTGGAAGGCCATCTCTATGAAGAACAGTGAATTGCAAGAGAAGAATCTACTCACCCCATTGCTGGATGATCAGTGTATAGCACTCAAGATGATAGTGGAAAAAGTGAAAATCAGTCACACATCAATTCTTAACATATAGCATGACATTTTTTGAATGGACAGTGGTCATCAAGTGTGACTGCTCATCCCCATTCATAAAGCCCTCTGAACCAGGACAGCAGCATTTTTGATGTGAAATGTTCTTGAACAACCAAAATGCAGACTCCCCCAACCAAGATCTCAACTGAGTAATCCATTACGGGGAAAAATGTGTTTCATTGAAGTGCAAATATGTAGAGAAGGACTAACACCATCATCAACTTTCATTTTCATAGTTTGATTTATTTTTAATTAATAATCAGAACTTCATAATTACTCCTCATATTCCTGACTCCCACAGGTGACCCTTTAAGCCAATTAGGTTTACTGTCAGCAGTTTCACAGAATATATATTCTGTTTTTATTTATCAGACAGTTCAAAAATGGTAATGAAGCTTGGAAAGCAAATTGTCAGAAAAAAATAACTGCTACCCAGTAACTTGAACTTATTCTAATAAATGTGCAATATCCAGTCATAAAAAACCATGCCATAAGCTACAGTGGACTCAAAATTGTTGTGTATGATAAAAAATATTTTAGAGAGAGTTAATAATTATTTGGATTACACCTATGTTTTCAGAGAACACAGTGAAATATATCCATAGATTCAGAACTAGAATCCTACTCTGATTCAGGATTTTTTCTTGGAGAGCATGTGTTTCACTTTATACAACAATTGTTGTACTGTACCTGTGAAAACATGTGGTATGGATTGCAAGTGAAGTGGTAAGTTCCACTAATAACTCATTGGGTACAATAGTTACTTCTATCTTTCATACATAGTGAAGAATTACTGCATATAAGAAGCGTAAAAGAACTGATACGCAGAATTATAAACCAATAGCTCTAATTTCGGTTTAATGCAGAGTACTTAACTTACTCTCAGTTTGAATATAATGAGCTAACCACTGTACACATATTCAATGGAACACAGCTGATAATATCCAATAACTAATAAAAAAAATTCTTTCACTTTGTTTTTGGATTAATGGTCCATTTTTTCATGTCAGATAGACTATCTGTCAAATACTAATATTATCCAGTAGGCTACAGGTGCTACAAATTTAGTGTCCCATCTTCGCACTTCCTCGTCACTATTCTGCCAGAAACATCACCCTTTTCTGGAAACAAAAAGAAAAGTACTACACACACACACACACACACACACACACACACACACACACACACACACACACACACACACACACACACACACCCCCCACTTCTTACTTAGACTACTGACATTAAACACAATAAGGTACAGTTGAAACAATTCTTGCTTGACCACTGCCCCTACTCTGTGTCAGAATTTCTGGATCGTCCTAATAAGTAAACCTCATTTATCAAATATTTTTAGTTACAGTGTGTATTATGTCACTTTATACAGTAAATTACTCTGAGTTGATAGTGTAGTCACAATGACTACTGTTATCAAACTGTGTTTACCTCTTCTCATTTATCATATGCACATACAACATACTAAAAAATGATTGCAAATAAAATACGCGTGCACACAGTCACTGTCTCTGGTTGCCAAAGCCTGGCTGGGTGTGTGCGTTTCTTTCCTTGTGTATGTGAAACTGGGGGGAGGCAGAGGGGGGTGGGGGTGGGGGAGGGCTGCTCTGAGTAGTGTAAAAAAAAAATCTGTAGATACAGTGTGTCATTCCAGTGTGATGCTTCAGAAAGGAGGCCTTTTGGCTGAAAGCTTACTTGTCTAACACTCTTTTTGTTGTGCCTATCTGTGACTCAGCATCTTTGCTGTATGGAGGGTAGCAATCTATCCATTTCATAATATTGTCACTATTCCATCCTGGATTTTCCACTGTTTAATCCTGAATTTTACTTATATCTAACAAGGACTTCATTTTAAAAAAAAATGGGGAGTTGTGAAAAAGATAAATGTTTTAACTTGTTAAAAAAAAAAAAAAATATGTAAATCTAAACTTTTTTCTGCCAGATTTATTATTCTACTTTGAGGATCATTGGAATGTTGCAGCTAACTATTATTAATGTGGCACATTGAAGCCTTTTCTTCGACATTGCAGATAAATCATAATGGCTAGAGCTGTGACTTGACACACCTAATATCTGCAGAAGGAATAGGTGTAAAAACCAGCAACAGTATTACAATGCTTACAAAAGATACGAAACATGAAAACCTAATTTCATAAATTTCTTAGGAAGATATTTTTTAGAATAGCTTTGTCTTTTCACAAAACAGCATGGATGTATCCCTGTGTTACAGAAGTAGCACATACTTCTGTTAGGTGTTGTAATTTGCAGTAAGTTTGAACTCATTCTTTTTTGGAACATAGTAGAAATCATCCATGCAAAATCTTTTTTTCAGATATTCTTGTAGTGAAAAGTTTTTTATTCACCTGTAAAAAGTTCTGATGAGCAGGAAGACAAGTTATTTGGTTATTCAGTCACATTCTCCCTTTGATGGGTTTAAATCTTAACAGTGATAGCAGTTGAGCAGATGATAGGACAGTGGAAATACAGGCTGGGAGGTTGTGTATGTGAAACTGGGGGGAGGCAGAGGGGGGTGGGGGAGGGCTGCTCTGAGTAGTGTAAAAAAAAAAAAAAAAATCTGTGGATACAGTGTGTCATTCCAGTGTGATACTTCAGAAAATCCTAAATTAATAGTAATTCATTACTCCCTAGCAGGCCTCCTTTAAGGATGTGAAAGCACAAAACTGACCATTTCAACTAAAAGGCTCAAATTTCTTATAGGATAGGCCTATAGTATGTTCAGATACCACGTACTGGTCTATTACCAGTTCACATGCACTAACAAAAAAACCCACTACAAGCTAGCAAAAACTGGTACGGGATCTAATTTCTCGTGATAAACTGTGAACCCTATCTTAACACACTTTTCTTTTTAGTAGCTTTCAGCGTCTCCAAGGGGACTAACACTGTGTGTTAGAGGGAGTGGTGTGAAGCTTAATTAAAGGCATACGATTTCACAACCGTGATTCAATGAAGAATGTGCCTTGCAGCATTCCATCAACGACCACGTTTCAATCGAGAACTACGCCACTATGAAAGAACAGTTTCGTAATTTAGACCCTACTGTATTCTATAGTCAATGTTGTAATGCATCACATGTGTTGCAAGTTTGATACCCCATTCTTCATTTATTCAGTAAATAATTTCATTCATCTAATAAATAGATTGTCTGTATCTTTCACAGTTTCTCTAACAAATTAATATACAGTGGAATACGTTACTGCCTAAAGAAGAGTGCTGAGGTACCGCTGTCAATTTCGCATTTAATAACGTGTGTGAGTTGTGACTTAGTCGTGTGGTTATTGATGAACTATTCCATACATACTTCTCTATTTCTACAGCCGCTGCTTTTCTTTTGTCGTACAACTTGTCATTAAGTGCTCTAACACAAGCTGTACTCAGTGGTGCATAATCTCTTTCTGACATCATTGTTAATGTGTTCAAACTTCCACTATATATTCATAAACACACGCGACACCCACACTCTGCTCACTCCTATCCTTTCCCAATCTTTCAAAACTGTTTCCTGACAGCTGCGATCACATGTCTTACCACAGAAGTTTGTTTTCAGTGTAGGTTCGCCAACTTAGTTTACGAAATATATGTGGGGTCGAACACTGACGTTCATAATTTTGTGCATGCATTGCTGTATAGAATACGACTGGAAAATGACGTCAATCTATTTACAAAATGAGATCAATTGATCAGTCACACCATTAGCACTTACGTTAATAAAATCCTGGCTGCTTTGAAGTTGAAAAATGGTATTATCACTATATTCTGATAAATATTTCTGTATAGTAGTTACCATCTATATCGGAACATATTGAGATAATTATGAGTGCATAATGGGCAAGTAAAAATGAGGGATGATGAAAGTTTATTGGAAAATGTTCATAATCGACATTCGTGTTTTCGAGGAAAGCAGAAGCAGTTGGTGTCAGTATCGTAAACATGGCGAATAGGCATTTGGCAATTGGTGGTTGCTTTAGAAGAAATGTGCATGAATGCATTGGGAGAAAACCGGCTCAAAAAACGTCAGACGAAGACGATTATAGTACAATATTTTCATTTTTATGAACACTAGAACCGTTTTGCACAATTACGTAAATAAAATTTGCAATTTCAAAATAGTGTATTTTGGGTAAATATCAAAATAGGAGTGCATGGGGAGAAAAAATCGAACATTTATATCAGCATTTTTGATGTGTACTTGACGATTTGTGGCGGTTCGGAACGTGAGAGTTGATGAACCGTTTTGTGAAACGTGGGTGGCCCGTGTGTTAGTACCTGTTAGCTTCAGGGACGTTTTTGTGTTCTAAAGAGCCAGGGAAGTGTAATTTACAAAACAACGGCACCGTAAGAAGGCAGAATGAATGCATTCAGTCTGCAGAGGTATATTTTTTCAAGTCTCATATCAATAATAATATCAAAACACCGCGTGTTGTTTATAACCTTAGAAGTACACTCTATGGTAAAATCGTTGTGCATTTCTAGTAGATTGTCACATAGCTTCGCTATTTTCTTATCTGAGATGTTTCTCCACATATGTGATTAATAATTATGTTGTATTAATTTCTCAATTTGCCTGAGAAATTATGTCCTTAGAAACAGATTTTGTAGTATCTTAATTAATCTGAATCTAATGAATCAATTGCAGAAGATACTTTCGCCGAATGTAATTCTAGTTACCTGTGCACCCCATTATCAGTCATTGTGAAAATAAAATACAGAGGCCATAATGTCACGCGTTGTTTACTTTGATTCAAAAGACTATCATCTTCACAATATGTGTGGTATTCATTGAGAGACACTATGCTATCAATAATGTAACCTAAATCTCTCTTTACTCTCATATTCATTATGTTATGTGACTTCCCTTTTCCCATACATCAACATTAATTAGATGCATTTGAAGAAAGCTGCTGTTCTATTTAGAAAAGTTGTTGTTGAAGAATGAATTGTTGATTTATGGGATTTGATAGTTCTTTTTATCAAGACAATTCAGGGAATTTGTAGTTGCCTTTACAAGTATTCTGTGTTAGACAAAAGTTAAGGAAATATTTAGAACATAACAAAAATATTTATTTTTTCAGGAATACTACAGAATATAGAGCAGGAGTGGAAATGTGATAAGAGCACACTTGTCAATGCGTTGGCGGAAAGTTTGTCACATGAGAATGGTACTGGGATGTACATCTCAGTTTGTCAGCTCTTGAATCAAAAGCATTACATTTACCATGTTGCTATGAGCAGGTCAGTTACATGAATTGATTTGTTGGTTGTAAAATGTATTGCACCAGAGAGATTCTACCAACTACATTGTACAGTTTTGACATTTTATGTGAACCACCTCTTTTTTTTTTTCTCAAAGTTGATCTAATATGGCTTTGTAAGACTCTTAAAACCCAATTGGTTTAATTAACTGGGCTTAGAGAAAAAAAATCTTTACCATTTATTTTCCATCAAGAACAACTTGCTATACTGCTGCATAAAAATATCATATTGACAAAACATCATTTATGCTAGGCTTGCTGTCCCTTTCACTGTTGTCACTCCTCGGGTATTGACTTCCAAGGGTATAATGCTGGCAATGATTTCTAGTGTGTGCCACACTGTCTCGTCCCCACGTGTCACACTATAGTCCCGTTAAGATTCTTGACTCATTAATATTCCATTGTGTCAACTAGGATGACTTGCTACAAGGTATGAGGCACAACAATAAAAAAATTAAATGACTGTTTTATGCTTTGTCATACATCATGATTGGATGTATTGTGACATCACATATCAATCGGAGCTGCACATTGAGACACACATTTATTTTATTCACTCAATTTTCTTTATTAATCCAAGGATAACCACCTAATTATTTAGAATTGGTCATAGGCCCTACATCAATAGCATAATTACAGTTTTATGTTAATGCCGGCCACAACTAGTCTCAATTTTATGTAAGCGACCAAGCATTTCTTTTTGTGGTAGGCAGTAACTTACGGGTGACTGTTGTTGAGTATGCCTAGTGTGTGTCCTCATTTTGGTTTTGAAGATTGTAGTCTAAGTTTTGCAGTCTGACCAGTGTTTTGATCATCGCCAGAGAACCACATGGAGAACCTGTTGCATTCATTTTGTGTTATCCATTAATCTGCCTCTGTTACTCTAAACCTGTCTTAAGTGGAACAAACTGAAAGATTAGTTGAACCTAATAAAGTCCTCTGTAGGTCTGATTGTGAGTGATCTTTTCAAAATGAGTGGTTAGACAAGGCTAAGAGGTAGTAATTGAATTAGCTGCACACAGCCAAACTTTGGGCCACCAGTATCTGCTTAATCTAGAATTCAATTCAATTTTTATCATCACATAACATGCCTTATACAATCAAAGATTGTGACATAGGTGACTTGTCAGTTTTACACTATATATAACAATACTAAAAGTAGACAATAAACTAATAATATGTATGGTATAACATCTTCAAAGAGGTATTTTAATTACAATTTTAATGCATCGTCACCATTCATGAAATCTTCTACACTATAGTAACATTTATCTTTCAGATATTTTTCCAGGTCCCTTTTGGTACCTTTTACATTTGGGTCATCCATATCTTTCCAATTTTATTTACAAATTTCGTGCCCATATGGTATGGGGTTTTTTCATATGATTTTAAATGGTGGGTAGGTAACATGTAGCTCGTTCTATGTCTAGTATTATATTGATGCAAGAAGAGGTTGCCCTCAAAAAGTTGTGGGTTTCTTTTCGTGAAAGTGAGAGTTTCATAGATGTATATGCTAGGAATGCTCATCAGATCCAGTTTTACAAATAAAGGTTTGCAGTGTTGCTTTGGTTTTGCTCCCACCATTGCTCGGATGATTCTTTTTTGTAGTCAAAAAGCTCTAAGTAAATTTTTTTTTTCAGACTCCCAGAAAATTATACTATACCTAATGACTGAAACAAAATATCCATTATATACAGTTTTTCTTACAGCTAAATCAGTAATACTATACAAGATATTCATAATATATACAAGGCTATTCAGTCGACCCAGTATGTTGTCCACATGGTGACTCCATAACAGGTTTTTATTGACTAACACGCCAAGGAATTTGACACAGTCTGCAGTCTCTAATTTTTTGTCCATATACCTTATTTCACTTATAGACTGTGCAGATTGTTTTGTGATAAAATGAACAATTTCTGTGTTTGTAAAATTTAATATCAAGTTATTGTTTTTGACCCATGCCTCCACTTCCCCAAGTGTTTGTTCAATATGACGAATTAGGTCTACCTCATTTTTACAACAGACTACAGCTGTTGAGTCATCTGCATAGAGGATAGTATCAGACGGGACCTGACATGGCATATCATTAATATAATATAGGAAAAGCAGTGGCCCTAATATTGAACCTTGTGGAACACCTAATTGAGTGTTTTTCCAGCCAGAGAGAAATTTCTTGCCGTTGATGTTAATAAGTACTCTTTGTTTTCTGTTTGCCAAGTATGATGACGTCCAGCTAAGAGATTTGCCTTGAAAACCATAGCGTCCCAATTTTTGGAGAAGCAGGTCATGATTTACTGTGTCGAAGGCTTTGGACAGGTCACAAAAGATGCCTGACACACACATTCTATCATCAAGACATCTGCTGACTTTTGTGGCTAATTCATTTATAGCATGGATTGTGCTGCGGCCTTTTCTGAAACCGTATTGATTGCCTAAGATAATGCTGTTAGATGAATTGTGATTTTCAATCTGATCACATGCAGCTCTTTCAAATATTTTTGAGAAAATTGGTAACGGTGAGATTGGCCTATAGTTGCCCAATTCATCTTGTTTGCCTTTTTTATGTATGGGCCGAACTTCTGCATATTTTAATCGATCTGGGAAACATCCCTCATCAAATGATTGGTTGATTATGAAAGAGAGTGGATATGCAATGCTGTGACAGACTGTTTTTATTATTTCAGTGGGGACCTCATCCCACCCCACAAATTTTGAATTTTTTAGGGACATTATGATTTTGGTGACATCTGAGATGGAAACGTGAGAAAACTTAAAACATGTTCAGTTGCTATCTGTCATATTGGGCTTTGTATTTGGTGGTGAACAGTTACCAAATTTGTTACAGTTTATGAAAAAGTCATTGAATGATTCACAAATGGCACTGATTATTAACTTTGAAAAAATTCTGGAATTAGTATTTGCGAACTTCAGAATTTAATTAAGAAGTGTTCTATTATTCGATAAAGTGGAATATCTTATACAAGTTGTCAGCTTTTACCAGTGAAGTAGGACATGTGCAACAAAGGTAATATAATGCCATATATCAGTGGCCTTTTATTTATTTATTGATTTTTTTAATGGGAAAGACACAGATCAGTCTTTTTTGAGAAGCAGATTTTTTTGCTTTCACATTTGTTGGCATCATCAAGCCCAACTACACATTCGCCTTCCAACCTAAACTAGTCCCTGGGCTAATCTACAGTTTAGAATGTGGTCAAAAGCAGGTTTTTTGCTTTCACATACTTCGATTTCATCAACTAACAACCAAACTATCAGAATATGCACCAATAGGCGATGTCACAGCAACCATTAACATTAAGTTACTGGTCGAAGCTGACTACTAGTATCGAATATTCTTCTTGAACTCCATTACATTCATCATTCATTAACCAAACTATGCACAGCATTTCTTCTTGGTTTGGCAGTGGCCCCTTTTTGTGTGCTCTTGAATACTTGGTGAGTGAATGGTATAAAGAGAATCCTAAAAACATAACAGTTGGAACCAAGAAAGATGTATAAACCTAAATTGTTTGGGATTCGCAGATGACTTGACGTTACTAGCAAATAATGTACAAGGAGCTAGAAATCAAATAATGCACCTGCAAAATATAGCACAAAAGTAGGACTCCAGATATCTTTCGAAAAGACTGAGATGATGGTAACAGACCCACTAGTAATAGACCACATAAAACTAAAATAGTGAAAGCAGTATAAATATGTTGAAGAGATTATAACATACAACTTGGATGAAAAACCTGATTGACAAGAAAGAACCAATAAAATGACAAAATCTCAAAAACTAACAAGGTCTACATACAATAAAAAATGTCTATCAATTCAAACAAAATTAAAACACTACAAGATGTGTTCAGCCATAGGTAACATACTCAAGCGAGACTCTTTTTAAAATCGCTCAGAGAAACAGTGTCGACAAAATACTAAAAGTAGAGAGAAGAATAGCAAGAACATGCATAAATAAAAATTACTGGAAGGAAGGACAATGGGGGATAGTGCCAAATGAAGTAGTGTACAGGGAATTGGAGTCAATCACAGATACTATATGTAAAAAGAGGATTTTTTCTTTGGGCACATAATGAGGACACCAGAAATCAGATTAGCAAGAAAAATTATGCAGAAACTGTGGAATCTGAAGCACCAAGTAGGATGTATCAAGGAAATTGAAGAGGATATGGGAGAACTAGATATAACCTTGCATGGTCTGCAAAACAAGACAGAAAATTTCAAGAAACTGAAAGACAAGAAATAAGATTTAAACCAAAAGTAGACAAACATCACACAATGAAAAGGGTATTTACTGATGAGGAAAGATAGGAAAGATCAGAATGAATGAAAAGATACTGGGCAGTTAAGAAAGAAGGAAACATGCACTTACTGAAGAAGAGGACCAGGAAATGATTGACTAAAGTGGTCCAATGAGGCCATAAAAGCAAATAATAATAATGCAATAAAAATCAGTAGCTTGGAATATATACACAGAATACTTACATATGCTGTCACAAGTATGCCTTGATGGAGAAACCATCCAGCATTTGCCTGAAGTAATCTAGGAAAACTACAGAGAACCCTAATCAGAGTGGCCAGACAGAGTGAACCCCATCCTCCCAAAAATGAGGCCAGTGTCTTAACAGTTGCACCACCTCAGTCATTTGGTCTCTATTATACAGTGTTCTTTGATTTAAACACAAATATCTTCTGATAACTAGTAATATAAAAATATAGTTATGCTCTTCATCGTCATACACACCTACAGACCCACTGATGACTTCTTGGCCATGAAGATGCTGCTACGCCCCATGCGTTAACTCCTGCCTGTTTGGACAACCAATTCCTGAGCCACCAACATTCAAGGACGCTCCATGTTTCCTTCCTTTCCTCCCATCTGTCCACCTGAAAAAACTGAATCAGCAAGACTTTACTAGCATGCACTTTAGATTGTGACACATTACTTTCTTGCAAAAGCAGTAAACCATGATAATGTATTGAAATGCAACAGGGTGTAGTTAACCTCTTTCATTATTACCCACTACAGAATTGTCCCAGTAATCTTTAATTATTTTGTAGTATGCATTAGTTACGCAGAATGTTTTAGCAGCCTTTTACAGGTTTTTTTAGTAATGTCTTCCATTTCCTGGGGTAATTTATTATACAGCTTTTTTCCTGGTATACAAAATACCATTTTGGGCTTTTTGTTTATCTTTCCTTGGTAAATTTAAGTCCATTCTGACTCATGTATCATGATAATGTACAGAACTAACAACGGAATAGAATGAGATTTTCACTGTGCAGCGGAGGTGCGCTGATATGAAACTTCCTGGCAGATTAAAACTGTGTGCGCGACCGAGACTCGAACTCGGGACCTTTGCCTTTCGCGGGCAAGTGCTCTACCAACTGAGCTACCGAAGCACGGCTCACGCCCGGTCCTCACAGCTTTACTTCTGCTCTGGTAGAGCACTTGCCCGTGAAAGGCAAAGGTCCCGAGTTCGAGTCTCGGTCGGGCACACAGTTTTAATCTGCCAGGAAGTTTCAACAACGGAATACTTAGTAGTGTTATTCGTGAAGACTTACTGATGACAATATATTGGCTACTGCCGTCATCAAATGAAAATTTGAAGCATGTAAACAATTTTCTGTGTCATTCTTAAGCGAAGGTGCACCTTGGAATTTTTACCATTAGCAAATAAAAGATGAAAGAAGCTATAAGTGGCAGTAAAGTCCTTGGACCAATTAAGGATTTATTTTTGGATGTTTGCATTCGTAGGTCTGACACTTACTTGTTGAGCTGTACTACTCATATAGAATGGTAATCCATAATCTTTGCTCCACTCTGTAATTTTGATTGTGACTTTTAAATGGTCCATTGTGCTGATAAGATACATAGCAAGCCGCCCCCCCCCCCCTTTTTTTTTTTAAATGTATGATATATGTATGTGATACACATAAAAATACGTGTTGGAAACTTGCCCATTATCTAATATTGGTTTTCTGGCTTTACACTGCAGTTTTAGCTTTTATATTGAAAAGTGCATTACATGTGTCTGAGCGTGTTAAATGTGATGCAAATGTAATCTCAAGCTACACTACATACCAGTCTGATACCATGACCTTTATTTCACATTCATTGGCTTTGCTAACTTACAATCTCATTATCACAACATTGGTTCAGTTTTTGGGTATTATCTGTTTCTGCAAATATTTTGTAGACAATTTAAATTTTGGAATTTGTTACTGGAAAGTCTATAGTTTCTCAGAATTGTTCCAAAACACGTTTGATAAAATTCAACTGCATCCTACATTTTCGAAGTAAGTTTTCAGTGTTGTCAACACTCTTCAAAGCCAGTGTTTGAGTGATTGTGATGAAATCAGTTGTAAAATAATGAAATGTTAGGGGACTGATGACGTCAGATGTTAAGTCCCATAATGCTCAGAGTCATTTGAGCCAATTAAATGTTGTTCTGTCTTTAATGTACTAAATTAATAAAATATGTGACTAGGGCATCCCGCTGGGCAGACCGTTCGCCGGGTCCAAGTCTTTCGATTTGACGCCACTTCGGTGACTTGCACTTCAAGGGGGATGAAATGATGATGATTAGGACAACACAACACCCAGTCCCTGAGCGGACCCAGACGGGAATCGAACCCGGCCCTTAGGATTGACATTCTGTCGCACTGACCACTCAGCTAGCAGGGGCGGGCACCAAAATAATTATTTGTATGGATTGTACCATTGTGGTACTTTCCTAGACAGGCTTAAATAAGGTGTTTTCAAGTAACTTCACAAATGAGGGATAAAACAATCGTAAAAAAATTGCTGATCCTTCGCATTACTGCTGGCATAAAAAAGTCAAGAATATCATGTATACAACCATTTTTAACAGTCATTGCAAAATATTCTCATTAGCAAACAATTTAGATTAAAAAAAAAAAAAAAAAGCTTTCAGCTGAACAGGATCTATTTCTGTTAATGGGAGGCACATTAGAATCAATGAACCAGAAATTGCCATCACTAGGAATTGTGAGAGGACTAAGTTTCATGACTGTGCAAACCACATATCCTCATGCAAAAATTAAAATGTTTTGGAAAAGAAGAGGCAATAAATTACTGAGCTGTGTAGCACTCAGAATTTGAATCATATTTTTACATGGTGTACCATAGAGTTCTATTTTGGGTCTTCTACGTCTGATAAACATAAATGATGTTTCATTTGCATTGTCAAAATGCAAATTGTCTCCTCTGTGTAGACAACACTGGTATAGAAATAAAAGGTAATACCAGTCCTCTTACTGAACAGGCTGCTAATGAAATATTTAAAAATGTCACTCAAAGGTTTGAGACCTATGGCTTATGATTAAATTTTGATAAGGTGCAGCGTGTCCAGCTCAGTACAGTACTTCTCGTAGTACTCCATAAGCTATAAAAATTTCCTGTTTAAACAATAAAATGCAAGAGGAAGATATTGTTCAGTGTTTGAGACTACAGGTAAATCACAACCCTAATTGGAAATATGCATCTATAACTATAAATGATAAAAAGCCAAAATTAGTTTATTCCACATGTTTTCATGTACTTAAGTTCTTAAATCTATATCTTCCAGAGCCATTTAAAAAAAAATTGGCATTTTGACAAATTTCACCATAGTTATTCATGTTAAATGTAATTGAATATAATGTTAAAGAACTTTCCTTTGTACAATTCTTTCTACTCTGTTGTAGAATAATTTTGCAAAAATTGTAACAGTAAAGCATTATGTTATAATTTACATTTTTGCTACAGTAAATTAATTTTTTCATGAAGTTCAGTTATTTCATTGTTTTTTCACTTAAATGTACTGTATTTCATTGTCTTTGTGCCTCATAATTTTTTTTATATCTGCCCACCAGTCCTTTTAAAGCCCTATCAATAGCATGTCCTGTCTCATCAGAACTAGTCACCTGTGACAGCTACCACATACAACCTGTACCATTTGTGTTCTCCCCAACTTCTGTCTGTCTCCGTAGCATAGCGGTAGCATTTCTGCCTACCACGCAAGGGGCTTGGGTTTGATTCCCGGCAGGAGACTGCATGTTGTGTGTCCTTCATCATCATTTTCATCATCATTAACCCACAAGTCACGGAAGTGGCGTCAAGTAGAAAGGACCTGCAATACGGCGGCAAAACTCCCCCGCATGGGCCATCCCGGCCAACAATGCCATATGATCATTTCATTTCATTCCCAACTTCTGATTTCCTGAATTTATGTATTTTTTTGTCTCAGTCTCTCCTAGTTTTCTCAATGTTACATTTCTACTCCACCTTACGTCACCCACAGAAATATTTCTGTATCTCTTTCTCCTTTCTCTACTCTGAACCATCCACCTTCGCTGTACTTCCCGTACTTGCCATTTTTTCTAAACTTTCCTCTAGCAGGCCTCTGACCTCCCCTTGAATACACTTACATGCTTGATACCAACATAATCTTTTTTAACCACCTATGTACCTCATTCCTCTGCCTGTACTACGCTTCCTCTGTTTTTCCACTATCCCAATCCAGTGTGTGTCAGGAGACCACAGTGGTGCACCACGAATGCGCGTGCGCCCAAACACACACACACACACACACACACACACACACACACACACACACACACACACAGAGAGAGAGAGAGAGAGAGAGAGAGAGAGAGAGAGAGAGAGAGAGAGAGAGAATGAGTGCTGTGTAGAGGAGAGATTTTCCTGAAATTGGAAGTAGATTTCAGAAAGAGGGTACGGTTACACCACATTGGAGATAAATATAAACAACTTAAAATATAAATGAGTTACTTTAAAATAAATCAAAAAGTAAGAGACAAAGAACCAGATGTTACCAATAATAAAACTTATAAGCACAATGCCAATTAAGACTCTACATGCATTGCAAGACTCCAACAATCACGAGCCAATAAACTGACCAGCAAGTGCATTCATTTTCATAGTGTCATCTAAACGCTCAAGAAACCAAATGTCACTAGTTGTGAAAGCCTGCATTTTATGATCAAACACTTGTTTCCTTTGTTGTACTTTTCATAAAAGTTGCAGAACACCGTACTCATTTCACTCAAACTTTGAAAATTAGCAAAATTATAAAAAGTCCCTAAGAAGTTCGTCAGTGTGATGAGCAAATGTAAAGTGTTGCCATTATTGTGCTAATGGTAAATATCAAACCACCATGCAGTGGCTGCCCTATGAACCATATCAGTAAAAAGAGAGGAAAAAATACATTTGAAAAAATGTTGGTGGTATGATCTGTCTTGCAAGCTTAGGTTAGTTCTTAGAGGAATGGTGGGTGGCATACAATGTTGCCAATCGTAGAATTCGTGGATTAATAAACATTCACATGAACATTGTTTGTAGCGTACTGTCACATATGGATGATCTGTTTCTGACCATACTATCTTTGTCAGATAGGATGGTCTATTGCAACAGTTGAAATATCTTTTCATGTAAATTGTTTAAGAAAGTATTGTGATTTTGCTGTCAGAATGAATCCAATTAAAGGGTCCAACCATTTGAGAACTGAGTTGTGATGTCACACATGCCTCCTCTCCTGTACCGCCATTGAGGAAGTTTTATGTTAAGAACATTTTGGACCTTACAAGTGAAGTTCAGTGACATGACATCCTTTGGGGAACAACCTGCCCATTTGTTTCATTACTCTGAGGGAAAGCAAACAATTGGAGCAGATCTAGATAGTTGCCATTTGTAACCCTTCCTTCTGCAAAGAAAAATTATGCTGTGACAGTGTAATTTATTCCACAGTGTATATGAACATTGCCTAGCTCACTTGCAAATTCATTGAGTGATTGCTATGTTAGACTTACATTTGAAAGGAGTGGAATTTAGTTTCCCTATTTTCATATGCTTCCCTAAATTGCACCCTCTGTGGTAGGTCAAGAAACTGTTCCACCACTTTACCTGTAGTAGGCTGTACTGACTTCACTGTAGAGTTACTCACACACACACACACACACACACACACACACACACACACACACACACACACTGCACAAAGAGCTGCTTAATGGAAAAGCACTTACTTGTACCGAATGTGAGATTATGTTAATTGAGTCATTTTAGTGTCTGTACCACTTCATTTTCTTCTTCTTGCCTCTTGCAGAAGCAGCATTCATTGGCTGCTATGAGTGTTTCTCTGTAGGTGGCTGCTACTTGATGTGTGAATTAGAGGCATACCATTTAAATATTGTTTATTGGAGGTGATGCACTGTACTGAACCCCATAAATTCATCACTATACAAATATCTCCTCCTCGTATACTGTTTGTAATGCAGTTGTTTCACTTTTGTGACATATCATTTCGTATCACAAATGAGCTCTTGTGTGCTTGCCACACTGTAGATACATGTTATTGAATTGCTTAACAGTTATTGTTTGTTGTTAAATCATTTTGCTTCGGCACCTAACTGCAAACATTTCCCACCATACAGTTACTCGTGCCTTCAGCTTTTCTCACAAGATTGGCCAGTCCTCATCCCACTGCTCTCTGCTATAGGATATGCTGCCTATGTTCACCTGTCTGTGCACACTGACTTGCTGCTTTGTATCTGCAGCCCTGGTTGTGTGCCATAATGGGAAGTTATTATAGTGCATATTGAAATCAATTTTAACTTAAAAAACTGAAAATGTATGGTGTATTGTGAAGGGAATGAGGCCACTGCAGATTTCTCTCCTGATCCTTGTCTGTCACAAGTTTGTGCTCCATCTCAGATGTCCTCATCAGTGTTTTTTTTTCAAAACACACACACCTATGAAAATAATTCTGAATCATTTTGTCCATAGCATAACACATTCAAACAAATCATTTCTCATTCACATAGTATCATGGGCATTTGATTTTAGTATTTATAACTGGAAACTAAGGTGGTTGACACATTTTTATCTGTTGTGAGCATGTAACTGTTGAATATTATATACTAGTGGTTGTCAAACTGTCTTCCAAGGGTTTACCGAGCGAGGTGGCGCAGTGGTTAGCACACTGGACTCGCATTCGGGAGGACGACGGTTCAATCCCGTCTCCGGCCATCCTGATTTAGGTTTTCCGTGATTTCCCTAAATCGCTTCAGGCAAATGCCGGGATGGTTCCTTTGAAAGGGCACGGCTGATTTCCTTCCCCATCCTTCCCTCACCCGAGCTTGCGCTCCGTCTCTAATGACCTCGTTGTCGACGGGACGTTAAACACTAATCTCCTCCTCCTCCTCCAAGGGTTACATGTGTCCCAAATCAGGTGTTTGTGCAACCCACCGTTCTCAGCTGTATGTTTAAATGACATACAGCTGAGAACCGCAAGTCACACGAATACTTGATGCGGTCCACATTTGGACCACCGGCCACAGTTTTATGACCACTGTTGTAGACAGTCTCTCCACAGGTTTTAGTGTACCACTTGATTTACCTTTCAGTGTCAGATCACAAAACTTTAAATTTATCATTGTATGTGGTAATACGGCTGTACAGATTTTTTCCTACATTAAGTCAACTGTACTAAGAGATTTAAGTTTGGTAATTTTTAGACACAGTGCTTCTTTGCATAGGCACTGTAAAGGCAATCCACCAGTAAGCTTTCAGTAACAATGCTATGTAAATAAGTAGTGCTACCAAGATAGGTTTCATAATATCCTTTGATGAGTAAGATGCAACATTTGCTTCCAGTTGAAAAGTAACTGTTGTTTCGTAATTTTACCTTTGAAAATAATTTTCTTGGTTGTATCCTGTCTGTGCCTAAGTTCAGCTACTGGTTTGAATCAAATCACTATGTATGGTGGCACAAATATATACAAGGAAAATAAATATTCAATGGGACAAAATGGATACTGTTTCAATGTTTATAAGAATAGAGAATGTCAAAATTGGTGGTATAAGCCACAAATGTGTTGAACATTGATGGATAGTAAATTACAGTATTGATGCTGTGGAGTACGGCATTGCTGATGTATTTTCTTTTAGTCCCAGAAGTGTTTCTATTCCTAATTATTACACTTTCATGTTAATGCTGCTATTGACTGTTAGGAGGAAAGATGCATATGTAACTCTCACCACAAAAGGTAACCACTGCTACCTGCTATAACTTAATACTTTAAATGAATGACCATCACAGTATAGAATGTTACCCATTTTTTCTTCTAGAAATTGCAGAGCAACAGATTGCAACCCATGGAAAATGTGGATTGTAAGAGAAGTTCGTAAATTAATAATTACATTATATTTCTGATGAAATTCTTTATGACAAATGCTCAAACACGTGTGTGCATGCACGAGTGCGCACACGCACACATGCACACGCATTGGTTTGCTGGGTTTTGTAATTTATGTGTAGTCTCTTAATATTTATCAGACCTGTAGTGCACTCAATATTGTGTTTCTGTAACAAGTATTGCTTGTTAATGTTGATTAGATATTTGAAGAATTGCACATTAAATCTCAATTAATCAGTTACTTAGTTTGTGTGTTATAATGGTGATAATCAGATCTACAACAGGAGTAACCGGTGAGTTAAGATGGCTGTTGGAAAGACAAAGAGACCTTGAGTATCAAACTTTACGCATTGACTGACACTGGATATATTGAGAAATTGTAGGAGGAATGTGTCAAACAAAGCCTCTGTGTTAAAAGCTGGTGAGCCACTCCTTTACACCTGTTACCAGGCTATCTGAGTGCATTATGTATATAAAAGTAGATTGATGCAAAAATTCTTACTTCCCATTACTGTGGTTCTATGGTCTGTGTAGTGAGTATTTAGCATCAACCATCAAACAATGTAGTTGCTAGCCATTAGAACAAAGGAATGCATATTGAATAAAATCATTTTGAGTGTTAGGCCACATCATTGTAAAACACTAAAGTGTCTAAATCACTGACGTATCAACGGACTTGGTGTGGTCATCGGTTAACAGCAGGATACTGATGAATGTAAATTCTGTACTACTGCTCACACACTGTTGGCTGAGGTATGTGGACGACACATTGGTCACATGGCCTCGTGAGCAAGCAGAGTCCGCCTCCGTAGTGTAGTGGTAGCGTTACCGCCCAGCATGCAAGGGGCCTGGGTTCGATTCCCGGCAGGGGACTGGGTGTTGCGTGTCCATCATCATCTTCATTATCATTGACTTGCAAGTTGTCGAAGTGGCGTCAACTAAAAAGGACTTGCAATACAGCGACCGAACTCCCCCGAATGGGGCCTCCCGGCCAACTATGCCATACGACCATTTCATTTCATGAGCAAGCAGAACTAGATTTCATGAGCACCTCAATAGTTTGTATAAGACCATAAAGTTTGTACTAGAAATGGAAAACAACGGATTTCTTTCTTTCTTAGATGTGAAGGTGTATAGAACGAACTGGCATACTGTGACATAAAGTCTACAGAAGGCCGATACACATCAACAGACACCCGCATGCAAATTCACACCACCATACAGCCCAAAAGAACACTGTGCTGTACACGCTGACAGCCCGAGCTCGCCGCTTTAGTGATGCTGTCCACATAGAACATGAACTGAATGAGCTCAAGACAATATCCTGTATGAATGGATAGAACAACAGACGTACAACGTGTTATGCGGGACGACAAAACAAACAAAGGTACAGAAGAAAATCTTTCAGTTGCTCATGTATTTTATGCGAGAGGCATCAGTGACCATGTAGGCAAGGTTATGTGTCATGGAGGAATCAAACCCATATTTCAGAATAATACACAAGTTCCAATATCTGTTGAGGTCTACTATGGATCCCATGGATGCTCTCCACATTGCACACATCTACGAACTTCGGAGTAAATGCAGTGAAGTCTACATTGGTGAAACCAGAGACCCATTAGCACTTGAATGTTGGAGCATGAATGTTACGTACAACTGGTACAGAATAAGAAGTCATCTGTAGCTGAACACCACCAGGAATGTAGTCCTCTCCCCCAAATCAACAAGCAACTACCAGGAATGTAGCTGTTCTATACATTTTCTAGAACCTCGTGTGCTTCTTCAGCAGCCATGGATACACTACTGTAAAATAAGAAAATAACCAAATACGCTAACAGCATGAACAGGGAGGATGGCTATAAGTTAACCTGTGACCAGGCTGCCACTGATCCCAACCCAGCAGGCCATGTTTGTTCGCCAGCCAGCAGCACCACTTGACTTGGTTTTAACAACAGAAACAGCAGCCATGAGAGAATTGCCGTGCGGCCTTATTGCTTTGCTGCAGGAAAACACTATCCAAGGGATACTAGCTGTCAACTTGCTATTGCCTACCAGTCACCAATTAAAATTGCCTACCAATCACTTACGAGAGTGACACAGGCAGTACCTTGCTAGTATGCTCTCTCCTAGCAATCGCCTGCTATGGTTGCATTCCACCAGGGTAGCACAGGCAGTAGCCTACCATACGGCCATCTTCCTGCATAGCAACATCTCTTGAAATTGTCCAGTGATGTCCCAGACATGTGAAATCAGGGGCCACAAGGTAACAAATAGAGAGTATGTAGGGAAGCGTTTGATTAGTATCCAGCAGTCAAGCATCGTGAAGGGGACCACAGCAAGTTGGTCAAAACATTGGCAGTTTAGTTGCTTTAGTATTTTACAGTGACGTGACCTAATGCCCAAAACAATTTTTTTCAAAATGACAGTGGTCTTTGAAGGAATACATAGGTCAGCTTGATGTTATTGAAGATTCTCTTCTTAAATAGGAATGGGCCAAATGCTTCCTTGAATTATCAGACTTAGACTAAATATAAACATGATGGATTACAGCAGTTCAGAATGATATGTGACAATGGTAATGAAATAGAACTATACAATTGCATAAATGCCAAATGATCTCAACACATATGATGCTAACAAATTTGAATAACTACAAACTGGTTGTTTTTACAAGAGTTGTAATATTAAGGGAAAGTGAAGTAGAAGTAATATTATGTATGAATAAACCCATTATTTCTCCAGTCTTTACTCATTTTAAGTGTGTTAAGAAAATACTAAAGGTATGGCAAGAAATGTCCACCCTTGACCGAACAAAATTTACCAATGTTTTGCTCTGAAGATACATATTTTGAGATTGTTGTATGGAAATAGAATCTGTTAAAGATCTATGCTCATGTCAGGATTTTAAGTTGATTTTGCTGTTATAATTCTGTGTCAGGATAAGAATTTTGCATGAGTGTTAGACTGAAACACACACACACACACACACACACACACACACACACACACACACACACACACACCAAGTTAATGAACAATTTAAATTTAGAAAGCACTGCCAAAATTTTTGTATGTGTGAGGGTAGGCTGAAAAGTAATGTACGCATGCTTGTAGAATGCGACCTAAATGACCTTGAGAAACACGCCAGGTGGAATGTTGCAGGTAACTTCCTCTCTATGCACACATGCAGTTTGAATGCATTCTGTTCATCCAGTTTATTTTAAGTAGCAGAAGTATGGAGACATGTTCTAGGGCTGTGTGAACACGACTTATACAGCGTGCTGTTATCAAATTTTTAATTGCTGAAGAAAAATGACTCTCAGTGAGAGTCATCATTGTTTAAAGGCTGTTTAAGGTGACAGTGATGTTGATAGGTCTGCTGTAAGTGGATGGGTAATAAAATGGGAAACTCATAATTGTTGATGAAACAACAATGGCATCCAATCATTGCCACAGATGATAAACATCACAAACTCGGCAACGATTGGATTTAAAATGACCAGCGAATCACTTGAAAGAGTATCAAAAACCCTATTCAAATATCCAAGCAATCTGTCAGCTTCATTATTGAACAATTGGAATACCGTAAGATCTGTGCACAATGGGTACCATGCCGTCTCGCAGACAATAATACTGTCAGTAGTTTTTGCAGCACTACTGTGATGAAGGAGATGTCTTCCTTTTGAAGATTGAGGGGGCATGTGTCATAGGTCCATAATCATGACCCAGAAGAGAAAAGATGGTGTTGAATATCGACATCTATTTTCTCCTCAGGCAAAAAGTTCAAAACAGAACCATCTGCAAAAAATATTCTTTTGATTTTGTTTTTGCGTCCGATTATCTGGTATGAGGGGCAACAGTAAATTATTCTCTGTATATAGAGGCTCTAAAAACATCTCCTATGTTGAGCTTGTTGTGTTAGATGCAGCCTGGTGCCAATAATCTTGCAGCGTGAGAGCACCATCCACACACTTCATGCATGGCTGAAGAGCCTCTGTCAAACTTGAAGTTTGAAATGACTCCACACCCTCCTTACTCTACTGATCTTGCTCCATATAATTTTTATTTTTTCCTCTGCTGAAGAGAGACCTCAGAGATAATCATTACATCTTGGATGACGAGGGGAAAGCAGCTGTCAAGTCCAGGATTCGAGAAAAGTCGGAAGAATTTTTTAGTGACAAAGTGAAAAAACCTTTTACATGTTAGGAGAAATATGTTAGTCTCAATGATGATTGTGCTGAAAAATAAATATATTATTTTGAAGCTTAAGAATTCTACTTTAATTTACTTTTTGCCCGATCTTCCTAAGTGTTTTTCTTTGTATCCAACAAGCTTGAATGCATTACTTGTCAACCTCCCCTCACAGGATTCCAGTTCATAATGGAATCCAGTCACACCAACCTTGTAACATTTTGAAAGAGCTGGTGGAAGATGAGAAAGTGTCTGAGCTGTGGCTCTTTATTTGTGCCCAGTTGTGGAAGTACCCCATGTAACCATTTTCTGTGAACATGCCTTGGTCTGTGTCCTTCACCTTCACCAGTTTAGTTTCGATATTGTGAGATATTCTGAGATTGTGCTGGAGGCATTAGAACCACTTGCACAGTGTTAGTATCCACACATTTTAATGGGCTATCCCGATCCTTATTAGGCCAAGACATGGGAAAGAACAATAAAAGAATGATAAAATATGCTTGTGTGATGATGATCAGCAAATTGTACATTATTCTTGGGAACATCTACTTTGTGTTGTACTGTGCACCCTTGCAGTTAATACCACCGATGGGTGGAATTCAGAGGTAATGGAGGGATTGTTAAATTCAGAAATATTGTGTGAGAATTTTGCTGATATGAGCTTACAGGAAAAAATGTGTCTTGTGTGAGTTACCGTCTGCTAATGATTTATTGGTAATCCGTTTGGTGTTCATCCTTGTGCAGGTTGGAGTGTGCAGCCCTGGACAGTACTGTGTGAGGAGGATGGGTGCAGGGCACCGCCTGCGGGCTTAGCAGCCCCCCCGTCCGCGCCGCTCTGCGCCGCGCCGGGGCCATGCAGCCGGAGCCCGGCCCCGGCCGCTACATTAACTCTGTATCAGATCTGTACGGAACTGATGAAATAGAGGTCCTGCTGGAGGAAATACGCGAACTGGAGCCCACAAGCTATCGCCCTGACGAGATCCAGGATTTTGAAATAGCTGGTAGCCGGACAGGAACAGGTTTTGGCAGTGCAGTGCCCATGGATGGGGGCGGAGGTGATGATGATGACTGTGGCTCACCCATCAGTGGTACTGTACACTCCTGGGATTCACACGCTAACTATCGCCATCAGCTGCCACGCTCGACTCCATCTGCTTCCCTGTTCTCTGGTGTTGTGCTATATTGTGATGAAACACACCTCAAGTCATCTACAGGAGTGGTCCGAGTACTGCTTGTGGTAGGCCTTTAATTTATCCATATTTTAATAATAGTGTCTGAAATTGTTAATGCTACAAGAGCTATTTCTGTAACCAAATCGTGCTCTATTTTTTAAAATACATATTCTTTAGCTACCTCTGTTGTCTTTAGTACCAAATATAATTTATTTGTCCGCCGGTAAAATGTTTTAAAATGGTCATGCACATAGAAATAGACAAGTCATGGACAAATAAAAGTGTCTTCGCTAACAAATACAGCCAAGGTAGACAATGAATATGCCTTGCAAGAAATTTTGTCTTTGAAACCAAATATTAAAGAATTATTTCATCATTTATTGATAAAGTGGAGGCATTTGTTAAAGTATTTAGTGCATGGCTTAGTCAGCTTTGCTTTTAAAAGGTCAATAACTTTCGCAGTTATTTGTAGGTTTTTACACTTTGAAAAACTTGGTCAGATGTGGATTCTAACCACAATTTTTTGGTTATGAACTGCAGACTAAAACTGAAGGAACTACGAAAAGGCAGGAATTTTTTTGGAGATCAGAGGGAGCATTAGGGATTGATTGACAGAAAAGGGGAAATGAATACAATAGAAGAAGAATGGGTAGCTTTGAGAGATGAAATAGTGAAGGCAGCAGGGGATCAAGTATGTAAAAAGATGAGGGCTTGTAGAACTCCTTGGGTTAACACAAGATATATTGAATTTAATTGATGAAAGGAAAAATATAAAAATGCAATCCCCTTTCATAGGGCAATACAAACGTCCAAAAATATGAGATTGACAGGAAGCGCAGAATGCCTAAGCAGGAATGGGTAGAAGACAGATATAAGGAGGTAGAAGCATACATCATCAGGGGTAAGATAAATACTGCACACAGGAAAACTAGAGAGACCTTTGGAGAGAAGAGAACCACCTGTATGAATATCAGGAGCTCAGATGGAAAACCAATCCTAAGCAAAGAAGGGAAAGCAGAAAAGTGTGAGGAGTATATAGATGGTCTATACAAGGGAGATACACTTATGGAAAATATTATGGAAATGGAAGAGGATGTAGAGGAAGGTGAGAAGGAAGATACAATACTGCGGGAAGAATTTGACAAAGCATTGTAAGGCTTAAGTCAAAAAAGGCCTCGTGAGTAGACAACATTCCATTAGAGTTACTGATAGCATTAAGAGAGCCAACCATGACAGAACTCTTTCATCTGGTGAGCAAGATGTCTGAGACAGGCGAAATACTCTGACTTCAAGAAGAACATAATAATACCAATTCCAAAGAAACTGAACTATCAGTTTAATAAGTCATGGCTGCAAAATACTGATATGACTCCTTTACAGAAGAATGGAGAAACTTGTAGAAGCTGACCTCGGGGAAGATCAGTTTGGATTCTGGGGAAGATCAGTTTGGATTCAGGGGAAATGTAGGAACACATGAGGTAATACTAACCGTGTGGCTTCTCATAGAAGATACGTTAACGAAAGGGAAACATATGTTTATAGCATTTGTAGACTGAGAGGAAGGTTTTGACAATGTTGACTGGAATACTTTTTTTCAAATATTAACGGTGGCAGGGGTAAAATACAGGGAGCGAAAGGCAGTTTACAATTTGTATAGAAATCAGGTGGCAGTTAAGTGTCGAGGGGAGTGAGACAGGGTTGTAGCCTATCCCCAGTGTTATTCAATCTGTATATTAAGCAAGCAGTACAGGAAACAAGAGAACAATTTGGAGTAGGGAGAAGAAATAAAAACTTCGAGGTTTGTCGAGACATTGCAATTTTGTCAGAGAGCAAAGGACTTGGAAAAGCAGTTGACAAAATGGGCACTGCCTTGAAAGGAGGATATAAGATGAACATCAACAAAAGCAAAACGAGATTAGTGGAATGTAGTTGAGTTAGGTGATACTGAGGGAATTAGATTCAGAAATGAGACACTTAAAGTAGTAAATGAGTTTTGCTATTTGGGAAGCAAAATAACTGATATTGGTCGAAGTAGAGAAGATATAAAATGTAGACTGGTAATGGCAAGGAAAGCGTTTCTGAAGAAGAGAAATTTGTTAACATCGAGTATAGATTTAAGTGTCAGGAAGTCGTTTCTGAAAGTATTTGTATGTAGTGTAGCCATGTATGGAAGTGGAACATGGACGATAAATAGTTTGGACGAGAAGAAACAGAAGCTTTTGAAATGTGGTGCTACAGAAGAATGTTGAAGATTAGATGGGTAGATCATGTAACTAATGAGGTGGTGCTGAATAGAATTGGGAAGAAGAAAAATTTGTGGTACAACCTGACCAAAAGAAGGGATTGGTTGGTAAGACACATCTGAGGCATCAAGGGATTACCAACTTAATACTGGAGGGAAGTGTGTGGCATACAAATCATAGAGTGAAACCAAGAGATGAATACAGTAAGCAGATTCAGAGGGATGTAGGTTACAGTAGTTATTCGGAGATGAAAAGGCTCACACAGGATAGAGTAGCACAGAGAGCTGCATCAAACCAGTCTTTGTACTGAAGGTAACAACATTTTTGTCTCTTATCTATGACTTGTGTACTGTGAGCTATAATTTCATTTTTGTATCATCAAATGCTCGATGTACCTTTTTTTTTTTTTTTTGCCGCTAACAGTGTAATGTAGTGGGTAACGGAGGAAGTATTTTGCATCCACAATGAGACATCTCCAGAGACTTAACTTTATCTTTGAATATTGCACTACCAAAGAGAGATGAGTTGTATATTTGGCACCATACTGTGCAATTACAAAATCAAGTCACTTTTGAATAAGGCTGTCAAAATGGAACGCTTCTCTAAACAGTGATGCTGCAATTGCTGCTATGTACACTTGTGATCAAAAGTATCCGGATACCCCCAAAATATTAGGTGCATTGTGCTGCCACCTACTGCTAGATACTCCATATCAGTGACCTCAGTAGTCATTAGACATCATGAGGGAGCAGAATGGGGCGCTCTGTGAAACTCACTGTCTTCAAGCGTGTTCAGGTGATCGGGTGTCACTTGTGTCATATGTCTGTACACGAGATTTCCAAGATCCTAAACATCCCTAGGTCCACTGTTTCTGATGTGATAGTGAAGTGGAAACGTGAAGGGACGCGTACAGCACAAAAGCATACAGGCCGACCTCGTCTATTGACTGACAGAGACCACCAACAGTTGAAGAGTGTCGTAATGTCTAATAGGCAGACATGTATCCAGACCATCACACAAGAATTCCAAACTGCAACAGGATCCACTGCAAGTAGTATGACAGTTAACTGGGAGGTGAAAAAACTTGGATTTCTTGGTCGAGCGTCTGCTCATAAGCCACACATCACGCTGGTAAAGAACAAACAACGCCTCGCTTGGTGTAAGGAGCATAAATGTTGGATAAGTGAACAGAGGAAAAACGTTGTAAGGAGTGACAAATCACGTTACACAATGTGGCAATCCAATGGCAGGGTGTGGGTATGGCGAATGCCCGGTGAACATCATCTGCCAGCGTGTGTAATGCGAACAGTACAATTCGGAGGCAGTGGTGTTATGGTGTGGTAGTTTTTTTCATGGAGGGGGTTTACACCCCTTGTTGTTTTGCGTGGCATTATCACAGCACAGGCCTACATTGATGTTTTAAATACCTCCTTGCTTCCCAGTGTTGAAGAGCAACTCGGGGATGGCGATTTCATCTTTCAACACTATCGAGCACCTGCATAATGCATGGCCTGTGGCAGATTGGTTACATGACAGTAACATCCCTGTAATGGACTGGCCTGCACAGAGTCCTGACCTGAATCCTATAGAGTATCTTTGGGATGTTCTGGATAGCCGACTTCGTGCCAGGCCTCACTGACTGTCTGACATAGAAACCTCTTCTCAGTACATCACTCCTTGAAAAAGGGGCTGCCATTCCCCTAGAAACCTTGCAGCACCTGACTGAACATATTCATGAGTGAGTGGAAGCTGTCATGAACGCTAAGGGTGGTTGAATTACAGCATTACTGATGGAGGGCGCCACGAACTTGTAAGTCATTTTCAGTGAGGTGTCCGGATACTTTTGATCACATAGTGTATGCTGACAAGTATGGTGTTTTTCTGGCATATCTGCCAATTCAAGTCTAGGGAATAGGGAGTGTTTACTAATCTCAATACACTTCTTTTTCCAATGTTTTTGACATTTTTGCGACAGAGTAATATTTTTTATAACAATTCTTTTGCAGCTTTTGTTGTGGTTACAAACTGATAACAAAGTAAGATTTAAAGAAAAAACTGATAGTGGTTTAATTTATAACCAAGATGAGAATTTGAGTAGACTGCTCATTTGTTTTGTTCTGCAGTATTTTCTTGAAATGTCTACATGGTTCTCTTAGATTCCGCTTTCTCCTTCTCTTTATACAGCCAGAAGCCATCCTCTTTCCTAGCAAATTTATATTAATTTAACCTATTTACAGGGTTTTACATTAATACACAGATACTGCCATTGTTGTGTGTCTTTATGCTTCTTCCCAATTATGTGGTGGACGTTTACTTTGTTCTGGAAGAATTATCAACAAATATCTAAATTTTGAATACTTAAGACTGAACTTCAGATATGTAGTTTGACTTTGGGAACTCTTTGTCATGACTGACAAATCAGAATTTTTAAAATTACTGTAGAATGTTTGTATGCGAAAGTAGGTATTAATTCCCTTGTGACAAAAACTTTCTCGCACCTACATGCCAGGTGGCCTTTGCTTTTATTCTGGCCTTGTTACGAGGGCAGTTCAATAAGTAATGAAACACATTTTTTTTCTCGGCCAATTTTGGTTGAAAAAACCGGAAATTTCTTGTGGAATATTTTCAAACATTCCCGCTTCGTCTCGTATAGTTTCATTGACTTCCGACAGGTGGCAGCGCTGTACGGAGCTGTTAAAATGGCGTCTGTAACGGATGTGCGTTGCAAACAACGGGCAGTGATCGAGTTTCTTTTGGCGGAAAACAAGGGCATCTCAGATATTCATAGGCGCTTGCAGAATGTCTACGGTGATCTGGCAGTGGTCAAAAGCACGGTGAGTCGTTGGGCAAAGCGTGTGTCATCATCGCCGCAAGGTCAAGCAAGACTGTCAGATCTCCCGCGTGCGGGCCGGCCGTGCACAGCTGTGACTCCTGCAATGGCGGAGCGTGCGAACACACTCGTTCGAGATGATCGACGGATCACCATCAAACAACTGAGTGCTCAACTTGACATCTCTGTTGGTAGTGCTGTCACAATTGTTCACCAGTTGGGATATTCAAAGGTTTGTTCCCGCTGGGTCCCTCGTTGTCTAACCGAACACCATAAAGAGCAAAGGAGAACCATCTGTGCGGAACTGCTTGCTCGTCATGTGGCTGAGGGTGATAATTTCTTGTCAAAGATTGTTACAGGCGATGAAACATGGGTTCATCACTTCGAACCTGAAACAAAACGGCAATCAATGGAGTGGCGCCACACCCACTCCCCTACCAAGAAAAAGTTTAAAGCCATACCCTCAGCCGGTAAAGTCATGGTTACAGTCTTCTGGGACGCTGAAGGGGTTATTCTGTTCGATGTCCTTCTCCAAGGTCAAACGATCAACTCTGAAGTGTATTGTACTACTCTTCAGAAATTGAAGAAATGACTTCAGCGTGTTCGTAGGCACAAAAATCTGAACGAACTTCTCCTTCTTCATGACAACGCAAGAGCTCACAAAACTTCAGTGGACTGTTCTTCCTCATGCACCCTACAGCCCCAATCTCGCACCGTCGGATTTCCATATGTTTGTCCCAATGAAGTACGCAATCCGTGGGAGGCACTACGCGGATGATGAAGATGTTATTGATGCAGTACAACGTTGGCTCCGACATCGACCAGTGGAATGGTACCGTGCAGGCATACAGGCCCTCATTTCAAGGTGGCGTAAGGCCGTAGCATTGAATGGAGATTACGTTGAAAAATAATGTTGTGTAGCTAAAAGATTGGGGAATAACCTGGTGTATTTCAATGCTGAATAAAACAACCCCTGTTTCAGAAAAAAAATGTGTTGCATTACTTATTGAACTGCCCTCGTACAATGGCCATTGTTCCAAAAACATAAAACATCAAGTAGAATATCATTATTTATCATTTGAGGTTTTTAATGCTCCTGCAATGTAACAATTTTAATACATCTATAATCTGAAATCTTAAAACTTTGTTAATAGATTTTCTCAGAATAGTGTAAGCCTATCTTCAAGAGTCTTCCAGTTCAATTCCTTCAGTACCTCTGTGACGCTCTTCCACAGATCAAACGAATGTGTCCGTTTGTGCTGCCCTTGTGTATACGTTCAATATCCCCCGTTAGTCCTATTTGGTATGGGTCCCTCACACCTGAGCAATATTCTAGAACAAAGCACATGAGTGATTTGTTAGCAGTCTCCCTTGCAGACTGATAGCACTTCCCCAGTATTCTGCCTATAAACCGAAGGTTACCACCTGCATGACCCACAACTGAGCCTGTGTGATCACTCCACTTCATATCACTGCAAAATATTACACCCTCGTATTCTTGAGAGTTGGCCAATTCCTACAGTGACAGTGGATCAATCCAAATGAAGTGGTACAATAAAAATTAAGCTGGTTGCTTGACCATTTTTAAATATTTTAAAATTTTTGAATGTGACTACCCTATATTCGAGAAGTTCAAAAAGTTTTTAAAAAATTTTACCTGTCACCTTTACTGAATGGTGGCCATGTTTGTTTGTAAGCGCGTGACGATGTTTCAGTTTAGAGCCGTTAGCAAAAATATGAATATCTCTGCACTGGGTTAAGTTATAACACTGCAGTTGACATGGTTGTTTTTAGAAAAATGTCCTCTACAAATTGTCTATTACACAAAATACCCTAAATTCAAAAATAACCAGTCAAAATGACCTCCAAAGTTTGGTATCCCAATTTTCAAAAATCCACTTTTTAGGCCTAAAAAAAAACAAACAAGTAGTGGTTTATGAGAGTCTATTTTTTTCCAATAGTTAGATACATACACTACTAGCCTCATATAGAGCAAGAACACTTACAAATGTTCCCTTAATTTTTTATGAATTTTGAAATTTGAAAATTTTCATTTTGTAAAGTTTGGGGTTAGTTATCTCAGGTGTGACTGAATATAAAAATATAATTTTTACACAGTTTGTACACCTATATGATAGTAACGTACTGTAAAAATTTCAACATTGATATCTGACGACTGTGAACAAATATATGAATTTTTGAAAATGAGGAGTTAATTCACATTACTCTACAACTGATCTTATGGCTGTTGCCTATTCATGTGTGATATTGGCAGAATATAATCAATTATTATTGAAGTAAGATACTGAATTATATTACAAAAAGTGGAAATGTCACTGAAATTAACATTTATATTGTTTGGACATACTTAAAATAAATATTTTCAGTTAACATCCTTTGAGATGCGACTGTTCCTAAAGCTTATTTCTTCAGACAGCTTCTGTGATACAGAATAAGACCTCTCAGTTGCTGTGGTAAGTTCAAGCACTGAAAGTTTTTTAAAACATTTTTCATTGGTATCCAAACTTTGTCACTAGTAGATTTCTTGACTGATGATCTTGGGCCAGCAGGGTGGTAAAAATGCACAAAAACATCATTGTTTTCCAAACTTATTCTTTCAACCTCTGCAAGCTTCAGTGATAAAGACAGAGATGTAATTTTACTGACACAATGATTGTCATAAATTTCGGTTTCTGATGTTACATAGCATCGAACTAAGTTTTCTGCAATGACAAGGAATTTGTGGAAATGCCTTGTTTCTTTTATTGCTATACAGTTTTCAAATGTGGTTTGAAGTGTTGTTTTCATATGCAGAACCACTTCTTTCTTGATCAGAAAATGGTAATGCCGTTAATATTCTCCTTGCAAAAAAAATGTCTCTCCTGTACTGTGAGAATTTGGTCTGTGGTTGGTCTTTGTATGCTGGCTTTACTTACTTCACATTTTGTTGTACCTCCTACTCCATCACACGCATTTTTATCATGGCAAGATGCAAAAAAGTGCCATTCAGCCTCCAACCCAAAGTCTACTTTGTGGTTGCACAGATTTGAAAAATTCTTTTTCTTCTTATACTGACTACCACTTCCATCTGAAAAGTACATCAGCTTCTCAACCTTGGGAAAATTTTCTTTTATGCAATTTATTACATACTTTTGAAACACGTGAACAGCCAAAGTGTTGTGCTCCAAGTAGTCACTTAGAATGCAAATTGAAGAACTGCAAAGTTCATCTTTCTCATTTTTAAAGTGGAGAGTAAATGGATGCTCTGTTGCCTGGTCATTGACCCAGTGGTACCCTTGTATTGCATCCTGACTCACAAATGTAGAATTTTCTGCAAAATCAGCTAGCACTATGCATTCTATTTCATGAAGTTGTGCTTTTTTGTCCTTCAAAAACTTACTTTGGATTTTAGAAACATAGCGGTGACTTTTGAGTTTTTGTAAGGTATGAATTAAAGATTCCAAGTACTCTTCCTGAGATTTAACCACTGTTATCATTTCTGCCCTGTTAGTTGTGACCCACTGTTTGAAGGTAATACTGTCTGGCATTTCCTCATCATATTCGTGAAACAATTCAATAACGGTTTCCTTACCAGGGCATTTATTACACAAACTCATCATGCAGTCATAACTGTTAGTGTCACAGACCATTAAATCTAGTAACTCTTTGTAGTTAAGATCACTGAGTTTTGCACTTGTGATCATCAGTTTGACATTTTGATGATATAAACAAACACATACGGAGTGTGTTCCTGAGGGTCCAGCCAAAATACACCACTTAGGGCGGAGGTCACAAAATTTTGACCTTCCAGTTTTGCATTCAGGATGAGAATTTTTGAAAGCTACATGAAATTAATTTAAATCTGACAGCACTAATCATTTCTGTTTTGTTACTTTAATTCCATTTTTAACAACTCTTTTGCCGTCTTTGCAACATGGGCACATCCTACTGTTTTTATCATCAAAAAACTGCTGGATCTTCTTAATTGTTTCTTCACTTATGCCTACTGCTTTCTTCTTCCCTAAAACTGGAAGAATGCCTTGCTCTTTCACTAATTTTCGGGTTAGTTTAACCAAACAATGAGAACTGTTGAATTCATGAACTATTTTTTCTCTTGACCATGAGAGGACAAATGTTAAGTTTTATTTCACTCCAACCTTTAGTAATAGTGTTTTTATGAACTTTAAGTGGATCACAGCACTTTCTTCCAAAAATGTGGTTGTACTTCAGAATGTATTTCTTCTCATGATACTCACACACACTGATGTAACAGAAGAACTTACTCGAAATTTAAACAAAGTTTGTCTAACTTCAAGTTTTTTGTAACTGAACCTTAAACTTTTTTGTGACACACTTCACTTGCTATCTGTCCAACAGAGCACTGTTCATCTATTCAGTTAATGTCTCAAAATTAATTACAAATTACACACAGAACAAAGCACATAACACATTCTACACTCTCGATGAAGTATGTACATCCACTCTGAAAGGTTTCAGAACAGACAGACTACAATGATGCCACACCCAGCAATAATGTACTCCTTTACTGACAGTAAATATAGACTCTCATAAATCACTCCTTGTTTGTTATTTTTGGGCTTAAAAAGTGGATTTTTGAAAATTTAGATACCAAACATTGGAGGTCATTTTGACTCGTTATTTTTGAATTTAGGGTATTTTGTATAGTAGACAATGTTGTAGAGGACACTTTTCTAAAAACAATCATGTCAATTGCAATGTTTTAACTTAACCCAATGCAGAGATATTCAAATTTTCGCTAATGTCTCCAGACTGAAAAATCGTCGCGCGCCTACAAATAAAAATGGCCACCATCCAGTAAAGGTGCAAGATAAATTATTTTAAAAACTGTTTCGAACATCTCAAATATAGAACAATCACATAATAATTAAAATATTTAAAAATGGTCAAGCAACCATCACTGGACTGCTTCATATGGATTGACCCATATTATAGTCATAGGACACCCCATTTTTTATTTTACCTTACTTTTTTTTCATTTTGTGAAGTTCTCAATTGTAGATTTCTTAAAACCTAAAGCTAGATGCCAGTCTTTGTACCACTTTGAAATCTTACAAGATCAAATATTTGTGCAGCTTCTTTCAGATAGTGTTTCAGTATAGATAACTGCATTATCTCCAAAAATTCTGAGGTTGCTATTAATATTGTCTGCAAGATCATTAATACACAATATGAACAGCAAGGGTTCCAACACACTTCCCTGGGACACACCTGAAGTTACTTCTACATCTGATGATGACTCTACATCCAAAATAACATGCTTCATCACCCGTACCAAAAGTCCTCAATCCAGTCCCAAATTTCATTTGGTACCCCATACGCTCGTACTTTTGACAATAAGTGTAGGTGTGGTACTGAGTCAAATGCTTTCTGGGAATCCAGAAATTCTGAATCTAGCTATCTACCTGACTGCCTGACTGCTTTCAGTATGTCACGTGAGAAAAATGGGAGTTGGGTTTAGAATGATCGATGTTTTCGGAATCCGTGCTGCTTGGCATTGAGGAGGTCATTCTGTTCAAGATAACTTGTTATGTTTGAGCTCAGAATATGTTCTAAGATTCTACAACAAATTGATGTCAAAGATATTGGATGGTAGTTTTGAGGATCACTTCTGAGGCCTCAGCAGCTAGAGTCTGTGGTCACCAGCTACACAATCTGCAGCCCAGAAAGAACAGAAGGAATACTCCCGTGAAAACTTCCTACGTCCCTCCAGCCAACCAACATCTGAGTTGGGTGGTGGTTGGTTGATTTGGAGGAGGGGACCAAACAGCGAGGTCATCGGTCCCATCGGATTACGGAAAGATGGGGAAGTCAGTCAGCTGTGCCCTTTCAAAGGGACAATCCCAGCATTTGCCTGAAGCGATTTAGGAAAATCGCGGAAAACCTAAATCAGGATGGCCGGACATGGGTTTGAACCATTGTCCTCCTGAAAGCAAGTAGAGTGTGCTAACAACTGCACCACCTCACTCGGTTCTGAGTCTTCCTTTGCCAACTGGAAAGGCTCCAAGGAGTCAAACAAAGGTAAATGATCTTCTCCTTTGGCAACTCGAAGATCTTCGTCGGCGGTGTTTCCACGTGATACCCTAGGCCCGCCGACCTCAATGTTGCCGGTACGCACCAGCAACCAATTTTGTGCTGTAGACTCTGCAGGATGACAGAAGGAGATTGCTAACAGTTCTGTAGACCTCATGGAGCAGAATCCTACTGGCTCTGTGCCCCCTAGCAGCAGGTCTTCGAGGGCTGGCAGTTGACAGCTGCTGAGGTGACACCCCTTCAGTTTTTCCTTGTCATGACTCTCATATGGAATGTTCGCAGTCTACGATCCAACAAATAGGATTTACAGCCGTTATTAGAATCGCAGTGGCCACTTGTTCTCTGCCTTCAGGAAACAAAATTGTCCTCATGACCGCTTTGCTCTCTCGCATTTCTTCCCAGTCAGTTTTGACTCCCTCCCCGTCCTCTCGACAATGGCATTTCATCTCATGGGGGAGTCATGCTACTCATATGGGATGACACTCATAGTCAGTCAACCCATCTCCCTTACTACCTGCCTTCAAGCTGTTGCAGTTTTAGTTACAATTTTTTTAGTTTTCGTTAACTAGGTCTTTTAACAGTTCCATTCCCTCTTCCGTCATGTGGGCCAACCTCCGACGACTCTCTGGGACCAAGATCCATTCCCCAATTTCTGGCCTGACAGTAGCAGATGATGTCATCATGGACCCTATTACTATTTCCAACACCTTGGGCTGCCATTTTGCACAGATTTCGCGCTCCTCCCCACCTTCCTTAATCGGAAATGAGCGGAGGAGGCTTGGGCAATACCCTTCCCCTCTCAGAATCGTTGGTGCTACAATGCTGCCTTAACTATGAGGGAACTAGATCGTGCTCTCACTTCATCCTCCGTCACAGGGCCAGATGATGTTCACTTTCAGATGTTGCAGCACCTTTCTCTTGTGGGCAAGCACTTCCTGCTTCATACGTACAACCACATCTGGGCAGAGGGCACGTTTCCCAGATGCTGGCGTGAAGCCACTATCGTACTCGTACCTAACCCCAGTAAGAATAAACGTCTTCCTTGTAGCTACCACCCCATTTCTCTCACCAGCTGTGTTTTCAAGGTCATGGAACATGGCTGGTATGGTGGCTGAAGTCTCACAATTGACTAACCACTGCACAGTGTGGATTTTGAGCATGCTGTTCTGCAGTTGACCATCTCATCACTTTGTCTACCCATGTCATGAATGGTTTTCTGCGGAAATCTTAGGCTGTGGCTGTTTTTTCCTGTTTGGAGAAAGCCTGACACCTGCTAGAGGACTGTTATCCTCTTTACTCTCAACATGTGGTGCTTCCGTGGCCGCCTGCCCTGTTTTTTCCCAGGAATTTTTAAAAGACATAGTTTTCAAGGTTAAGTGTGGGCTCTGTTTCGTCGGACACCTTTAACCAGGAAAACCGTGTGCCTAAGTATTCTATCCTGAGTGTCATCCTCTTTGCTATCACCACTATCCCTATAATGGCGTGACTCCATTGAGCATCCTTGGCTCCCTTTTCGTTGAGGATTTTACCATATATTGGAGTTCTCCACGGACCTATCTCATTGGGTGGTGTCTTTAGCGATGTCTTGATCATCTTTACACCTGGAGCATCGATATTGGCTTTCGTTTTTCAACTGACAAAACCATTTGTAAGAATTTCTTGGTCCTCCAACGTGTCTTACCTATCCTTCAGTGTCCTATGTGTTCTTAGTGGTACTTCTTGGGGAGCAGATCGAACCACCCTCGTACGTTTGTACCTGTCCCTTGTCTGTTCGAAGCTAGACTATAGGTGTTTTGTTTTACACTAACCCGGTTGAGAGTCTGTATGATGAAACTGCCAAACTACCACTGTCCTACCACCGTGACTTTCTCCTCAGCGGATATGCATTCCATTTGTCAGGACTGGCCACCTATACTGTGCCTTCTTCTTCGATGACTCCTTCAATTGCCAGTATGGGGTGCATATGTCTTCTTTGGTACCTCTTCGAATTCTTTTTTGGCTCTTGCTCCAGCAGCTTAACTTCACGCTACCTGCAACTTCCGCGGTGGCTGTAAACCCTTCACCACCTTGGCTTCATGCAGTGGCCCATGTTCACCTTGGCCTTCATTCACTTCCTAAGGACACTACTCCAGCCTCACTCTATCGCCTTCAGTTTCATGGTCTTAAAATGGAACTTTGTGATTCTACCTTTGTGTACACTGATGGCTCTCAGACTAACTGTGGTGTCGGGTGTGCCTTTGTCATTGGCACCAATGTTTTTTGCTATCGGCTTCCAGAGCACTTTTCTATATTTACAGCAGAGCTCTTTGCCCAGTATCAGGCCACGCAGTGTGTCCAGCGACACAAGCTTTTCAATTGCTGCATCTGCTCCGACTCTCTCAGTGCCCTTCAAAGCCTCTTTGCTGCACACCATCCATGCCGTAGTGCAACGGGTCCAGGAAAGCTGTCACTTGCTCACTCTTGATGGAGCCAAGGTGATGTTTATATGGGTTCCTGGTCACATCGGTTTGACAGGAAACGAAGGCCACTGGCGCTGCTGCCAAGGCTGCAGTTCTTGTACCTCAGCCCACTGGTTCTTACATTCCCTCCTATGATCTCTGTGTTGCCGTCTGTTAGCAGGTGGTGTCACTTTGGCATCACCACTGATCCTCCCTTCATGGGAAGAAACTCTGGGTTATTAAGCATCTCCCAGCGGCTTGGACGATCTCCTCTTGGTTGTCTCGCAGTGAGAAGATCACGTATCGAGCACTGTCTTTTTAGCCATTGCCATTTGTTAAGTTGTGCTTCCCCACCACTTTGTACTCATTGCACTCAACCTTTGGCGATCCGCCATTTCCTGACAGAATGCTCTTTTTTTAACCACTTACATTCTCGTGTGTGTTTGCCGTCTGAATTATCAGCCATTTTAGTGAACGACATGTGGACTGTCAACCACATTTTTCTTTTTATCCGTCGTAGCGGTATGGCGAAGGACATTTAACTATTAGTTTGTGACCTCCGTTTCTCTATGGTGTGTTTTATGGACCTTTCTTCACGTCCCTGTTTTTAGCTGTCTTCTCTTCCGTTGATTGGGTTTAATGTGTAGTCGTTTTTAACTCCTCTCTTTGTCTTCATGTTCTACAGCTCTGATGTGGGCGGGTATGACTCTAGTTGTTTTTGCGCCATAAAACAAAACAAACTGTGGTCGTGTGTGTGTGTTTGTGTTTGTGTTTGTGTTCCATTTCCGATGAACTTTGGCAATTTCTGACAGTCCTATCTGTGACTCAGCATCACTGTTAAGTGGCAAGTAGCAACTATCCTTTTCATAATCTTGTAACACTAATACTTATTTCATCCATCTTTTTAGTGATACAAGGGTTAAATTGGGTTAATGCTCAAATTTTTCCTGTGTAGAGGAACATTTGAAGATTGGGTTAAGCATTTCAGTTTTTGCTTTGCTATCCTCAATCTCAGTTCCTGTCCCATTCGCTAGGGATGAGACACTAACTTCTGTGCCCTTAACAGCCCTTACATACAACCAGAATTTCTTTCAGTTTGGTGAAATATCATTTGACAGTATTCTGATATGATAGTCATTGAAGGCATCATGCATTGCTCTCTTGAGAGCTAAATACATTTCATTCAGCATCTCTCTATCTATAGCCCTATGCATTGTTTTAACACCTACTATGCAATGATCTCTGTTTCTTTAGAAGTGTATTTTATGGTGACAGCATACCATGGAGGTTCCCTTCAGTTATGAACTGTTCTACTGGGTACCTCTACAAGCTTCTGCCTTGTGATTAAATTCCCAGTTCTTCATTGAGATCTTACACAACTGGTTTTGTATCTAAACCGCGTCATGGTCACTGATACCAATTTCGATATGGACATCCTGAAAGAGTTCAGGTCTACTTGTTGCCATTAGATCCAACATATTTTCGTCACGAATGCGGTTCCTAATTATCTGTTCTAGGCAGTGTTCAGAGAGTAATGTTTCACAGGATGTCTTATCATGCCCACCATTTTACCTGTAATTTTCCAATTAATTGTCAGATGATTAAAGTCTCCACCAATGTTTACAGTATGATTTTGGGGAACTAGGGTACAAGTGAACTGAGGTTTTCTCTTTAAGTTTTCAGTTACATCAGGAGATGAGTCTGGTGAGTGATAGAATGATTGAATTATCGTTTTGTGCTCACCTCTGATACTGAGTATTCCCAAACCAGTCTTAAGTGCAGCTTCAATTACTATCATGGTGGATTTGAGTTTCTTGTCTACCACAACAAATACACCGCCTCCATTTCCCATGTGTGTATCTTTTTGATGTACTCTCAAAATTTCCCCAAATATCTCATTGCTGTCAATTTCAGGTTTCAACCAGCTCTCTGTACCTAGTAGTATTTGAACTTCACTGCTTTTCAGGAGCACTACAAATTCTGGCACATTTTTTTGCTGATGCTTCAGCAGTTTACGATTAGAATTTTATACTCTCATTTGTGGGAGGCATTTCTTTCGGTCTTACACTGATATTTCTGGGTTTCCTACAGCTATCGTTACCTGGTTAGGATGGAAGGTTGCCTGATCTAAAAACCCTTGTGTGTACCCCACTCACACTCAGCTACTTGAGTAGCAGCCTCTGATGAGTAGTGCGACCCAACTCATTTAAGGGGCGTCAACAATTGTCAACCGTATGGTGCAAGTCCAGGAAGCCGCAGCCCAGCTTGCCATAGAACCTTCAAAGTCTCTGGTTTAGTCCTTCCAGTCAACTCGGAACCAAAGGGCCGCGTTCAGTTCTGGGGATAATGTTACAAATTTGAACTTTTTGAAATTCCACGCGCAAAGCTAGCTTTCTCAACCTTCTCTGCCAATCGCTGGAAAGACACAGGAATGACCTCGGAGCCCAGGCAACAGGCATTATTTTTCCCAACATGCGCCATGATCTGCAGTTGATTGAACCCTACTCCCTCAATGGCTGCTGGAATGGCCTCTTCCAACATGCTGAACGAGGCCCCCAGGCATACGCACTGAGTGGGTCTTGTGTCCTTTCCTGTCCCTTGCTGCCATTTCCATAAGGGGTACAACCATTCGCTGTATGATCAAAGTGCTAGTGGTTAATAGACCATATAATGAAATAATAAGCAACCAGTTGCATAAAAGAAATTTAATTTTTTTACCCGTTTCGGGCACTTATTGCCCTTCTTCAGAAAGTTATACATATAGCATAATTTGCGAGTGTCAACAATAAAGTGCATACACCATTATTACAGTGGATTCAGTATTGTATTACTTATTGTTCATGTATATTTGTTGGGACCATGACATTTTTCTGCATGCACATTATTGTTGATACTTGCAAATACTGTGATACTTCTGAAGAAAGGCACTAAGTGCCCAAAACTGGTAAAGAAATTAAATTTCTTCTATGCAACTGGTTGCTTACCATTTCATTACTTACAACTACAGTTGCCGAGGATGGATACAATTCTAAGATTGATAGACCCCTAATCCTTTGCGTTTTCTTTTCCCAGAACAGGTGAAGGTGAGTCCCAATGGTTCAGTTTCAGTGAAAGACACACCTCAGACTTGTTGGTTAGGATGATCGGTTCAACATCTTGAGTCCTCCCTGGTCCCTGTCCACCAAGCACAGGATACATAGATCTACCATTGACTCACTACTCAGTCATGTGGTTGAATAATGACAGATCCCGTACTTTCTGCAGAGGAGACAGGATCCACAGGTGAGGATAGTATTTGAGGTACCTCTTGTACTGGTACCACGAGTACGCGACTCTTGTGAGATGTTTTTCTTGTGTTTTAAGTGATCGATATATTGTAAGATCTCAAGTCTTTACTCTTTCCCTGTAAAACGTTACCTTCCTGTCCAAATTCTTCAGTTACCATCTTGTTTTCTCTAGATGTCATGGACTTTCTATGCAGTACCACATATTTGACTGCTAACTACTTTCCCAATTGCAGAGGGGCGACGACTACAAAAGAAGTAGTACATTTAAACAATTCACTAAAAAATCACAAAACACTGTTTCCATGATTCTTCTATATTCAAATAAGTTCTTAACTCACGACAACTGATAATTAACGTAGCTTCTCAAACAACATATCCATACATGAAGCTTCAGTGCTTGGCCAAAACCATAAGTTTGTCCTAAACTCAAGATAGCATGGCATAGAGTCTATATTACAACATCTATTTTTCTTTAGTGCTTGACCGTTGTCGTCAGGCCCCTATCTTCTTTTGAGTCCACCATTCCTGCAAAGCACAACTGAAAAGTGAAAGTGACCGCTCACTGACCAGTCCAACGTGCCAATCATTTGACAGCAGTTAGGGTGATTTCCAATTGCTTATAAATGCCAACCAACTCATCCTATCTTCAAGAACAGCATTCACAGTAGGGGCCGCATTTTAGAAAGAGAAATGTATTGCAGGCCAGTGAACAAATAACTTTAAATTAAGCCCACTTATTATCTTTCATCTGTTGTGCTAAAAAGCTGCTAATTCCCTATGGCTTAAATTAAAGCTGTTACCAAACTTGAAAACAGAGTTAATTTACTATATATATATATATATATATATATATATATATATAAAAAAATCACCTACACATCAACTTAGCCAATGAACACACCCGTCAACTCCTATCCTTAATAAAAGTCCTTAATCTTTCCTCTCCCACATCCACACCGGCTGTTCAGAGCATCCTCCTACAGGCCAACCGCAAATTAGAACAGCATGCCACCCTCCACCTCAAAAAACTATCCAATCTCCTGGTTTCCCACCTCCGGAAAGGCAACTCACTCACCCTTCACAACCTTTCCAGCAAACCTCAACCTCCTCTCATTGCACACAAACCCAGTCTCTCCCATCTACTCAATCTCCCACTTCCAGCTCCACTCCCTCCAAAACCTCAAAATTCCAATCAACACAATCTGGAACCACAACACCCTAATTCAGTAATTAACCTTTCCTCCAAACCTCTCTCCCAATCCGAAACCTCTGTCCTATCCAAAGGCCTCACCTTCAGCCACACTCCCAGATTCAACCAAACAGCCCTTGTCAAAGATTTACTGTCCTACTCTCGTACTCTCTGCTGGAAATATCACTTTGCCATGAAGAAAAATGATCCTAATCCTACTTCCAATGATCCAACTCCCCAGGACACTATCCAAATTGAACCCTGCCTGGAACAGTTCCGTCCTCCGTCGCAGCGGGACCCACCTCCTCTTCCTCAAAATCACCCTCTCCAAACCTTCCAGGAATTTCTGACTTCCAGCCTTGCATCTCAATCCTTCTTAAAAAACCTTAATCCTACTCCCAACATCACCACTGCTGAAGCCCAGGCTATCCGTGATCTGAAGGCTGACCGATCCATCGTCATTCTTCCGGTGGACAAGGGTTCGAAGACCGTGGTACTTGATCGTCGGGAGTATGTGGCCGAGGGACTGCGTCAGCTTTCAGACAACACCACATACAAAGTTTGCCAAGGTAATCCCATTCCCGATGTCCAGGCGGAGCTTCAAGGAATCCTCAGAACCTTAGGCCCCCTGCAAAACCTTTCACCTGACTCCATCAACCTCCTGACGCCACCGACACCGCGCACCCCTACCTTCTACCTTCTTCCTAAAATTCACAAACCCAATCATCCCGGCCGCCCCATTGTAGCTGGTTACCAAGCCCCCACAGAACGTATCTCTGCCTACGTAGATCAACACCTTCAACCCATTACATGCAGTCTCCCATCCTTCATCAAAGACACCAACCACTTTCTCGAACGCCTGGAATCCTTACCCAATCTGTTACCCCCGGAAACCATCCTTGTAACCATTGATGCCACTTCCTTATACACAAATATTCCGCACGTCCAGGGCCTCGCTGCGATGGAGCACTTCCTTTCACGCCGATCACCTGCCACCCTACCTAAAACCTCTTTCCTCATTACCTTCATCCTAACCCACAACTTCTTCACTTTCGAAGGCCAGACATACCAACAATTAAAGGGAACGGCCATGGGTACCAGGATGGCCCCCTTGTACGCCAACCTATTCATGGGTCGCTTAGAGGAACCCTTCTTGGTTACCCAGGCCTGCAAACCCAAAGTTTGGTACAGATTTATTGATGACATCTTCATGATCTGGACTCACAGTGAAGAAGAACTCCAGAATTTCCTCTCGAGCCTCAACTCCTTTGGTTCCATCAGAGTCACCTGGTCCTACTCTAAATCCCATGCCACTTTCCTTGACGTTGACCTCCATCTGTCCAATGGCCAGCTTCACACGTCCGTCCACGTCAAACCCACCAACAAGCAACAGTACCTGCATTATGACAGCTGCCACCCATTCCACATCAAACGGTCCCTTCCCTACAGCCTAGGTCTTCGTGGCAAACGAATCTGCTCCAGTCCGGAATCCCTGAACCATTACACCAACAACCTGACAACAGCTTTCGCATCCCGCAACTAGCCTCCCGACCTGGTACAGAAGCAAATAACCAGAGCCACTTCCTCATCCCTTCAAACCCAGAACCTTCCACAGAAGAACCCCAAAAGTGCCCCACTTGTGACAGGTTACTTTCCGGGACTGGATCAGACTCTGAATGTGGCTCTCCAGCAGGAATACGACTTCCTCAAATCCTGCCCTGAAATGAGATCCATCCTTCATGAAATCCTCCCCACTCCACCAAGAGTGTCTTTCCGCCGTCCACCTAACCTTCGTAACCTCTTAGTTCATCCCTATGAAATCCCCAAACCACCTTCCCTAACCTCTGGCTCCTACCCTTGTAACCGCCCCCGGTGTAAAACCTGTCCCATGCACCCTCCCACCACCACCTACTCCAGTCCTGTAACCCGTAAGGTGTACACAATCAAAGGCAGAGCCACGTGTGAAAGGACCCACATGATTTACCAACTGACCTGCCTACACTGTGACGCATTCTATGTGGGAATGACCAGCAACAAACTGTCCATTCGCATGAATGGACACAGGCAGACAGTGTTTGTTGGTAATGAGGATCACCCTGTGGCTAAACATGCCTTGGTGCACGACCAACACATCTTGGCACAGTGTTACACTGTCCGGGTTATCTGGATACTTCCCACTAACACCAACCCATCCAAACTCTGGAGATGGGAACTTGCTCTTCAATATATCCTCTCTTCCCGTTACCCACCAGGTCTCAATCTCCGCTAATTTCAAGTTGCCGCCACTCATACCTCACCTGTCATTCAACAACATCTTTGCCTCTGCACTTCCGCCTTGACTGACATCTCTGCCGAAACTCTTTGTCTTTAAATATGTCTGCTTGTGTCTGTTTATGTGTGGATGGATATGTGTGTGTATGCGAGTGTATACCTGTCCTTTTTTCCCCCTAAGGTAAATCTTTCCGCTCCCGGGATTGGAATGACTCCTTACCCTCTCCCTTAAAACCCACATCCTTTCGTCTTTCCCTCTCCTTCCCTCTTTCCTGATGAGGCAACAGTTTGTTGCGAAAGCTTGAATTTTGTGTGTGTATGTATCTGTTTGTGTTTCTATCGACCTGCCAGCGCTTTTGTATGGTAAGTCACATCATCCTTGTTTTTAAATATATTTTTCCCGCGTGGAATGTTTCCCTCTATTATATATATGACTACACACCTTTAAGGGAAAAATAGATGTAACACCATATGTAAGCTAGAATATATGCTACATTAACTTAGTCACAAATGCCGATATACTACAGTTTGCTCTTAGATTATGCAAAGGACAATAGCAGTTTCTCAAAATTGTCAAAAACAAACATTTTTTTTTTTGCATTGATGTACAATGAAATTCAGGAGTGATGTTTTCTTTGGCAGTAACTGTGAACCACAGATGCTGATTTGCCGTGAAATAAGTTACATATCCGAAACACTTGAACCAGTAACTTAGGAATATATGGTTTTTTAAGCATTCAAAAATTATCAAAAATAACCTATTTCTCACATAAGTATAATCATAAGAGTTTCTGGCTTTGTATTGTGTGCATTTTACAACACACTATGAAAAGTAAATAAGCCTGTGACATCAATGATGATGATGATGATGATGATTTCTCCAGCATAATGAGAAATACAGTCTGAGAAAGTAGTACAGGAAAATTCATCAGCACCTCATGATCCATCCAGGAGATGTTTTTTAATGAGATACTGGAATATATCCTGCTAGTGCTCATAAAAGTAAATAACTTTTGCTTCCTTTCTTGATGGGTGTACCTACATTACACGCTATTGCCTTTATTTGTGAAAAGCAGTGTCTTTGTAATGTAAAAAGGAAATACATTTTGTTTAATTTGAGGTGTAAAAGGTACTTACTCATAGGAATGCAGGGTCATTGTAAAAGTGATTTACTATCTCCTTGCGTGACTGACTGGTCAGTCCTAGTTGTTGCTGCTTTTATGTTCAATCAGGTTGTCATTGTGTCTTGATAGTTTGAATTGATATTTCATAGAAGTTAGTACACTCAATATGGCAACTTGGAAAATCCATGTCAGTAAATGCAGGCATGCCAGAAAAATGTAGACATACTTTGAACTGTTATTGAAAATTTATCTTCCAACCTGCAAGTTTAAATTTTTGGGAAAAGTAAGGCTATAGTCTAGTTTACTTTTTGGTCACACTGAAAGTACCGAATAGTGGCTAAAGTAACTGTTCATAATGGAGGTCTTCAACATCAATACATTTCAGAGTATGAATCGTGACTGATTCTGTACTTTGCACTAAACTGTCCAATGTGATTTCTTGCATGGTATTTGAATCTTGTTCCAAAATGTGTCCAGATCATGTGGTTTGCAATGATACACCACATCTTTTACTGTGCACCTTAAGAAAAAATTGTCCGGCCTAAGCTCTGGAGAGTGTGCAGCATATTCAATTGGTCCCATGCATCCTATTCACTGGTCTTGTACATTTTGATCCAGGTATACCTGCACATCTCTGTATAATGTTTGTATGGGAGGGGAGGTCATCTTGTGGGTAATAAAACTTGTCATTACTTTTCATTGTGCAAATGGCAGAGAAAATGGAATTATCAAACATTGTTTGGTACTTTTCTTTAGTTCAGTACCTTCAGAATGGAAAGGCCCAATGAGTCCCTTAGGAGATAAACACCACCACACCTTTACACCAGAGAGAATTCACAGCCTTTCCAGCATTAATGTAGGGCTTTTCTTGTGCCGAGTACTTACAATTACGCCTGTTGACTCTTCCATTAAGTTTAAATTGTGTTTCATCCTACGAAACCCTGTTCCCCATAAATCCCAGTTCAGGTGTCCCAACCCCAGGGATTTGCATCTCTTTTGTGAGTACGTGCTTGGCACACATGCGGTGCTAGCCCTTGCAGTACTCCTTCCTTTTCCGTGCTACATGTCTATCATCCTACTCCTCTCTCTCTCCTTCCATAGGAGCCACATATTACGTACAGTCGGGTAACCGAAACTTGTGAAAGTATCAGAAGACTTAGTTGCATTTCACTATAGGCTTTCTCTCCTTTCTTTTTTGACTTCTCATGTCCTTCCTCCACTTTTCATTTGAGGTCTATCTTTATCTCTTCCTGCCTCCCTGTGCGTGCCTGAAGGCTGGCTCATGCATTTGATGCATAAAGGGCGACTGGGTCATGCGTAACTTCCAGCATCCGGATCGACATATAGGCCTCGCGTGTACCCAGGGCGAAGGCCAGGCCCAGGGAGGGGTAATTGCATGAGCCGTTACGTTCCCAATTGCTGATAGGTTCCTCTGTCTGTGGTTTGGGAGGTCTGATCTGAGATGTGGGGGGAGGGGAATGAGCACACCATCAGAGATGCTGGCAGTGATGGGGATTCACCAGCAATTCCATCAACACAACCTCCGTCTAATAAACAGAAATGGAATGAGGCCAAAGACACGATGAATCTTCCACTTGCACCCAGCTACCTTGTGGTGTCACGTACAGGAGGAGGTCAGAACTTTCTTACTCGTCCTCAGAAAGGTGTTGATTCAATTTCAGACCCACTAAAGTCCTGAACTCACTTACACAATAGAACTTTGCTTCTGCAGACAGTGCCTTTCAATCCCAAAAACTGCTAAAATGTGTGCTCCTCTATAGATACCCTGTTCGTTTTGAGGCTTATCACATACTGATGAATTCTTCACAGGGTGTTGTATACACTTGGCTGCTTGATGGTATGGCTGAGGGAGATGTATAAAACATTATCTCTTTGATCAGGGTGTAACTGCAGTCCATTGGGCTATGAAGAGGGTTGATGCAGAGTAAGTGCCTACCTGCATCCTTTTCTCAACGTTTGATCAATTGGAGCTCCCATCAAAGATCAAGGCAGGCTATGAAATAGTCAGCATTAGACCCTACATACCAAACCCAGTCCATTGCTACGAATGTAAGCATTATAACTATACTTGCATGTCCTGTAAAAATACAGCCAAATGTGCAACTTATGACAAGCATGTTCATGAGGGAGATCGCCCACCTCTTCCCTGCTGCATCAACTGCACTGGCAATCATGCTGCTTCATCCTGCAAAGGCTCTGTGTACCTTGACAAGTGAGCCATTCAGGAGGTCCGGGTGAAGGAAAAGGTACCCCTCAATATTGCTTGCAAAATATTAGATATCCAAAAGCCTTGCTTACCACTATTATCTGGCAGTTACAGTACCGTTGTTGCTATGTCATGACCCATGAAAGGCCTGGCCATGCAGACCTGCGACCTCCAGTACAGTGCTATGGTTATGAAATTGCCTAGTGCTAAGGCGACGTCCTCATCTCCACCCACTACAGTTGCTCAACACACTAAAAAACCTTTGCTTACTCCAGTGAAGTCAATGGTGATGCAGCCTGAAAAATAGAAATTGAAGAAGAAATACTCCAAGATGACTTATTGCATGCATCAAGTCAGCGAACTTCTGGGTCCATGTCTGAAAAATGTAAAGGTACTAAGAAGCTGAAGAAAGACAAATGTTTTTCTCTTCACCAACTCTGAGATCCTCCAAAACAGTGACACTGCGTGACACCTCTGTCTGGCAGACCTCCGTTTCACCATTCTCCACCATGGGAGTCAGCTGACCAAACCAGGGAGGTTACTGGTACCTCTGAAGAAATAATGGGACAAGATCCTCCAGTCCCAAACCCTGTAGTAGTATGCAGCTGAAATCTGATGCTTGGCAGCCACCAAAGTAATTGCCCTGTAGAAGAGCAATATTTCCTATAATCTAATATGGCTGCTCACCAGTGGAATCTTTCTCCTACTACGTAACTGCAATGCCCACCATCCCATTTGGGGCTCTCTAAGAACCTGCCTGAGACACTCTCTTGTGGCGGATATTCTCAACCAGCTTACTTTCATTTCTCTCAGTACTGGTGAAACCACATTTATTTCAGACTCTAAACACATTGTCTCACACCTGACTCTTGTCATTGTGTAATGCACAGCTTGGCTACAGTTTGCAGTGGTCCATCCTCTCAGACCTGTACTTGAGTGACCATTTTCTGGTAGCTCGTGTCCCACCTGTGTGCAAGACCAACTAGCAGCTTCCTAAAGCTTGTTGGTGGCTCTACTCTTCACTGTCAACCTTCAACAAACATTATTTCCACAGTAGCTATGACCAGGCAGAGTACCTTACGAATGTTATTCTTACTGCTGCAGAATGTTCCATCCCCCGAACCTCTTCCCAACAGTGATGTGCCCCTGTTCCCTGGTGGACTGAGAAATGCTGCAACACGGTTTGTGTGTATAGACTTCCTCTCCATGTCTTTGAATATCATCCCACAAAGGAGAACTGTATTAGTCATAAACAGTTGTGCACAGAATGTTGTCGCATTGTCAGAGACAGCAAAAAAGCTACTGTATTTACTCGAATCTAAGCCGCACTCGAATCTAAGCCGCACCTGAAAAATGAGACTCGAAATCAAGGAAAAAAAAAAAAATTCCCTAATCTAAGCCGCACCTGAAATTTGAGACTCGAAATTCAAGGGGAGAGAGAAGTTTTAGGCCGCACCTCCAAATCGAAAGAAAGTTGGTCCATTGTAATATGAGACACAATTTAGGTCAGATGAATGACGATACAGCTACAGTAGTTTGGTTCGAGTCGTAAGCTTAGCAGTTAAGCTTTACCAGATAGCCATTGCTATGCGTCAGGCGCCCCGTCCGTATTTATACGGGTACCCTTCCTTTTTCACGTGCTTCGATTGGTTTGAATCGATTGCTTATTCTTCTTTGATCTGATAAGTGCCGTTCTCTTTGTTATACGTGTTTACGTCACTCTAAGCTGAAAATACATTACTGTACTGTGTCATGCATTATTTGTCGCATTCTGATAATGTGTGTTTACGACCTGTCGCCGCTCGCGGCATGGCTTGCTTTTGTGCGCGCTACCGCCGCTTACAATAAAAAAAGAGAGGAATTGTCTCATTAGCAAAACAATGGCAAGAGACTGCTATTTGTTGTTACTTACACTGCTGTTTTCTTTGATAATGATCAACACGAACCAAATAATAGACTGCGAATGATAGATGTTCTGAACGAGAGTTTAGCTAAAATTTTTCTCAGTTTGAAAATCTTTGCAGACGCCTCTTTTATACATTACATTTTACACAGAAATTAGAGTCCGCTTAGATTTAAAAATCTCGTCAATTGCCATGCTTCATTTCTGACTATCACCGTTAGGCATATGAATAATACGAATATAAACATGACATGATATGTATATTCTTCCAAATTTTGCTGTTGTCTCACACTAGTTTCGTAGTTTATTAGGCAGACAGGATTTAAATGAGATAGCAGCAAACATGAAAGAATACATGGCAAAATGTTTATATTCATATTATTCTTATGGTGAAGAGAATACTGCATGTGATTCACGATTCATAAAAGTTCCTATTAGTAACCATCTCTTTTCACGGGTAGAAAAAAATTCAGAACGTAGAGTTGGCCATATTGATAAACATCCCAAACTGTCTTGCCAGTCGGATATTCGTAGTACGTTAAAGTGCTGCTATATTCGAAGATGAACAACACGGAATTTGTATTTACTTCGTTGGATAATGTATGAAAATGCAGTGGTAGAAACTCGGGGCGGAGAAAAAAGCTCGTCTTCGACCTTTTTTTTAAATTATTTACTGACGCAGAGGTTTTGGCGCCAGTATTTATCTTTGTGCCTGCAAAGCATGCCTGTGTAGCGCTACATATATTCGACTGCAAAAGTTAGTTGTGGCGGCACCTACCAACATTTTTCAGAACTTCCGCTTACATTGCACTCGATTCTAAGCTGCAGGCAGTTTTTTGGATTACAAAACCGGAAAAAAAGGGCGGCTTAGATTCGAGTAAATACGGTAGTTGAATTTCTCTTACTAATTCTTTCAGTAGTTTTATTCTCTTCTGTCGTTTGGGGTAACCTACATTGGGTTTCTGGAAACAAGGTACATCTCCTGATTCCTGGCCTGACTGTAGCGAACAATGTCACTGTGGATCCTATTGATATTTCCAACACCTTGGATCTATACCTTGCAGAGATCTCAAGCCCCACCCATTACCATCCCGCTTTTCTACCTCAGAAACAAGCGGAGGAGGCTTGGGAGATATCCTTCCTCTCTCAGAATCACAAATGTTACAATACTGTTTTACTATGAGGGTGTTCGAACATGCTCTCACATTATCACGATCCTCCACTCGAGGACCAGACAATACTTATATTCAGATGTTGCAGCATCTATCTCTTGATAGCAAGCACTTTCTCCTTCATATGTATTATCGCATCTGGACAGACAGCGCATTTCCGAGATGTTGGAATGAAGCCACTGTAATCCCCATACCCAAGCCTGGTAAGGACAAACATCTTCCATACAGATATCACCCAATTTCCCTCACCAGAAGTGTCTGGAAGGTATGGTGGCTTGAGTCTTAGACTTTGCTAACAAATGCACAATGTGGATTTTGTAAGAACCGCTCTGCAGTTGATTGTCTCATCACCCTGTCAACCCATACTATGAGCAATTTTCAGTCCCTAGCTGTGTTTTTTGATTTGGAGAAGGCTTATGATACCCACTGGAGGCCAGGCATCCTCTGTACAATCGACATGTGGGGCTTTTGAGGCCGCCTGCCCCACTTTGTGTGGGAGTTTTTAAACTACCATGTTTTCAAGGTATTATGTGTGGCTTCACTTTGTCGAACACCTTTATTCAGGAGAACAGGGTGCCTCAGGGCTCCATGTTGAGCATAGTTCTATTTGGCATAGTAAGTAACCCTGTCGTAGACTATCTCCTGCCAAGTATCTCAGGCTCTCTTTTTATTGATGACTTTGTGATCTACTGCAACTCTCAATGGACCTATTTACTTGACCAATAACTTCAGCGATGTCTTGATTGTCTTTGCTTATGGTGCATCGACAAAGGCTTCTACTTTTACACTGAAAAAACTGTCTGTCTGAATTTCTGGTGGCGTAAGGAGTTTCTTCGACTGCCTTAAAATGTCGGTTCTGTTGCTCTTCCATTTGTCAAAACCACAAACTTCATGGGGCTCAGGCTCGAGAGGAAACTCCGTTTGGCCTCCCACATATCTTATCTGGCAGCACACTACACCTGATCTCTAAATATCCAATGTGTTTTAAATGGTGCTGCATGGGGAGCAGATGGGAAAATCCTGCTCCACTTATACCACTCCCTTGTCTGATCAAAAATGGACTATGGGTGTCTCATTTACTCATCTGCACAACCGTCTATTTTCCGCCATCTCAACACAGTCTACCATTGAGTCATGTGTCTGTCCACTAGAACTTTCTACACTAGCTAGGTTATGAGTCTCTATGCAGATGTTGCCAAACTACTGGTGTCATACTGGCATGAAGCTATCCTCAGCACATGTGCATGCTGTCTATCCTCTGTGCCAAACCACCCATCCTGTGCGTCCCTTTTTTAATGACTTCCTTGACTGCCAGTACGGGCTAACTGCAACTTCTTTGTTGCCTCCAGGAGTGAACTTTCGTATACTGCTTCGGAAGCTTAAACATTGTTACTTGCCATGTTCCTGATGGGTGAGAGCCCTTCGCCGTCTTGGCTTCGTACAGAGGTCCGCGTTCATCTTAGTTCCCTTCCCTAGGACACCGCTCTAGATTCAACCTATCACTGTAAGCTTCTTGAACTTTGCACACAACTTGGAGGCAGCATCTTCGTCTACACTGATGACTCTTAAGGCCGGCCATGGAGTTCGATGCGCCTTTGTCATTGGCAACAAAAAATTTAAATACTGGTTTCTAGGACAGTGCTTGATTTTTACTGCAGAGCTTTCTGTCCTCATATCAGGTCACCCAGTACATCTGATGACACAGGCTTCTCAATTGTGTATTATCTTCTGATTCACTTAGTGCCCTCCAGAACCTCTGTGTACTATATACATACCACCCCTTAGTCCAGCAAATCCAAGAATGCTGACACTCGTCAACGTGGGTTACTGGTCACGTAAATTGTTTGGGAATGAAGCTGCTGCTGCTGCTGCCAAGACATGCTGCTGCCAAGGCTGAAGTCTGACTGCCTAGGCCTTTTAGCTATTCTGTCCCTTCAGGTGATCTGTGTGTTGCCACATGTAGGAACATGGTGTCACTCTGGCATGAACACTGGTCTTCTGTATATTGGAACAAACTGCAGAAAATTAAACACCTCCCAGTGGTTTGGACAACTCCCTCTCTCCCCTTTTGTCATGAGGAGACACTTGTAGCTAGGCTGCGTATTGGGCACTGTCGTTTCAGTCACTGTCATTTGTTAATTGGAGACCCCACACCACTCTGTGGTTATTGCAACCAACCATTGACAGATCACCATTTTCTGACCCACTACCGATTTTATAACCGTTTATGTTTTAATGTATGTTTGCCATCTGAAGTATCAGATATTTTAGCAGGTACAGCACAAGCTCTAGATTGTGTTTTACTTTTTTATTTGTTGTAGTAATATGGTGAAAGAAATTTAATTTTCAACTATTTGCGCAACTTCCTCAAAAGGTATTTGATCATTTTTAGCTATCCCTCTTCTCCAGTCTAGACTCAAAGTATTCTCAACTTCAAATTCGTTAGGTAATTGACTATTTTAAGTTAAGACTTGGGTATTTGCCACCTCAGCTGTTTTGTGCCCTAAAGCAATAACAAACAACCGGTTCAACTGTAACCGTCTCCTGAACCCATTCATAAAATTGTATCCATTGATCTGGGATGTCGTCACTAAGCTATTCATACCAGCCTTGGAAAGTACACACACACTTAAGATTTCTTCAAAATACATAGCACACTGTTAGCATCTACATCACTCTCACATGACCCTTGTCATGAAGATTTGTTTGGTAAACTCTGAAACAGTTCTAACTCAAAACACGTCAGAACACTATTACAGAAGCAACGAAAAAAAGCATGCCAAATTCAGAAGAATGCAAAATCCTCAACACTGGCTAAGTTTCACAGAAGTTTGAAATTTAGTGTGGGCGTCAATGTGAGATGCTTTTTATAGTTTCCACAATGAAACATTGTCTCAAAATATGGTATAAAACCCAAAGAGATTTTGGTAGTATATAAAGTACACCAGCGGAAAAAAAAAAACAGTCAATACCATCACTGCGCGATAGCGATGGAAATGTTACCGATGATGGTGTCACTAAAGTGGAGTTACTAAATACAGTTTCCCGTAATTCCTTCACAAAAGGAGAAGTAGTAAATATTCCAGAATTCGAAACCAGAACAGCTGTTAGCACGAGTGACATAAAAGTACATACCTTAGGTGTTGCGAAACAACTTAAAAAAGCAAAGTCTTCCGGTCCAGATGGTATACCAATAAGGTTCCTTTCAGAGTATGCAGACACAATAGCGCCTTTCTTAGCAATCATATACAACTGCTCACTTGACGAAAGGTCTGTTACTAAAGACTGGAAAGTAGCACAGGTCACACCAATATTCAAGAAAGGAAATAGGATTAACCTATTGAATTACAGACCCATATCACTGACCTTAATTTGGAGTAGGATTTTGGATCATATACTGTACTTGAACATTATGAATCACCTTGAAGAAAATGACTTATTGATACATAATCAACATGGATTCAGAAAATATCGTTCTTGTGCAACAGCTAGCTCTTTGTTCCCATGAAGTAATGAGTGTTGTCGACAAGAGATCTCAGATCGATTCCATATTCCTAGATTTCCAGAAGGCTTTTGATACCGTTCCTCACAAATGACTATTAATCAAATTGCGTGCATATGGAGTATTGTCTCAGTTGTGTGACTGGATTCGTGATTTCCTCTCGGAGAGGTCACAGTTCGTAGTGATAGATGGTAAATCATTGTGTGGAACAGAAGTGATATCTGGCATTCCGCAAGGCAGTGTCAGAGGCCTCTGCTGTTCCTGATTTACATAAATGATCTAAGTGATAATCTGAGCAGCCCCCTTATATTGTTTGCAGATGACACTGTAATTTACCGTCTAGTAAAATCATCAGACAATCAATTCCAATTACAAAATGATCTAGATAGAATTTCTGTATGGTGCAAAAAGCGGCAGTTGACACTGCACAAAGAAAAGTGCGAGGTCATCCACATGGGTACTAAAAGAAATCTGATAAATTTTGGGTATACGATAAATTGGACAAATCTAAGGGCTGTCAGTTCGACTAAATACCTAGGAATTACAATTAAAAACCACTTAAATTCGAAAGACCACATAGATAATATTGTGGGGAAGGCAAAACAAAGACTGCACTTTGTGGACAGAACACTTAGAAGATGCGACAAACCCTCTAAAGAGACAGCCTACAATACACTTGTCCATCCTCTGCTGGAATATTGCTGCATGGTACGGGATCCTTACCAGCTAGGATTGACGGAGGACATCGAAAAAGTGCAAAGAAGGGCAGCTCGTTTCATGTTATCGCGCAATAGGGATGAGAGTGTCAGTGATATGATACGCGAGTTGGGGTGGCAGTCACTGAAACAAAGGTGGTTTTCTTTGCGGCGAGAACTATTTACGAAATTTCAATCACCAACTTTCTCCTCCGAATGCGAAAATATTTTGTTGACACCCAACTACTTAGGGAGAAATGGTCATCGTAATAAAATAAGAGAAAGCAGAGCTCGGACGGAAAGATTTAAGTGTTCCTTTTTCCCATACACCATTCGAGAGTGGAATGGTAGAGAAGTAGTATGAAAATGGTTCGATGAACCCTCTGTGAATTGCAGAGTAACCATGTAGATGTAGATGTGAACTAAGAATTCGTTACTTGTAGCTGTGTGATGTTGTCCAGTTGGCCTTTATTCATATCACACAGTGTTCGATGAAACTCGAATTTGTCTTGTAGAGGAGAAATTACTAACCTTGATGGCGAATTAGTCCTATACTCACTTCTCCACTGTCTGAGACACAGCAACATTCTCAAACTAAGAGTACCAGTAAACCTGCTTGCACTCTTGAAGCTCAAATGCATGCCTGCCTTGTCAATATTACTTTCAGTGCACTAACTGGATCGCGCAACTAGACAGACAATTCTGGTACCATCTGTTGAAGAAACATAGTATTACTTTGTCTTAGAAATTGAACCATGTAGGTGGGAAAATAAATTTTCTGTGAAAGTTCAAAGTATGTGTGCAATTTTCTGACACACCTTTTATATTCATAAAGGATGATTGGACTCGATTGTCCGTAGTTTTCTTTTTCCACATCTGTGATATGGTTTCTGATGGCAACCCAAAGCAAGTAGAATTTTTTTTTCCTCATTTGTATCAGTTTATTTGCCTTGTACCAAAACACTTTCAGTGGTTTGCTACCCTGTTATCTTTCCTCTTGTGTTTTTTTTCCATTTGCTGTGTGTTTCTTTATTTTTACCGTATGTTTGGGTAATTGCTTGTCCCCTTCCCTCTCTTCTGTTGTGTTTCTCCGTGCTATATAATATCAAGTTATTTTACAGTTCTGTGTTGTCTGCCTTTCTTACTGTATTTTTTCGCCGGTATTGGATATAATGTTACTCACATACTTAACATTCCTTCTGCTATATATGAGAGTAGTTTGAAAAGTTCTTGGAATGGAATAGAAAAAAGTACTTACATCGCTGAAACTTTTTTTATTTTTCAATGAAGTCTCCTTGTAGATTAATGCAATTGGTCAAATGATGTTCCGGTGCCTTGATCCCATCTCGAAAATGAGTTTCCTCCAGGCCTGCAAAATAGTTACCAGCTCTGGCTCTCAATTCTTCATTTGAAGTAAATCTTCATCCACCAAGAAAAATTTTCAGTTTTGGGTAGAGATGGAAGTCAGACAGAGCCATATCAGGTGAATAAGGCGGGTGTGGCAACAATTCATATCTTAGTTCGTGTAGTTTTGTCATGACGACGGCACGTGTGCGTGCGTGCGTCAAAAGTCATGGCACCCATCTTGCAGATAATTTTTTTCATTTCTAATTCTTCAGTTAAAATGTGATACACCCTTTCAGATGACATCTGGCAAGTGTGAGTAATTTCACCCACTTTCAATCGGCCATCCTCCATGACCATTTTGTGCATTTTTGCAATTATTTCAGGAGTAGTGACGCGTCTAGGCTGATCATTGTGTGGTTCATCATCTAAGCTCTCCCGACCAATTTTTAATTCGTTTGTCTACTTGGCAACAGTTGATTATGAAGGAGCAGAGACCCCCCCCCCCTCCCCCCCCCCTCCCCCCGCCCCTCCCCAGTGTGTTCTGGAAATCGGCTTGAGTGTCCTTTTCTTTCATACCTTTCTTTATGAAGTACTTAATCAATGCTCAAATCTTGATTTCCCCCCCCCCCCCCCCCCCCCCCTTTGCAATTCACTATGTGGGTACAACAGCAGAGCCATGTCACCGCCGCAGCTCTCTTCCAAGAGCACTGATGTGGCACGTGTTTTCAGGCAACTGTCCAGTGAATATCATGTGAACAACTCGTGCTATCGCTGACTTCTCATGGTGATTCTGAGAACTTTTCAAACCACCCTTGTATGTGTGTATGCTTGGTAGTACTAGAAAATGCACAATGTTAGTGTGCTCTTAATGAACCTCGAGTCCCATGGAGAGGCTAGTGAGTGCCATCAATTGCATAACATCTCAAATTGGCTGCAAATTTGAAGGTGCTGTTGGGTACAGCACAGCAATGGCATGTTTTAGGGAGCAAGTAGTGGGTACGTTTTTCTTTGAATTAGGAAGCTACACCTTTCTTGTAGAAAATATTTTGTGTGTTAAAATTATTTCTGTGCTACTAATAAAAAGCGTTTCTATTACGGGGTGCGTATTTTTGGAAATGTAAAATGAATTAATGACAACTTGCTTTTATTTACTGTAAAATCTGTATATCTTCATCTATTTTAACCTATGCCAGGCCAAGTGGTCGGCTTCATATTTCTCTCTGTTTCATACTGACTTCCTCATTACTTTTGCATTCGCTTCACCATACTGTCTTTGAAGAGTTGGATATTTGGTTCATTGGTGAAATACACTATATTATGGTGTCATTATTGAGTGTACACATGAACATTTACAGGGTTTATTGGATTGAGGGAGAGGAGATGGAAAGAGGCTTCTGTGATGCTTCGTAGTATCTTTTCAATGGATTTGCTAATTGCCTGGTTTCCGTGTCTACATGTAGGTCCTTATCATGTGGCAATGTATTTTGTATGTGGAATGTTTCCTGAAGAGTGAGATATTGCCTGTATTCATTTACTCTGATTATTTCATGTGTTTTTCTGTTCTCGGTAATCAATGACATTGCTATGTGATGTCATCTAACAATTGTAAACAGTTCTTTTATTTGCAGTTCCATGATGATTTACTTAGTCTTCTGTCAGAACATTAATCACAGCACATTTGAACAATAATGAATTGTGCAGTATTGAAATGGATACACCCAGGACTTGTGAAATATATAGTATCGAATATGGAAAACTGGATTGTAGTGTACAGACAAATAGTTTCCAGTGATTGCCTATGTTGTTGGTATTACAGACATGGATGGAGAAGTCTTATTAACCATGTTTCTTCAGATTAAAATAATATTGCTTTAATTAGTCAGAGATTATCTATAGACATAGGGAAGCCAACCCTCCTAGGGGAGTAAGCCCTAAAAAGTCCAGGTCCTCCAAGTTTGGGGTTGGGCGTGAGGCTAACAACCCCACCCCGGAAAAAAAGTGCTGTTGCGGATACTATAAACATGCCTCAGAATGGAAAGGATTGCTTGTTGACGACCCGGCAAGAAAAATGGTTAAAGAGTAGGAACATGGATATTCGGATAGCCACCTGGAACATGAGGACACTCAAGAGACCTGGCAGGCTACAAGAAATTGGGATTGAACTAGATAAGTATCAAGTGAAAAAGCAGTAATACAAGAAACTAGACGGAAAGGGCAAGTAATGATAGTGTCGGGGGAACATTTAATGATGTATAGCGGCGGAGATAAAGTCCTTTATGGCACTGGTTTCCTTCTGCATAGGCCTGTAAAGGCTAATGTAATTGGTTTTATGGCAATAAGTGACAGAATGTGTTCTTTAAGGATAAGGACAAAATTTTTTAATGTTACAATAATGAATGTCTACACCCCTACAGAGGAGGCAGATGAAGATGCAAAGGATATATTTATGCCAAATTGGAAGAAGAAGTAGGTAAAATTGAAAGGCATTATGTGAAAATAATACTTGGAGACCTAAATGCCAAAATATGGAAAGAAGAGGTACATAGAAGTATAATAGGAATGGAAAGCCTACGCGACGACAGTAATGATAATGGGCTCAGACTCATAGACTTCGCCAGTGGGAAGAACATGATAATAAAAAGTGCCTGTCACCCAACGAAAGATATTAAGAAATGTACATGGGTATCACCAGATGGAAACACAAGAAACCAAATACACTCCTGGAAATGGAAAAAAGAACACATTGACACCGGTGTGTCAGACCCACCATACTTGCTCCGGACACTGCGAGAGGGCTGTACAAGCAGTGATTACATGCACGGCACAGCGGACACACCAGGAACCGCGGTGTTGGCCGTCGAATGGCGCTAGCTGCGCAGCATTTGTGCACCGCCGCCGTCAGTGTCAGCCAGTTTGCCGTGGCATACGGAGCTCCATCGCAGTCTTTAACACTGGTAGCATGCCGCGACAGCGTGGACGTGAACCGTATGTGCAGTTGACGGACTTTGAGCGAGGGCGTATAGTGGGCATGCGGGAGGCCGGGTGGACGTACCGCCGAATTGCTCAACACGTGGGGCGTGAGGTCTCCACAGTACATCGATGTTGTCGCCAGTGGTCGGCGGAAGGTGCACGTGCCCGTCGACCTGGGACCGGACCACAGCGACGCACAGATGCACGCCAAGACCGTAGGTTCCTACGCAGTAGGGGACCGCACCGCCACTTCCCAGCAAATTAGGGACACTGTTGCTCCTGGGGTATCGGCGAGGACCATTCGCAACTGTCTCCATGAAGCTGGGCTACGGTCCCGCACACCGTTAGGCCGTCTTCCGCTCACGCCCCAACATCGTGCAGCCCGCCTCCAGTGGTGTCGCGACAGGCGTGAATGGAGGGACGAACGGAGACGTGTCGTCTTCAGCGATGAGAGTCGCTTCTGCCTTGGTGCCAATGATGGTCGTATGGGTGTTTGGCGCCGTGCAGGTGAGCGCCACAATCAGGACTGCATACGACCGAGGCACACAGGGCCAACACCCGGCATCATGGTGTGGGGAGCGATCTCCTACACTGGCCGTACACCACTGGTGATCGTCGAGGGGACACTGAATAGTGCACGGTACATCCAAACCGTCATCGAACCCATCGTTCTACCATTCCTAGACCGGCAAGGGAACTTGCTGTTCCAACAGGACAATGCACGTCCGCATGTATCCCGTGCCACCCAACGTGCTCTAGAAGGTGTACGTCAACTACCCTGGCCAGCAAGATCTCCGGATCTGTCCCCCATTGAGCATGTTTGGGACTGGATGAAGCGTCGTCTCACACGGTCTGCACGTCCAGCACGAACGCTGGTCCAACTGAGGCGCCAGGTGGAAATGGCATGGCAAGCCGTTCCACAGGACTACATCCAGCATCTCTACGATCGTCTCCATGGGAGAATAGCAGCCTGCATTGCTGCGAAAGGTGGATATACACTGTACTAGTGCCGACATTGTGCGTGCTCTGTTGCCTGTTTCTATGTGCCTGTGGTTCTGTCAGTGTGATCATGTGATGTATCTGACCCCAGGAATGTGTCAATAAAGTTTCCCCTTCCTGGGACAATGAATTCACGGTGTTCTTATTTCAATTTCCAGGAGTGTAGATCACGTGCTCATAGACAAAAGGCATGCATAAGATATTATGGAAGTTAGCAGCTGCAGAGGGAGACACAGACCCCTACTTAGTACGAATTAGATATAGGCAGAAGATAGATTTGGTAAGAAACCAAAGGAATAAGATAAGAATGAAACATAATATACAAAGACTCCAAACCAAGCAAATATAGGAAGAAACTAGGAGAGATATTGGAAGCAGGGAGAAACACAGGGAATGAAGATAATGTGGAAACTAAACGGGAGTTGTTGAAAACTGTCATTAACGTAGCTGCAGAAGAGATAGTGTGGAGAGAGCAACACAGAAGGGTGGTAAAGTGGTTTGACGAGGAATGCATAATGGCAATACACGAGAGAAATGAAGCAAGATGTAGAATGTTGCAAAGGAACACGAGGTTAGCGGCAGAAAAGAGGAAAAGAGCTGATAAGCTTTGTAGGGTAAAGAAGACAGAGCATGAAAGGAGGATAGAACAGCTGGATGAAATGGGAGACTAATAAAGAGATCAGAAGGTTCTATGAAAGAACAAGAGATTTGAAGAAAGGTTTCCAGCCTCGAGCAGTTTTCTATAAGGATAAGGATGGAAATCTAATTGGAAATCAAAGCAAAGTCCTAGAAAGGTGGCAAAAGTATTTTACCGAACTGCTTAACGGTAAAGAAGGGGATAAAGAAGAAGGAATCATGATTGAAAATGAAAGGAAACAGGACTCGGAATTGGAATCAGTTAGATGTAGAGGATTGGGAAGAGGAAGTAGTACACGAGCTAGAGGAAGTGAAGAATACTATCAAGAGCCTAAAAAATAATAAAGCAGCAGGAGAAAACAGCTTAGGGGCCGAATTATTAAAATATGGGGGAAAGAAATTGGAGGAGGCAGTCCATGAATTGATAAAGGAAATATGGATAAAGGAGGTAATGCCTAAGGATTGGAACATGGGAATTATCTGGCTGTTACATAAGAAAGGTGACAACTCAGAATGTAGCAATTATTGTGGAATCACTCTCTTGGACGTAACATAAGATATTTAGTAAAATTTTAGCCTCCAGATTTGAAGGGATGATAGAAGGGATATTGGGAGACTATCAGACTGGATTTAGGAGGAACAGATCCACATTGGATCAGATATTTTTATTAAGACAAGTGCTAGAGAAGTTTTATGAGTATGACAAGCAATTACATCAGTTGTACATTGATTTTAAGCATGCGTATGACAGTCTACACAGGAAGAAAATTATACAGATCATGAAAGAATTTAGAATCCCACTAAAACTGGTCAATTTAACAGAAATGACAATGAAAGCAACAGTGTGTAAAGTAAGAATAGAGCAAGAACGGTCTGGTGAATTCAAAGTACAGAGAGGGCTACGACAGGGAGATGTGATCTCTACAATGCTATTTAATGTAGTTTTAGGAAAGGTGATGTGGCAAATGCTGATAAACCCAGGAGGAACAATACTTAATCGACAAGTTCAAGTGGTAGCATATGCGGATGATGTAGCGTTAATGGCAAGGAATGTAAGGGCACTAAAGGATACGTTAGAGGAAGCAGCAAGAGAAGTAGGTTTAGAAGTAAACGTAAACAAACAAGGTATATGGTGATGGGGGAGCCCAATATAAATGGAAAAAAGAATTCAATATTAATGAATGGGGAAGAATATGAAAGAGTGAAAACATTTAAATATTTAGGTTCTGTAATAATGGAGAACAATAAAGTAGCAGTAGAAATTCAAGAAAGGATAGCCAGTGGAAATCGTTGCTATTTTGCCTTGCAGAATGTATTTAATTCCAGGAATGTTAGTAGGAATACAAAAATCGCAATATACATGACCATATTAAGACCTATAGTAATATATGGATCAGAAGGCTGGGTATTGACATTAAAGGAGGAGAACTGGTTATTGAGATGGGAAGATAAGATACTGGGAAGGATTTTTGGAGCAGTGAGAGAGGAAGATGGATGGAGAGTAAGGACAAATGTAGAACTACAAATACTTTTTGGACTGATGTATATTGTTGTTAAAATTAAGCAGGGAAGAATAAGATGGGCAGGACATGTACAGAAAATGCCAGAAACTCGGAGTGTCAAGAAAGTTTTCATGGGAAAACCTGATGGGAGAAGGAGAAGAGGTAGACCCAGGAAAAGGTGGCTGGACGATGCGGAAGAAGATCTAAAGGCAATGGAATAAGAAATTGGAGAAGGAAGGTCATGGACAGAGAAGAATGGAGGCAGGTGATACAGGAGGCCAAGGTTCTTCAAGGACTGTAGAGCCAACCAAGAAGAATTCAGAGCTTATTACTCATTGTAAATTGAGAGAGTATGAGCTACACTGTGTAATTTTCCACATTCTGTTACTGTGTTTGGTGCATTCCACCCACAGATTGTAGGGAAACTTGTCAGCTGCTCTGTTGGCAGACTTTCTTCATCGTAAACCGTATTTTGTTGTGCTAACACCTCAGGGTTGATAATTTGAACTCTATTGTTACACCACAACAGCCTTTTCTGGTTCCTGACTTCAGTCTTTGACACTAATGACTAGCTACCCACGACTTACCAAAATGCCTTCCACTACAGTTATGGCTCAGCAACTAAATCATATTTATAGGTGAGTTATTTATTTATATGGTTTGGTTACTTAACTATTGTGCTAAGGCACACGAACAGCATTACATATTCCTAAAGCAGTTGTACAACACTATTTAAATGTTACACAGCATTCAGTTAGCAACCACTAATCCAATGTATGGTGATTTCATTTGTCTACAAAATTGTAGCTAAACAGGCCACTTCTGATGGTTATTCCTTTCTTTTTGTTCTTCTCCATGGCTCTAGAGGCTGTATGATGTTGGTACACATGCTGACAGATGACTTCTCAGTAGCCCTATGATGCTGGTATACATACTGACAGATGGCCTCTCAGTAATCCAGCTGAGAGTTAATTGCTCTTCCATACTGCCAGTAGACAGCACTACTTGCCCTCTTAACCTATATATATATGTAACAATTGAGAGATGGAAATTAACTGACATATAAAACATCTAAGAAATATAAAAATTAGATTGTGTAAATGGTATGCTCTTAGCACTTTCAAACAGTGAACTCCCATAACCTAAAAGCCCAAACAGCTGACTAACATTTGATTTTGTTTCTGGTTGTGGTGATAACTTCACCTGGTGTCACCAGTGAAGAGTCTTGTGTGCAGCAGAATGTGTCCTTTAATGAAAATTTTGCAGCATTTATAGACACTATTTAGCCTGTGTAGCCTCTTATTTTTGGTAATATGACGCAGCATCCACTGATAAGATTTTCCTCGCACAAAGCTATTCATGTCAAGTCTTCAAAAATTTGTGGTTTATGAATATGAAGTGTCCTATTTTTATTTTACTATTCCTCTAACTTTAGTGCTATTAATTCTCAGGATATGTTTAATTTCTTCATACACTGAATGACTTAATACAGTCACTTGGCATTACTTCATTATTTACGCTATTAGCTGTCTGTGTTCTGATTCATCTGATACAGCATAAAAACATTTGAAAAGTCTTCAAATGCTTATACAGTTTTTTGTTTCTGTTGTTATTTACTGCCACTTTAACTGATGAAATGTGATGCCTCCCACCACAAGTTTTTTTCCATATTTTTATGACCCACATTATTCACCACCTGACTTGAGAAAATAAGCACAGAATAGCTATTGATTGCTACAGTCTTGTGTATCTTATGTCAGAATGATTACCAGTCTGTGTGGAACAAAATGTACTATCATACCTGAAATTATTACATTGCTTCCTTAGCTGTATTGGCCAGTTAAAGAATTACCATCCTCACATCAGCTGCTCGTATTTATGGCGTTGTTGTCATTTAAGGTAATTAAGGTTATTGATAGCTCATGTAGTCCAGTTTTTGCAACCCTGTGTTACTCTTCTTTCACTAATTTTGAGTTCAGGCCCGTTGTGTCTTTCAGTATGTTTCAACACAATTTTCTTTAAGTTTCATGCATACTTTAATGTTTAATCTATTCAGATGTGCCAGTGTGGTTATTCTCTTCTGCCAAATGTTGCAAAGCTTCATATTTAGGTATCCAGCTTCCGGCTTTAAGCAGAACATAGATCAGGCTTTGCCAACTGGTGAGGCAGTGTTTTACTGTGCAGTATAAGATGTCAATTATGTAAATTTTTAATAAGACACATTTTAGTTTCTAACATGAGCAGTAATAATAATCAGTTGGCAGATGGTCTGTATAGTGACTTCTAGAAACCTCCCAATGCTCCACAGCTCACACTCGGCATAACAAATAAGCAAAGAAGTAAATATGGTCCTTTCACAGTTTGCATTTTTCTGTATGTTTATGTTGATAACACACTCAGTTTTGAACATTACACTGGAATGTAAATGTTATTGGAAAGTGAACTTACAAATAGTTCACTGCATTTGTCTTTAATTCTAGTTGACCAATTTTGTGATTGATCATGGAGTTCAAATGTTCAACTACAAAATGCAGTAGTTTCCATAAATATGAACACTAGTTTGTATTAAATTCCAATTCTTTAGTTGTTACATCATTTCCTTACCCTCCTTTGTCAATTGCCAGTCTTCCTATATGTGATTTAACACTACCACTTTTGTATAATCGACATTGTAATTATCCCAACAATGGTGCAAGTATTCTCCTATTCTCAGTTTCAAGTGTGGCTCATTACGTGGTACTAATATAAAATAAAATCCATAATATTACATCAGTTGAAATTGCACTTTTGTGGTTTAAGATGCCACCCATACATAAAGTTTATTACTCTGTAGATCGTTTGATGTCAGATTTTTTTCTTCTCCAAACAGAAAATGTTGAAATTTTTTCCCTCCTGGTACCGTGTAGCCTGTTGCCCATCAATTAAACACACTTTCTTGAAATCAACAAAATTAAAGGTATATAAATCAATGAAATAATGTCAACTGAAAACGAAAATGATATACAATAAAAATGTTCTTAAAAATGTTCTTGTGACTTCTGACTACACAGTGTATGCTTAGAAATTGGTGCTTTTGTATCTGATATTACAAATTTCATACTAATCTCAACAGAAGATATCAGATAAATAAAATTCTAACAATTGTTGAAACAATTAGCATAAGCTTATTATTTCTGTTTTAAATGTTAAATATTTCCGTAATAAGCCAAATCAGTTTCTCACCTGATTGCATGGACAATCTGAGAAAATAGCTTTTTTTCATCTGATGTCAGGTCTAACTACTCTCTTATAAGATAGGTTCTAGAGCAATGTGCCTCACAGAAATTTTTCTTTCTTGTTTCAGATTTCATCCGTTGCTTGTCTTGCCTGCCTGTGTTCTTCGGGTACAGTGAAAGTGGGACTCTTTATGCTTCCCTTAATTGGCCGGCTTCGCCTTATGATGTTTGTGACAGTGTTCAGTCTTCTAGTGACGTGTTTGTTTATTTTCCTGGACATATCACATATTGTGTATTTCTTTCCATTTAACTGGGGAAAAGTGGTGAGTAAGGGCTCATTGTAAATGTGATACATCTTTTCATCCCTAGTTTCTAGATATTTATCCATCAGTGAAAGCATCTTATGTAGTGTTTGTAATTGCATTTGCTTAATTTGTTTTGAACCATATAGATTTTGTTGAGAACATTGATTTTCATTTCTGTTTTTGTTATTTTGCACTTATACACTTTAATTGCTCTTACTTTGTATTTTTTTTAAATGGAAATAAATGTTTTTAAATATATATTCCAATTTTATTTAATGTCTGGAATTATATTCCATTTATGTTCATGCAACTTGTTAGAAAAAATAGTTGCACTGTGAAATGTAGTATTGTGAAATGACTATGCATCACACATTAGTAGAGTTACCACCTATTTCTGTTCCTGCTCCTTCTCCTCTTTCTGTAACCCAAGTTTATTACAAAGTTTTTGTTGAAGACAAGCTACTTTACACCTTCTGCACTTCTACGTCTATATGTTGTGAGTTTAAATGTAAATTGCTTGTTTTAGTAAAAATGCCTCATTTCATTTTGAATGTCTTGTAGTGTGTTGTGCTTCGATTTTGTTTATGTACATCCAAGTTATAACTGAAAAATAAGTTTTTGAAGCCATATATAAATACAGTTTTTATTAAAGTGACTAAGTCTGTTACTAAATTTTTGTTCACTTTTCGTACATCTGTGTGCATGGTAATAGGTTTTGCAGTCTATTTTAAACTTGTGCCAGTGCTTTTACCTCCCTGTCTTTATTCCTGTGAAATGAGTGCATGTTACTGCTCCTGCACATTGCCGTATTATTGTTATTAACTCTTGTGACCATTGGTTATGGAACCTCTCGAGTGCAATTAATCCAGTTTGATTTGCAAATAAATTAGAACATTAAAAATACAAGGATTGTATAGTAAAAATTATTTATCTCGTTTTATGAAATGCCTGTATACCTCCATATGACATTGATCATACTGATCACAGTACTATTTTTCAGTCTCCATAGATAAGTCTCAAAATAAGGCATTTCTGAGAGGTATTTCTGAAGGGTTTGAGAACTTTCCCTTTTACCCCTCTTAGAACTTTTCTTCAACCTGGGGAAAATGCTCAGGATGAGGTGAATTGTACTACAAAGATAAAAGAATTATCACTATTTTTGTTGGAAGAACACGTACACACACACACACACACACACACACACACACACACACACACACACACACACACAGAGAGAGAGAGAGAGAGACAGAGAGAGAGAGAGAGAGAGAGAGAGAGAGAGGAGGGGGGCGGCGGCAGAGAGAGTGAGTGTGTGTGTTAGTTTTGGAGGTGACATTGAAAGCTGTCTTACCTTAAGCTGCTTAAGGAATGCAAAATGTTGAAAAGAAAATCAAAATACGAGGGTGGTTTGAAAAGTTCCCAGAATGGAATAGAAAAAAAGTACTTACGTAACTGAACTTTTATTATTTTTCAACGTAGTCTCCTTATAGATTAATGCACTTGGTCCAACGATGTTCCAGTGCCTTGATCCTATTTTGAAAACGAGTTTCCTTCAGGCCTGCAAAATAGTAATCAACTCTGGCTATCAATTCTTCATTTGAAGTGAATCTTCGTCCACCAAGAAAAATTTTCAGTTTTGGGAAGAGATGGAAGTCTGACGGAGCCATATCAGGTGAATAAGGTGGGTGTGGCAACAATTCATACCTTAGTTCATGTAATTTTGCAGTGGTGAAGTCACGTGTGCGGGCGTGCGTCAAGAGTCGTGGCACCCATCTTGCAGATATTATTTTCATTTTTAATTCTTCAGTTAAAATTTTATACACCCTTTCAGATGCCATCTGGCAAGCGTGAGCAATTTCACACAATCCCCCCTGCCCCCCCCCCCCCCCTCTCTCTCTCACAACCCCTCCCCCGGGGGCTCACTGTTCTTTCATGAGTTCGTGCGTGGCGCACATTGAGCCCCGAGCTATTGCAGCTCATTCTTCATTCCCTAGCTGTATTTCCTTCTCCCTACCCCTCCCTCCCTATCCCTACTCGTTTCCCATTGCCACCTCCTGCCCCCTCTATGTTCTGATGTATGTTAACCTGTCTATTCGCCTGGTTTCCTGTATTGGTTGCAATTTTGTGCCTTTTGCCTGTTTTTTCACCCTTTTGGCATTCCGTCCCCACTTGATATTTGACCTCCACTTCAAAGTTTTCTGTTTTTAGTGTGAGCCATATAGGGAAGAACTACCTCCCTATCATCTACGGTGTGGATTCCTCTCCCCCCCCCCCCTCCCCCCCCCCCTCCCTTCCCCACTGTAGCCCCTTTCCACCCTGCTGGGTCACCAGCACATGTAGCCAGTCCGTGTGCTGGGGCTGTTATGTGCTCATATGGCTGAGCCACCTCACAACACAGGGATCACACTACTGATATCTGAGCTGTTCCTTCCCCATGTATGTCGAGGAGTGGTTGCTTGTCTTCTGGGATCACTGGAACTCCGGCAGTGGCCGCCATGCCAGACGGCCCTTGCTGTGGTCAGAGTGGGTGAATGCTTGGTGCATGAAGCATATCAAGCTGCAAAAATCTGACTGTTCTCACATGGCCGTCTCTTTGAATGGTGAAGGATCCATAAATGTTGCCTCGTATGATCTGGCTACCCCATGGGAGGAGGGCCAGGCTCACCGTCTTGGTCTGAAACCCTTTCCCCATTACATTGTCTGTACTAGGGATTGATGGGGACACTTTCACCGCCACAAAGCCATTGTTTTTTGTGGAAAATATCTAGGACACGTTTGGTGAAGTGGAGTCTATTAGTAAGATGTGGTCAGGCTCCCTGTTGATCAAAGCTTCTTCTGCCACCCAATCCACAGCTCTTCATGCCTGTGCTCGTCTTGGCAACGTCCCAGTGTCTATCACTCCTCACTAATCTCTGGATATGGTCCAGGGCATCATTTTTCGTGGGGACCTTATCCTGCAAACTGATCAGGAACTCCGGGCTAATCTGGAGTGGCGTGGCATTCATTTTGTTCAACATGTGCAGAAGGGTTGCAAAGACAACCGCACCGATACTAGTGCAGCTTCATTCCGGCTTTCGAGGGGGATGCCCTCAGAGAAGGTCAAGGTTATGTGCTACAGATGTGACATGAAGCTGTACATCCCTCCACCTATGCGGTGCTTTCGTTGCTTGCATTTTGGGCATATGTCTTCTCGCTGTATGGCAGACCCTTTGTGTGGTGACTGTGGCCACCCAGTCCATGAGGGAAGCCCTTGGGTTCCGCCGCCTGTGTGTGTAAACTGTGCTGACCGCCACTCCTCTCGCTGCCGGCTTACAAGATAGAAATAAAGATACTAGAATAAAAGTCCCTGGATCGCCTGTCTTGCGCTGAGGTGTGGCAAAAGTATGAGACTCCATCCGGTGTCACTGTCTTCAACTTTTGCCTCTGTTATTTCCTTTCCTCCTCCTCCCTCGTCCTTACCCCAGCCCTTCCCCACTCTCCCTTCCACCTACCCTGCAGTTCCCACTACCTCCCATCAGGGGGTCACTCCCCCTCATCGGCAGAAGAAGTACCCCCCTTCTTCGGCATCTGCTGGTGATAAGGCTCTCTCCCAGGAACCCTCTCCCTGGTATCTCTCAGGCCAGAAGACTCGCACCACCACTCAGTCACTAGGTGCACTATCTGTGCACCCCAAGGTCGCCTGCTCTCTTTCGGTCCTTGATCTTGCAGATGCTTGTACTCCCCCTGTGTGCTGCCCTCCTCCACCTCAGAAAGAGAAGAAGAACAAACATAAATCCCCGGCAGTGCCAACTCCCCTCTCGGAACTTGAGTCTGACATCTTATTTATGAATGTCACCCCATCCTTGTCGGTGACAACTACTGACAAAGTGACCTGACCTCCTCCTTGGTCATCCAGTTGTACTGCAACAAATACTATTATCATCTAATGGAAATGCAACGTCTTGTCTCCTCTTATACTGTGTTCTGTCTTGTTCTCCAAGAAACACATTTCCGTGATGACCACTCTCCAACTATCTATGGTTATTGGGCATTCTGTTGAAACTGTGCTGGCCCTGGGATAGCATCTGGTGGGTCTGCACTTTGGTTCACTCCGATATCATTAGTGACTGGATTCCCCTACGTACCATCTTGGAAGTGATAGCGGTTAGTGCGCAAACAACTCCGGCAATCACCCTTTGCAATGTCTACCTCACTCCAGGTCAGCTACTTGATTATGATGCACTATCTACCTTAATCCAGCAACTCCTGACCCTGTTTCTCCTCCTTAGGGATTTCAATGCCCACCATCCACTGTGGGGGAGCGTCACTTCAATGAGTCGGGGTATCATAATCGAACAACTTATCACGGACTTCTATTTGTATCTCCTCGATGATGGTTACCCTGCCCACTTCAGTGCCGCTCATGGCACCTTCTCTGCTATCGATCTCATGACCTCTTCCCCTGTCTTTGTGCCTTCCCTACATTGGTCATCCCATGATGACCTTTGTGACAGTGACCACTTCCCAGTGACATTATTGTTCCCCTGCTGCCTCAAGGCAGACAGGTGCCCTCATTGGGCATTCCGCAGGGCCAATTGGCCTTTATACATGCCCGCTGTCCGCTTTGATACATCCCTCTCGAATTCCATTGATGTAGCCATGCAAGGCATCTCTGCCGCTCTTCTCCGTGCTGCTGGCGCTGCTGTCCCCCTATCCACAGGGCCCCCTCATCATCGGCCAGTACCATGGTGGACCAAGGACATTGCAGTCGCTGTCCAGGACCACCAACGGGCGCTGGAGCAATTTAAGCGACACCCCTCCCAGACCAACCTCCTCATTTTTAAGTATCTCCGAGCTAAGGCTCATTATCTTATTAAGCGGAGTAAAAAGGAATGCTGGGAGCGCTATGTTTCCTCCCTCGGGATGTATGCCTCTTTATTGCAGGTTTGGTCAAAACTCTGTAGCGTTCTGGGCCGCCAGCAACAGTCAACTGTCCAGGGACTGAACCTCCAAGGGGCTTTGTGCACTGATCCATTGGTCCTCGGGGAACACCTTGTGACACACTTTGTGATGGCATTGTTGTCCGCTTCCTACCCTCCTACCTTTCTCCAGCAGAAACAGAATTGAACAGACCCCCTCCATTTCATCCCACACCATGTTGAGCCCTATAATGCACCTTTCACTGAATGGGAATTGGTGCAGGCTCTTAGCTCTTCACAAGAGACAGCCACAGGGCCACATTCCATTCTCAGTCAGATGAGTCAATGCTTGGACATTCCCCAGAGGCAACAGCTCCTCAGGGTCTTCAATCACATTTGGCTCACCGGTGCTTTTATGTCACAATGGCAGGACAGTATAGTTATCCCCGACCTTAAGCCCGAGAAAACTCAATGACTCTAGACAGCTACTGCCCCATTAGCCTTACGAATGTGCTTTGTGAAGTGCTGGAAAGGATGGTCAACTCCAGATTATGTTGGGTACTCGAACCTCTGGGCCTTTTGTCACCGTATCAGTGTGGTTTCTGGGCAGGGTGATCTCCAACTGATCATTTACTCTGATTGGAATCAGCCACTGCTGCCACGTTGTTGCAGTTTTCTTTGACCTACATAAGGCGTATGACATGGCTAGGCACCATCACATTTTAGTTACCCTCCATGACTGGGGCTTCCGTGGTCCCTTTCCGATTTTTATCCGCGAGTTTTTATCATACCGGCTCTTCTAGGTTCCAGTTGGCACTTCACTCAGCTCCCCTCAGATTGAGGAGTATGGTATCCCACAGGGTTCTGTACTAAGTGTCACACTCTTCCTCAAAAAAAAAAAATTGCCATAAATGGGCTTGTGACCTCTGTTGGGCCTCTGGTTACCCTGGTGTTGTACGTTGATGATTTTTGTATCTGGTGCAGCTCCCACTTGGTGGTGTCAGCTGAGCGAGCTCCAAGGCACCATCCGACGGGCCTCTGCATGGGCCACCATGAATGGCTTCCAGTTTTTCCCCTCCAAAACGTGGATTATGCATTTTTGTCATCGATCCACAGTATACCCTGATCCAGAACTTTATTTAGGCAACCAGCACCTCGATGTTGTAGCACAGTCCTGTTTCTTGGGCATTATTTTTGATAACAAGCTGACATGGCTACCCCACATTCTCCACCTAAAGACTACATGCCTGCAGAAGCTAAAATGCTCTCTGCCTCCTGGCTCACACATCTTGGGGTGTAGACCGTTCCACTCTTCTCCATCTTTACCTTGCTCTGGTCTTGTCCAGACTCGATTATGGGAGTCAGGTTTATGGCTTAGCAGCTCCTTCCACTTTGGAACTCTGTGACCTTGACCATCATTGTGGGGTGCATCTTGTTGATAGTCTCCTCACAGAAGCAGGGATTCCCCCTCTACACATCAGACAGAGCCAACTCCTTGTTTCTCACTCAGTCGCCATTCGCCAATTCTGTGACCACCATCCTGTGTACCCTGTGCTCTTCCCCAATGAGGGACGTCTCCCTCCTAACACCCACCCCTAGGTGGGATTGCCAGTTCTGCCTTCTGCCGGAATCTCCATCTGCACTCACTGGACTGCACCCTGTATCTTTCCTCCCATAAACCCCCCCCCCCCCACCGCCCCCCCCACCCTTCCCGGATGGTGCCTAGACGATGGATGGATTAGGATCGATCTCTTCCAGGGTCCTAAAGGTCTCTGTTGCTCCTGTGGTTTACCAGCATCTTCTATGTGCCATCCTTGCAGAGTTCCAGGGTGCCACCATCTTTTACACTGATGGTTCTAAGACTACTGATGAGGTAGGATACGCTTCCATGTCTCCTACTGGCTTTGAGCACCATTTGTTGTCAGGGTCATGTAGTGTATTTACAGCAGAGCTTCTAGACATACACAGGCCCCTCCTTTCTGCCTTTCTGTTTCTCAGGCCTCCCTCCATAGTGTTTTAATTTGTTCCGACTCCATGAGCAGCCTGCGGACTATTGATTGATGCTACTATCGTGTCGCCTTGATCTCTGCCATCCATGACCTTCTCTCTGCCCTTGAGAGTGCCACAGGTTCAGTCGTCTTTCTCTGGGTCCCCAGTCATGTGGGAATCCCAGGGAATGGATTGGCTGACAGTTTGGCTAGAGAAGCAGATACTGCCCATTTCCTTTCACGATTCCAGCTGCAGATAAGCAGATCTACGTCAAATCTTTCTTTGCCCAACAGTGGAATGCCATCTGGAGTGTCACTGCTCATAGTAATAAACTCTGCACAATCAAGGAGTCTACTGCAGTTAGAGGCACTTCTTTCTGCCCCTCTCAGAAGGAGTCCACTGTTTTATGCCGTTTATGCATTGGCGATACCCAGCTCACCCATTGTTTCCCCCTACATAACGACCCACCCCCACAATTTGGTTGTGGCGCCAGTCTGATAATATCTCACATATTGGTAGCATGTCCCCTTCTTTCGACCCTTCGTGCTAAGTATAGTTTTCCTGCTTCCTTAAATTTCATAATGGCAGATGATCTACAGATGGCTGACCTGGTCCTCGGTTTCCTCTGTGAAGTGGTTTTTATTTCCAGATATGTTGTTGTTGTTGTTGTTGTTGTTGTTGTGGTCTTCAGTCCTGAGACTGGTTTGATGCAGCTTTCCGTGCTACTCTATCCTATGCAAGCCACTTCATCTCCCAGTACCTACTGCAATCTACATCCTTCTGAATCTGCTTAGTGTATTCATCTCTTGGTCTCCCTCTATGATTTTTACCCTGCACGCTGCTTTCCAATACTAAGTTGGTGATCCCTTGATGCCTCAGAACATGTCCTACTAACTGATCCCTTCTTCTAGTCAAGTTGTGCCACAAACTCCTCTTCTCCCCGATTCTATTCAATACCTCCTCATTAGTTGTGTGATCTACCCATCTAATATTCAACATTCTTCTGTAGCACTGCATTTTGAAAGCTTCTATTCTCTTCTTGTCCAAACTATTTATCGTCCATGTTTCACTTCCGTACATGGCTACACTCCATACAAATACTTTCAGAAGCGACTTCCTGACACTTAAATCTGTACTCAATGTTTACTAATTTCTCTTCTTCGGAAACGCTTTCCTTGCCATTGCCAGTCTACATTTTATATCCTATCTACTTCGACCATCATCAGTTATTTTGCTCCCCAAATAGAAAAACTCCTTTACTACTTTAAGTGTCTCATTTCCTAATCTAATTCCCTCAGCATCACCCGACTTAATTCGACTACATTCCATTATCCTCGTTCTGCTTTTGTTGATGTTCATCTTATATCCTCCTTTCAAGGCACTGTCCATTCCGTTCAACTGCTCTTCCAAGTCCTTTGCTGTCTGACAGAATTACAATGTCATCAGTGAACCTCAAAGTTTTTATTTCTTCTCCATGGATTTTCATTCCTACTCTGAATTTTTCTTTTGTTTCCGTTACTGCTTGCTCAATATACAGATTGAATAACATCAAGGAGAGGCTGCAACCCTGTCTCACTCCCTTCCCAACCACTGCTTCCCTTTCATGCCCCTTGACTCTGATAACTACCATCTGGTTTCTGTACAAATTATAAATAGTCTTTTGCTCCCTGTATTTTACCCCTGCCACCTTCAGAATTTGAAAGAGAGTATTCCAGTCAACATTGTCAAAAGCTTTCTCCAAGTCTACAAATGCTAGAAATATAGGTTTGCTTCCCTTAATCTATTTCCTAAGATAAGTCATAGGGTCAGTATTGCCTTGTGTGTTGCAACGTTTCTACAGAATCCAAACTGATCTTCCCCAAGGTTGGCTTCTACCAGTTTTTCATTTGTCTGTGAAGAATTTGTGTTAGTATTTTGCAGCCGTGAGTTATTAAACTGATAGTTCGGTAATTTTCACATCTGTCACCACCTACTTTCTTTGGGATTGGAATTATTATATTCTTCTTGAAGTCTGATGGTATTTCGCCTGTCTCATATATCTTGCCCATCAGATGGTAGAGTTTTGTCAGGACTGGCTCTCCCAAGGCTGTCAGTAGTTCTAATGGAATGTTGTCTACTCCCGGGGCCTTGTTTCGACTCAGGTCTTTCAGTGCTCTGTCAAACTCTTCACGCAGTATCATATCTCCTATTTCGTCTTCATCTACCTTCTCTTCCATTTCCATAATATTGTCCTCAAGTACATCGCCCTTGCATAGACCTTCTATATACTCTTTCCACCTTTCTGCTTTCCCTTCTTTGCTTAGAACTGTGTTTCCATCTGAGCTCTTAATATTCATACAAGTGGTTCGTAGGCAGTATCTATCTTACCCCTAGTGAGATAAGCCGCTACATCCTTGTCCTCTAGCCATCCCTGCTTCACCATTTAGCACTTCCTGTCGATCTCATTTTTGAGACGTTTGTATTGGTTTTGCTTGATTCATTTACTGCAGTTTTATATTTTATCCATTCATCAGTTAAATTCAATATTTCTTCTGTTACCCAAGGACTTCTATTAGCTCTCGTCTTTTTACCTGCTTGATCCTCTACTGCCTTCACTACTTCATCCCTCAAAGCTACCCATTCTTCTTCTATTGTATTTCTTTGCCCCATTCCTGTCAATTGTTCCTTTATGCTCTCCCTGAAACTCTGTACAACCTCTGGTTTAGTCAGTTTTGCAGGTCCCATCTCCTTAAATTTCCACCTTTTTGCAGTTTCTACTGTTTTAATCTGCAGTTCATAACCAATAGATTATGGTCAGAGTCCACATCTGCCCCTGGAAATGTCTTACAATTTAAAACCCGGTTCCAAAAGCTCTGTCTTACCATTATATAACCTATGTGATACCTTCTAGTATCCCCAGGCTTCTTCCGTGTATACAAGTTAAGTTATGCTCTGTGCAAAATTCTACCAGGCGGCTTCCTCTTTCATTCCTTACCCCCATTCCATATTCACCTACTACGTTTCCTTCTCTTCCTTTTCCTACTATCGAATTCCAGTCACCGTTGACTATTAAATTTTCGTCTCCCTTCACTATCTGAATAATTTCTTTTATCTCATCATACATTTAATCTATTTCTTCGTCATCTGCAGAGCTAGTTGGCATATAAACTTGTAGTAGGTGTGGGCTTCGTATGTATCTTGGCCCCCATAATGCATTCACTATGCTGTTTGTAGTAGCTTATCCACACTCCTATTTTTTTTTTTTTATTTATTATTAAACCTACTCCTGCATTACCCTTATTTGATTTTGTATTTATAACCCTGTATTCACTTGACCAAAAGTCCTGTTCCTCCTGCCACTGAACTTCACTAATTCCCACTATATCTAACTTTAACATATCCATTTCCCATTTAAAATTTTCTAACCTACCTGCCCAATTAAGGGATCTGACATTCCACACTCCGATCCGTAAAACGCCAGTTTTCTTTCTCCTGATAACAACGTCCTCTTGAGTAGTCCCAGATATAAGGTTCGCGATTTAGTCTTGGAGTAGGGGCGGGTTGGTTGTGGTTGGGACTCCTTTTGCAGTCTTCACGGTCTGTGACCCCGTGACTGCCCCCTTTTTTTCCAGTTTTTAGATTTGGTCTCTCCTTTTATGTTTTTACTGTGTGTGTTTAATGTTCATTCTTTTATAATTGTACTCCTCTGGTTGAATCAGTCCACTTGTAGCAGGCCCTCTTTCTTACGTAACCCACTTTGGAATTGCGGGACTGATGACCTCGCTGTTTGGTCCCATACTCTCTCAATTAATCTACCAATCAATCAATCATTCATGCACTTTCAGTCGGCGATCCTCCATGGCCATTTTGTGCACTTTTGCAATGATTTCTGGAGTAGTGACACATCTTGGTTGATCACGGCGTGGATCATCATCTAAGCTCTCCTAACCAAATTTAAATTTGTTTGTGCACTTGCCAACAGTTGAATATGAAGGAGCAGAGTCCTCCAGTATATTCTGGAAATCAGCGTAAATGTCCTTTTCTTTTATACCTTTCTATACAAAGTACTGAATCACTGCTTGGCTCTCGATTTTTTTTCCATCTTCGCAAATCACTGCGCGTGTGCAACAACAGAGCCACGTCATTGCATCACCTCTCTTCCAAGAGCACTGATGTGGCTTGTGTTTTCAGGCAACAGTCCAATGAAATCGTGTGAACAACTCATTGCACTAGTGCTGACCTCTCGCGGTGAATTCGAGAACTTTTCAAACCACTCTCATAGCTAGTAACAACATGCGTTCACATCGTTTGTTGGTAGTCATTGCATCATTGTAAAGCTTACTCCACTATATGGAATAGTCAAAGTTCTGACTGAAGTCAGTTGGCAACTTTGTTATTTTCGAGACTTGATTCATGGCACATTATCACATTATTTTCTCTGAATAAAGTTGTTGCTTTTACTACTGAGTTTGATATCTGCAAGCATGTGGTCTATGACTACTATGACTAAAGTTCCATACTAATCTGCTCACTCTCCATAATTTACCATCAGAGGAATGCATGGGGTAGGCCAAGTAAAAGAAAACTACAAAATGACAACAATATTTGTTACTGTTTACATAGGTTTTAATAGAATTTAGTGTAAACTGAATGAAATGGCATTTAAAAATTTAGAAAGGTGCTGAGATAACTCAAAAAGAAAAGAGTAGGATCTTGTTCATTCAGTTAGTGTCTGAACTCTAGAAAACTATATAAGGCAATTTGGAAAAATATTCTATGACTGGAAAACTCATGGTATTTGTTTATCAGCAGGCAGGATGATGAGAAGTTGATCACATGCTGAATTCAGTCAGTTTTTTCCCTAGAGATTCAACACTTCTGATTTCTCAGAATCGGTGACAAAAGAATTCACTTCAGCTGTACTTATGGTATCCTGTTTAGTAAAGTAAATAACAATAGTATGTCAACTGAAGCTGAAATTATGCACAGTTTGATTCTGCAAAAAATGCTTTCATACAATAACTCATATTTTCATTTTTGTATTGCAGAGGTTACTTATTCCATTTACGAACAATATGCCGTTGGCTGCTTATGATTAGTTCTTTGTATGTAATTGTGTGTGTCTTAGCCTGCACAGATTGGGAGTAGGTTAAGGACTTTATTCTTGAACAAAAGATGCAAAATTATAAATGTACATTTAAAAGAAATACCAGTTCTCATTCCGATGAATTTTCTCAGTGTAGTGTCCCATTAATTGCCTTTTAAACTTCTTCTAACACAGATTAATAATTAGGTACAGAGCAAGTAGTGCAACGATACACACTGGACTCACATTCATGAGGACAGCGGTTTAAATTTCACTCTGGTTATCTGGATCTAGGATATCCATTTTTTTCCATAAAAAGCCCAAAGTTAATGTCAAGATAGGGGATAGTACCTCATACAAATCTTGGGTGAGTTACTTAATTGAAACATGTTTTCCTGCGTAATTTGTACCTGCCAGTGTTGTACTCTTAGCAACTGGGTGTTTGTCACATTGCTATGTACTGTTCTCATTTCAAACGTCTGTGCTGTGATGAGCAACAACATAATTGAGGCAAGTATCAGTCCAGATGGAAGCATGCAATGAAGGAATTGTTATTAGAGTAACTCCTTCCATTATTTTCTTTCCACTTGCAGTGCCATATAATAATGCAGAATGATGCAATCAGATGGCTGGAATAAGTTGCAGAAGATTCCTGCTGGTAATATTTATTCATGCAAAAAAATTTATGCTTAGTGAATAAATTAATAGATTAGTTTGAAAAATGTTCTTCTCGAAACTCGAACTGTGACTGGCTAAGTATCAAATTACTGCACAGATTTGTTAAAAACCTTGAATACATTAGCTTCCAAAAATTTGTGAAATTTGGTGTAAGGAGCAAGACAGGCTTGTAGTGAATTGTGTACACATTGAGGGGGCAGCACCTACAGCTTCTGTCAGCACACACCTCCAAAAAAAGTGATCTCTTATGTTTTCTCAGTGTGATTGATAATGGTGGTCTTCTGAGTGTTCAGCAGAGTTGTTGATTCCGTGTTATGCACAATATTTCAATTACCGACCCAATTGCCCCATTCTCGTCTGAGGATTTTGCTGTTATATGTACTTGTTGCCTGGGTGTTGGAAGCTGAACTTGATTATAAAAAATGGTTTGTGCTCAGCAATAGTTCAGTTTGGTTGGAGTCCAGGCAGAAAGCACACATCACAGCAAAATTCACAATACTTGAGAAGATAACTGGATTGGTCATTGAAATGGAGACAACAACTTTGCTGAATATCTGACAGACTACCATAAAAAAATTATATTTGAAAATAGAAAGTGAGATATTCTGAAACTTAAAACAAAATATGGTGAATCAACAGAATCAAAAACTTTTAAGTACCTCATTGAAATTATTGAATCGAAAACTAGATTTAGAAGAAATGATACACACAAGATGGAGACAGACTAAAAACCACTGAGACAACAGAAAAAGTATCAAACATCAAAACTGTCATCAGAAACAGACAAATGGAGTTCTATGGACACCTAAACAGATTACCTGAAAACAGACCAACTAAACATCTATATGACTATGAGGTATCACTTAAAGCATCAATACGCTGGGTAACTGAAGTCAAGAAGGATTTGACAAAAGCAAAAACTGACATAACACATCAGACAAGGATACATTCAGAAGTAAAATTGACAAGTGGAAGTTAATGCCGGAGATAGAACCAAAACAATATCAAACAATAGGGCTAACCCCCCACCCCCCCCCCCCACCCCCCTCCTTTTAGTGTGATTAGTTGGTTCAGGACAGAACTAATGAAGCCTCGGACAAGCGCTGTCATGGCTGGGGGACGACCCTTGAACCCTATGCCCGTCCACAATGGTAACGACACTGCTAGCCACACGGCAAATGATTTAAATCCAAATAGAGGTGTTTTGCAGCATATGCTTCCTGCAACCACCCTAGAAGGAAAACAAAGACAGAGGATAAGATGGTCAGATGAAGTTAACTGACACCTCGTGTTCTGTTATTACCAAGCAACAAACTTAGGAACCAACACAACTGGATACAGATCACAAGTATACACAACATTTATTACCAGATACCCAGAATTAAAATTTTTATCAGAATAATGACTAGCTGATCAGATTCGTGTAATAATCAAAAATAACAGGATACCCCAGTCAGAATTAGAAAACATCAAACAACAAGTACAACAAATACTGGAACAAAATAATGTGCAATCAGAAGAAGAAGAAGAAGAAAATACAGTAATGGAATCAAACATCCCAGAGCAAACAAACAAAGAACAACATGCATCAATTAAAGAATCAGAGGAAAATGAAATCTTAAGACAGCCACCAGAACAAGCACAAATAGAACGTGAAGTGACACACATGTTAGATATAGATGAAAAATTTCAGTTGACATATATAGAATACAAAGACACAAATACAGACATTAGACCATTCTTGCATAGACCACCAAATAACCCACAAGTTGAAACAACAATAACAACTATCAACACAATCATACACAACAAAATAAATGAAAATACAACTATGGAAGAGTTACAATTACTGGTTTATATAGGAGCACTCACTACACTAATTATACACACTAGGCAGAGATCAGAACAAACCAATACACAGAAGAAACCCATAAAACCAGCATGGCAACACAGGCTACAGATCAGAATAGGAAAAACTGAGAAAAGACATCGGACAGCTAACACAATTTATAAGAAATGAAATGTCAGAAAAAAAAAAAAAATGAAAAAGGTTAGGTAAAATCTCACAACAAGAAGTGGTAGAGCAATTATATAAAAAGAAGCAGAAATTACAAGCATGGGCCAAACGACTTAGAAGATACAAAAAAAGTGAAAATAAAAGGAAACAAAACCAAACATTCAACACAAACCAAAAGAAATTTCACCAGACAATAGATAACACACACATTAAAATAGACAATCCACCAAACGTAACGGACATGGAGCACCTCTGGAGCAACATATGGTCAAACCCGGTACAACATAACAGACATGCACGGTGGATACTAGCAGAAACAGACTCGTACAAGATGATACCACAAATGCCTGAAGTGATAATTTTGCAACATGAAGTCACCCGAGCAATTAATTCTACGCACAATTGGAAAGCCCCCTGGAAATGATAAAATAGCAAATTTCTGGCTAAAGAAGTTCACCTCAACACATTCACATCTAACTAAATTATTTAACAATTACATTGCAGACCCATACACAGTCCCTGATACACTTACACAAGGAATAACGTATCTGAAACCTAAAGATCAAGCAGACACAGCAAACCCAGCGAAATATCGCCCCATAACATGCCTACCAACAATCTACAAAATATTAACTTCAGTCATTACACAGAAATTAATGACGCATACAACACACAACAAAATTATAAATGAGGAACAAAAAGGCTGCTGCAAAGGAGCACGAGGATGTAAAGAGCAACTGATAATAGATACAGAGGTGACATATCAAGCTAAAACTAAAAAAGGTCGCTGCACTACACATACATTGATTACCAAAAAGCTTTTGATGGTGTACCCCACTCATGGTTACTACAGATATTGGAAATATACAAAGTAGATCCTAAATTAATACAGTTCCTAAACATAGTAATGAAAAATTGGAAAACCACACTCAATATCCAAACAAATTCAGATAATATCACATCACAGCCAATACAGATTAAGTGTGGAATATACCAAGGAGACTCATTAAGTCCTTTCTGGTTCTGCCTTGCTCTGAACCCACTATCCAACATGCTAAATAATACAAATTATGGCTATAATATTACTGGAACATACCCACACAAAATCACACATTTACTGTACATGGATGATCTAAAATTACTTGCAGCAACAAATCAACAACTCAACCAATTACTAAAGATAACAGAAGTATTCAGCAATGATATAAACATGGCTTTTGGAACAGACAAATGTAAGAAAAATAGCATAGTCAAGGGAAAACACACTAAACAAGAAGATTACATATTGGATAACCACAGCGACTGCATAGAAGCGATGGAAAAAACAGATGCCTATAAATATCTAGGATACAGACAAAAAATAGGAATAGATAATACAAATATTAAAGGAGAACTAAAAGAAAAATATAGACAAAGAATAACAAAAAAACTGAAAACAGAATTGACAGCAAGAAACAAGACAAAAGCTATAAATACTTATGCTATACCAATATTGACCTACTCAATTGGAGTAGTGAAATGGAGCAACACAGACATAGAAGCACTCAATACACTTACACGATCACAATGCCACAAATATAGAATACATCACATACATTCAGCAACAGAAAGGTTCACATTAAGCAGAAAGGAGGGAGGAAGGGGATTTATCGACATAGAAAACCTTCATTATGCACAGGTAGACAATTTAAGAAATTTCTTTATAGAACGAGCAGAAACTAGCAAAATACACAAAGCAATCACTCATATAAATACATTGGCTATACCATTGCAATTTCATAACCACTTCTACAACCCTTTAGATCACATAACATCAACAGGTACGAAGAAAGTAAATTGGAAAAAGAAAACACTACATGGTAAGCACCCATATCATCTAACACAGCCACATATCGATCAAGACGCATCTAACGCATGGCTAAGAAAAGGCAATATATACAGTGAGACGGAAGGATTCATGATTGCAATCCAGGATCAAACAATAAACACCAGATATTACAGCAAGCATATTATTAAGGATCCCAATACCACAGCAGATAAATGCAGACTTTGCAAACAAAAAATAGAAACAGTAGACCACATCACAAGCGGATGTACAATACTAGCAAATACAGAATACCCCAGAAGACATGACAATGTAGCAAAAATAATACATCAACAGCTTGCCATACAACATAAACTAATAAAACAACACGTTCCCACATACAAGTATGCACCACAAAATGTACTGGAGAATGATGAATACAAATTATACTGGAACAGAACCATTATAACAGATAAAACAACACCACATAACAAACCTGACATCATACTCACCAATAAAAAGAAGAAATTAACACAACTAATCGAAATATCCATACCCAATACAACAAATATACAGAAGAAAACAGGAGAAAAAATTGAAAAATACATCCAACTGGCTGAGGAAGTCAAGGACATGTGGCATCAGGATAAAGTTGACATTGTACCAACTATATTACTATCAACTACAGGAGTCATACCACACAGTATCCACCAGTACATCAACGCAATACAGCTACATCCAAACATATATATACAACTACAGAAATCTGTAATTATTGATACATGTTCAATTACCCGAAAGCTCCTAAATGCAATGTAACATATACCATACAGCTAAAAGGAAGTCACGCTTGATGAAGGTCCACGTCACTTTCCATTTTTAACCAGACGTAACGTCTGAGACAGGAAAGAATAATAATAAAATAGAACTTGCATCTTGTTATACTTTCAGTTTTTAATATTTCTTTGTCCTGTTGCCAGCCAACATTAAAAACTACTAAAATGTGTACATATATAGTATTCACATATACACTGAGATAACAAAAGTCGTGTGATAGCTCCTAATATCATGTTTACCTCATTTAGCCTGGTGTAGTGCAGCAACTGAACATGGCATGAACTCAACAAATCGTTGGAAGTCCCCTGCAGAAATATTAAGCCATGCTTCATCTATGGTTGTTGTTGTTGTTGTTGTGGTCTTCAGTCCAGAGACTGGTTCGATGCAGCTCTCCATACTACTCTATCCTGTGCAAGGTTCATCATCTCCCAGTACCTACTGCAACCTACATCCTTCTGAATCTGTTTAGTGTATTCATCTCTTGGTCTCCCTCTGCAATTTTTAACCTCCAGGCTGTCCTCCAATACTAAATTGGTGATCTCTTGATGCCTCATAATATGCTGTACCAACCAATCCCTTCTTCTAGTCAAGTTGTGCCACAAACTCCTCTTCTCCCCAATTTTATTCAATACCTCCTCATTAGTTATGTGATCTACCCATTTAATCTTCAGCATTCTTCTGTAGCACCACATTTCGACAGCTTCTATTCTCTTCTTTTGTCAACTATTTATCGTCCATGTTTCACTTCCATACATGGTTACACTCTGTACAAATACTTTCAGAAACGACTTCCTGACACTTAAATCTATACTCAATGTTAACAAATTCCTCTTCTTCAGAAAGCCTACCATAATTGCAAAAGTGTTGCCGGTGCAGGATTTTGTACAAGAACAGACTCGTAAAAGTTCAGTCATCATATGGGAACATGACATCCATGAATGGCTGCAAATGGTTTCCAAGGAGCCAAACATCCAGAGGACCCTGCCTGCTCCATGTAAACACTACCCACACCATTATGGTGCCATCGACAGCTTGCCCAATGCCTTGTTGACATCTTGGGTCCAGGGCTTCATGGGGTCTGTGCTATACTCGAACCCTACTATCAGCTCTTACCAACTGAAATTGGGACTCATCTGACCGGGCCATGCTTTTCTAGTCATCTACGGCCCAACTGGTATGGTCATGAGCCGAGGAGAGGCATTGCAGGCGATGCTGTTAGTAAAGACACTCACGTCTGTCATCTGCTGCCATAGCCCATTAATGCCAAATTTCACTACATGTATGTCCTACTGATTTCTGCAGTTATTTCATAGTGTTTGCTTTTCTCTTAGTACTGACAACTCTACGTGGAAGCTGCTGCTCTCAGATATTAAGTGAAGGGCGTCAGCCCATTCATTGTCTGTGGTGAGAGGTAATGCCTGAAATTTGTTGTTCTCGGCGCACTCTTGGCTGTGTGGATCTCAGAATATTGAATTCCTTAACGATTTACAAAATTTTGTGTTCCGTGCATCTACACCAAACTATCATTCCGCATTCAGAGTTTGTTAATTCCGATCGTGCAGCCATAATCGCATCAGAACCCTTTTCATGTGAATCACCCAAGTACAAATGGTGGCTCAGCCAATGCACTGCCCTTTTATAACTAGTGTACGCAGTACTGCCACCATCTATACATGTATGTATCACTATTGCATGACTTTTGTCGCCTCATTGTATCTAAAAATTAACAGCGACGTAATACCCATAAATCTCGTACAGCCTATGCTTCCTCAGATGAGAATATTCTAGGTTGGAGGCACCTACACTATTAAAATTGCAAACCCATGAAAGTGGCATTCAACAAATGCCAAATTGGTATGAAGTGTGCTACATGTGTGGATATGCAAATGATTAACATTTCAGCACTACTGCCCAAAATAAGGAGTGATGCCAGCTTCATTCTGTATATAGAGAAAGATTGTGCAGCTGGTTTTTCTCATTCATGGAGTGTTGGTTGTGTTATGTTTCGTGTAAGGAAAGGGAGATATCTAACAACAGCTGTTGGAATTTGACAGTAGCAGGGCCCTTTCTGTTGAGACAGCAGTTTATTGTTCTGCAATATTTCTGCTCACATTGGTTGCAATCTCATGACTGTCATGCAAATGTGGAATACGTATGTTCAGGAGGGTTGTACTCAATACCAAGCAGGATCTCGATAGATCACATGATTATGTGACTAGTGTCCAAAAGGACTGACATGTTGTTTGATCGGATGTGCGTGATCATGTGGTTGCGTCATGTTCGTTGAGTCTTAAGGAAATGGGGTTGTTTGCAGCAATTCAGTTATTGACGTAGATAGTTCAATGACTTAGTAGGCGACCATGAACTGTCAGCATCTTAACTATTGTTGTGGCTTCCCCTTACGCAGCAGCAGAGAGAGGTGCACCGGCAGTGGTGCACTCAACTACAACACTGGGAAGAGGAGTGGCTCCATTTCAAACAGTCCTAGTTTTGTGTACGGCCTCATGATAGACAGCCGGCCGTGGTGGTCTAGCGGTTCTAGGTGCGCAGTCTGGAACCGCGTGACTGCTACGGTCGCAGGTTCGAATCCTGCCTCGGGCATGGATGTTTGTGATGTCCTTAGGTTAGTCAGGTTTCAGTAGTTCTAAGTTCTAGGGGACTGATGACCACAGATGTTAAGTCCCATAGTGCTCAGAGCCATTCATGATAGACATATTCTTTTGTGGAGGCTCTGAGGAGAATGAATGGTGCCAAAAGCATTCATTACTGTCATATGAATCAGCAGCTGATTTGATGGTGTGGGGCCTATTAGCTACAGAACACAAACATGTGGACACCAAGCATTACATTTCCCTTGTGTTAATGCTGATGGCTGTGCCCTATTTTTGAGTCTTCATTATGAAGTTCTCGTACAGTTTTTATGAGTAAGAAATGTTAAATATTAGTCATGATAGGATAAATAAAATTTGACTTTTACAGAGCACCTGCATTAAATTCACTGGCTAGTCTCTCACTGCACAAACACATAAGCCTCATAGCTGCCAACAGCAGAGTGCCTGCTCCTTGCTGTCAGAGCCTCCTACCACACCCTCTGCCATTTACGCAGAGTGCTTCCACTACACCATTACAACTTAACACTTTGCCATCTGCACGTCTTGTACAAATTTATTTGCTTGGTGCTGGCAGTGCTAATTCGGATTACTTGGCTTGTTGTCGGCCGCTTGTCGCCTTTCTGTTGATGACAAGCTTCAAACACACTGACTTTTGCATGCTTTAATTTTTCTGGAGATCTTCTATTTTGCCGTATAATTCCACAAGCTCGAATTTTCTTTTCAAGTAACTTCTCTGCAAGTTCTACACTGTTATAATAATTATCCATGTAAAGATGTTGCCACTTTCCATAAGACGGTGTCAATAGTTCCATCACTGCTTTTGCTAAAGGTTGTCCAACACCAGAATATATCTTGAATGAGGAAATGTGTCCCATACTCGAATCACACAGCATCTAAATGAGTATGCCATATCTCATAATTTTTGACGGATTGTAAACTTTAAAATTTAACTGTCCACACAGCGGTATTATTCCTTCGTCAATTGAGATGTTTTGGCTTAGATGAAATGTTTGTTTAAACTTTTTGGAAAAATAATCAATTACGAATTGCACTTTGAAAAGCCGGTCAGCATTATCTGGTTTATTGTTGTTGTCGGAAAAATGTAAAAATGATAATATTTGTCTGAATCGGTTGTTGGACATTATTTTGCAAAATATCAGTGTGTCTATCAATGGATTTGTTGACGAGTTATCATTGATCCTTGCTTTTTGTTTTTTTTTTTTTTTTTTTTACTGTTTCCATAAGGATAGCACGCCCAAAGCATTTTCTAAGTTCGAGTCCTGAATGTCGACAAATTTGGCCTTTTTTTTGTCCAGTTTCCTTCTATTCCAATTTTGACTGTAATACTTGTTGGTTTCATTGCTAATATATTCAAATAGATCGTTCCCAATATATAATTCTACGATATCCACGACACTCTGTGTATCTTCGGGAATGTGTGTGGATCTGGAGATCCTTTAAATTTATCATGGGTCCTCAGTAAATCATAGCCTGTCTTCTTCGTCTGATTCATACGAATCAGTTGGCAACCATAGCATTCACCAAATTCTTCTTCTGACCATTCTACTTCACTTTCATTTTTTTGATATCCAATGTCTTCTTCCCAATCAGCCAAGTCATCTGGAACGTCATACAAGACGTCCGCGCATTCATTGTAAATAATCGTATCATTTCTTTCGTCTGCCATGATGAAAGTGCGCAAGTACATATAAAAACAAAAAAGTTGTTGATGTGTGTAACTTATTGTTACCTAAACAAAACACCAACAGAATGAAAAAGATGCTAAAGTGCTGTCACACCAGCCACTGCGCAATACTATGCTCATGACACCACTGTGGTGTCGCTGGCCACTGAGCGATACTATGCACACGACACCACTGTGGTGTCGCCGGTCAGCAAAGTGTTAAAATATATCTTCGACCACATTTTTAACCATGCATTATACTGAAGTGGTGGCTGTGACTTGTATTGTCACATTATGTATCAAAATTTTGATATGAATCGTATGAGGATCAAAACTTAAAAAAAAAAAGAAAAGACTGCTGCCCATAAAATAACCAATGCCGAAACAACAGAAAAAATTTCCAATATTGTTCAGAGAGGGAACCAATTGATGCTTACTGTACTGATGGTGGTCGTGGTGGTGATGATGATGACGATATAATAATTGCTGAAGCCACCTTAACTACTAAATTATCAATGCAAAAATAATCATAAAACTTAATTTGATAACTATTTACAAAATGAAAGGTGACTGTCCACCTGGTTAGCATTAGTTGCATACTAACAGTTTTAGTGTATGCCTGAATTAAATATGCTGTCAAAGAAAGCTATCATGTAATTTTGTCATTGATATTTGCAATGGGAAAGTATCAGTATTATGAAAAGGATAGTTGCTACTCATCATATAACGGAGATGCTGAGTCGCAGAGTGAGTAGCTACTATCCTGTTCATAATATTGTTAAATTCCAATGTGGATTTTCAATTGTTTAACGAAAAAGTGTGTATAAGTTCCGTGAATTATCTCTAACTCATTGCTTAGTCTTCAAAAAGATTATAAGAGAAATTTTACAAGAAAATTTGTAGTGGGAACAGTAACAAAAAAACTTTCTATAGAGGAGCATAGATGCCAGTCATAAAGTACTTGTCACAGAAACAGAGATTCCTATGAAACAACTTTACATTTTTAATAGAATCACTTCCACCACACTCACTTAACTTGTTCTTCATCTGTACTGTACTGTACTGTCCTGTCACAAATGTCTTTTGTGTTGCTACACAGCACCGGGACTGAACGGCTTCTGTAACCCCCAGTGCTCTGGCTCAGTGCATCTCTAATTTTATGCGCGCGCGCTTTTCTTCCCTTAACAAATCCCTCTGAGTTTCTTCAAAATTATCCTTATAAGCAAATGATTGCATAGCAGCTACATTGTTTTTCTCCTCAAGTGGCTCAGTTTCCAAATCACCCTTGAATATTTTGCTCTCCTATGTGTTACACATTGTCTACTGTTTTCTATTAATGCACTTTTGTTTGATCTTAACCCGCTTGGTATCTCACAAGGGGAGGCCGCCAATTGTGAAATTCAGATTCGATTCATACTGTGCATAATAAAAGCTCATGGTCAGAGGTGTGATCTGTTGCCAATGTGTGATCCATGCTGTATGGGAGAAGGTGCTTTTGACTCAACTGTTTTTATGAAAATGGAGCTCCACCTCACATTGTTCTCAAGGTCACACAGTTACTCGATAACACATTTGGAGAAAACCGAATCATTGGCTGACCATTACAAACTGTACAGCCATCACTGTAGAGATCACAAGATTTGAACCCATGTGGTTTCTGGTTGTGGGGTCACCTGAAGGCATGGTTTATCAACTGAAAACTTAACACATTGAAAATTGAAGATGAGCAAAGCGAGGGAGGTACTGACATCCCATCTGAGATGTTTCGGGCAGCAGTAGAACAATCTCTAGTGCAGTTACAAGCCATTGTGAATGCAGATGGTCATCACATGAAGCAATGTTTGTAACCTGGAACATAGACATGGTAGATTAATTAACAAATGTTACGTTCTCATGTGGAAACTAAAATGTATGTCTTTCAATGGTTTATTCATTCTTTCTCTTCCATGTGTCCTTACTAATGTTTCCACAAAGTTTCATTGTCCTATGCTCACTTGTTTTTCACAGGGTCCTTCCCAAGCACCAACAGTGTAATTATAATCACTTTGTACTTACTTTTCGGAGTGTTGCCCATTAAACTTGTGGAGCTATTGTGCTGCTGTGCTGCTGCAGCTGGGCAGTTGATGCTACCGCTCACTTGATTACCAGCTGCATGGTGCTGACTGATGCTGCTGCTGTTTTGTGGTATCACATTGTTATGCTGGCAGTTTAACCTCACCAAACATGCTGTGGCTTCCAGTGTTCTATGATGTTGCTTCCTAAGTCACTTAGGCTTCAAAATGATCCCCTTGAATCTATAGTCATTTATACACTGTTCTGAGTTGATTTGATTATCTGAATCATGACTCTGTTTGCTTGCGATTTTGTCAGACCAATTCCAGACAGGCCCCCTTATTATTATGATCACATATAGTTTTTGAAAATAAGAAATGTTAAATATTCGAATATTTTTTGTGACAGCTTGAATAAAAGTTTGACTTGTGCTGAACAAAGTGTGTATTATGAAACACATTGGCTAGTCTCAGGCTACACTGGTATGTTACCCTCATGCCCATCAACAACAGAGTTACTGTACCTTGCTCTCAGAGCCCACTCGCACACCCTTTGCCTGACGTCACATTTGTTGGTTACAAATATTGCTTTCATTACACCATTGCAACTTAAAACGTTTTTTTTGACCACGTATGAAACCATTTATTGTATTTAAGTGGTGACTGTGACTTGTTTTATCACACCATGATATCTTTCAGCAAGACAGCACTAGGCTTGCGCCTGCATATTCTCCAGATCACTCACTTATTGAAAATATCTGGTCATGAGGTGCTGAGAGACTGGCATGCCAGCACTGCCTGGTATGTTGAGTTAGTCTGTAACAGCAATAAGAATACAGCAAATCCTTGCAGAAATCTGCTTTCACATGCCATCATTGTAACAAACATCTATAAAATTTTGACAGCTATGACAGACTATGTCACACAGTAATCAACGGTAAATCTATGATAATGTTAACATAACACAGTGAAAAAGTCAAGAAATTACCACATTTCTTTTTGAAGTCTGTCAAGACTTCAAGAAAACTATAATAATTCCGACTCCAAAAAAGTCAGGGGCTGATAAGTATTTAATAAGTCATAGCTGCAAAATACTGCCATGGATAATTTACTGAAGAATGGAAAAAGTGGTAGAAGCCAACCTTCAGGAAAGCCAGTTTGTATTCTGGAAAAAATGTAAGCATATATAAAGCAATACTGATCTTACAACTTATCTTACAAGAGATATTAAAGTAAGTCTATGTTTGTAGCATATGCAGACATATGGAATGCTTTTGAAAATGTTGATTGGCATATGATCTTTGAAATTCTGAAGGTAGCAGTAATATAATAAAGAAAGCAAAATATCATTAATAACTTTTGCAGAAACCAGACGGCAGTTCTAAGAGTCAAAGTATATGAAACAAAAATTGAGAAGGAGCTGAGACAGGGTTGTAGCCCACCCCTGATGTTATTCAGTATGTACAATGAGGGAGCAGCACTTTTAGTGTGGGTATTTTAAATTCGGCTTCACCATAATGGTTATTAATATCAAATGAAACCACAAGTTTACTGTTACCATCGTGGTTTATTTATATTCACAGTGCATTTCAAAGTTTAAACCTCCATCATCAGGTGGAATTGTGTGTGTTAATATCAGATGCATGTGTTGTGTTATGATCTTGGGGTAACCTGGGGCACTGTCTAGTAGAGAAGTAAAACACTATTTAAGAACCTGACTCTTTGTAAGTCTTTTGACAATATGATAAACATAAATGTAAATGTGAGAATAAAACAACTAAAATAGAATACCTCCAATGGTCACAGGCTGCTTTCTCTGTCATAATACATCATGTATAAACTGTCACACTTTGTAAGCAATGATGATGTCTAGAAACTACTTGGTGCGAAAAACATATGGAAAAGCAGAAACACTATTTCAAAGTACAAAATACATTTGTTATTTGCACATGGTAGCTCCTATATAATATCTTTTGTGCACAACGTGTGACAGTTTATATGTGATGTATTATGACACAGAAAGGAGTCTGTAGCCACTGGAAGCATTCCATTTTAGTTTTATTTTTGCATTTAAATTTAAGTCTAGAATATAGTCAAAGACCTCCAGAGAGCCCAGTTCTTAAATAGCGTTCCATTTCTCTACTAGACAATGACAGGGGTTACCCCGAAGTCCGAACACAACATGTCATAGTAACCCACACAAATCTGTCTCATGAAAGAGGTCTAATCCTTCGAAAAGTAAACAGTAAACTTGTTGAAACTTCCTGGCAGATTAAAACTGTGTGCCCGACCGAGACTCGAACTCGGGACCTTTGCCTTTCGCGGGCAAGTGCTCTACCAACTGAGCTACCGAAGCACGACTCACGCCCGGTACTCACAGCTTTACTTCTGCCAGTACCTCGTCTCCTACCTTCCAAACTTTACAGAAGCTCTCCTGCGAACCTTGCAGAACTAGCACTCCTGAAAGAAAGGATATTGCGGAGACATGGCTCAGCCACAGCCTGGGGGATGTTTCCAGAATGAGATTTTCACTCTGCAGAGGAGTGTGCGCTGATATGAAACTTCCTGGCAGATTAAAACTGTGTGCCCGACCGAGACTCGAACTCGGGACCTTTGCCTTTCGCGGGCAAGTGCTCTACCAACGGAGCTACCGAAGCACGACTCACGCCCGGTACTCACAGCTTTACTTCTGCCAGTACCTCGTCTCCTACCTTCCAAACTTTACAGCCTGTGGCTAAGCCATGTCTCCGCAATATCCTTTCTTTCAGGAGTGCTAGTTCTGCAAGGTTCGCAGGAGAGCTTCTGTAAAGCTTGGAAGGTAGGAGATGAGGTACTGGCAGAAGTAAAGCTGTGAGTACCGGGCGTGAGTCGTGCTTCGGTAGCTCAGTTGGTAGAGCACTTGCCCGCGAAAGGCAAAGGTCCCAAGTTCGAGTCTCGGTCGGGCACACAGTTTTAATCTGCCAGGAAGTTTCATATCAGCGCACACTCCGCTGCAGAGTGAAAATCTCATTCAGTAAACTTGTTGTTTCACTCTAGTAAAAAAAAAAAAAAAGTTGGGAATTAAAGTTCAAGGAGAAGAAATTAAAACTTTGAAGTTTGCCGATGACACTGTAATACTGTCAGAGGTGGCAAAAGACTTGGAAGATGAATAGAATGGATAATGTCTTGGAAATCAGTTATAAGATGAACATCAACAAAAGTAAAACAGTAGTCAAATTAAATCAAGTGATGCTGAGAAAGTTAGATTGGGAAAAGAAACACTAAAAGTAGTAGATGTGTTTTGCTATTTGGGTAGCAAAATAACAGATGAAATCTTAAGTAGAGAGGATATAAAACACACATTGGCAATATGTGGGAAGAAAACCAATTCTGAAAAAGAGATTTTTTTCTAAACATCGAATAAGATTTTAAATGTTAGAAAGTCTATTTTGAAGATATCTGTCTGGAAAGTCTATAAAAGTGCAACATGGATAATAAACTGTCCAGACAAGAAGAAAACAGAAGCTTTTTAAATGTGGTAGTACAGAAGAATGCTAAATGTTAGGTGGGTTGATCAAACACTAATGTGGAAGTGCTGAGTCTACGTGGGAAAAATCAGATTTATGGCACAATCTGACTTAAAGAAGGGATCGGGTGATAGCACAAATTCCGAGGCATCAAGCAATCATCAGTTTGGTGATGAAGGGCAGATTGGAAGGTAAACATTGTAGAGAGAGAATGAGGCTGAAATAAGTAACCAGGTTCACATGGCTATAGTTTGCAGTAGTTATGCAGAAATGAAGAGGCTTGTGCAGGATAGACAAGCATGGAAATCTGCATCAAACGGGGCTTCTGACTGAGCTACTCCATTGGCCAAATTGTTTGCTTCCCACTAGATCTTCAAGGGTACATAGGAATGGAGAAGCAGAGCACTCCAAAATATGGTGCATGTCTTCAACCTAATTGTAGTCATGAAAGATTTATTCTCTCCTTTCATGTCCCATCTTGTTAAGTACCTGTATGTGCATGAATACTATGCAATCCACTATACCATACAGCGGAGAGTGCATTATACCAATATTAGCAGTTTCTTTTCTTGTTCCATTCGCTGTTGAGAAAGGGAAAAACGAGGGCGTAACTGTCTCTGTATGTGTTCCAGTCTCTCTTATCTTTTTATCCCCATGCAAGATGAATATTGGTGACAAGATAGTGGTCACACAGTTATCTTTGGATAAAATTGTCTAAATTTACCCAATAGGGTTTCTGTCTTTCAAGGATTCCCCTCTGTGCATTTCTGTTACACTTGCGTATGGGTTCTACTGACCGGTTACAATCCTAGCAGTGTGTGTCTGAGTTCATTCGATGTCTGTCAATCAGGGCTACCTGACAAAGACTCCAATGATTGGAACAATATTCTGGAATTGGTTTTATGAACATATGGTAGGTGATTTCCTTTACAGATGCATTGTGTTTTCCCAGAACTCTTCTAACAAATCTAAGCCTTCAGCTCATCTCTCTAATACTGATTTGTTTCCATCATTCCATTTCATACTGCTTCTGAATATTACTGCTAAGTATCTGCAAGATGTGACATGCTCAAGATCTTCATTTCCAATTGTGCAGTCAGATACTGTACTATTTTCTCTCTGTCATGGAATATCTTACATTTATCCACATTTACGGAGAGCTGTCATTCATTCCACCAAGTAGAAACATTTTCTTAGTTTTTCTGCAGTCCCTCAAGTTTGTCCAATGATCTCAATTCTCTGTACACAACTCCATCATCTGTGAACACTCTTACAGTGCAGCTGATCCTGTTTGATAAATATTTTATGTAGAAAGAACGTTAGAGGTTTCTTGGGGCATGTCCAATGTTATTTTCCTTTCTGTGAAACTTTCACCATCCTGTAGAACATAGGGGTTGGTTTGTCTAATATTCTTCCAGCCAAACACACCTTTATGGAGATATTCTCTATGTTCATGTCTTTATTAGTAGTCCTTGTTGTGGTGTTATGTTGAATGTCTTGCCGAAATCTAAGAAGGTGCATCTCCTTATTCACCTGCATTTATTGTTTGTAAGATCTCATTTATATACACTCCTGGAAATTGAAATAAGAACACCGTGAATTCATTGTCCCAGGAAGGGGAAACTTTATTGACACATTCCTGGGGTCAGATACATCACATGATCACACTGACAGAACCACAGGCACATAGACACAGGCAACAGAGCATGCACAATGTCGGCACTAGTACAGTGTATATCCACCTTTCGCAGCAATGCAGGCTGCTATTCTCCCATGGAGACGATCGTAGAGATGCTGGATGTAGTCCTGTGGAACGGCTTGCCATGCCATTTCCACCTGGCGCCTCAGTTGGACCAACGTTCGTGCTGGACATGCAGACCGCGTGAGACGACGCTTCATCCAGTCCCAAACATGCTCAATGGGGGACAGATCCGGAGATCTTGCTGGCCAGGGTAGTTGACTTACACCTTCTAGAGCACATTGGGTGGCACGGGATACATGCGGACGTGCATTGTCCTGTTGGAACAGCAAGTTCCCTTGCCGGTCTAGGAATGGTAGAACGATGGGTTTGATGACGGTTTGGATGTACCGTGCACTATTCAGTGTCCCCTCGACGATCACCAGTGGTGTATGGCCAGTGTAGGAGATCGCTCCCCACACCATGATGCCGGGTGTTGGCCCTGTGTGCCTCGGTCGTATGCAGTCCTGATTGTGGCGCTCACCTGCACGGCGCCAAACACCCATACGACCATCATTGGCACCAAGGCAGAAGCGACTCTCATCGCTGAAGACGACACGTCTCCATTCGTCCCTCCATTCACGCCTGTCGCGACACCACTGGAGGCGGGCTGCACGATGTTGGGGCGTGAGCGGAAGACGGCCTAACAGTGTGCGGGACCGTAGCCCAGCTTCATGGAGAAAGTAGCGAATGGTCCTCGCCGATACCCCAGGAGCAACAGTGTCCCTAATTTGCTGGGAAGTGGCGGTGCGGTCCCCTACGGCACTGCATAGGATCCTACGGTCTTGGCGTGCATCTGTGCGTCGCTGCGGTCCGGTCCCAGGTCGACGGGCACGTGCACCTTCCGCCGACCACTGGTGACAACATCGATGTACTGTGGAGACCTCACTCCCCACGTGTTGAGCAATTCGGCGGTACGTCCACCCGGCCTCCCGCATGCCCACTATACGCCCTTGCTCAAAGTCCGTCAACTGCACATACGGTTCACGTCCACGCTGTCGCGGCATGCTACCAGTGTTAAAGACTGCGATGGAGCTCCGTATGCCACGGCAAACTGGCTGACACTGACGGCGACGGTGCACAAATGCTGCGCAGCTAGCGCCATTCGACGGCCAACACCGCGGTTCCTGGTGTGTCCACTGTGCCGTGCGTGTGATCATTGCTTGTACAGCCCTCTCGCAGTGTCCGGAGCAAGTATGGTGGGTCTGACACACCGGTGTCAATTTGTTCTTTTTTCCATTTTCAGGAGTGTTTAAAACAAGCTCTAGTTCATATGAGTGTTTTTTTCTAAATCTGTGATGTTTCTTTGAGAGACACTTTTTTTTCTCCAGGAACATCATAATGTTTTTAGCTCCGAATATGCTGTAGGATCGTGCAACAGAGGGACATCAGCAATATTGGTCTATAATTCTACGCATTTGAGCCATTATCCTTTATATATGCAAGAGTGACCAATGCTGTCTTCCAATTACATGAGAACACTCTGATGTGCAAGCAGTTCTCAATAAATATGAGTTAGGAAAGAAGCTAACTCCATTATGTATTCAGTGTAAAATCTAACTTTAATTCTATTAGGGGCTTGTGTCTAGTTCACTTTAAGTAGTTTTAATTGTTCCTCAGTACTGGGGATACTAATATCAATATCACTCATCTGTGAGTCTGTACAGCATCCAAACATTGGTACACTAGTATACTTTTGCGGGAATACATTTTGAATGTGGAGTTTAAAATTTCTTCTTTCTGTCTGGTGTCTACAGTTTCAACACCAGATGGATATATGAGAGGTTGAACGGAAGGCTTAGATCCATTCATTGACTTTACATATGACCAGAACTTGCTAGGATTTTCTGACAAATCTTTTTGTCAGGATCTGATTGTGAATATAATTGTAGGCTTTTTGTATTATCTTTCATAAAAATCCATGAGTTACTATTAACTTTTCTCTATCAGCATCCCCGCAACATCTCTTGTAGGGAGTGTCAAGTAATCTCTGTTTTTTGCAACATTCCACGAATGGTATCATTAAATGGGAGTTGGTCTTTGTCACCTTTTATTACTTTACTTGGAATATACTTATCCAGACCACATTTTATAATCCTTTAATCTTGAACTAGATTTTCCTGTGTTTGCCAAATCACTGTTAAATATTCAGTTCACCCATAAAATACATTGGTAGTGACTAACAGTTCAACCAAACATAAATACTTTCATAGCTTTCTTGATGAACTTTTAGCCTTTGGTGACCATTGTTCCTGTAATGGCATCATGTTCACAAATTAGTTTCTCTTTAGCAACAGTCTTGAAAACATATATTTCTTTTGCATGTGTGTTGCCATACTATAGTGCAATTAAAATTACTTGACAGTTGACATGTCACATTGTTACCATATTTGCTGCCGGCTACAGCTCTGTTACGGGTGACACGTAAACGTGGCAGATCACTTCACAAGTGCTATTAATGTGTAACTGATGCAACAGCAGGATGTACAGAAAATAACAAAATTTTATTTATTGTGCATATACATATTATAGTAGGAAGATCACAAAATTAAATGGTTTGTGTAGGTGATTTGGGAGTATACAGGATGTGACATTTAACACACACGTCTGTCACCTCTTACCGTAACTGTGGTTCTAACCTAGTTGGGCATTGAATCGAACTGAAATTGGATGACAGATACACATTCTTAATTTCGTGTTGCTTTCATTCTATGCCAGAGTTCATCAGCTGTAATGGCTGATAGAATCGGCCTGCCTTATCAATGTCTTTTGTAGGCAGCCTTTAGAGGCAAGATATTTTTTTATTATTATTATTATTTTTTCCCAGCTGCTGACGTGTAGGCTCCCCTGCACAACAAATGTGTTGTGTTGGAGTAGCATTAGCCTGACTTATTGACCCATTTTGCAGGGCCTACATGTGCAGATAGGCACGCTGGAGGAGGTTGATATGGATAGGATAGAGAAGAGTAAGGACAGAGAGGAGCATAAGATGGGGTGGATCAGGAGAGAGGGACAGCATGGAATGAACAGAGAAAGGGGGCAGTAGGTGATGAACACACAGATAGGGGGGAAGAAAGGAAGGGACTGAGTGAGGGGGATAAGGACATAGATAGAGAGACAGGGAGATGGAGATGATGATAGAGGGGGGGGGGGAGGAGGAGGAGGAGGAGGAGGAGGAGGAGGAGAGGCAGGTGGAAGATGTAGTGATGCAGTGGGCAGATGGGAAAAAGAAGAGGGGCGAGGAGATGAGCAGAGACAGAGGGCGGAGGATTTGGATGGAGGGATGGGGAGGAACATATGGTCGGAGAGAGGGGTTGGAAGAGATGGGCAAAGAGAGCAGGTGATAAGGAGATGAAGAGACAGAGTGAGTGTGTAGGAGGAGACAGACAGAGGTGAATGGAAGAGGCAGACACAGAGAGAGGGGAGGAGGAGGTTTGTGCAATACTTGTGTCGAATGTATATGTGGGCAAAGCCACAGGGAAGAGGCATGTACATACGTGTGTATATATATATATATATGTTCAGGAGTTCCTCCCGAACCTCTGGATTGATTCTTACCAAATTTGGTACACAAACAGGGAACTTCAGCAATGTGGGTGGAGTAGTTTTGACCTGGGGGAGAAAGTGGGCATTGGCAGGTGTAGGAGTAGATGGACAGGCAGAGGTGGGAGAGGGGGATAGACATAGGGTGGGGAGGATGAGGTGTGCGGAGAGAGGGGCAAAGGAGATGCACAGAGATGTGGGGGGGATGGGGAAGATGATGGAAAGAGGGGAGTAGGAGATGATCACAGAGAGGGGGAATAAGGGATGGACTGAGAGAAGAAGAGGAGAAGGAGGAGGAGATATCCAGGGAGAGGGGAGGAGGAGATGGACAGAGAGTAGTTGGGGAGGGGGGAGGAGTTGGTGGTGAAGGAGGCAGTTAGAAGATGGATAGGGATTGTGAGCAGTGGAAAAGAAAGGGGGGGGGGAGGAAAGGTCAAAGAGAGGGGAGAGGAGGAGATGGACAGAGACAGGGGGAGGAAGAGATGTACAAAGAGAGGAGGAGGAGGAGGAGGAGGAGGAGATGGAGATGTACAGAGGGAAAGGAAGGACTGGATGGATGAAGGGAGAGGGGGGAGATGTACATGGGAGAGAGATGGGGAGAGGATGAAATGGACTAGGAGAGGGGGCAGGAGGAGAAGGAGGTAGATAGGGAGAGGGGGAAAAGATGAATGGAGAGAGGCAGATGAGGAGTTGGCCACCAAGAGCGGGAAGACATGATTCACAGAGAGATGGGGAAAGAAACAGGTGGAAAGAGAGAGGACAGTGGAGGAAACAGGCAAAGAAAGGAGGAGGAGGAGATGTGTACAATATATGTGCATGTGAGCACAGCCATCGGTAACAGGTTAGTTTCTGATAACACTGTTACTAAATAAAATAGTGGTGTCTAGCTAATGAGACCCAACCACAGAATTCTCCTTCAGCATACACAGAAAATTTAACTCTTACAGATTTCTTGCTCTATAGTTAGTAATAACTGAAGTGGTAACTCAATAAAACAGCTTATGTAACACTTGCTCTCATGAATAAATAAATAAATCTGTTGACAGAAATTTATAATTTCAGCACAGAGAATGTATGGAAAGTCCAGAGAAATATCTTGATGTAATAAAATTGCCACACGGTAAGAAAACTCTCTGGAGTCTAGCAGGCCAGTCTTTTTTGATAATTCAGATGACAGTTATTCTGCGCAGCACATACACATTGAAATCTGTAAACAAAATCATTTACTCTTCAATGTATCTCTAAATATCAAAGACTGCCATTGCTGACCAAAAGATAAGGGAAAGGAAACTGAAAATCCTTACAGGTAGATAGGTTTGCATCCACAAGTGTAATATAAATGAGCTGACTACTTGTGCATAGGAACTGAGACATTTGTCACCAGACAAAATCCTGTGTTTACGACGAATCTGGTTTTAGGATTCTGATGCATTTATGGTAGGAGGTTCAAGTCTCCACAGAATGGGAAAACCTAGAGTGCTAAAGGCGAAATAGCCATCTGTATAAAAGATGCATATCACTCCTTAACCTGTTAAGTGGGTAGTTTGCACTTGCGCGCCTCTTCCACAGTGGGTAATATACGCCAGCGCACCCGTTCGTGGTGGTGCTGCGCACTGTTCTCAAGTTTTCTTTCACGTTTTCATTGTTGAATTTAAATTGATATTTGGTGGAAATGAATAAAATATATTGCAGAAGTTAACAAAACTGTATTTTTACAATATTACATATTGTTTTCAGCGTGAAACATTTTAAAACAAGGTGCTGCACACAAGGAAACTTCGCATTCTGCGTACCAGTATGAAGTCTCTTTGCGAAGGCCTTTTCTCATACACACCACACACCTCCTTGTTGGTCTTTTCTTCGTTGTGGGCGGCAGAAGGTCTGGAAAATGCCTGGCTGTAAGGCGTGTTGCTTTTGGTGTTCGAGGTGGGCGTCCTACTGATGTTCCTTGATGTGGTGAAGATATGGTCAACTGTTCACCAAGACTAATCAGGAAGCTCATTCTACTTTGTTCGCCACCATGCTTCTTGTACAGAATGTACAAGAAGTGGTGGAAAACTTCTGATAGTATTTTTTCAGCATGCTTCTGGCCATCTGGTAGCTTTGTAACTGAGAATCACACCTATCCACGCCCCCCATATTCTTGTTGTTGTCAAAAACAACTTGTGGCTTTTGAATGATTCCCTTCTTCGAGTTTACATTTACACATGTATCGTCATGAAAGGTGCTGACCATAACAACGTCACTTTTGTCTTTCCATTTCATTACTATCTCCTTGCCTTTCTATCCTGTTATGTACTCTCCTTTCTTCAGTTTTTCCTTTTTTACAAAGTCATGGAACCCCTTTCTGTCTTGCCACATTGTGCCGACAACATTGGTGTCATTGCTGGTTAGTTTGTCCACCAAATCTGTACTGGTGTACCAATTGTCAAGATAAATACAGTGGCCTTTCCCGAGTAGATCGTGTGCAAGCTCCAAAACAATTCGAGAGGTTATTTTTTCATCTGAATATTGGCTACCAGAATTAGTGTCCTTTCCAGTGTAAACAATTAAGTCCCATACATACCCGGAACTGGTTTCACAGAGTTCGTACAATTTGATGCCAAATCTGCTACGCTTTGATGGAATATATTGATTCCATCCAAGCCGTCCTTTCCAGAGCAACAACGATTCGTTAACGGTGATGTCCCTTTCTGGCATGTACACTGATCTGAATTTATGCCGCAGATGCTCCATAATGGGGTGAATTTTGAATTGTTTTCTGCTGATAGCGCGTAGTGGATCATATGAGGTATTGTCAGCAAAGTGGAGGAATTTCAATACAAGATGAAACTGCTTTTCACTCATCACTTTCTTGATGAAAGGTGTGTCAATTGATTCACTCTTTGAAAAGTACATTTTGTGGTCTGGTTTGTGAAGAATTCCTTGAAGTACAAGCAGTTCCAATAAATGTTTTTACCTCATCGCGTGTAGTATTCTGCCAACTGTGAACCCTGGAGCGTGCTGCTAAATTGGGATGAGAAGCTAGGAACTGTTCTGCATATAAGTTCATCTGTTCAGCTATCATTGTGCACAAACCATCATCCACAAAACACATAAAACAACTCATCACATCATTTTGTTTTAGAGGCACAACTGTACCACTATTACCACTGAACAAATATTGAATACGAACTGAACTATCACACACAAATTACACAAATTCACTAGGTACCATCTGCTGCAGTAGTGTCTCATTGTCAGATGTTTCTGAATCAAAGTCACTTTCACTAGCCTCAACATCTGTATTTTGAAAACTTTCAGAACTGTCACTGAAATTATCGTCACTTTCTAAAAGCAGCTTCACAATCTCCGAATCTGATAAACGACTTCTTTTCGCCATTGCAAAAGATCACTCACTAACACTGCGGTAAACACAGATGAAAAAGGCACGCTTTTGTGGCTGCTTCACAGGACGCATTTTCTCGACGAGTGCTCGGGTGGACAGTGCTATAACTAGCCTAGAACATGCTGTGTTGCATGACAAGAGCTGCCATCTAGTGGACGAAGCTCAACTAATACCACAGTGTCAACGGCAGGCCGATAACTCACCATTCCCACTAGCTACTAGCCACAGAACGCAGTGGACGGATATATCCGTTGAATCCACTGTGAAATAGCAGAGCATGGATGGATATATCCGTCATACTCACTTAAAAGTTTAAATATGCACCTTACTACCAACCTAGATGCAGCTAATAAAACTGTGCACTTACACTGTAAGTTACAGTGCAAGATGCAGTGTTCTCTATATCAGTCTGCCCCACCTCCCCCTCCACACTCATGAAGCAATAAATAAGGAACTTTCATCTTATTCCATCATACTGCTCCCCTATACATTTCTTCTTTCTGAAAATTTCAGGATACATAATATGCTACAAAACATCTTCTAACACTTGCATCAGAGGTTGGTGTGTTGAGGCCTTTTTATTGTTAGAAGAGATAGAGGAGATAGGTCTTTCAAATACAGAGCAGAGAGCACTGTTCAGTACTGATATGGGGTAGGTCTTCACCATAAATTTCCCCATACATCTCTCATTACACACTGCTGCCTAAGCAGACATTGTGGACTGAGAGAGGGCAATTATTTCTCATTCTGATGACTGCTCCCTCATAGAGTTCCATGTCACGGCCATTCCCCAAAATAAAATCGGAGTAGGTGCACAACAACGCAAACTGGATGTTATAAAGCCAACTGGTTGTTTTGGACATAGCGATAGTCTCTAAGAAGGATGAACAACATTACAATCATGATCCTATGCTCTGTGAGAGCTTCTGTTTGGTCTGCAGCCGTATTTCAAAGATTGTCTGTTCTTTGTTGGAATGAAGAGTGCTGGTCTGCAGCCATGTGCAGGTGTTCATCATTGAGAAGGTTCAAATATCCGACAGCGGTGGGGAACCTCACAACATTTAAGGGAATGACAGCATGATGAAGGTCAACTATTGAAGGTCGCAAAAGGGGGTAGGACATGAGTAACTGAACAATATAAACTGTTCCATTAAATTTACGTAGAGGTTGCTGAGAAAGAGATTTAGTGTTCCATAAATAATAAAGTACACAATTGCCCTTTCTTTGCATGAGAGCTGTATTCTGGTTTGTGTATAGATATTACATCATGTTGTGGCAGTTCACATGAATAGCAAAATAAGTCATCCTTGCTCTTTTTATGAGGGTGTGATGAAAAGTAATACCTCTTAACTTCTTGTGGGAAAACTGTTAAAGCTTTTAAACAAAACAAATGTTATTAACATTCTACGTCTTTATTCTTCATATGAACATATTTGCAGCCTTTTTCTGCTAGAGGGCTCCGAATTGTAGCATGTGCATCTACATGTACATCTACATCAATACTCTGCAATCCACCTTACTGTGCATGGCGGGAAGGTGGATTGCACTACTAGTAATTCCTTTCTTGTTCCACTCACAGATAGAATGAGGGAAAAATGACTATCTATGTGCCTCCATATGAGTCCTGATTTCCTGTACCTTATCTTCATGGTCACTAGGCACAATGTATGTTGGAGGCAACACAATCATTCTGCATTCAGCTTCAGATGCTTGTTCTCTAAATTTTCTCAGTAGTGTTCCTTGAAAAGAATGTGGCCTTCCCTCCAAATATTTCCATTTGAGTTCTTGAAGCATCTCCATAATGTTTGTGTGTTGTTCAAACCTACCAGTAACAAATCTAGCAGCCTGCCACTGAACTGCTTCAATGTCTTCCTTTAATCTGACTTGGTACGGATCCCGAACACTCAAACAGTACTCAAAAACAAGATGTACTACTGTCCTGTACGTGGTCTCCTTTACAGATGAAAAACACTTTTCTAGAATTCTCCCAATAAATCGAAGTTGACCATATGCCTTTCCTACCGAAATCCTCATATTTGTTCATTTTATTTCGGCACCATTACGTCCAGATATTTAAATGACTTGACTTGTTAAGCAGGTCACTACTAATGCCGTATCTGAACATTACAGGTTTGTTTTTCTACTCATCTGCATTTACTTGCATTTTTCTACATTTAGAGCTAGCTGCCATTCATCACACCAATTACAAATTTTGTCTAAGTTATCTTGTGGCCTCCTACAATTACTCAGCTTTGACACCTTACTGTACACCACAGCATCATCAGCAAGGAACTGCAGATTTCTGCCCATGCTCTCTGACAAATCATTTACGTATATAGAGAATGATAGCGGTCCTATCACACTTCCCTGGGGCACTCCTGACAATATCCTTGTCTCTGATGAAGACTCACCAGCAAGGACAACATTCTGGGACCTATAATTTAAGAAAGCTTTGAACCACTCACACATCTGTGAATCTGTTCCATATGTTTATACTTTCTTTAACAGCCTGCAGTGAGGCACCATGTCAAATGCTTTCCAGAAATCTAGAAATACAGAATTTGCCTGTTGCCCTTCATCCATAGTTTGCGGTATATCATGCGGGAGTAGGGCAAGCTGAGTTTCACACATGTGATGCTTTCTAAAACCACACTGATTCATGGACATAATCTTCGTGGTCTCAAAATTTATTATATTCGAAACGAGAATATCTTCAAGGACTCTACAGCAAACCGATGTTAGGGATATTAGTCTGTAATTTTATGGGTCCATTGTTTTGTCCTTCTTATACACAAGAGTCACCTGTGCTTTTTTCAGCCACTTGGGACTTTGTGCTGGGCTAGAGATTCATGATAAATGCAACCTAAGTAAGGGGCCAATGCCGTATTGTACTCTCTTAAAAACTGAATTGGAATTCCATCCGGATCGGGCGACTTACTTGTTTTCAACTCCTTCAGTTGTTTCTCTACGCCAGGGATGCTTATTACTATGTTGGCCACACAGGAGTCTGTTCGATGTTCAATTGACAGTACATTTGTATGATTCTCCTGAGTGAATGATTTTCTGGATGTGAAATTTAAAGCTTGGGCTTTCGTTTTGGTATCTTCAACTGCCACACCAGACTGGTCAACAAGTGACTGGATGGAAGCCTTAGACCACTCTGTGATTTTACCTAGAACACAAATTTTCTCGTGTTCTCTGCCAGATCTTTTGCTAAGGTATGATGGCAGTAGTTGTTGTATGCTTGTGCATAGATCTTTTCACAGATGCATGAATCTCTACCTTTTCCAATTCTCTTTATTAAACCATGGTGGATCTTTTCTATCCATAATCTGCTTACGAGAAGCATAATTCTTCAGAATATTATTTACAATCTGCTTAAACTTTGCCCATTATTCTTCTAAGTCCATCTCATTGGAACTAAGTGATGTCAGTTCGCTGTCTAACTGAGATGCTAACAGCTGCTTATCTGCTCTTTCTAGCAGAAACACTCTCCTAGCCATTTTAACTGATTTATTAACTTTCATAACCATAGTTGCTGTAATGACATCATGATTGCTAATCCTCATTTCTGTACTGATGTTGTCGATAAGGTTGGCTTGTTTGTAGCTACAAGATCCAACATATTTCCATCACATGTGGTCTGCTGATTTTCAGAAAATGTGTTCAAAAGTACTTCACATGAGTGTCTGTATCCCGGCAATGAATCCGTAGACATATCAGTCTATTCTTGGTAGGTTAGTCACATCCAACTAGTAATGCATGATCTGACCATAGGCTTTCTTTGAATGAATCTACAACTGTCAAAGCAGAAATGATTGACTGGTATAAACATCCATCAATTAACTTGGTTTCACCTAGACCTGTTATACATGACCATATAACTTCACTGTCACAGCCAACTTCGACCTCAGTGGAGACAATATTTTTGTCAGCTGCAATGAACACTCACCTTCTTATTGCCTCTAATCTGTCTTTCTGGTGTATGTTCCATGACTCACTAAATACCTCAGAGATTTCCACTTAAGCTTTCAGCCAGTTCCCAAGAATAATTTGAGTTTGAGAACTTTCCTGGGGGCAGTAAATTTGGGACCTTTGTTACAAACACTTCAACAATTTACTGACAAAATTTTACAGTCCAAGTGTCTTTACTCTGAGCACAGGCTGATTTCCCCTGCTGCACATCAACTGGCGAGTGTTCATCAGACTAGCTCAAACTACCGCCTAGCCTAAAAAAAAACCAAGTGCACTCCACAAGTTCTCTGCTATGTGAGTAGCTGCTTCATTTAAATAGTCACCACAGACCTAACAAGAGGAGTCCTACAAATCCCCAGTCAATAATGCAGATCTAGAAATCTGCAGCCAAGACTGTCACAGAGTCAACGAATCCTTTGGTTCAGACCCCCCACTTGGCTTCAAACCAAAGACCCTGATCAACTCTGTGAACACTGTTCAAAATTGAAAGCCCTGGTTGCACCCCACGCATGAGGCCAGCAGCCTTCAACACTTCCACCAGCTGTCTGTATGAGGATGGCCTCAAAACACATGTGACCAGTGTCATTGGTGCTGACGTGAGCCACAACTTGCAGATGACAGTACCCTGCATGCTCCATAGCTGCAGACGAGGCCACCTACACATCTTGGATAAGGCCTCCTGGCAGACATATTGAGTGCACATTGGCTTTCTTTCCAGCCTAAGGGGCTCCAGAACGTGCGTAATGTTGGAGCTCCCAATAGCTGATAAACCTCTCCCCCCATGTGCCTGCTCGGACCTTGCTCACAGGGTGAATGTACAAGGCCAGACGACCAGTCTCCATATTGGTGCTCTGCCTCAAGTGGTGCTAATGCTTTACCACTTACCATTCATCCTGCTGTGAGAGTGGATCCACAGCATCAGATACACTAGGAGGTGGCTTGGTAGCAGAGCCTATGGGTAAAACAAGTGACACCTGAGGAGTCCCATGCAACATGCCAGATTCTCTGTCAGTGCTACACCCTGACGCAGTAGCTTGAAGGTGACTGACCATAGCCAAAGTGCATTCATCTGTTTGTGAACTATGGCTAGCTCCTCCTGCATCTGCACACAGCATACACACATCCTACTCATCCTAGCTAATACTAACTGAAGAAGTAAACTGTAAATGAAGATAGACTCCTACATATGCAACTTGCTATCCTTATGATGTGTCACCAATGGACGCTGATGCCTCAATAAGCTATGTGGCTGATTGTTCAGAAGAAATGAAAACTGCTACAGACTGCCCAAATTTACACTTATTAAATGCGAGCATACACCTATTAAACAGAAACACACACAAAATTTGATAAATATACTATGAGGAAAAGACAGGGAAAGATAAACATTTAACTTGCCATTCTGTAGCTCTGTATCAACAAAGTCAAACATTCTGCAGTGACAGTATCAACAAACTGGGCTTCCGTTGGGAGAAATGTGTTCATTGCCAGGGTGACTATGCTGAAAAATAAAAATGTAGACATGAAGAAAAAATGTAGATTGTTAATAATTTTCAAATAAAAAGTTCAGAGGCATTGCTTTTCAGCATTCCCTCATAACTTTATCTAGTTAAAAGGATTTCTTTACTCTAGGTAAGCTGCAATTTCAGGCTCACCTCCTGAAGTCAGGGAAGGAATGTGTGATTCTCAATTCCTCTCTCACTATGTGAAGTTGGAGCATGTCATCAACAACCACCTTGACTGAGTTCCTTGATCAAGACAGCTGTTTTCAGTGTCAGCTCTGCAATTATTGATCTGTCACTGACATCTTGCCATCACTGGAAATAGCTATACAATGACATTTTATATGCAGCTGGGCATTTGTTGATGAACAATGTTTCAATTTCTGCTCTCCTTTCAGTCTCATACAGGGTGTTTCAAAAATGACCGGTATATTTGAAACGGCAATAAAAACTAAACGAGCAGTGATAGAAATACACCGTCTATTGCAATATGCTTGGGACAACAGTACATTTTCAGGCAGACAAACTTTCGAAATTACAGTAGTTACAATTTTCAACAACAGATGGCGCTGCAAGTGATGTGAAAGATATAGAAGACAACACAGTCTGTGGGTGCGCCATTCTGTACGTCGTCTTTCTGCTGTAAGCGTGTGCTGTTCACAACGTGCAAGTGTGCTGTAGACAACATGGTTTATTCCTTAGAACAGAGGATTTTTCTGGTGTTGGAATTCCACCGCCTAAAACACAGTGTTGTTGCAACAAGATGAAGTTTTCATCGGATGTTTAATTTAACCAAAGGACCGAAAAGCGATACAATAAAGGATCTGCTTGAAAAATTTCAACGGACTGGGAACGTGATGGATGAACGTGCTGGAAAGGTAGGGCAACCGCGTACGGCAACCACAGAGTACAACGCGCAGCTAGTGCAGCAGGTGATCCAACAGCGGCCTCGGGTTTCCGTTCGCCATGTTGCAGCTGTGGTCCAAATGACGCCAATGTCCACGTATCGTCTCATGCGCCAGAGTTTACACCTCTATCCATACAAAATTCAAACGCGGCAACCCCTCAGCGCCGCTACCATTGCTGCACGAGAGACATTCGCTAACGATATAGTGCACAGGATTGATGATGGCGATATGCATGTGGGCAGCATTTGGTTTACTGACGAAGCTTATTTTTACCTGGACGGCTTTGTCAATAAACAGAACTGGCGCATATGGGGAACCGAAAAGCCCCATGTTGCAGTCCCATCGTCCCTGCATCCTCAAAAAGTACTGGTCTGGGCCGCCATTTCTTCCAAAGGAATCATTGGCCCATTTTTCAGATCCGAAACGATTACTGCATCACGCTATCTGGACATTCTTCGTGAATTTGTGGCGGTACAAACTGCCTTAGACGACACTGCGAACACCTCGTGGTTTATGCAAGATGGTGCCCGACCACATCGCACGGCCGACGTCTTTAATTTCCTGAATGAATATTTCGATGATCGTGTGATTGCTTTGGGCTATCCGAAACATACAGGAGGCGGCATGGATTGGCCTCCCTATTCGCCAGACATGCACCCCTGTGACTTCTTTCTGTGGGGACACTTGAAAGACCAGATGTACCGCCAGAATCCAGAAACAATTGAACAGCTGAAGCAGTACATCTCATCTGCATGTGAAGCCATTCCGCCAGACACGTTGCCAAAAGTTTCGGGTAATTTCATTCAGAGACTATGCCATATTATTGCTACGCATGGTGGATATGTGGAAAATATCGTACTATAGAGTTTCCCAGACCGCAGCGCCATCTGTTGTTGAAAATTGTAACTACTGTAATTTCGAAAGTTTGTCTGCCTGAAAATGTACTGTTGTCCCAAGCATATTGCAACAAACGGTGTATTTCTATCGCTGCTTGTTTAGTTTTTATTGCCATTTCAAATATACCGGTCATTTTTGAAACACCCTGTAGTACATCCTGTCAGGTGTAACTGTCTGGAAGGCAACAGGAGTGAACAGAAAAAAATTTAACTATTTGAAAAATAAGTGTGTGTGTGCAGTTTTCAACCATTCATATACAGCTATTAATATTTTTATGATCCTGTCTTGACTACATATGCAGTGCGTATTGTTTTTCAAAATGAAACCTGTCGCTGTAGTGAAGGTCACTAAGACATCCATGTGCAGTGGTACTCCCATGGAGATAGGGGGTTTAAATCGTGGCAATGAAACAAATTTTCACTGTCAGTATTCAGCCAGCATTGAGAGTAGAGGCAGTGGTGTAAAGTTCCTGATCACTAGACTTTCCACAGATGTTCTGGATTAAATTCTAAACCTCTCACACTATCTCATTGAGCAGAAGCATGTGCCATTTCATGGTGATCCATCAATTGGTTAGGGATATTAATCCCAGCAATCCCCTTGGTGGTATTTCAGGGGAATAGGCTATATGTTGGCACCAGGTTTCATGCCATCCATTTCCTTGTCATCATAAAATCTAATCATGACACCATGCTATACACAAAACAGTAACAATCAGCAACACCAACTGATACATGTAAGACACAACTATCACACATAATGAGAAAAGGCCATTGTGCATGGAGGAAGAAAACTCTTTATGATTAGGCGGCTGAACCTATTCCTTCTTTTGTTTTTCTAGACCATCATTTCTGAAGTTTAGCATGAGCAGGTGTTATTTGCAGGGGAAACAGAAACTCTTGAAATTAAGCTTGTAGGTCAGCCACAAGTCACAATCAGTATTTTTTCATTGACTGGGTTTGCTCAATTTAACAAGAGCATCATCAGAAACCAGTTAATAAAACATATTGTTTGTGACTCGTGATGGTCTTATAAACTTAATTTCTGAAGTTATAGAATCCAGTTATCTGCAGCTGCAGCTGCTTGTCCACTTCTAGAGTACTTGCTAATTTGTATGTTTTGCTGTCCATGTTATTACATTACAAATCTCGAACAGAATGTTAATTACAACTTTCTGTAGCTATTTGAAAATATGACCTGCATTAGATTCCAGGTGGCAGGTGTCAAAATTGTACGCAGTAATAACTGATTTCCATGTTACAGTATAGTGTTAAACTGAACGTCATATTGCACTAATTTGTGAACAATCTTTTGAATGGGTGCACTTGGACAAAACATTTTGTTTGTAAAAAGAAACAAACCAATATTTTCTGTTCGTACTGGCTGTCACATGAAAAACTGATGAGCAGTTTTCATTTGGGATGACTCCACCTGCACACTGTAAAAACAAAATTGCAAATATCCGCTCAAACAATAGAGGAAAATGTGTACAACGACTCTTATGGAGGGACAGAGATATGCTACAAGGTTGCACAGTGGTAAGACATTGGACATGTATTTGAGAGGTCTGAGATTCAAATAACCATAAGGCCAAGCACGTATAAGTTTTCTGTGCTTTTGATAAATTGGAAATCTTGGGATGTTTCCTTTGATAGAGACATGCCTTTCCCTCCCTCCTTCCCTCCCCCCCATCTCTCTCTCTCTCTCTCTCTCTCTCTCTCTCTCTCTCTCTCTCTCTCTCTCTCACTCACTCACTCACTCACTCTCTCTGATATTTTTCTGTGAAGATTATGCACATCCATTCATCACAAGGGTATAGAGCATCAAGGTGCAAATTAACAGCCTGCATATAAAAGGGATAGTCATAAAGTTTTAATTACCACTTCAAGAAATATCAAGCTACAGCCATGAAATCTGATGATGATGTTAGTTCACCTCTACATATTCACCTTTCAGTGCAACATAATTTTCTGCTGACAGATGAATGACAGTGACCTTGTTGTAGAAGCATGCATTTTGGTTGTTCAGGAATATTCCACCTCAAAAATCATTTTGGTATACCAGAAATATCTATCACACAATGATTTCTAAATCTGATGAAAGAGAAAGAAGTCACTGCATATACTGTCAGGAGAATATTGGATTGAGGCAAAATTTGATATCCCAAAGGAGCAACATGTGTAGTGTGTTCTGTCCGGAATGAGTGGGGTGTTGTAGTGGAACAAAATCACCTCCATCACCTCCCTCCCTCTGCAATGTCTTCCCACGATGCTTCACCTTGACAGCCTCCAATAACCTCATTAGGAGATTTCAATAATACAGTCCCATATGGTTTGTCTATTGTGATCATAATCTGTTAGCACTACCCCATGACAGTCCCAAGTAACATTTGGTATCATTCACCCAATGACGATTGGGTTTTCACCTTTTTATACAGTGGCAAATCTGTGAATCCACATTTCTACTGCTTACTTTGCTACTTTGTCTCAGGATCATAATGATACATTCCGCAATCATTCATGGTGATTAGGTGGCTAAAGAAGTCATCTGGATTGCCCTGACACTGCTGCAACATCTGTACTAATGCCATGGTTTGGTGGGATTTATGAATAGATGTTAACAGTCGTGGAAACAACTAGGCAACAATATGTGTCATGTAATTCTTCAGACTTTGCTGGCAGTTTGGCTGACAACTCAAGACCTGTGCCATTTTCAAAATGTGCAGCATGTTTTAAACAGATCCATGATGATTTTCGCTTTTTGCACTATCACTTTGATTGTGATACATGGGTCTTCCAACACTAGAGCCTCCACTTTTCTTACAATTCCCAGTTATTCACAAAGAGATGGTCTGCCACTTTGTTCTTCATCATTCAGTCCTCTTTGACCACACTAGAATCGTCTATGTCATCTAACCACTATGTAATATGATAGTGCACTGTTGCCATATGCTTCTGTCAGCTCAGCAGGAATTGTTAGATTGTTAGTGAGTTGTTCCTCCTCAAACACAGAAAAAAAATTACCATATTTTACAGACTATTTGACGCAGAAAATTCTCGCCATATATTTGATGTCACGGGAAACCTATCTCCCTCTGGCAGCATTGGATTCATCTGGCAGCAGCAGTGCACCAACAGCAAACATGAGTTGCGGGGATTCACAAGCTTTCTAACACTTTCTCCCTCCTGCCCTGCCAACACAAGCCCACAACACTGTCTAGCATATGATGCATCATTGCAGCGTACAATTACAGTGAACTTGATTTGAAAGTAATTTGTGTTATCGGTAACAGTACAATATTTTTGTTAGTAGCTGGTTTTGTAATGGAAAAAAATAAGATATCCATATGATGAGGGCTATAATAATATGCAGAAGAACATGGAAACAGAGGAGTTGAGCAGCATTTTGACCCTCCACCAACAGAAAAAAACATTCGCGATTGGCGGCTAGTAAAGAAGAACTGAAAAAAAAGAGAGGAAGACTGAATGTGCAAATAGAGGGCTAAATGCAAAATGGACAAAACTAGAAGATGATGTACTGAAATGGATTCATGGACGCCATCAAAGTGGCACTGAAATTAATACAAAAATTATCCAAACACATGCTCATAAGCTAGCACTACAGTGGAACTTAACAGACTTTAAGGGTGGAGCTGATTCATGTTACAAGTTTATGAAATATCATACACTTAGCATTTATGAAGTATCATACACTTATCAGGCGAAACAAAACATCTCAAAAAATGCCACAGGAGCATGAAGATAAAATATTATCTTTCCATCACTTTATTATTCAATATCAAAAGAAGACCATAGTGGAACTAAGCCAAATAGCGAATATGTTCAGAACCCCTTGGGCATTTGTTGTTTCGAGTAACAGAGCTGTTGCCATAAAATATGCTAAAACTGTAACTATAAAAACTAGTGGACATGATAAAATGCACTACACTGTTGTCCTTTTGACGATATTAAACTTAGTCCAATGACCATTTCCAACCAAGAAACAATGCCAAAACCTTCTGAAATACTGTCAGGTGTGGTGGTTCGTGTGCATGACAAGGGTAGGAGGGACAAGACTTGTGTGCAATTATAGATTAACAGAGTGTGGGAGGGAGGGAAAGGTACTTTATTGAAGAAGTACACATTTCATTCTAGATAAGTTCAGTAGTCATCTGAAAAATTATGCGAAAGAGAAATTGAGACATGGAGATACAGAGCTTGCTGTTATTCTGGGAGGACTTACTTCACAATTGCAACCTCTTGATGTCTCGATAAATAATTCATTTAAGTATACGCATAAAAAAAAGTTTTGCATCACCTCAGTTCCGAGAGTTCTGGAACCTGTGCAGAAAATTGGAATAGAGATCAACATAAACATCATTTCCGCCCTTTTTATTGCTAATGAAAATCACACATTGCTTGTTGTACCACCATACAGTGAGACGTTCAGAGGTGGTGGTCCAGGTTGCTGTACACACTGGTACCTCTAATAACCAATAGCACGTCTTCTTGCATTTATGCATGCCTGCATTCATTTTGGCATACTATCCACAAGTTCATCAAGTCACTGTTGGTCCAGATTGTCTGACTCGTCAATGGCGATTCGGCGTAAATCTCTCAGAATGGTTGGTGGGTCGCATGGTCCGTAAACAGCCATTTCAATCTATCCCAGGCATGTTCGATAGGGTTCTTGTCTGGAGAACATGCTGGCCACTCTAGTCCAGTGATGTCATTATCCTGAAGGAAATCATTCACAAGATGTGCACAATGGGGAAATGAATTGACATCCATGAAGATGAATGCCTCATCAATATGCTGCCGATACGGTTGCATTATCGGCCATAGGATGGCATGCATTTATCGTACAGCCGTTACAGCACCTTCCATGACCACCAGTTGCATATGTCGGCCCCACATAATGTCACCTCAAAACAGCAGGGAACATCCACTTTGCTGCACTCGCTGGACAGCGTGTCTAAGGCGTTCAGCCTGACTGGGTTGCCTCTCCAATGATTGTCTGGTTGAAGGCATATGCGACACTCAGCAGTGAAGAGGATGTGATGCCAGTCCTGAGCAGTCCATCTGTACCTCGCTGCATGGTGTCGTGGTTGCAAAGACAGAACTCATCTTGGATGTCGAGTGTAAAGTTGCTCATCATGCAGCCTATTGCCCACTGTTTGAGTCATAACATGACGTCCTGTGCCTGCACAAAAAGCATTATTCAACATGGTGGCATTGCTGTCAGTGTTCCTCCGAGCCATAATCTGTAGGTAGCGTTCATTAACTGCTTTGGTTCACTCTGAGACACCTGCACACTTCCCTTGTTGAGAGCCCTTCCTGTCACAAAGTAACAATGTGGACATGATCAACCTGCAGTGTTGACCGTTTAGGCATGGTTGAACTACAGACAACATGAGCCGTGTTCCTCCTTCCTGATGGAATGACTGGAATTGATCAGCTGTTGGACCCCCTCTGTCTAATAGTCACATCTTTGAGCAGATATAGTGACATCTATGAACAGTCAAAGGGACTGTGTCTGTGATACAATATTCACAGTCAACGTCTATCTTCAGGAGTTCTGGGAAAGAGGGTTATGGAAAACTTTTTTTTTAATGTGTGTATATATGAGAGAGGCTTAGAAAAAAGGAATTATGATGGATGAAATCCACCATCAATTCACCCCAAAGGGAGCTTTCAAATGACCTACAATCAAACAAGTGTGTTAGTAGATAAAAAGGTTGTGGTCTAGAGAGAGAGAGAAGACATTGTCGTTAAATCTTTAAAAAGTGCAGCATAAGTAACATTCTTGATGGCAGTGAAGACCATCTTATTTATGAGGAGCACATTGATGATGAAGAGGAAGAAGAAGAAGAAAGTTCAGGTGTAAACTTTGGGGATTTTAAATGTTAGTGCAGTTTTATAAACTAAGAAAGGTTGGCTTTAGAACCTAATAATAAAAATGGTAAAAATGTTATTTAAAAAAAGTTAAATTAAAAATTGAGACGCACCTTATAGTCCATAGCATTGTATTGTCCATGAAATATGGTACCATATGATGCTCCACCTTATCACTAAGCTGTGCCATTTGATTTAGCTGTTCAATATACACTGTCCAGTCACGTTGATGTGACCATCTGCCAAAAGCCTGAATAACCACCTTTCGCACCACAAACCACTACGGGACATGCAGGAAGAGTGGCAGTGAGGTGTTGGAAGCTGCTGACATTGATGTGGAGCCATGTCAGCTCCAGTTCCATGGGCAGCTGCGTATAGGTTTCTTGATTGAGGATCTATGGTGTGAACAGCCCGAACAGTATGGTCCCACAGATTGTCAACTGAGTTTAAATCCTTCGGTGGCTAGGGGAGTACAGTAAACTTGTACTGGTGCTGTTTGAACTGTGCGTGTACGCTGTAAGCTGTGTGACATGTTGCGTTATCCTGCTGGTAAGTGTCACCGTGCTTAGGAACAACAAACTGCTATGTGGAGGTGGATGTGGTTCCCAAGGATAGCTGCATACTTGTGTTGATGCATTGTGCAATCCAAAATGAAAACTCATTTAGGCAATCTCATGAAAATATTACAAAACCATAATGCTCCCTCATCTGGCATTGACCCTTCCATTGATCGTTGCATGGTGTTTGCTTTCACAAGTTTTATGTCAATGGCTCATGGAATGTGAGTTATCTGAAAAGGTCACCTGTTGCCACTCAGTGGACATCCCGTTGCTGTACTGGCATGCAGATTCCAGCTCTCATAGCTGCTGAACACGAATCAGCGTGGGTGCTTGAACCAAGTGCCTGCTGTGGAGACCCATACACAGCAGTGTTCACTGAACGGTCATTGAGGAAACACTGTTGGTAGCCCTTTGGTTTATCTGGACAGTCAGTTGCTCAACAGTTGCACATGTATTTGCCCATACACATATCTGCAGCTGTCATTCACATCTGTCATCTATGGCCCATGGTGCATCACAGTTGCCTTGGTACTGGTTTTGGATATCACCATTTTGCCATGCACAGTATACTTCAACCACGACGGCTTGCAGACAGTTTAGAAACTTACCCATTTCAGAAATGCTTCTACCCTTGGTCTAAAAACCAATGATCATGCCCTTTTGGATGTCAGATAAATCACTTCTGTTTCTGCAATATGATGATGATTTGTGCTATTTTCCCTATCCCATGATATGCTTTAAATACACTGTGCTTCTGGTGCTGCAATCTGCGGCAGTGAGTGGTTATTACATATTGACATCATACTTTCACAAACTCTTCTGTTGTTTGTCACCATCAGCACCCATTTTGTGGTCTAGTGGCTAGCATTGCTGCCTATGGATCGTAGGGTCCTCGATTCAATTCGTAGCCAGATTGGGGATTTTCTCTGTCCAGGAACTGGGTGTTTGTGTTGTCCTCATTATTTCATCATCATCATCATCATCATCATCATCTTTTGTGATAGAGGCTACACTGGACTGTGTAAAAATTTGGACTTTGTGCGGGTGCTGATGACTGCACAGCTGAGCACCCCAAAAACCAGACATCATCATCATCATCATCATCATCAGCAGCAGCAGCAGCAGCAGCAGCACCCTTTTAGTAGCTTCGTCTTCAAGGAGTCTACCAATAATTTTATGGTATTCTTAAGCTGTCTTTGTAATTTGTCATGAAGTCAAGATGTATTTTTTGAAATAGTGAAATAAGCAATAATCAAACAATAGAAAATTCAGGATGAAATGTAACAATATTATGAAAAGGAAAGTTGCAACTCACCATATAGAAGAGATGCTGAGTCTCAGGTAGGTACAACAAAAGGATTGTCACAAATAAGCTTTTGGCGAGTATGGCTTTCATCAAAAATATATGACAGACACACACACATCCACACAAATACAACTCACACATGCACGACTGCAGTCTCTGACACACTGAGAGTAGTAGGACCATTGCATGACTGTGTGGGGGTAAGGAGGAGGTGGGATGGGGAGGGATATTAGTATGGGGGGGGGGGGGGCAGTGAAGCGCTACTAGGGAGTGTGGAGGGATGAGGTGGAGAGAGGGTAGGGCAGCTATGTTGTGCGGTCAAGAGGTTAGACGGAGGGCAGGGGAGAGGTGGGGGAGGAGGGGTAGTGGAAAAGGAGAGAAGTAAGCTTTCATTAGTCATTGTTCTCACCCATCCAGCCCCTTCCCTGTTCCCATTCCAGCACTACAAAACCCTCATTCCATCATCACATCCAGTCTTTTTACTTTTCTGCATCCCCCCCTCTCCCCCTGCCCCCCTCTCCCCCTGCCCCCCTCTCTCCCCTGTCCTCCATCTAGCCTCCAGACTGCACACAGCTGCCCTACCCTCTCTCCACCTCATTCCTGTGTGCTCCACAGCAGCACTTCACTGTCCCCCACCCCTACCCTACTATCCCTCCCCGTCACTGCCCCAGCCTCCTCCTTACCCCCCAGTCCTATCGTGCAGTGGTGCTGCTGCTCCCAGTGTGGCTTCAGTTGCCAGACACTGTAGTCGTGTATGTATGAGTTGCATTGATGAAGGTCACACTGGCCGAAAGCTTATTTGTGACAGTCTTTTTGTTGTGCCTATCTGCGACTCAGCATCTCCACTATATGGTGAAATAAGCAATAGTAATACTCATTTAGGAGAGCAGCAGTAACCTCTACTTACAGGTCCATCTACACCCCCTTTTTTTAAAGAACGAGGCACAAAATACATATTTGCACTCACTAGTTTTGAGATATTTTAGATTTTTACAGAGATAAACAAAAATGAAAAAATGCACTGTTGCAGGGAAATTCCAGAATAGAAAAGAAGGCAAGCATTCACCTATAGCTCATAGATGTTTGAAATACAGACACATGTGTCAGGACAGAGACATAAAAATGACGGAAATTTCTGGATGTAATAATTCATAAAATAACGGAAAGGCACCACTCACCTATAGCAGACTGATGTGTGGCACTTACACACATGTAACAGAGAGCAGTATTCACTAGCTTTCAACCTCTTACTCATATTTCTATCAAATCTACACATATTCCACTTACACACATCCACACAAGCACGCAGACACACTATTTTAGTGTCTGTGCATGTGAATGTATGTACTTCTTGTAGAAAATGAGCAAGAGCTCGACAGCTAGTGAACATTGTTATCTGTTATGAAGTTTATGCGCCAGACATCGGTCCACCATAAGTGAGTGGTTACCTTTCCCTTATTTAATCTATTGTTCCAGCACAGAGTCTTCATTAACTTTTGAGCAACCATTCTTTCTCCAGATTTTCTTGGCATGATTGATTGATATTGTGCTTCCAGTGTTGTTTCCATTTTGTGCACAGTATCTTGATCACTGACCCAGACATCTTCACCAGGTGGTGCCTGGTTGGTAGCAAGTACACATAATAGCAAAACTGGCAGTGCCTGAAGAGCATGGATGCATCAGTTGCCAAAATGTTGTGCATAAAATGAAAACAGCAACTTGGCAGAACACTCAGGAGCACAACATTATTCTTTCTCAAGTTTAATACCAATTCAATCAACTAAATACTAAGGTGCAAACAGAAGATAAAGACTGCTGTGTAATACAACTGGGGAAGTAGCTGCTTTTTTCAAAGGAGTGGCTTTTCTTTGACTAATATAAGCAGTATCATGGCATTTAATTGTTAATATAGTGCACAGATTAAGTTTATAAGAGTTTCTTCTCTTTTGCTAATACATGCTTTGACTTGTTCTACATTTCTGAAGGTGTTTCTCTCTCTCTCTCTCTCTCTCTCTCTCTCTCTCTCTCTCTCTGTCTCTCTCACCACTTACTCACACTCTTTGCAAATGAAGTTACATACTGTCACACACTTTGTAAATGAAGTTATGTCTATTGCTCAGACATGTAGAAAAAACACAGGTCTTTTTGCCCATTTTTGCTGCCTATTGCCACAGTGGATGCTTTTCTGTGGTATTCCAGCAAGGATTGATCAGGAAGCATGTTCCAAAAACTTAACTAATGGAAGATCAAAGGTAGTACCACTGATCCCTGTTTACCTAACAACCAATCACAGGAGGCCTATTACAGAGAGCCCTCCCCCCCCCCCCCTCCCCCCTCCCTGCTCTCTCTCTCTCTCTCTCTCTCTCTCTCTCTCTCTCTCTCTCTCTCACACACACACACAAACACACACACACACACACACACACCCTCTCTCTCTCTCTCTCTCTCTCTCTCTCTCTCTCTCTCTCTCTCTCTCACACACACACACACACACACACACACACACACACAAAAAATGCAAAAGAAATCAAAATAGATTCAACCCAAGAAAATATTTAGTTTATCATAAAAGTATAACACAGAACTTTTTTAAGTCTCTGATTTCTTCTCCATTAAGTTATCATTATTAATGTGATTTGAGGAAGTATGTAATTACTTGTTTTCGAGATTCTCATTTGATTATACCCTTATATTCAAGAGAAATTGCATTTGGAAAAAAAGTTGCCTGAAAAATGTCCTTCTTGTTATGTAATAAAATTTTTGTACATTAAGTGTCTGAACTTAAGTAATTTATATTTACGTACTTAAATGTTCATCATCTGTCAGCTGACTGGTCCTGCAGGTACGTGTCAATTTTAGCAAAATGGGGATAATTTATGATTGTTTGTTACTCCATAGTAATCCCCATTGTTAAGCAGTAGTTACTTATTTATTGTCTTTCTGTCTGTAGGTACAGTGTAATTTGTCACAAAAGCTAAAAGCTGAGCCTCTATTCATCATATCCTCCTTTTTTAAAAGCTTTTTTCTCAAGTAATGGTGGAAAAGTATGGTGACCTAACTGTGTCTGTTTTCATTGTGTTTTTTACAGCAGTTTTCATAACATCCAATGCCAGGAAAGTCAGGATCAAAACAGTAATAGGTATAGCCTGTGAAGATGGTAGTTCATTTTGTGCCATTGCTATTGTACATGTGGAAGCTGGAAATATATTGCTGTTGGCAACAACAGCATTGGAGGCTTATGAAGATGAAATAATAAAAACAGCAACAGTTTTATAGGAAAATGTTATTTATCATTGATGATATCTTTACAAATCTGTTGTTATTGTTCTTTAACAAAAATGTTGCTTTCAGGTAGCTGTTATTCCAACAGTCTATATAGAATAAGCCTACTCGTTTTTATAACTGGACTGTGGTCATTAATACATATCTATGTCTTCACTGTTACAGAATGGATTTTTCTACGTGAGTGTGAGTGTGCTGTATCTAATTAGCTCATCATTAATTATTCATCTAATCCATGTATACCACGAGTCATACTCTTGGGTTCCAAAATGGACTCGAGAACAGCTTCTCATAGCAGGGGTAAGGCTTGCTGAACTTCACTTATATTTGTATTGTATTGTTTATTTATTGGTCCTGTGAATCATACATTGTGAAGTGATACACAGTGATATAGAACAAGTAAAATAATTGCAATAAATTTTGAACAGAAACTGTTGTATGGTTTACAGTATTCAGCAATATAAGCCTAATATACACAAAAACAGACCACAAATAAATTTTACACACACACACACACACACACACACGCACACACACGGAGTTCTCACTTTTGGCCTTGATTATACATGTTGTTGTTGTTGTGGTCTTCAGTCCTGAGACTGGTTTGATGCAGCTCTCCATGCTACTCTATCCTGTGCAAGCTTCTTCATCTCCCAGTACCTACTGCAATCTACATCCTTCTGAATCTGCTTAGTGTATTCGTCTCTTGGTCTCCCTCTATGATTTTGACCCTCCATGCTGCCCTCCAATACTAAATTGGTGATCCCTTGATGCCTCAGAACATGTCCTACCAACCGATCCCGTCTTCTGGTCAAGTTGTGCCACAAACTTCTCTTCTCCCCAACCCTATTCAATACTTCTTCATTAGTTACGTGATCTACCCATCTAATCTTCAGCATTCTTCTGTAGCACCACATTTCGAATGCTTCTATTCTGTTCTTGTCCAAACTATTTATCGTCCATGTTTCACTTCCATACATGGCTACACTCCATACAAATACTTTCAGAAATGACTTCCTGACACTTAAATCTATACTCAATGTTAACAAATTTCTCTTCTTCAGAAATGCTCTCCTTGCCATTGCCAGTCTACATTTTATATCCTCTCTACTTCAACCATCATCAGTTATTTTGCTCCCCAAATAGAAAAACTCCTTTACTACTTTAAGTGTCTCATTTCCTAATCTAATTCCCTCAGCATCACCCGACTTAATTCGACTACATTCCATTATCCTCGTTTTGCTTTTGTTGATGTTCATCTTATATCCTCCTTTCAAGACACTGTCCATTCCATTCAACTACTCTTCCAAGTCTTTTGCTGTCTCTGACAGAATTACAATGTCATCGGCGAACCTCAAAGTTTTTATTTCTTCTCCATGGAGTTTAATACCTACTCCGAATTTTTCTTTTGTTTCCTTTACTGCTTGCTCAATATACAGATTGAACAACATCGGGGAGAGGCTACAACCCTGTCTTACTCCCTTCCCAACCACTGCTACCCTTTCATGTCCCTCGACTCTTATAACTGCCATATGCTTTCTGTACAAATTGTAAATAGCCTTTCGCTCCCTGTATTTTACCCCTGCCACCTTTAGAATTTGAAAGAGAGTATTCCAGTCAACTTTGTCAAAAGCTTTCTTTAAGTCTACAAATGCTAGAAACGTAGGTTTGCCTTTCCTTAATCTTTCTTCTAAGATAAGTCGTAAGGTCAGTATTGCCTCACGTGTTCCAGTGTTTGTACGGAATCCAAACTGATCTTCCTCGAGGTTGGCTTCTACTAGTTTTTCCATTCGTCTGTAAAGAATTCGTGTTAGAATTTTGCAGCTGTGACTTATTAAACTGATAGTTTGGTAATTTTCACATCTGTCAACACCTGCTTTCTTTGGGATTGGAATTATTATATTCTTCTTGAAGTCTGAGGGTATTTCGCCTGTTTCATACATCTTGCTCACCAGATGGTAGAGTTTTGTCAGGACTGGCTCTCCCAAGGCCGTCAGTAGTTCCAATGGAATGTTGTCTACTCCGGGGGCCTTGTTTCGACTCAGGTCTTTCAGTGCTCTGTCAAACTCTTCACGCCGTATCGTATCTCCCATTTCATCTTCATCTACATCCTCTTCCATTTCCATAATATTGTCCTCAAGCACATTGCCCTTGTATAGACCCTCTATATACCCCTTCCACCTTTCCGCTTTCCCTTCTTTGCTTAGAACTGGGTTTCCATCTGAGCTCTTGATATTCATACAAGTTGTTCTCTTATCTCCAAAGGTCTCTTTAATTTTCCTGTAGGCAGTATCTATCTTACCCCTAGTGAGATAAGCCTCTACATCCTTACATTTGTCCTCTAGCCATCCCTGCTTAGCCATTTTGCACTTCCTGTCGATCTCATTTTTGAGACGTTTGTATTCCTTTTTGCCTGCTTCATTTACTGCATTTTTATATTTTCTCCTTTCATCAATTAAATTCAGTATTTCTTCTGTTACCCAAGGATTTCTACTAGCCCTCGTCTTTTTTCCTACTTGATCCTCTGCTGCCTTCACTACTTCATCCCTCAAAGCTACCCATTCTTCTTCTACTGTATTTCTTTCCCCCATTCCTGTCAATTGTTCCCTTATGCTCTCCCTGAAACTCTGTACAACCTCTGGTTCTTTCAGTTTATCCAGGTCCCATCTCCTTAAATTCCCACCTTTTTATACATATACATATACACACATATATAGAACAATCCATGTATACATTGAATACACTAATAAATTGGTCTTTAAATATGTCTGCTTGTGCCTGTATGTGTGGATGGATATGTGTGTGTTTGCAAGTGTATACCTGTCCTTTTTTCCCCCTAAGGTAAGTCTTTCTGCTCCCGGGATTGGAATGACTCCTTACCCTCACCCTTAAAACCCACTTCCTTCCGTCTTTCCCTCTCCTTCCCTCTTTCCTGATGAGGCAACAGTTTGTTGCGAAAGCTTGAATTTTGTGTGTATGTTTGTGTTTGTTTGTGTGTCTATCGACCTGCCAGCGCTTTCGTTCGGTAAGTCACCTCATCTTTGTTTTTATATCTAATAAATTTGTACATACACATTTCTTATTTTGGCCTTAATTGTATAAACTATTTAAATTTTTCACATATTTACATAGTAGATAACAATTCATCAACACTAAAGTAGCAATTCTGTAACAAGTAGTAATCACTGCAGTTTTGAATTTTTGCTTTCAGGTAGTTCAGGTAGTTTGTTGTACAGTTTTTTCTGTGCTTGCAGGAGTCCTTCTTGTTTTAGCGCTGTTATGTGCAAACTGCGCATGTAAATTTTGTGTTGTAAGAATGAATATTTTGGTATTTTAGAGAAATCTTGCAGCTGTGATCTACAATTTTCCTCATAAACGTGATATAAATGTGATTGTTTCTAACAATGGAAAATCTGGGATGGAATTAAGGATATTATGAAAAGGATAGTTGCTACTCACTATACAGTGGAGATGCTGAGTCACAGAAAGGCGCAACAATGTTTGTCAGTAATAGACAACATATATATAAAAACAAAGATGATGTAATTTACCAAACGAAAGCGTTGGTATGTTGATAGACACACAAACAAACACACACACAAAATTCAAGCTTTTGTAACCAACGGTTGCTTCATCAGGAAAGAGGGAAGGAGAGGGAAAGAAGAAAGGATTTGGGTTTTAAGGGAGAGGGTAAGGAATCATTCCAATCCCGGCAGCAGAAAGACTTACCTTACGGGGAAAAAAGGACAGATATACACTCGCGCACACACACACATATCCATCCGCACATATACAGACACAAGCAGACATTTCCCCCTAGGGTAAGTCTTTCCGCTCCCGGGATTGGAATGACTCCTTACCCTCTCCCTTAAAACCCATATCCTTTCGTCTTTCCCTCTCCTTCCCTCTTTCCTGATGAAGCAACCGTGGGTTGTGAAAGCTTGAATTTTTTGTGTGTGTGTGTTTGTGTTTCTTAGTGTCTCTATCAGCATACCAACACTTTCGTTTGGTAAGTTACATTATCTTTGTTTTTAGATATATTTTTCCCTCGTGGAATGTTCCCTCTATTATATATACATGTTTCCCTCTATAGAGGGAAACATTCTACGTGGGAAAAATGTATCTAAAAACAAAGATGATGTAACTTACCAAACGAAAGTGTTGGTATGTTGATAGAGACACAAACAAACACAAACACACACACAAAATTCAAACACCAACCTATCAGAACTCCGGAGATGGGAACTTGCCCTTCAATGTATCCTCTCTTCCCGTTGCCCACCAGGCCTCAACCTCCGCTAATTTCAAGTTGCCGCCACTCGTACCTCACCTGTTACTCATCATCATCTTTGCCTCTGTACTTCCGCCTCGACTGACATCTCTGCCCAAACTCTTTGCCTCTATATATGTCTGCTTGTGTCTGTATATGTGCTGATGGATATGTGTGTGTGTGTGTGTGTGTGTGTGCGCGTGTGTGCACGCGAGTGTATACCTGTCCTTTTCTCCCCCTAAGGTAAGTCTTTCCGCTCCCGGGATTGGAATGACTCCTTACCCTCTCCCTTAAAACCCACATCCTTTCGTCTTTCCCTCTCCTTCCCTCTTTCCTGATGAAGCAACCGTTGGTTGCAAAAGCTTGAATATTGTGTGTATGTTTGTGTGTCTATCAACATGCCAGCGCTTTTGTTTGGTGTGTGTGTGTGTGTGTGTGTGTGTGTGTGTGTGTGTGTGTGTGTGTGTGAGTGAGAGAGCCGCAGATGCAACTTATACAAACATGACCACAGTCTCGTGTGTGCGTGTGCGTGTGTGTGTGTGTGTGTGTGTGTGTGTGTGTGTGTGTGTGTGTGTGAGAGCCGCAGATGCAACTTACACAAACATGACCACAGTCTCTGGCTGTTCAGTTGTATGGTTGATGGTTGCAGTTAGAGGCTGTTTATTCTGAACCGTGTATAGATGCCCAGTGATTTTTTTTGTGTGTTTATTATTAAGTTATTCATTGTGAACCATTCTGATGTGTGTGAAGTGCTCGTTTTTGTTTCATTTTGGAGCTCTTCTAGGTCTTTTGTTTGATAAGAATATTTGAATTATCAGCATATTTAATGTACATATAGTTTAGAGTGAGTCGTTCGAAGTCATTTATAAACAGTAACAACAAACTAGTCCCAGTATGGAACCCTGTGGCCCACCATATTTAACACAATCTTTTTCTGAATGATAGAATATTAAAATTTTGCTTTCTTTGTGCAAGACTTCAACTATTTGTTGTCTGTTTTGTAGATATGACTTTCTCCACTCATACACTGAGCCTCTGACACTAATATCTTACTTTCTAAGCAACAGACCATAGTTAATGATGTCAAATGCTTTTGAAAGATCTAGGAATATTGCTGGTACGTGTTCTTTTTTATATAACGTATTCAAAGCTTCATTTAGGAAATCAATAATAGCTGTCTTGGTTGATTTACCTGTTTGGACACCATGCTGTGTGGTCGAGGAAAGTGCCTTTTCTTTTCTTTTTTTAATGAAATCTATGAGTCTTTTGTAAAAGATTTTCAATTATTTTTGAAAAACAGATAGTAGGCAGACTGGCCTATAATTTGTTACATCTGTTTTTTCACCTTTTTTCATACAATGACTTCATCTTAGCTATCTTTCTGGGAAGATTACATCAGAAAGTGAGCTATTCCATGTGTCAACCATGGGCCTAACTACTAAGGGTGTACATTTTTTAATCATATGGTCATGTATGTTGTCAATACCAATGGAAGATTTTGATTTTTGCTCCTCTATTGTTTTTAGCATTTCTCTTTCGTCTGTTGGGTTGTTACAATGGATAGTTTTAATTTGGTCTGTAGTGACAGCATATTGAAAGTTTTGCTTCACCAGATTCTCAGCTGCTTCAGTGAATTATGAGTTCAAATTATTTGCTGTCTGCTGGGGATCAGATATTACTGATGAATTTTCTTTCAGTTTGATGTTATGGTATTTTCTCTGTTTCACTCCTGTTTTATGTCTTACAATGTCCCATGTGGCTTCCATTTTATTTGGTTCATTTGCTATGAAGGAACTATTTGCCATTCTTTTTGCTTCTTTTATGACTTTAGTTAAAATCTTTTTTTGGTTCTTAAAATAGGAATCAAATCCTGTGAATATTGGTAGTGAACTTTCATTTGGGCCAAGAGCAGAGTTGACCTCTCCATGACAAACATGTTTCTCAGCATAATGTGTTTAATTTCAGTGGCTCATTAGTACTGTTTAAAAGAAAACAGGGCTCATTTTTTTAACTTTTTACTTTCATTCTCTGTAGTTAGTGACTTTAGCCATGGGCTTTGTGCCACTTGCAGCATCACAGTTACATAACTTATCTTGTTATAGCAGTCTCAGTGTAGTCTTCGGTCAGTTTGTGACTGGTTGTGTTGTATTATACAGTTCCACACAGTCAAAGATGGCTAAGGATTGTGCTTGTAATGTACATATGCAAGAAGAATTGGCAGCTGCCCAGAAATAGCCATAAGCTGCATTGCTCCTCAATTGCAACGGTGTTGGCCACCTCCAGTGCCTCTTGCATTACCTGTACCATGATACAGTTGCCTCTACGCAGAAGGCAAATATGGTGGACTGGCAACATCAGAATTTTCTTATGTCTTATCAGAAGATTTGTGGTATTACCCATTATTGAGGGTATATATGGGCCAGTGAAAAATACACCGTCTGTTAGGACTTTGGTCTATTTTCTACAATGTTTGGACAAACATGGGGGGTCGCTATGTAGGTTATTGGGGGGCTCCAGTTTTATTTATTTTATTTATTTATTTTATTTAGACATTGTTACATCTTGTGCACATATAGAGCAAGCCAATATACAGTTCAGAGTCAAATACAAAATTGTTAAGGCTTTCGTGGCCACTTGTTGACAAACTGCCTGTTTGCTCCTGTCCCGGGTTCTTCGGCCTATGTTCATCTGATAATTTTACTGATGTTTCACAAGTACAAGTGGCTGGCATTGTCAAAGCTTCACCCTCCATTGCTGATGGTGAACTGGAACCGAGCTCGTGGCCACAGACTATATGTACCTGGTGCGCCAATATCTGAGGGCTTCTCCACGGTCATTTCTGATGCGGTTCTCCTCTTGCTACCTGCGATGGTCGTTCGCTGCAGTACGGGAAGCCAGGATCCATTTAGCTTAAGGCTTTCCTCTTTCTTGTTGAAGCTGTTCCCATGTTAGTGTATTTCTACAGCTTCTCTAAACAAGTGGGTGTGATAGTGCTTCTCTACAGCCAGAACTTCCGTGTCAGTGAATTTTATTACATGGCCGATCTCACTCAGTGTGTGCTCTGCCATGGCCAATTTCTCCACCTAGTGTTGATTGATTGTCCAGTCATTCCAACACAAACTTTTCCATATGTGCATGGTAAGTGGTATATTCCCAACATTACAAGTGAGTCCCTTTTATCCTTTGCCCATCTAAGACATTCTTTCATCTTCCTTGTCAGTTTGAAAATTGTCTTTACACCCTGTTTGTGCAATATATGGCCGATTCTGTCCGTCACTCTGAGAATGTATGGCAGAAAGGCTGTACCTGACATTTCTTTTCCTGATTTCTTACTTCATCGAGAGTTTGGCTCTGTTACACTTGTAATATAATCTGTGGAGTACCCATTGCTCCTCAGAACACTTTCCAGATGTTGCATTTCATGTTAGAGGTGCTGCAGCTCACATATGTGCTCCAGAATGTCACTGAGTGGCACTTTCATAAACAAAGAAACAGTATCAAAGCTGACTAGGACGTCATTTGGTGCAAGTTTTAGTTTCTTCAGCATCTCAATGAAATGTCCTGAGTCCTTCATGTATGTGTCAGTCTTTCCCACATGCAGCTGGAGCAGAGAGACCAGTTTATGCATCAGTGAGCCAGGAGTGCTAACAATCAGTCTTAGTGAAACGCTGTTCTTATGAATCTTAGGTAATCCATACAGCCGAGGTGGTAGGGTTTCTCTGTATGTCCGCCAGCAGAGAAGATGCCTTGATTAACCGATTTGTATTCCATGTGATACCGTGCATCAGATCTGCACTAAGTTTTCAGTACGTCATTGGATCTAATAGGTCTCAGATCTTTTGCTCATAATCTTTGGTCTTTATTACGAGAGTTGCATTTCCCTTATTGGCAGGCAGTACCAATATACTCTTGTCGGCATTAAGATTCTTAATAGCTTGTACCTCTTGTTTCTTCAGATTGCAAGCTGGTGGTTTAGCTTGCTGCAGTAGCCCAGCTGTTTCAGTGCATATTTCATCTGTCCTTTCAAAAGGAAGGGTACGAATGGCCGCTTCGGTGTTAGCAATAATATCCTCCATAGGTATAGTTCTCGGGATGATAATGAAATTCCCTCCTTCCTCAAGAACGTCAGTAAAATCATCAGACGAATGTCGGCCAAAGAACCTGAGACAGAAGCAAACAGGCAGTTTGTCAGAGTCAATTAATAGTCTACAATAACGTTAACACAGTCTGTCAAATGTGACTGTTGTTGTTGTTGTTGTTATGGTCTTCAGTCTGAAGACTGGTTTGATGCAGCTCTCCATGCTACTCTATCCTGTGCAAGCCTCTTCATCTCCAAATAACTACTGCAACCTACATCCCTCTGAATCTGCTTACTGTATTCATCTCTTGATCTCCCTCTACGATTTTTACCCCACAATCTTCACTCCAGTACTAAATTGGTGATTCTTTGATGTCTTAGAATGTATCCTACCAACTGATCCCTTCTTTCGGTGAGGTAGTACCACAAATTTCTCTTCTCCCAAATTCTATTCAGTACTTCTAGGGCCTTGTTTCAACTTAGATCTTTCAGTGCCTCATCAAATTCTTAACGCAGTATCAGATCTCCCTTCTCTTCTTCCTCTACATCCTCTTCCATTTCCATAATATTGCCCTTAAGTGCATCTCCCTTGTATACACCTTCTATATACTCCTTCCACCTTTCTCCTTTCCCTTCTTTACTTAGGACTGGTTTTCCATCTGAGCTCTTGATATTCATACACATGGTTCTCTTTTCTCCAGAAGTCTCTTTAATTTTCCTGTAGGCAGTATCTATCTTACCCCTAACGATATACGCTCCTACATCCTAACATTTGTTCTCTATCCATTCCTGCTTAGCCATTTTGCACTTCCTGTCAATCTCACTTTTTAGACATTTGTATTTCTTTTCCACCTTCTTCATTTATTGCATTTTTATATTTTCTCCTTTCATCGATCAAATTCAATATCTCTTGTGTTACCCAAGAATTTCTACTAGCCCTCGTCTTTTTACTTACTTAATCCTCAGCTGCCTCCACTATTTCATCTCTCAAAGCTACCGATTCTTCTTCTATTGTATTTCTTCACTAATTACCACTATATCTAACTTTAAACTATCCACTTCCCTTTTCAAAATTTCTAACCTACCTGCCCGATTAAGGACTCTGACATTTCATGCTCTGATCCGTAGAACGCCAGTTTTGTTTCTCCTGATGACCACATGCTCCTGAATAGTCCCTGCCCAGAGATCCAAATGGGGGATTATTTTACCTCTGGAATATTTTACCCAAGAGAATGCCATAACCATTTAACAATACAGTAGAGCTGCATGCCCTCGGGAAAAACTACAGCTGTAGTTTTCCCCTGCTTAGAGCTGTTCACAGTACTAGCACAACAAGGCTGTTTTGGTTAATGTTACAAGGCCAGAACAGTCAATCATACAGACTGTTGCCCTTGAAACTATTGGAAAGCCTGCTGCCCCTCTTCAGGAACCACACATTTGCCTGACCTCTCAGCGGATACCTCTCCATGATGGTTGCACCTATGGTACAGCTGTTTCTATCGCTGGACCTCCCCACAAACAACAAGGTCCATGGTTCATAGGGGAAAGGGGCCACATGTGATTAAGATAGACAATACAGAGCCTTTGAGTTCAAGCCTTGGTCCAGCACACAATTTTAATCTGCAAAAAAGTTCCAAAATTAATATATACTGGTGGTTTATCACACACATTTGCCATTTTAGGCATTTCATGAGTTTTAGCTATATCTGTGAGACTATTAAATAGCAGATATTGAAAGATACTTCATCTTCATCACAAATAGCCACACTTTTTGCTGAGTGTCAGGACTGCATGAACACAGTGTCTCCATGCCGAATGGTTATCAGCTTCTTGTACAGCACGCTGAAGAGGTGAACTGGAGATCTTCTTGATTTGACCTATCCACTTGCTTGTTGCTCTTCTCCTTAGTCTCTCACTCTAGATGTTCCCTTCCATGATTATTTTATTTAAATTTTCTCAATCTTCTCTCACAATATGGCCAAAGAACTGGAAAAATTTTTGGTGACATGTGAAGAAAGGTGCCCGACACATTTGTTCCTCTTTCAGTCCATTTTATGCGCAGAAACCTGCACCAAAACTCAAATGCATCAATACACTGCTTGTTTTGGGGCCATGTTTCACACCCACGGAAGAAGATAGAAAACAAAAGTGTTTCAACAAGCTGGACATTTGTGGTGTTCATTATCATTCTCATCTGCCAGATCTTGGTGAGCATCTTCATGGCCACTCACCTTAGTGTGATTTGTCTTCTCATCCAATCTTCAAGGTTTCCCATGTCACTGACGGTTGACCCAAGAGAAATGAAAGAATATGCAACTTCCAGTGCCTTTAATTGACCTGTGGGCTGAACTTGTGCTTCTCAGTCAATTATTATGAATTTGAGGTCTAATCCACATGATGGACTAATGTCCTTTACTTTTGTTAGCAGCTCAGGAAATTCATCTTCACTGCTGCCCAAAAGCAGAGCCTCATCACCAACTAGGAAGTTGTTAAGATTTCTGCTGCCAGTTGAGGTGCCTTTAGTCCAGCCATCAAGAGAATTCATAATTATATGTTTGCGCAGATGTTGTACAGTTGGGGTGATAGAACACAATCCTGTCTAACACATTTTGATACATTAACAAAGTCAGCACTTATCTTCACAGCTGTGAGGTTAGTAGTCTATAGATTTGTGATCTGTGCTGTCAAATTTGGTGGTACCCAAACTCTGCAAGAACCCGCCATGAATCTCCCAGACAACGAAGTCAAAGCCCATCCAGTAGTCAAGGGATCAGATGAAAACAGGAACACAGAACTCTCACAATTTCATGATTTTTTTTTTTTTTTTTTTTTTTTTTTTTTTTTTTTTTTTTTTTGTATATACTGAAAATCTGTTCCTGAGTTCATATTTCTTCAGCAAAATCTGATTGTTCTCTGGATATATGAGACTGAATACTTAAATATTATCAAACTGCAGATATTTAAACAGCTTATTTTCATGCAAAATTCATCACAACTACAATACTTCTTATAAAATATACAAGATCAGTTAACACAACTGGCAATTTTGCATTATAAAAGAATCCACTTCATTTGGAGATGAATTCATTTACAAAGTAAAAAGTGTGGTCCACGAGAAATAACTTCACACTTTCTTTCTTTCTTTGCCAATTTTAGGGTATTTGGAAGGTGGTCATAGAATTGTGGTCCACCATGAAGATCACACTTTGCTTAGGCAGATGTTCTAGCAGTGTTGTTGCAATTTCTGGTTCTCCGATTATGCACAGAGATGCTTTGCTGATATGCATTGGATGTCCCTAAGAATGGTATTCTCTCAGAAAGCATGGAAGGTTAAAAATATTTAGTGTGGAGAAAAGAGGACAACATGTCTCTTTCTGTTGGTTTGGAATGCAATTTGAGTACAGGTTTTTCTCCAGAATATTATCCCACACCTGATAGCAGACTGGAAATGTGCATGTTATACATCCAGTGCTAATTCTGAGGTAGGTACTGGGACTTATCAGGGAAACAGCTGGAAGGTCTGGAAGGAAGGCCAATTTGCATTCACTTTATTTTGCAGAAGATCTCATCCAAGATGTGGTGGTAGGTCTGTCAGCACCTACTGAGAGCAATGGAGTGCAGTCATCTGTAACTTACGCTGGTACCTGTGAGACATGCCACGTGGGTTGAGAGACCATCATGGTTCCTTTAATCTGCTAGCTGTATTGGTGAAGAAAGCTAGTCTTACTCACAGGATGGAAGCACAGCTCACAATTTGCAGCATTTTTCCCAGGACTGATCATTGTCCTCTTGTTTAGAGTCAAGTGCAGGGCTTAAATATAAGACTCAAAAGATTCTGCAACAATCTCGGATGTGGATTGTTATGGTGGCGGATTGGGCAGTAATCTGCATTTTGCGCAAAGATGAATGATGTTTCCACAATGTACATTTATTGCAGCCTCACAGCAGGAAAGTAAGGTCCCACATAAAAAACAGTAACAGAACTGTGCATCCTTGATCTAGTAAGACTGTAGCAAAACCAAAAGTGTTTCATGACCTCAGTCATGATGAGGCCATACAAAGATCATGACATAATCACTGCCACACAACTACACCATAGTATTGGGTCCCAGGGAGAGCAGTGGTGGCTTCTGGGTGGTGTAGCAGAGTGATGTGGCATGGTGCAGAGTGAGCTGAAGTTCCAACAAATGGGATGCTGTAGATGACTAGTGCGAGTGGTCTGGAGCGGAGCTGCAACTGCAACTAGTCGCTGGAGCTTGCACCACAACTAGTTGGGTATGATTCTAGAGATTGAGAAGGTCCAAAGAAGAGCAGCAAGATTCGTGACTGGTACATTTAGCCACTGCGAGAGCATTACAAATCTCCTAGAATGTTTGAAGTGGGACGCACTTGCACGCTAAATGGAAGGGGCTGCTCGCTAAATTCCGAAATCCAATCTTAACCGTAGATGTAGAGCATATATTATTACCACCAACTTCCAAATCACACAATGATCACCATTCAAAGATAAGGGAAATTAGAGCCTGTACTGAGGCATTCAGACAGTCGTTTTTCCCTCATGCAATCCGCGAGTGGAACAGAGGGCAGAAATATTACTTTGGCGCGAATTGTGCCCTCCACCACACACCACTTGGTGGCTAGCGGAGTATATATGTAGATGTAGATGTAGATGTAGAACAACACCACAGTGGAGGAATATCTGTGGGCTCCTGATAACCACGTGACCTGCAGACACAAGGTAGGTGTCAACAGTAGCATGGCCATAGTTGCTGTGCACATTGCTTGTGGACGATGGTTCTGGTCCTTGGTGATGCCTGATAGTGTTGAGCCTGTAAACAGGCACTGAATCCAAACAAGGCATGTATGAATATTGTGAAAAGGAAACTTGCTATTCACCATGCAGCAGTGATGCTGAGTCGCAGATAGGCACAACGAAAAGACTGTCACAAATATAGCTTTCAGCTAGTAAGGTCTTCACCAAAATCAGGCAACACACACAAACATACACATACAGACTCACACAAACCTGCATTTGCATGAGTGTGTATCTGTGTGTGTGTCGTCTAATTTTGACAAAGGCCTTACTTCGTGAAAGCAGTATTTGAGACAGTCTTTTTGTTCTGCTTATCATGGACTCAGCATATCTACCACATGGTGTTCCTTTTCACAATATTGTTACATTCCATCCTGGATTTTCCATTGTTTGATTCATGCCATGTGTTTGTGAGAGACATAATGTCTCTGAAGGAAGAGTACCTGTGGGGGAAGGAGCAGCAACCTGCAGGACGCAGACATCATGCCAAAAACAGAAATGGCCTAGGAGGCAGGTGCCCAGCCCCACATATAATCCATTCCTCCCCACATAGATGGTGCACCCATCGTAAGTGGGGACTCTGCTAGGAAGGAGGCAGGCAGCACATGGGTGTCTGTAAAGAGGCTTGCAATGGAGCTCTGTGAAGGCAACACCAGAAGTGCCAGAACAAGCCATCAGTTGACAGCCAGTGGCAGCCGGGGATGGTGGCTGGACCAGAGCAGAGTAGGGTGAGGACCTGCAGAATGCAAAATGTGTCTGTTGGTGAGTTCACAGTGGAACGAGAAAAGCAGGACACCAGAATGGTGCTGGTGGTGATAGGGCCAGCTGTGACCAGGCTGGTAATAAGAGTCGCTGCATTGAGGTGTACAGTGCTACTCTTGGTAGTGATGGGGCCAGCCACAGTGGAGTCAGGAGGGCTGGCCACAACAGAGTCCATAGTGAAAGAGCAGGCGGCAGCTGGTCTGTTGGATTTGGTGGAGGAAGATGTAGAATGGGAAACGAGTAAAGGAGCATGAGAGAAGTGGGAGAAACTGACTGAAGGGAGGCCAGGGGCACTGGGATGGGTGTCGCCATTATGTATGCATAGAGTACGACAACTAGGCAGTGCAGAAACGTGGAGAAAATGGAAGGTGTGAGGAGCAGGCAGAGGAGACTGACTGCAGGCACATTTGGGCATGGCGGGACCGGACTGTGCATGTAAGAACTCTTGGGAGCACGGAGGCCCATAGGAAGTGCAGACATAAAGGATACCGAGGGAGAGGGAAGTGGGAAGCAGAAAACAAATGCAGAATGAAGGAGAATTTGACGTTGAAAGACGTCAGGTGACACTTCCGTGAGGGAAGCCAGCCATGGCTGCATCCCCCCGGCAAAGTCACAGGAGGATGCAGCATAAGGCTTGCAGCCAGTGAGGGCAGCAGTTGGCGAGGTGACCCTCATGGACCAGTGTCAGGTGGCTTGGCATCACTAGAGCAGGTTGTGCTGGAATTGATAACAGGTGTACTGGTGGCATTGAAGCTGGAGGGGTGGAGGTGGTGCCCGCACCAGCTAGAGAGATTTATGCATCAGCATCAGAAGGGCAGGCAGTTGGTGAGCTGGCAGCAGATAGGCCAGGAACGCTGGAACCAGTGACAGGCTTCAGAACCCGGAACGGCTGCATCTGTGGTGCGGGAACTGGTGGAGACCATGGTGCTGGAACCTGGAACAAAGGAGCCAGAGGTGACTGAGAATGTGGCACGTCTGGAAAAGGAAAACTGAGAGGATCCACCTGGCAGTTTAGAGCAGATAGGGGAAAAGCCCCAGAAGAGAAAGGATGCACAGAAGCATGAGGTCCGTTGTGGGCAGCTTAAAGAGCAATGAGCTGGGAAGAGAGGTCAGCCCAGGATTAAACAATAGAATAAGGTGATAGGTTGAATTCTAGAGCAGAAGAGCACATTTGTGAGAATCCTCAGCAGTGACAAAGGTCACAGAAGACTGTTCCAGTCAGTCAAGGGAGGCGGACCTCAGCTGCATGCTGTCACCAAAAACTGGAGCATCAGGTGCTGTTGAATCAAAGGTGGGAAGGGGAAACAACTGAACAGGTGAGATGCTGCTGCAGGTGGACAGTGATGAGCCATGGTATCAACTTCTTTGATGGGGCCATGGCCGGACAGGCAGGTCTTGGCATGAAGAGCATGGCATTGTGCTACCTGGCCTCAATGTTGTGCTGTGTGGGCTGGAACATGAATGATGGTGCTGAGACAACCAAGAGAAACTGTGGCATGATGGCAACAGTCTGAAGAATGGACAAAAGGGAGGTGACCCCGAGAAGCACCAATTTGGCACCGTGGAAAATAATGCAAAACTGATAATCCTCATAACCACTTTTAAGTTAGTAGATTGGACAGTAATCTGTACTCCATGTAGATGGTTGGTATTTCCACAGATAATCTAACAATGAACATTTACTGCAGCCTCACAAAAGAAAAGTAAGGTTTCACATATACGATAGTAACAGAAATGGTTATCTTTGATCTTGTATGATTGTAGCAAAACCAAAAATATGTTGTGACCTAGGTCATGATGTCATGACTTAGGTTGTTACATAATCATTACTGCACAATTACACAATTGCACTAGGTCCCAGGGAGGGTTTTCATGGCTTCTTGGCAGCATAGCAGAGTAATGTGGCATGGTGCAGAGTCAGCTGAAGCTCCAACACATAGGATGCCATAGATGGCTGGTGTGAGTGGCCTGGAGGAGAACTGTCACTGCAACTAGTTACTGAAGCTTGCACTGTGGCTTAAGTATACCACAGGGGAGAAATATCCATGAACACTTGATGCCATGTGACCCGTGGGTGCAAGATAATCCCTGACAGCAATGCTGCCATTTTTGCTGTGCTCGCTACCTTTGGACGATGTTAGTGGTGGCTGCTAGCACTGAACCTGTAAACAGAATGTTTACTGTCAGTACCAAATCCAAACACTTGATGTATTGGTGTGGTGTGTTAGTGACTCCAAAGGTGGGTGCCTGTGGAAGAAGGAACAGCAACCCGCATGGCACAGACATCGTGCCTGAAACAGGAGTGGCCGAGGATGCAGGGGTCCAGCCCTGCAGATTTCTTGGCCTCCATTATCAGGTGCAGAATATTAGGGTCACTTTGAGTAGGTCAAGTGTGAACCATATACAAGAAATGGCTACTTGGGTGGCAGAGTATGTGTGGTGCGCACATGGGAGCTGTTTTGGTCAGAGAAACCGCTCCCTAGGCTGGATGAGAAATAATGTACCGTATTCAGAGACAGGAGTAGACTGGCCATATTAAGTAAAGAGGAAAACATTTGTGGGTAATATGTGAACAGTGTACAGTAAAACATGCTCAAATTAGCATGTGTATAATTTGGAACTCTGCACAAACCTTACAAGCATTTCAGTTCTGACGCATTCAGTGCACTTTTATATGCTGATTTTTTTGTACAAAGCAGAACGTGCCTAATGCAAAAATGGATAGCAAATCTTAGAACATTCTTAATAATTCATTGCTTAACGTGAAAAAGAGCCTATATAGTACTACTGTATTACAGTTCATTAGTTATTCATGACTCTACAAGGATGTTACTTTCAACACCTCTGTTAAGCAGTGCAAAACCAAAAAAAGAGGTCCAGCACAGTGCAGTATTGCTGGTGTGGACTTAAAACTATGCTGCTCTGTGCAACGACGAATAAGTTATGCTCAGTGTCGGTACAGTACATCAAAGGAAATGGTTCATTCGTCAGCACTCTGTTTGTCGGCTTTCTTGTTTTCCTCATTATTGACACTCGCCAGTGCACACAGGAACATTGTTGCATATCTACCAGCACTCTGCTGCAGTGTGCACAGTGAAAGAGGCAGGTATTGTTCCAATAAACAATGGTTTTACCCGGCAAGGTCATTATTTTCTGCCAGTTTCAGTTGACTAGTAGCACTTTAAGAGATACAGTAACATGATGTCGAACAAACAGTATGTTTCAAATGTGGTAAAACACAAATTTATGAGACTTTAAGAAACAAGGATAAGATTCGGGATGAACAGATGAAAGGGAATGGGCAGATGGAAAGAAAAGCAAAGAAGACCGGAAATGAAGAAATTAGTGAAACAGTGTTGAAATGGTTCGTAAGAGCACAGACAAAAAGTTTACCTTTATCTGGATGCATGTTCCAGAGTGAGGATCTGAAAGTTGCTAAAGAGCTTGGAATTACTGAGTTTAAGGCACCCACAGGATGGCCGGACAGTTTCAAAGTTAGGCACAACATCATGTGGAATGAAGTGTGTGGGGAAGCTAAGGATGTGCAGGAAAGTGTAGCAACAGAATGGAAGACAATAGTGTCCAGCATAATTGTGAATTATGGCCCGAAAGATGTGTTCAGTGCCGATGAAAAAGGACTGTTTTATCATGTGCCGCCTTCAGAATCACTAGCAGTTCGAGGTGAATAGTGCACCGGTGGAAAAATTTCCAGGGAAAGACTCTCTGTACTGCTGTGTGGACACATGTTAGGTGAAATGGAGAAGCCACTGGTGATTGAAAAGGCAGCAAAACTGCATTGTTTCAAAAACATAGATGTCAGTAAGCTTCCAGTCACATGGTGAAGCAATAAAAAGGCATGGGAGGAGATTGGTCTTATGAAAGAATGGCTGGGCTCTCTCAATGCCAGAATGAAAAAAGGAAATTGCCAAGTTCTCCTTTCCCTAGGCAATGCAACCTGCCATCTGAAAGTAACATTATCAAACGTGAAATTGGCTTTGTTCCCTCCAGGTTCAACCAGCCTCACACAACCCATGGACCAGGGGTTATTTCCACATTCAAGTGTCATTATAGGCAGTTACTGATGCAATCTCTCATTCTTAATGTTGAAGAAGCCAAAGGTGCATTTGCTCTTGCAAGGTCAGTTACTGTCCTGGATGCAGTAAATTGGATTGGCTTGGCAGTAAAGGAAATAAAACCCAAAGCTGTCACCAAGTTCTTCAGCAAAGTGGGGTTTGGGAATCAAGAACAAGACACTTATGCAGCTATCAAAGTTCCAGAAGATGCAGCTGCAATTGCTGAATTAATGAAAATGCAAAACATTTCATGTAGTGCAGATGATTACGTTCAAAGTGATGACTTTTTGTCAACTCACTCCACTTTCACTTCAGCAACAGATTTAACAGAAATCCGCAACACAGAGGATGATGGAGAAGAAACAAAGGAAGAAGAAGAGGGCAAAATTAATATGCCTGAATAACCCATTGCATGCATAAATGATGTTATGCAATTTGCAGCACGTACAAATTCTCCCAACTTGTTGGAACTATTGTATGGTGGAAAAAATTGCCTAGAAAAAAAATTTTGAAAAGAAAGTTAAAACAAGTTTCCCTCCTTGATATGTAGTGAAAAAAGTGAAATATAAATGAAATAAACATGGGAATAATATGTATGTACATACAATAATAAACAAATTTGAAGTTCGAGGAAAAATATAGAAATATGTTATTTACCAATTAGTGTAATAGTTCAGTGTTCTGTTGTCCAATATACAATAAATGAATATCTACTGTGCTGGAGTGAAGGTACATAAATTCAGTATATGCATAATTAAAATTTTATACTGTATTTTTGTGCATGATACATGACAAATTTTACATAGCCCAGTGAGTTTTGTGTAATTCAGAAACTTGTCCAATTTGGAAAATTATTTTAGTCCCAGGTAATTCTGTTTTGAGCAAGTTTTACTGTATTAGTCAACTGTAGGAACATCCATGGTGATTGCATCCCAAAATTAATCTCAGTTGTAAATGGCAATAACACTCACATGGCCTTAGGAATCGACAGCTTGCTGAAACCAGACATTAATAGCAGTGTAATCTTAGATTCCTATTGAAGTATATATCTGAAGGAAAGGATTGACACAAATGATGGTACCACATTTATTGCCTCAAGAAGCTTGTTATTATTTTGTAAGGATATTACAGATTGTAAAAGCAACATAATCTGGCCAGAGATAAGTATCAAAAGTAGGTCTGACTTTGTAAGTGGATGATGCCCTTATAGACTGCCTAGCCTGTAGCTGGAATGGCAAAAGAGTGCTTCAGAGAAAACATGAATATTTCATACGAATTTCCTGATTGTGGCACAGTAACAGAAGGAGACCCAATTGGTCTGCTAAAGACTGGGAGACATGCCAGAATACTCAAAATGTCTTATATGAAAATTCCTTGAGCCTTTATTAGATAAATGACTTCCAAGGATAGCACCTATGATCTACCAGTGACAAACAGATCTAATCTTTCCAGTTCAAGTAACATAAAGGAGAGCAGCATCAGTGACCATAGGCCTATTATGGTTTCATTTGTTATAGGTGTTAAGAAATGAAGGAAAATATTACATCTTAGCAGATGCTGAGAAAATGATTGCAGATTGCCTACACAGTCAACATGAAACAGATATCTCTGGGGCTGTAAATGTAAAGTATCAGTAGGTAAAACCCAAATCTATGAAAGACTCACTGTGGGTTGATATCCATGTCAGAAAATTTCTACAAAAGCGAAGAGAACTTTATGAAAAATTTAAATAAGGCCAGGGCATTGTTAAAAAACAAATGTTGAGTGAAGCCAATATAACAGTAAGGATCACAGCGAGAGAAAAGTTAGGTGAATTCTAAGAAAAAATTCTGCATAGTGAACTGATGAAAAATCCTAGAAGTTTGTATCCTATGTAAATTCACAAAACTTATCAAAGTCATATATGCAGTCAATCAATGATTGCATTGCTACTGAAAAGGACAATGACACAGAGGGGCTTGAACTTCTGGATTCTGTCTTGCAAAATTGTTTCACTGTGGAAGATGATACTATAGTCCCTCTTATCATTCATTTAATAGATACTGAAATGCCAGATTTGAGAAAATAATTTCATTATAGAAAATCAACTACAATTGATGGGATACCTATATGATTTCCTACCAAATAGATGAAGGAACTTGCTCTCCTCCTAGCAGCAATTTATTGTTACCAAAGCAATAAAGAATTCTAGTTTATTGAAGAAAGGCACCAGTCATGAACCAACTGTGGATAAACAGATAAAAAACATACTATTATTTGTTTGTGCAGTTGATACTCAATCACTGAAAACAGTTACAGCCATAAAATGTAGAGGTGTATGTGCACATGGTGACTTAAACTGTAACAATCACATAAAACTAGCTGCAGAAAAGGAAAAAACAAGACTGAAGTTAATTGAAAGCCTCCTGAGGAAATATGTTTCACATAATAAAATAATAATCTAATAACAATGGAACATTGTAATGTGGTAGTGGGGGAAGGCATTTAAGACAGTGTTATGGGGGAATAATGAAAGGTAGGCCAAAGTTTAAGAGTACATTTTAAAAGAATCAATGTGCATATAAGTGGAATATTAAAGTAATGAGGAATGAAATCAAACAATGGAAAATCCAGGATGGAATGTAACAGCACTGTGAAAAGGAAAGTTGCTTCTCACCATAACTGAGATGCTGAGCCACAGGCGGGCACAATGAAAAGACTGTCACTAATATAGCTTTTGGCCAATAAGGCCTTCATCAAAATTAGACAACAAACACATGAGTGTGCATGTGTGTGTCTGGTGAGCAAGGTGAATGATGCTCTCCGCAGTTGACACACATGGGAGGCGGGGCACATGAAGTATTGGGATGCGGTGGGCATCCGCAATCTCGACATGTGAGGCTGTAAGTACAGTGGGAAGACATATGGCCAAACTTCCAGCACTTAAAGCACTGCATTGGGAGAGGGATATAGGGCCTGACATCACATCGGTAGACCATCAACTTGACCTTCTCAGGCAATGTATCACCCTCAAAGGCCAAGATGAAGGCACCGGTGGCAACCTGATTATCCCTCGGGCCCCAATGGATGTGCTGGACGAAATGAACACCTCGCCACTCTAAATTTGTGCACAGCTTGTCATCAGACTGCGAAAGAAGGTCCCTGTGGAAGATAATATCCTGGACCATATTTAAGCTCTTATGGGGTGTGATTGTAACAGAAACATCCTCCAACTTGTCACAAGTGAATAATGCCCATGACTAGGCAGAGGATGCTGTTTTTATCAAAAGTGGCCCAGAGCACATTTTGGACAAGCCCTCCACCTCCCCAAACTTGTGCTCTAAATGCTCTACAAAAAACTGATGCTTCATCGTCATGAAAGACTCCCCATCTGCTCTCGTACATACTAAATATCAGGGCAAGTAAGTTCCACTGCCAGCCTTAGCCACTTGTTCCTCCCATAGTGTGGCCAGGGAGGGGAATGATTTGGGGTCATACTTCTGTGCGTTAACCTGAGCCCTGGAATGCTTAGATACTGCTGGTGGTTGGCCACCAGCAAGAGATGATGTACCATGCTTCATTGCGGGTCATCAATCCTGATGCCCCCCACTCCAACCAAGGGCCCTTCCCACGGGTGCCACCAAGCCTCAGTAAGGGCCATCTGGCAGGATGGCCATTGCCAGGAGTCCTGATGCCCCAGGGTGACAGGAATCTCCTAGTGGGAAGGATGACACCTACCAGTGGCTGAAGTGCTCGGAAGCAGCTGGTTGTAGGGCTTCATGATCCTCCTCAGACCTGGAGACTGAATCTGTGAAGCCCTCCAAGCCAGGGAAACTAAAGTAGCAGTGGGAGAAGTCAAAAAATAAGACTCTGAAGACCAAGGGAATTGCGGTGGCATGGCACCCCCACCACCACTGCATCTGAGGATGAGGTGGAGATTCTGGCGTCCACTGAGGACCTAGATCTCGCCTCTGCCTCAGACGCAATGGTTCTAGATTCAGGCTCTCCTTTGGTGGAGGTAGATGAGCCAGTGGTGTAATCTGCCTCCTTGGTCCCTTCACACCTTTTTCTGCTATGGACGATATTCTTCAGTGGAATTGCAGCGGTTTTTTTCACCACCTTGCTGAGCTCCGACATCTTCTCAGCCTTCCCCCTTTCCTCTGCATTGCGCTCCAGGAAACTTGATTTCCAACAATGTGTGTACCCCCCCCCCTTCCATGGCTATTGGGGTTATTATAAGAATCGGGCAGCTTATGAGAGGGTATCTGGTGGAGTCTGCATCTACATATGAACTCTCTTTACAGCGAGTGTGTACCTCTTCAAACACCTTTAGAGGCTGTTGCTGGTAGGGTGTGGGTGCCTCAGGCTGTTATTGTCTGCAGTTTCTATCTTTCACCAGATGGTGATGTCTAACAGCATGTATTGGCTGTGCTGGTAGCCCAACTGCTGCCACCTTTTCTGGTACTGGGCGACTTTAGCTCCCATAACCCTCTGTGAGGCGGATTGGTGGCAACAGGCTGTGGCACTGTTGTTGAGCAAGTTTTGGCACAGCTCGACCTTTCTCTCTTGCATAATGGTGCCTCCACACATTTCAGTGTGGCGCATGGCATGTACTCAGCCATCGACTTTTTGGACTGCAGCCATGGCCTTCTACCATCTGTCCACTGGCAAGTGCATGGTGATTTGTGTGGTAGTGGCCACTCTTTGATCTTTCTGTCACTGCCACAGCATCACTCTTCTAGGCACCTCCCCAGATGGGCTTTGAATAAGGCTGTTCGCCTCCATTGCCACTATTGAGCCTCTTTCTCACGACGCCATTGATGAGGTGGTTCACTTGATCACCACTGGCATTGTTTCTGCAGTGGAATCTGCCATTCACTGTTCTTCCGGGTGCCCTTGGTGAAGGGCTGTGCCTTGGTAGTCCCCTGAGATCGCTGAGGCCATTAGAGATCGCAGGCGGGCCCTCCAATGTCATAAGCGGCTCCCATCACTGGAACATCTCATTGCCTTTAAGCGGATCTGCTTCCAAGGCCACAGCATTATTCGCCAACGGAAGCAGGAGTGCTGGGAATGGTATGTCTCCACCATTGGCATCCGTACCATTCCATCGCAGGTTTGGGCTAAGATTAGGTGGCTATATGGATATCAGACCCCCTTCAGTGTACCTGTGCTTTTCCTGAATGGAACAGTCTGTACTGTCTCCAACACAATTGCAGAACTCTTAGGAGAGCATTATGCTCAGAGTTCTGCTTCTATCCATTACCCGCTGGCCTTCTGCTTCCTGAAAGAGTGGTTGGAAAGTAGGAGCCCTTCATTCCATACACACCATCCCAAATCGTACAATGTTCCATTCAGTGTGTAGGAATTCCAAAGTACCCTAGCTGCTTGCCCTGAGATGGCTCCTGGGCTGGATTGCATCCACTACCAGATGCTAAAACATCTCTCAGTTATTTACCTGTAATGCCTCCTAGACCTTTTCAACCGTATCTGGGCAGAGGGTGAGTTCTCATCACAATGGCGGGAAAGCCTCATCATCCCAGTGTTGAAACCTGGCAAGAGCCCCCTGGACACCTACCACCCCATTAGCCTCACCAACATTATGTGCAAGTTGCTCGAACGCATGGTGAGCCAGAGGTTGATTTGTCAGTAATCTCAGGGCCTTCTGGCTTGTCTCAGGGTGGGTTCCGTAAGGGCCACTCTGCCACTAATAATCTGGTCTGCCTCCAGTCTGCCATCTGTATGGCATTTGCCCACCGTCAGCACCTGGTTGCCATCTTTTTTGACATGCAGAAGGTGTACGATACAACATGGCGACATCACATCCTCACCACACTTCATGGGTGGGCTCTTACGGGCTCGCTCCCAATTTTTATTCAAAATTTTCTGTCACTTCATTCCTTCCGCATGCAAGTTGGTCCCTCCCAGAGTTCCTCCCATGTCCACAAGAATGGGGTCCTGCAGGGTCCTACCTTGAGTATCTGCCTCTATCTAGTTGCTATCAATGGGCTTGCTGCAGCTGTGGGAATGTCCATGTCAGCTTCTTTATATGCTGATGGTTTTTACCTGTACTACAGCTCCACTGTCATTGCAGGTGCTGAACGGCAGATGCAGGGCACTTTCCATAAGGCACAGTCTTGGGCCGTGACATACAGTTTCCAGTTTTAGGCTGCCAAGACTTGTGTTATGCATTTCTGCCGACGTCACACTGTTCACCCTGAGCCACAGCTTTATCTTGATGATGAATTTCTTGCTGTGGTGGAGATGAATCGGTTTTTGGGATTGCTTTTTGATACCCGGTTGACTTGGCTCCCTCATAGTTGGCAGCTTAAACAAACATGCTGGCAGCATCTTAACACTCTTCATTGCTTGAGTCACACCAGCTGGGGTGCTGATCGGTCTACCCTTCTCTCCCTGTATCAGGTGTTGATTCAGTCCCATCTCCATTATTGGAGCCTGGCTTACGGTTCGGCATCACTTTCCGCATTGCAGTTGCTTGACCCCATACTTCACTGTGGGATCCGACTTGCAACTGGAGCTTTCTGCATGAGCCCTGTAAATGGCCTACTTGTGGAGGCTGGTGTCCCTCCATTGCAGATCTGGTGCCAGTGACTGCTGGCCACTTATGCTGCACATGTTTGTAGCTTGTCTGAGCATCTGAATTACTGTATCCTGTTCCCCAACTCGGTCATCCATCTTCCAGAACGGCGGCATCGGTCAGGGTGTACAATCGCAGTTTGTGTCCGGGCTCTTCTCTCTGGGCTTGAGCTTTTCCTACTTCCACCTCTTTTCTGGGAACCATCTACATCTACCCCAATGGTGTGTGCCCCATCCGTGCCTTCAGCTGGATTTGGCACAAGGCCGAAAAGATTCAGTCCCTCCTGAAGCCCTCCACCGATGCTTTCTTTCCATCCTTGCTGCGTTTCCCGGCTCTGCCGTAGTCCATACCGACAGTTTGATAGTTGCTGGTTGAGTTGGATATGCTTTTACTCTTGGGGAACAATCTGAACAATGCTCATTGCTGGATGGCTGTAGTGTTTGCACTGCAGAGCTCATCGCCATCTCTCACACTCTAGGTATACCTGCTCCTGCTCAGGTGAGTCCTTCATTATCTGTAGTGACTCCCTGAGCGGTTTATGAGCTATTGACCAGTGTTTTCCATGCTCTCATCTGCTGATGGCTATTCTAGGAGTCCCTCCATACTGGATGAGGATGAACAGTCCAATGAAGTTTAATGAGCTCCTCTTAGGTGCACAAACTTGTGTGAGATCTTCCATTGTCATGGAGAAGGAGACATTCATTTGAATTTCTGTGGTGATGAACATATTGAAGTCATTTCTTCAATTTCCTGGGGGTAGTGCAGTACACTTCACAGTTTATCATTACACCATGAGGGAGGGCATCAAATGGAATAACCCCTTCAGAGTCTCAGGAGGCCGTTGTCATGACTTTTCCAGCTGTGGTGTGGCACCACTTTGCAGACTTCCATTTTGTTTCCTGTTCGAAGTGATGTATCCACGTTCCATTGCCTTTGACAATGTTTGACAAAAATTTTCATGATAAGACTGGTAATGTGCAAGTAATTCCACACAGATGGTCCTTCATTGCTCTTAATTGTCTTCTGTTATGTGGCAAGGAACCCAGCAGGCACTCGCCTTTGAGTACCCCAACTGGTGGACGGATGTGTCAGCACTACCAACAGAGATGTCCAGTTGTGCAGCAAGGGGGTTGATAGTGATTGGCCAGTCACCTGAAATGAGAGTGTCCACATGTTCCAACATTGTAGGAGTCACAGCTGTGTGGGGCTGGCTGGCGTGTGGAAGATCAGACAGGTTTCCATGTGACCTTGTTGCAATGATGAGACAGCACATCCAGGGACACACCATTCTTTTGTTAGCTGCCAGATCTTCATAGACATTCTGCAAGCACATATGAACATCTGTGATGCTCTGGTTTTCCACCAGATAAAACTCAATGACAGGTCTCTGACTGGAATGCATCTCTGTTACAGATGCCATCTTGAAGGCTACGTATAGTGCTGCCACCTGTTGGAACTTCATGAACCTATAGGGCTGAAGCACGAATATTCCACAATATCCCACAGCAAATTCTCCATTATTTCAATTGAAATTGGCCTAGAAAAATATGTGTTGAAATACTTATTGAACGCCCTTCATACCTTCTCTTGAAACTGAAAGATTGTTGGGGCAGTCTGGATTGGGATGTAAAAAGAAACTGCTTGACTTCCTTTGTTCTCCCTATACCTGTCTCTGGATCTCTGATTTGTTGACTCAGCCAATACATGTGTTCTGTCAAATTAGAATACACGCTGAAAATCTTAAAAAGTGTGGAATAATAGCCACACTACTGCATCGCATTCCATTTTATCCATTTCAGTGAAACACATGCAGCACAGCTATCTTAGAAAGCCATATAAAAATCCTCTAGGCTTTGGCTAAGCTGTTTTTCCACAGTATCTTTTCCTGCAGCAGTGCTATTCCAACAAAGTATGCAGGAGTACTTCTGTGGAGATTGGAAGGTAGGAGATAAATACTGGCAGAAACGAAACTGTAAGGGCAAGATCATGAGTCATGCCTTTAGAAGGCAGGGTTCCATGTTCAAGTCCCAGCCCGGCACACAGTTTTGATTTGCCAGTATGTTTCAGGAACAAAAATGCAAAAATGTAGCTGAGTTTTTGCACAATCCATTTGAGAACTATGACACACACACACACACACACACACACACACACACACAGGTTGACTGGACTGGACTGAGGGTTGTGTCGGGTGGAGTGCATGAGAGGAGAAAGGAGATGGGGGGAGAGAGGGGTGGAGGGAAGGATGGTTGCGTACTGTTTAAGAGTGGAAGCAAGGGAATGGTACAGGAGTGTGGTGCTGTTGAGTTCATTATGGCACAGATAGAATGTCGATGCGGCATTGACACCTTCCATATTGTTACTATGAGTCTTGTCAGGAATTAACCATATTTGTGCTGCTGTCTTGTTAACATTGTAAAAATACTGACTCATTCCATATCCTTGAAACTCCATTGCTATTAGGATCAACGGAACTCACAAAAAAATAAAATAAAATAAAATATGTCTGTTTGACTGCTCTGCAGTGGGTGGCAGAGGGTTCATTGAACCACCTTCAGACTTTTTCTCAACTGTCCCACTCCCAAACAGCATACAGAAAAATGAACAGTTAAATCTTTCTGTGCAATCTCTGATTTCTCTTGTTTTATTACGATGATCATTTCTCCATTTCTCTTTTGCTTTTGGAGGAGAAAGTTGATGATTAAGATTTCTTGAAAAGAGCTCACTGCAATTAAAACTCCTTTGCTTTAATGATACCCACCCCGTCTTGCATATGATATCCCTGGCACTCTCTACCCTATTTTGCAATAATACAAAGCATGTTACTCTTCTTTGAACTTTTTCAATGCCCTCTCTTAATCCTATCTGGCAACAGCCCCACACCACATAGCAGTACTTCTGAAGAGGCCAGTTAAGCATTATCTCCTTAGCACATCTGTTGCATCTTCTAAGTGTTCTGCGAATAAAACGCAGTCTTTGGTTCACCTTCCCAACATATGCTCTGTGATCATTCCAGTTTAAGTTGTTCATAATGGTAATCTCTAGGTATTTAGGTGAACTGACGGCCTTTAGATTTGTGCACTTTATGATATAATTGAAATTAAATGAATTCCTTCTAGTACTCATGTGGGTAACCTCACACTTTTCATAATTTAGAGTCAACTGTCACTTTTCACCCCAGAAAGCTATCTTGTCCAAATCATTTTGTGATTGGTTTTCATCTTCTGATAACTTTACTAATGCCAGATATCACTTCTGTTTTACTTGATGCCTTTCCATCAATTACTATGGACTGTGACCTTTCTGACAGGAAATCATGAAACCAATTGCACAACTGAGATGATACTCAATAGCCATGCAGTTTGATTATGAGGAATGGTGTCAAAAATATCCTGTAAATCTAGAAAGATGGAATCAATTTGATATGCCCTGCCAATAGCACTCATTACTTCATATAGTAGAGAGGTAGTTTTCAAGTGTTTTACAAGAATGATACTTTTCTGAACCTGTGCTGACTGTGTGTCGATAGATCATTTTGTTTGAAGTAATTCTTAATGTGTGGACGTAGTATATGTACCAAAATTCTTCTGCAAATTGATGTCAGTAATAAGGATCTGTAATTCACTGGAATACTCCTATTTCCTCTCCTGAGTATTGGTGTCATCTGTGCAACTCTCCAGTCCTTAGGTACAGATATTTTGTTGAGTGAGTGGGTGTATATGATTGCCAGGTATGAAGCTATTAATCACCATATGATAAAGTGGAGTAGTCAATTGGGAGAGACAGCTGGAGCATAGGAAGACGGTGACACTCGAGAAGAACATGTAAGAATAGATTGTTGGAATGAAGTGGTCAACATAGAACCATAGTTAGAGATGGGCCTGGACATGGGTGTCTGCAGAAATTCACCCAGGTGGCAGGAGAGGGACTCCAAAATTTGAATTTTTATATAAATTAATTGGTCAGTTTTGAGATGTGTCATGCCACAAGCCACATATTCCAAATGAGAGGTTTAGCAAAATCAGGGAAATCACGTCTAAAAGTGTCTGAGAATTATATGGTGTTTAAAAGCTCTCTACTCCAGATAATTGGGGGGGGGGGGGGGGCAACATAGAGAATATTAAAGCCTTTTATGTTGGCATGATTATCAACCAGCTGTCTACCAGGATGAAGGCCACCCTCAAACTGTTGTCAAGAACGAAGTTGACCACACAGTGGCACAACATGCAGCTACGCAAAACATGCTCAGTTTCAGTGGCTGCTTCACAACTTGAGCCCTCTGGATCCTTCCCTCAGCTACCAGCTTCTGTGAACTATGCAGTTGGGTATTATTCCTACAACACATCCCTGGCTCCTGTAATCATCCTGGTCTCATTCTCAGGTAACCACTGACCCTGCACCCTCCAACCAACAGTTTCACCTTCTTCCGTCCTGTCACCATCCCCTAATTCATGTCCCCATGTCACTTTCAGCACTTTCAGTATGGGCTATTTCCCACCAGCTGCTACAATTGTGCCAACTTACCTCCCTCCCGCATTCCTATCCAGCAAACTGGCCACCTCCCTCCATGCTCCATGTCCTAGTCCCTCTCCCTGCCACATGCCTCCCTCTTCCTCCACCCTTCCCACTCTGCACTACCCCACCACAACCAGTTCACCTGGTGCGTGTGTGTGTGTGTGTGTGTGTGTGTGTGTGTGTGTGTTTTATTTTACTTTATTTTACTCTAGCTCTCAAAGGATAAAATCTGAAATCTAGCAGGGTTTCTTCCTTTTGTGTATGCCTATCAAAAAATCAATGCTTCTGCTTTTCAGTGAGTGACCTCTTTTAATCCTAAAGTATTTACTTTCTGGAAATCTAGGAATATGGAGCCTGTCTTTTGCCCTTTGTACATGGTTTACAGGATTTCACATAGGAAAAGGGCATACTGAGTTTAGAACAAGCGATGCTTGTTAAATTCATGTGAATTTCTGGACAGAGCCTTTTCTGTCTCAAGGAAATTTAATATATGATGATGATGTTTGGATTGTGGGGTGCTCAACTACACGGTTATCAGCACCCGTACAAATTCCCAATCTTTTCTCAGTCCAATCTTGCCATTTGCGTGAATGATGACAAAATGATGAGGACAACACAAACACCCAGTCATCTAAATTTAATATATTCAAGTTAGAATATGCTCAAGCATTCTGCAGCAAACCAGTGTTAAGATTATTGGTCTGCAATTTTTAAGATCTTTTATTTTACCCATTTTATTTATGGGAGCCACCTGCATTTTTTTTTTTAGTTTCTTGATACTTTGCACTGGGTGAGAGATTCAAGGTGAATGCAAACTAAGTAAGTAGCCAATGCCAAAGAGTAAAATATGGCAAATTATTTGTTTTAAACTCTTTCAGTTGCTTTCCAACACCAAGGTTGGCTGTTTCTGTGTCCTCCTTACGGGAGTTTGTCAGTGGTCAAACAATGGTATATGTATGAACCTCCTGTGTGAATGATTTTTAAATGTAGAATTTAAAACATCCCTTTGCTGTATTCTGTTGTTGTATGAGACTGGTTGATGAGACATTTGACTAGAGGCCTTCAACCCACTTAGTGGTTTTATGTAAGACCAGAATTTTAGTGGGTTATTGGCAAGATTGTTGGCTAACATATGATGATGAAGTTGTTGTACACTTCATGGTTGAATCTTTTTATGTATGCTCAAATTTCTACTAATTTTTGTCTGTTAGTATCTCTGCATTTTTAACAAAAAGTGCAATATTCTCTATATCTCAGAATTTTTTGAATTTTGTTATTAAACCACCATGGTTCTTTTTCATCCTTAATCCACTTGCTTGACACATTCTTCTCCGGTGCATGATTTAGAATCAGTTTAAACTTTGCCCATAAATCTTCTACATCTGTCATATTGCAACTAAATTTTGGCCATTCACAGTCTAAGTAGGATGCTAACAATTCAGTAGCTGCTTGTTCCAGAACAAAAACTCTCCCAACCTTCTCAATTGATTATTAACTTTCATTATGATTGTCACTATGGTGACTTCATTATCACTAATCCCTGTCTCTATACTAAAATCATCAGTGAGGTCAGAGCTTTTTGTAGCTACAGGATTTAAAATATTTCCATTGTCTGTGGGGTGGTTGAACTAGCTTCTCAGGACAGTCTTCAGAGAATATTTTTAGAAGCACTTCACAAGACTGACTGTCCATACCACTTGCAGTGAACCCATAGACATCCCAATCTAACCTCAGTAAGTTAAAGTTGCCTCCAACTAATACTGATGATTGGAGTACTTCTGTACTATTGAGCCAGACTTTCTTTGAATGATTCTACAACTGGTACATAGGAGTTGCATGGCCAGTAAAAACACCTAGGTCAGTTACTTATGTTCAGATAACTTCACAATCAGATTCAATTTCGACCTTGATAGACATAATATTTTTGTCAGTAGTAATGACCACTGCCCCTCCTATGATGTCTGACCTTGTTTCATTAAATATTTTGTAGCTTTCTACTTAAGGTTTCATACAGCTCTCATTTCTGAGTATAATTTGAGTGTGACAGCTTTCTTCCATGGTGATAAATTCAGGGGATTTGTTACAAATGGTTTACCAATTACTATTAAAATTATGACATTTGAATTGTCTTTACTTTGTACATAATCTGTTTTTGCTCTTTGCATATCAACTGGTTAATGTTCATTAGAGGACCCCAGGCCATCACCTAGCATTAAAAAAAAAGTGTATTCCACAAGTACTTCTGCTACCATAGTATCTGCTTCTTCTGCATAGTGCACCCCCAACTAAGGGGAATCCTACAATTCTCCAACACATAATGCTGGTCCATAAATCTGCAGCTAAGACCATCATAGAATCAGTGAAGCCTCTGGCTGAGACCTTCCACTCTATTCAAAAAGGACTGTGACCAATTCTGGGTACAATAATGCAAATTGTAAGCTCTGGTTGCACCATGTGAGCAGGGCGATCAGTCTTTACCACTCTGTCAACTGCCTGTACAAACTGAGTATGGCCTCAAAATTGAAGCAACAGACATGATTGGTGCCAACATGTGCTGCAACTTGCAGATGACTGCACACTGCACCCTTGATAGCCACAGGCAGGGCCTGCTCCATATCTTGGATAAGGCCCCCTGTTCCCCACCAACCCCTTCCAACAGACATACTGAGCACACTTGTGACTTACTCCCAGCTCTGGGAACATGCTGTTTCCTGATGGGGCTCCATAATGTGCCTAACTTTGTAGCCCTGATTACTAGCGAATCCCTCCCCAAGTGTGCCTCTAGTGCATGGGTTATAACCTGCCAATCACCCTGACCCTGAGATGGGCATGGTTTACTGAGAGGGGAGGGGGCGGGGAGGGGGGGGAGAGAGAGAGAGAGAGAGGGGGGGGGGCAGGAGGGTGGGAAGGGAAGGGAAGGGAGGGAGGAGAAAAGGAGGAGAATGAAGACAAAAAGCAAAAGCAATAAAAAAAGTTGTGGGACATAATAAATAGAAAGTATAATAAATGAAAAGGAGAGGTGGGAATGTGTTAATACAGGTTAAGCCAAGGAGGGTGTCAGGATGCAAGAATGTGCTGGAGGGCAGGTACCCATCTCCAGAGTTCAGCAAAATGAGTATCAGGTGGGAAGATGCAAACAGCCTTTGGGGTGTAGCAGTAGCAGGCACTCAGGTCCCTTGAGTCGTGCTTTGGAGCATGTTGAGCAACTGGGTACAGGGTGTCCCCAAGATAGATAGTTCTTCTCTGCCTATAAATGGACTCAGCCAGTTCAGTGATGGTCATTTCTACTTAAAATCCTTTGCAGTAGAAGCACGTTAGTTGATAAATAATGTGTATAGTTTTGCAAATTGCTCTGCCTTTGCTCCCCCACCCCCTCTTTCTCTCTCTTCTTCCCCCCCCCCCCTCCCCCCCCCCCCCTTCTCCCCTGGCCACAGTTCTTCAGTGTGCTATTCGTATCTCTTCCTCTTAATCCAGTTTTACTTCTCCTCTGTTCTCATCACTTGTCTCTGACAGCCCCCTCCCTTCCCCTGCTCTTTTATCTTTGTCTTTCTTCATCCTCATAACAGGTTTGATTTTCCTTGTAAGCGTAATTGCAATGTAATACGGTACAGGCCTAGAATAAATTATACGTATAACTATAATTTGCTAACTCCAAGTTATTAGATATACTGCTGACAGTCACACATAAAAGTACATTTACTATCTTAGCTTTTGTGACTAATAGTTTCTTCATCAAGGGGAAGAGAGGGTTAAGTTGGGAAAGTTCAATAGGGAAGGGATCACTCAGACCCAGGATGAGAGAGACCCATCTATTGTGATGATACAGGGAGGCTCCAGCAGCTAGATCCTTACTTTTGGACCTTCCGCAACCTATCTATTTCTTTTCCCTGAGGTATAAACTATTAGAGTATGTACCTTTATATTGGGTCTATTGGCAGTAATCCAATTTTGCCTAAGGAATTCTTTCTCAAAATTTAATAGTTTTCTGGAGTGAATTTTCTTTTGATACAGTTATTAGACACAGTAATCTATACTTGCAATACAAATTCTAACTTCTTGCATACAATGCACGTTTTTTGTGAGTCCAGTTAACATTACAATTACAATGTGGTTTTAAAATTATGGAAGGTATTTTCATCATGTACATGTTGTCATTAATGCAAAAGTGATGTTAATAGATTGTTGATACAGTGCTTAATTATGTTCTTCACAGGCACTGGGATATGTCTGTGCCCTGGAAGCGCTCTTCCTGTCCATCATCACCCGCTGCAGGTCGCCTCCCTACAGGCCTGTGGACGAAGATCCCAGCCAGGTGACTGCCCTGCAGGAAAGACCGACCTCTCCTGCAAGGCTGGTACCATCACCCCCACCATCACCTCACTGGGCAGAACCTTCCACGTCTGGTCTGCCCGGACCCTCACCGGCACCCGTCGACGATGACAGAGTTCGACCGTGCTCATCCAAATATTTGGACATGTACTCTGTCACACGATAGCAATCACGAGCAGCAGATCTGTAGGCAGCAAGGAACATAGGTAATTACTATGGTGCAGATCTGTTTCGTCGTTACTGAGGTAGTACAATCCAGCCAACTTTAATGAAATTGCTGTTTTGAAGTGTCAACGATGTGGCATTTCAAGTTGGAGGCATAATTATGTTGAGTATCAAGGTTGCTTTTCTTCTGTGAAAATAACTGTACTGTGTTGTGTTTTTACAGGGAAAAATGTGCAAATGTGAACTATACTTGCATTATTTAATAGTTTCAATTTCTGTTCTCGAATCCAGAAATACTGTATCCATCCCTTTTGGAAGTACAGGGTACGTATACTTTTTTAAAATGCACATTAAGACTACATTTTATAATATTTGTATCCATCATGCCCAAAAAGCATACTTATTTGTGTTCCTTGTCCACACTGTTACTGAAATTTTCAATATCAGTGTGTCATGCATTGTTCAAATTACTTTTGAGTTATAAGAAAAGAAAAATAGTACTGATTACTAGGATGCATTGTTTAGAATGGAATGATGATTGGTGCTTTGTATGATTTCATCTTTTTGTTTCATATGCTGTAAGCAAAAGAAACAAAAGGGTGCAATATTCTAAAACAAAAGAAATTCAAATACATTGGTGACATGGCTTAAATGTTTATTACCATATTTGCATTTATGAATTTGTTATTTGCTTGAAGTTGGCTGTGTTGTTTAGGAATTGTTGCACAAAACATTGGTGTAAATGTTTTTTTGAGACAAGAGAAAATGGTGATTTTGTAAGCAACATATTCTGTGTCAGTGAATTTTGTTAATTTGAAACTATTAATGAAAATACTGGAAAATGGCTGAGCACCAATAACTGCTATTTCTTTTACAATTACAATCCTTGGAAACTCTTTTGACAAAATTAATTGATGCTCAACTGAACCATATGACAATTCATTTATCTATGTCAATGTTGAAAATGTAGTTGATTTTACTTCATCTTAAAGAAATTTTGTTTTTGTTGAATAATAATCACAATGTATTTCTGCCAGTAGTAGTTGTTGTTTGTGGTAATACTGACATTGAGTTTTTAAATACTGTTTATGAATGTGAATGTGCTTGTATATACATTTGGAGTTTGATGTACTGTTGAAAGATTAAATCATTTATAACAGTTTATGTAAAGTAGAACATTCTCCATATGATAATTTATAATATTTTAGTGACACTGAAGAAAACCCAGATAGATGTAATCACTAGACAGAGGAAAAATTACTGTTCACCAGACAGATGCATTTGGTAGCCAAGATACATGAAGTGCTGAACAATGAATTAATCACTTAAATTGTCGAAAATGAGATCATGAGTTCATTATATTTATTACTGGTTTCTTCTGTACTGCACATTTCATTCATAAGATAACTGGTAATTTTTCTTCTGTCTCTTTACAATATGACATTTTAGTGAGATGTGACCTAAATTAATATACTATGTACATACAATAATTTCTTTGTGTGGAAATATCAAAAAATTGAATAAATTATATTGTTATGTACTTGTCAATTACTGGGTAACATGAAAAGAGCACTGTATGTTCGTCTAAAAATACAGTGCATGAAAATTCTTCAGTGAAGTGGATAGCAATGTATTTGACAATAAATAGCTATTTTTATTTGTTTTGTAAGAGCCTTTCTCTCTGGTTAAGGCAGAAATTCAAGTTCTGAGAGCTCCATAATATTAGCAAGTATTAGAAGTCTGTTTGGATTTGTCACTATTATTATTTGGATTAACAAAAACTATGAATTTTTTTGAGCATTTATAAAAAAAAGAAGTCTTTTGCACTATATATAAAAAACTATCGAGTTTCATTTGTGAATTTGTTGTACAGTGTCACTCACTTAATACTTTTTTATTTGTTTTGCTTCATAATACAACTTAGATATGATTCAGCACAAAGAAAATACTACTAGCACAGTTTTTCTTCACCAATTTTAGAGGGGATAGGTGCAGGAAACAGAGAAAGTAAACTCTACCCTGCACATGGGTTGAAAGAAATGGTGTAAAGGAAGCAAGCTGTACCTTCTTCATGGAGTGTTAACAATGAGTGGAATGTGATTTATGGTTTGTGCTTCAAACCAGGTGGCTAGTAACTACAGTTTTGTAAGGTTTTCAGAGCCTGGAGGTATCCAAAGTCTTGCTGACTGAGAACTAAGGAGATGGGGGAATGTGAACAACAAACGAAGTTGATGACATCATAGTACAATAATTGAAACAAATAATTTCTTTGAGCAGTTAAAAAGTTTTGCACTGCTCATAACAAATATTTTTTTCATGTAATGCTTCACAAATTAATGTTCCATTTCCACTCAATGTTTTAAACATCTTTGGTTAACAGAGAAATTAGGCTTGGTGATATTTTGGAGCTCTTAAATGTTGATTTATCATCTGTTTGTGATGATAATGTTGAGGAATAGGCATTAGTGGCTATATAATAGGTTAAATTAAATACAGTAGTCTCTTTTGGTTTGTTCTTAATGCTTATGAAGCAGTTGTCGAAGGCTATGAGCCTGGTTCATATGACTGTCTTCATAAAAGTATAATTTGCTTCAGAATACACACACAAAAATTGCCCTGTTGATTTTCTAAATGTAAATACCGGTTGTGTATAGTGTTTAGAAGAAATAATTTCCTTATGCGGCAAATGTTAAAACATTGTTGAAACAACAGGTAGGGTTTTCTAGTGTCCCACATGCTGACAACGCCATCATGTGCCTGATATAATCAAAATATGCTTTAAGAATTGTTCCTGAATGGTACTGTTGATTCTATTTTAATCAGATTTTGTGATACACCTTTATGCTATAATTATTTGTTTACACACAAAGTAAAGAAACACAATTAATTGTTTCCCTTCTTGCAAGAGAACTACTATGGCAATTATGGTTGGTATGACAAACATTTGGAAATAGTATCTTATTCTGAAGAGTATATTTATTTACTTTCCTCTTGTATTTCTTTGACATCTTCAGCTTATATAGAGGTTCTCTCTTTTTAATAATTATCTAATAAGATGTTTGTTACAAAAATGTTGTCTAATTAACTTAATAGCAGCAAATCACAATGGAATTTAAATATTTGTGTGTCAATTTTAATTGCTTATTTCGAGTTAAATTTAAACTTATGTGATTTGATATTGCAGATTTCCTAAATGAAAAGATTAAGTTACTGAAGCACATTTCAGCTTAACACTTTTATTAATAATTACATATTTTAATAGTTATGCAGGAATGTTTAAAATATGTGTATACAATTGAAAAAAAATCAATGTAAAACCAATCTTTCACTTACAATCATATGAGTAAAACTTTTAAATCAATATATGATATCTATACCTATGTTTGTGTGTAACTTTCCTGGTGTTCAGAACTATTTGCATGGTATTTTATCTGATGAATGTTAGATAAATAAAATGTTATATGGATCTTTAAGCAAATTTTGTTCATTAATATCTAAATGTGATAAGTTTTTGTATAAAATCATGCATATTCTTTGTTTTCTGTTGCAGCACACTCAGAAAAAGCATTTTTTGTCATGCAGATTTTTTTCTTCAGTTACAGCAATTTTTAATCCCAAGTGTATGAATGTTCTTACTTGAATTTTTCAAAGAGTGGTCAGTTTCAATAACTTTATTTAGGAAATAAACTATTGCAAATATTGTTTATGAACTATTGTTATATAATTGGTTTGTGGTTCTGTAATCATATTGCAAAAACTTTGTGTGTGTGTGTGTGTGTGTGTGTGTGTGTGTGTGTGTGTGTTTGTAAGCTAGTACACTACAGAGAGGAAGAGAGAGAGAGAGAGAGAGAGAGAGAGAGAGAGAGAGAGAGAGAGAGAGATTAGTGGGTGAGTGTGTGCACAATTGTATATGATTCATCAGTCTTATTTTACATTAAAGAGAATTTTCTTTCTAAGTATGTATGGAAAGCTGACAGCGTAGCAAGTAAAAGTTTTGCTTATTGTGTGGAACCAGAATGTACACTGATAGCTGTAACTGCCGAAATAATTAAAAAAACATTAACAGATTTTATCTATGTTAATGTTGTTATATTGTGTGGAAACAAATTTAATGATGTTTTCTGAAATTTTATATGGGCAATGATTTTTGTAGATGATACATGATTAAAAATACAATGCTTTGAAAATCTGTGTTGACTGGGACATACTTAATAGAAATATGACACTGGATTCCAATGTCTGAGCTTCTTACCTCCTATTCTCTTTTATAATTTTCTATTTGTCATGACAAGATGGAGCTTACATTCGGTAACAGCAGCCGTACTGTCTAGATTCAATCATCTTACATTTAATGTGATTGTATAAAATATTTTGCACAATATAGCGTTTCTTATTCTGTCCAGAAGAAAACTACAACTACGGAAACCAATGAACACATTTATTTTCTTGCTTCATTGATTGTTTGTTTCAAATCATTCTTGGAATAGTCTTAGACTGAAACCTACTAAGCAATGTGTTTGTAACAACTGTTCAGTGCCATGCAAATTCCACAACAGCCTGGAATACTAAACACATAAGTATACATCTGCATAAAATTTATTATTTCCAATAATGTGATATAGCTGTAATGAAATGGTTGATACTGAAATAGATCTTTGATTTGGTTCATTGTCACGCATTATATAACTGCTTGGAAGTTAACCTGTGTATGAAATTTAAGAGTACTATTTTAGGTTCCAGTGTAACTATTCTCCATGAAGTGTTCCTAATTACTAATGGTGCTTCTTGTTGTCAGTGTTGAAGAATTCCTATTTCTTATACTGTAGTTTGCATCTGCAGTGTGTTCTGTCCAAACATTTTTTGGAAACTGCCATTATTTTGTGACTCATTCAAATGACTTACCATTGCTATCACTTCTTTCAGGAAGGGAGAGAGTGAATACAAGAGATGTCTTAAGTTATTTATGATGTGGAAGTGGGTTCCTTCCTCCATATCCAATATATGCACTCATTCATTCAGTGTATGTCAATATGAATGTTTAGTTAAGTAGTTCATCTTTCAGCTTCCTCGTCAGGAATTTGCTCTTTTATACCTTATCATTTCTCCATTTTATTCCCTATGCCAATTCACCTACAACTAGTCTCACACAACATAAAAATAAGGATTGAGACCTGACAAAGCTGCTGTCTTTCATTGTGGCTCCTCCCTTCTAGTTCCTGAAAGGAGTCAAAAAACTATAGAGATTTTGTATAAAAATATGCTGCACTTTTTGGCTTTTTCAGCTAGCTTATTCATAATAATCTTAATTTATCTCTTAATTCCTTGTACAATACTGGATTGCTTCAGCAGCATGTTCCTCTTTTTAGTTCTATTTCTACTACTATTCACAAACACTTGGTGAAAATGTAAAGGGCGTAATAACACTGCTTTGATCTGACTGAATGTCTTTGCACTATGAATTTATGTTGTCTAGAGGATATCAGTTCCAAAACGAAACATGAAAAGAGGAAGCAGAGGCATTCGACATCTTTGACTATTTGTATACACATATTTTCTGCATTTAAATTATTCGAGGAGTAAGGGTAAAAACTCATTGAACAGTAGAGGTGCAGAGTCATCAAAAGGCATGTAAATGATCTTTTTTGAGCTACAGAGTATTCTCCAGGTCTCTCTCTCTCTCTCTCTCTCTCTCTCTCTCTTTCTCTCTGTGCCAGCTGACTACACTGCGCTGGCACTACAGCCTTGCAGCTCAACTGGCATTGTGTTGTGAGGAGTGAGCAAGGGAAGCATTGGGAAGGCCAGCTGAATGCTAGCAGAGAGAAGCAACAGATTATGGGATAAGAAGATAGAAGGGAGAGGCAGCTGGTACAGTACATAAGAATGCAGTAGGGGTACCATAAATGGCAAGCTCATTTTAGCTGCAGAAAGGCATAGTGTGCAGTGGAGGAGTGAACTAGAAGGAAGAGACAGAAAAGGGGAATGGGAGACCCTTCAGGGAAGGGCGTGTGGGTACAGGTTGAGTGTAGGTGGCGCTCTGTGGCAGGGGCTGAAGCTGGTGTGTGGCAGGAGTCTAGTGGAGATTGAGGCCAAAAGAATTAATGGAGAGAAGAGTATGGTCCAAGGACAACTGTTATCTATGTAAGTCAGAGAAGGTGGTGTTGGGGGTCTTCACAACCTTCCCACCAACACCAGATCCTCTGAAATTCATGTGTGGAGTTGTCCTTGAAACACATCCTTTGATGAAGTAATGTTTTCAGTCTTGTTTATGTGCCTTTTGACAACCCAGCTGCTCTAATGTTAAGTGACTTGTTACCTCTGCTCCTTAAATTATTTACATTCCACCAGTACATTCCATTATGACATTTTCTGTATTTAATGACTCTCATCCACTGCTATAACATATTCTGTTGCTGAATAAGTTTATTTTTGCTCAAGATAACACGTTTCATACTTTATCATCTGAACTGTATTCCATGTTTACAACAAGACTGAACTCAGTCTCATTTTTATTTGATGCAAAAATTGTTATTATTCTTACATTTTCCCATTGTTACACTAACACTGTGGAAAATTGTATTGTAACTGTAGTTTTGCTTTTTGTTTCTATTTCCATTTCCATATAATAAAGCAGACTTTAGTTCTGATTTATCCTTCCAGCCTCTCTACAACACAGATTTTGCGCGCGCGCGGGTGTGTGTGTGTGTGTGTGTGTGTGTGTGTGTGTGTGTGTGTGTAGACTACAGATGGGTGAAGAATTGGAAAATAGATTAAAGGAGCTCCCATTTCAGTCCCACTTTCTCCAAAATTGCTTTCCCATTTACTAAGAGAAAAGAAGTGCTTTGCCAGCATACATGTCTTTCTAGCATTTCTATGCATATTTAATGACTTCATCATTGACAGGATGTAAAACCATAATCTTCCTTCTCCTTTAGCATTTCTGTTTTTGTTTTTAAATAATTTATACTTCCTCAACATTAATTTTGTGTCCATATATCAACTTGTTAATTTATACTGAATCATTATTAAAATCATTTATCTGAAATAAATAATAAAATAAACTGGTTAATGAAGCATGAGGTAACATAAACTATAGTTTACTGGTGATCTTTTAATGCAATTCACATACCACTTGTCTCCCACAACACTCTTGCTAAATACTCTTCTGTAATTGAGAAGGAGGCCACAATAATTCTTGAGCTAATATCAAGCTTTTTTTTATAACACAGAATTACTAAGATAAATGGATGCACTTATCTTTGTTCAGCAATGTTATGATGAGGTTACATAATTGTATATGAATGTGTAGCAGTCACACATGATAAATTCAGTCCTAAACAACAGTGTTCTGTATCTTAGTTGTTGTGCCATGTCTTCAGCACCTTTGAATCCCCAAAATCATGGAAGAGTTTAAAAATTAAAACATTTAAAAACGTTTTTTCTATTATTAACAATTTTTATGGTCATTAAGCAAGTTATAGCCTAGGTGTCATAATATGGGGACAGCATTTATCTCTCAGAAAATGTATATACAGGTACCAAAGATTCCTTTTTAATTCTGAATAAAATGACGCTTAGAAGTTAAGATACATGAAGGAGTAATTACTCAAGATTCTTCAGTTCATAAATTCATTTCATGTTTAGTCTCATCTTCTGTGTTAAGTGTCCAAAGAAATATTCCCCATGACCCACTGAATCAGCAGATTATTGATACATTCCTTTTATAGCTGGCTACCTGTATCTGCAATTGATTGAAGAGTTGGGAATCTATCTTCTGTGTTGGGCACTGCTAATTTCACTGAATATTGATGAAGTAGGTCACAAGTACATTGTAACAAACTATCTTTGTAAATCATTATTTTTAAAAAAATGAATAAAATGAGTTCAAAAGTACTGCTCACACATTTATTTTCTGTTTTGAATTAGTTTTATTTTTGTTTTTCTCTGTTTTACTGTTATAACTCAGTTTTGGATTCTGCAACATTGATTTTATCATTTGTGCAAGCATGTTATGTCTGAAACAAATTATGTACTTTATTACTGCCTAGGGCTATATTAAATTCATTGCTACGATAAAGCAAAAGGGAAGATCATTTTTCTAATTGATGTAACTTTTTCTTATAATTTGGGTAGTGACAGGAGAATGCTGTGTGTTGTGTTGAAATTACTCACAAAATTACAAACAATGTATGAATTAGATTGTGTACCAAGATACAAATTAAGTGTTGGGTGTATCTGATTCTGAAGCAGCATAAAACCTGTAGGTAGTTCCTGGAGCACTGGCTGTTCTTGGCTAAAGAAGGCTAAGTTCTCTTTCAGAGTACTTTCTTTGCCTTAGTATTTGAAAAGAAAGACTAGAAAATGTCTCTTTTCATCAAAGTAACTTCTCAGAACAAGACGTATTATTTTCTTGTTGTTATATTTGGTGTTGTGAAAGTACCATAAATGCTAATATGACAAAGGAACTATTGCTAGTAACTGAAACACTGCCAGCTCTCTGTGCATCCCCAAATAAGCTTTAACGATAATAATACAAACACTCACTGTTTTATCATGAGCAATGCAAGTAGATATATCTGAAGTTAATTTATTATTGTTGTTGTTATTGTGTGTATATGTGTGTGTGTGTGTGTGTGTGTGTGTGTGTGTGTGTGTGTGTGTGTGTGTGCTGGAGTGTTTCACCAGAATAAGTTTCAGAAATGTTTTTGTATGTAAATAATATGTGAAGTTGTAGCTGTTCCATCTTAGGCATTAAGCATATAACAGAGGCATCTACGTGGAACTAATACATACATATACGCACAAGTTTACTGATATCCATTTTTATTTTTTTCAAACAAGGGACCTAAATTATAATGATGTATTACTCCAATCACCAGTACCTGTTGCATTATTGTTGTAACAAACCAAAAGCAAAATCATTGTTGGAAAACAAATTTTTATTTATGTCCTTATTAAAGTGTTCTCAGATATGTTGCAGATATTATGATGAAATAAGGATTTCTATAATACCACAGAATCACGTGTATTGGAGTTTGTTGTATGAAATAATGTCTGTAACAAAATATTTCTTTGCATAACTAAGAAAATAAATTAATACTCAGATAGCAGTAAATGTACACATGCTTTGATCCAACTACAATGTTAATGACAATGCAAATCCCTTAGTTCAAGTACTACATATGATTCTTATGTAATATGTGTTGATGGGTGCATGTTCAAAAATTTCAATTACTGTTGGGAATTAAGAAGTTTGCTAATGCATAATATATTTAGTGAGAAAACAGATCTGAGACTGGGCAGGACTGGATCAAATCTGAAACTTAATTAACACAAACTTTTTTACATGATAGAGAATTAGAAAAGCTTACTTTGCTTTCTGTGTAAGGATTTTCATGAACTGATGTTTGTTTGTTTATACTGATGCTCAGATTTCAGTGTCTGCATATTACATTTAATGTTTGACTTAATTAAAGGCACAAAGTAAACCATTTCAAGATAATAAGAGAACTTTGACTCTTTATATATCTTCTCTATGATTATTTTACTTTCAGTCTTCTGAATCATGTTGGGACATGTTTAAGTATGTTATATGCAAGCTTAGGGTTGTGGTATAAACATCTAGTCAAAGGAAATATGACTGTATAACTTCATTTCTTAACTACATCTTCACAGGGTAACATTGAAAGCAATGGTGAATTTAACATGATTACAATGGCCCTGTGTGTTTAACAGAATGCTTAATTTGTTTGTAAGAACACCAAGGACAAAATTGTAGGGGAAATACATATACAAGGTGGTCTGAAATGGGTTGAAAAGCTTGTAATGGTGTTGCAGGGTAAGTTGCAGGGTAGGCTGTGCTGAGAAATAATTGTTAAGAAAAAATTTGATATGGTGCACGTTTCTGAGTTATTCAATTTGAAGTTACCCAGTCAGGCTATTGTGCGCACAAACTGATGGAGCTCACCAGTTATTCTCTTAGTGTAGATGATAGCACTCAAGACTGCTCAGTTTTTAGACTCAGGTTCAATCCTTACTACTGGCCCATGTCCAATTTTTGTATCACTCTCTTGTTCAACCAACTGATGAATGTATTTGGTGACAAAATCTCTGCTTGAATGTCTATGTGTAATGGCCTGATTGACTAACTTCAATGCCAATTAACTATGAAAGTGTATTGAATTTAGTTCTTAACAATTATTTCGCAGCACAGCCACCCTGCAATTCCCTTAAAAGCTCTTCAGATAATTTCTGACCACACTGTGTTTAACTATTACTTGGGTATTACCCAATGTAACCAGCTTTTGGTAGGGAATTTATTCATTAGTACCATGTATTTCAAGACCAAATGCTCCTATGACTTATACACCTTGCTTATGACTAATACTGCCAAGTCAACAATTAGGAATAAAGTGAAAACAATTTTTCTTTTCTGTAGGCGATGGAAAGTCCAGGATGGAATAACAGCAATATAAAAGAAAACATTATTACTCACTGTGTAGAGGAAATGATGAGTGATGGACAGGAACAGTGCTGCCAAATCTTAAAGCTTTCAGACAAAAAAAGTACTTTTTCAGTGATAGAAAACACACATGTTATTATTCTTTCTTTTTTTAGATGATTTTGTGTCTAATGTGCAGGACAGACATTGTGTCAATTTTATTTCTCCCCCTCTTCCTGTTACATTATGTACAATGCATGTTCTGTAGACTCATAGAGAGATCCTCAAAGATATGGCAGATGCCAGAAGACAAAAGTACATAACTTATTTTCAAAAGAAATTATATATTAGTGTTAATTCCACAGTTCCTAAGTGCACTGGTTTTGTAGGATGTGTAATCAGTTATAAATGTAACACATATTTTAATATACAAAAGGAGGAAAGTTGCTACTCGCCATACAGCGGAGATGCTGAGTTGCGATAGACACAATAAAAAGATACACACAATCATAGCTTTTGGCCATTAAGGCCTTTGTCAACAGTAGACGCACATACACCACTCCCCCCCCCCCCCCCCCACACACACACTCACACAAGCGCAACTTGCACACACGTCTGCAGTCTCAGAGAGCTGAAACTACACAGCTCTCTGAGACTGCAGACGTGTGGTGCAAGTTGCACTTGCGTGAGTGTGTGTGTGTTTGTGCCTGTGTGTATGTGTGTCTACTGCTGACAAAGGCCTTAATGGCTGAAAGCTATGATTGTGTGAATCTTTTTATTGTGCCTATCACGACTCAGCATCTCTGCTGTATGGTGAGTAGCAACTTTCCTTCTCTCGTATTGTTACATTCCATCCTAGATTTTCCATTGTTTGATTTTAATATACAAATTAATACAAAAATCATCACAAGCATGTGTGTAATATAATTCCTAGAATATTGCAGCAGAACATTATCAAAAGAATATATCTGCCAAAACTTACTTACAGGTGGAAAACTGACTACTCATTCTCCAATGGATGAATACGAATTATTCATTTTACAAATGAGGAAACTACATTTGATGTATGAGGAAGGAAGTAATACATTTCTTGATTCAAATTCACATACAAGATCTCATAATTTTTGAGAGTAAGCCTTTCTCTGTGTTTCTCAATAGTTTATTGAGCATTCTTTGGCATCTAATACTGACTAATCAAACCAATACTAAATTATACAGCGTTGCTTTGAATCTTTCCTACTACACTATCCAAACTTTGTAAGGGTACCAGGTTGATGAACTGTATCTAAGAACTGGTTGCATGATGGTTTCAGGAATAAATTATCATCCTACTGAAAATAATATTGTTGAGGAGCCACAAATCAAATGTAATTTTTCTTTATTGTCATGTTTCACTCAACACATGTGAGCATCTTCAGAAATTATGTACCCAAGAACTATATGTTAAGTATATTTGGCTGTGTATAGTGCTGCTGACATATGTGTGTCAATGAAGGAAAGTTGCATGAGAGTTGTGCCTGTTCTACAATTTTAATTTCTTATGGATGCTGTTGCTTCTGCTGACAATTCCTGCGCTTACTTCTACTGAATCTTGATTGGCTATTTTTCTTCCTCAGTACCCTGTGGTTATTCCATCTGAAATTGCTCCGTATCCATACCTGAAGATTTTTTCTGGCTGTGACAGATTGTTAATGATATAATTAAACAACATTGAACTTTTTTGAACTTATGCACATTTCATTACATTTGATTATTTTGGGGGCAACTGAGCTGTGCTTATGTTAAAAACTGGTCATCTCCATGTTTTCCAAACTACATCCCTTCTTACTCCAGACTTTCAATCTTCCCTCCAAGAAACTGCATACTATTTACATCTACATCCATGCTCTGCAAACCATTAAAAGTTTGTGTCAGAGAATTAATTAATTCATCATCTGTCATAGCATCCATCAAGGAGAAACTTCAGGGATGTAGGACAAGTCAGGGTGTGCATTAACAAAAGACAAGCAAAAATAGAAACTTAATGTATACCCTGCATTAATACTGAACTGTTACTATACAATAAATTGTTACTATGCTGCTTAATATTGTTTGTATTCACACTTGCTAAATTTAATCTAATAACTTAGAAAGAAAGCCTGTACTTTTAAAAACAGCTGCTGATTCCCAGTTACATTAAATAACTGCTATTTATCTTCTGTTGGCAGCTTAATATTTGCTTGATTACATTAGAATTTTCAAAGAATGTAGGAAGCTCCACTTGTGAACACAGAGGGTTGTTTATAATACACTGTGAACACAGAGGCTTGTTTATAATACACTAATACTAGCCATACACGTCTACAGTCAGTACTTTAACTAGCCATATAGGCAACAAGAATTTTCAATCTAGATAATCATATAATTTGTAGGAGGAGTGGCTAAAAAGACATGCTTTTAATTTTCTTTTGGACTGGTTGGGACTCTCAGTTTCTTGTTTTATGTTGTATTGGAACTTGCTAGACACAGAATACAGAATTCCATTCTGAACCTAACATAAGGAGGCAAAGCCTGCAAGAAAATCATTTTTGTGTCTTGTAGAATGATTCCACAAATTACAAGTCAGGTGATCAAAATTTTTAATATCAGCAATGAAAAGCATCAAGGAGTAAACATAGTGGGAAATGAGTGCAAGAATTCCAAAATTGTTAAAGCAATATGGGTGGCTATCTCCTTCATAAAATATTCCTATAGCCTACTTATGCTGAGTAAATATCTTATTTGGTTTGAGTGCTCTGCTCCAGATAATTCCACAAGACAAGAGAGTGGAAATATGTAAAATAAGTCAATACTCTAGTCTTTACTTAATTTTAACAAGACACCCTTCTAAGAGTCAAATATACTGGAGCAAGACTCTTCATTAGTTTAGCATGTATTGACTCATTTTTAACTTATTGTCCAATTGAAATCAAGGAATTTTACTATTATTGATTCTTTTTTAACTCTATAGCTACATGAAAACACTGTGCATATTGAGTGACACACAACAGCACAGTGGTACTGCAACAAAGACTGGATCTGGAATTTTCAAAGAAAGCCTGAAAGTGCCAACACTGCCTTCAGCTAGCATAAGCATTCCAGTAATATACAATACAAATTTGATGTACACAAGCAGAGTTGTTATTGATAGAAAGTTATAGCATGAACTACAAAGCATCAAAAATGGCAGCAATCTGAATTCAGTGATGCTGACATTTTTGATGGGATTGCATCTGCCAGTTTTGCATGACTGTTGTGGTCCAGTGGGTGGAATGAATGCTATCCATGTGACTTAATAAGCTTACAGTATCTATATCAGAGACAGAGTACATACCATATCAATACAAGTGTTTAGCAGAGATACGAGATCGCTACTACCTTTAACTGACATCTATGTCCAGTAATATCTGCGGGTGGTGTGGACAAATGGCTTGAAGAAGAGGAGAGGTCCCAGTATACCTGACAAGTGATCAGGGGAAGCAGGTGGAATGACATGCTGTATGATGTTGGGTATAATGCTCTGTATGTCTGCTGATGGTGATGTCTCAGTGGGGCCCTCCATAGGGTCAGCTGTGGCTGAAAGACGTGAATCCTCCTCCATGGAGGCCCATATTCAGTCATGAGAGAACTCTTGGTGCTGTGATGGAGAAAACTGATGTGTGTGGAGGTCATGTCAATGTTGGGTGGTATGTGGGATAGAGAGGATTGCTTGTGCCAACTGGTAGCTGAGGAATAGAAGGAACAATTGATATCTGGGCAGGTGTTGTGCTAGAATTGTTGGGGGCATATGACTGATGTACATGTCTAGGTCTGATTCTGATTGCAGATCAGGTGCTCCTAACTGGCTATGATTTTGAAAATTTGATACTCCCTGTTTTTACTGAAGACAACTGAGTTCCATTCATCAGTACAGCTGAATGTGGGGATCCAGATGTAAGAGCCCATATAATAATATGGATTGATATTTGAGATCTGGTCTCACTGGCCCAGGGACAAGAGATCAATTAGTGTGCAGTACCTGCACCCATACAGCAACTCTGTCATCATGCCACAAGAATTGACTAAATACAGATGAGAAGAATTGTGGGCCATTGTCTGATACTGTGGTATGGGGAACAAAAACTGTGGAGAGTGCCTGGATTGTACCTTGTGTGCTAGCTAAGATAAAGCCATATATGGAAAATTGGAGAGTGTGTCCACAATCAGCAGGCACATTCTTCCTGGAATGGTTTGACATGATCAATCTGCATGTTCTTCAAGACATGCTCTGGCTTTTCCCATCATGAGAACCAATGTGCAGGTGCTGACTGATTTTAGTTACAAGCATCACAGGTCCACAAACACTGTTCAGTACGAGTGTCTACAAGTGACCAGTGAATGAGAGTCTGAGCTGGTGACTTAACATGGGAGATCTCTGCTGCAATTGTTGGATAAATTGGTCATGGGGTCAGAATATGGATGAAGTAATGACCCTGGATTCTGCTTTTGCGCAATGAGAAGTACTTGCCGAACCCAGGGTCCACTGTTTCAGACAGGTGCTTCAGTCACTTATATTGTGTCAATAACATTCTCTGGTAGCACAATGGATCTTGCTGTGTGGGTTGGGATAATTTGCGTGATGTGATGATGCAAAGAGTCATTGACCTGAAAGTGCACTGATTAGCCAGAATGTTACAACCACCTACCTAATAGCTGGTATGTCCACATTTGGCACAGATGACAGCAGCGATGCATCATGGCATGCGAGGACTGAGGCCTTGGTAGGTCACTGGAGGGAGTTGGCACCACATCTGTACGCACAAATCTTCCCATAAATTCTGTAAAGGGTCACAATGAGCTCTGATGCCAATTTCAATCACATTCCAGATATGTTCAGTTGGGTCCAGATCTGCCAAGCTGAGGGGCCAGCACATCAATTGGAACTCACCTTTGTGTTGCTTGAATGACTCCATCAAACTCCTGATCTTGTGGCAGGGTGCGTTATGTTGTTGAAAAATACCACTTCAGTTGGGAAACATGATAGTCATGCAGGGTCTGCAACCAGTGTACGATACTTCTTGGCTGTCATGGTGCCTTGAATGAGCTCCGCTGGACCTATGGATGCCCATGTGAATGTTCCCCGGGGCATCATGGAGCTGCCACCAGCTTGTCTCTGTCCCGCAGTACAGATTTCGAGGAACTGTTTGCCTGAAAGATGGCAAATTGCCACTCTCCCATCAGCATGATGAAGGTATCAGGATTCATCAGATCATGCAACACTCTGCCACTGCACTAACATCCAGTGCAAACGGTCATGTGCTAATTTCAGATGTAGCTACCAAGTTGCTGATGTCACATTGTTAACATTGGCACATGCATGGGTTGTCAGCTGTGGAGGCCCTTAATTGGGAGAGTTCGATGCACTGTGTGTTCAAAAACACTTGTACTTTGCCCAGCATTAAAGCCTGATGTTTGTTCTGCCACAGTTCACTGCCTGTCCTGTTTTACCAGTATTCCCAGCTTATGACGTCCAACATCTGTAATGAGGGGTGGTTGCCCAACCCTATGATGTCTGGACATGGTTTCACATGTCAAAGACACTCACCACAGCTCTCCTCAAATGCCCGACAAGTCATGCAGTTTCTGAAATGCTCGTTCTGAACCTCCAGGCCGTCACAATTTGGCCTCTGTCAAACTCAGATAGATCGTGTGCCTTCCACATTCTACACATGGACAGCGTGCTCACTGATACTGCATGAACTGTGCATTCGTTTGACTATCAGACATTGCTCACCAGGTGATGCTACTATCACCTTGACAGGTTTATATTGATAGTAGGTTGGTGGTCAAAGTGTTCTGGCTCATCAGTGTATACTGCTTCTCCCCAGTCAAAGTTTAAGCAGGACTGAGTGTCAGCATTGACAATTTGAGGAATGTTAGATGAGAGGATATCATAATGATAGTTTCTGAGGAATAGAATTCACTGCTGTAAACATTATCTCTTATTTTCAAAGATCACAGATTTTGGGGCAAACAGTAAACTCAGCACATTTTTGGCAGTAATTAAATGAAATTCAGGCTGCAAAGTTGCATTGGAAGTTTCTTAGTTCTGTAAATAATGGCAAATGGACTGCTGATAATGGTTTGGAGGCAAAAACAAATGGATGGCCAATGCTGTCATCATTTTTATAGGATGGTGTCTTGCTAATGTCACATTGTGATGCATGTGTCATGAGCATGAGAGTTTTGTTTGCTATAACTGACTCCTGGCATGATGTGGACTTAAAATACTACTTCCAGTGCAGAAAGATCTCATGGTGGGCCACAGACCATTGCAGTATATCATCTTTCTTATGCTATTGGTAAAATATAAATACCACTCACAGATTAAACCTTAGGCCTCTTCTGATTGACCAAATGCTGCATTCATGGCAATACAAGGCGTGATCTATGATCCTAGGACATGTGATCAGCATGTTTCCAATACCTTCAGCTGATATTACCAGTAGATTAATCCTGATGCTGCCATTGCTCATTTATTAATGCAGTTCCTCATTTGGCCTGATGATGCTGAGCATACTCTATTCCAGACTTGCCTACTTCAGAAAATATATCTGAGTACGTACCAGACACCAAAAGGCTATGCTAATGATCAGCTGCAGAGGCAGTCTCTTATGCATTTAATTCAATGGCTAACCAATGAGAGCTGCCTTATGAAAAAAAATGCTATAACATTACCCCGAAATCAGATGTGTTCTTTTAAACTTTTTGGGATTGACACTTCATCTATGGTCCAATATGCACCACTGTAGGATTAATCTTTGAGTTGCTTAATATGTGCCCCAAATGCTTAATTATACGTTGAGAGTAATTGCATCTATTGAATCAACAGTGGAGAGCATTTGGTTGGAGCCAATGAAAGAGAGTCTATAGGTTTTGCAAGTGTTACTCCCATATAGCCCCTCTCACTATAATATTATCCAATAATGGGCACACTGCAGTATCTCTTGTCTGAGATGCCCTTAAGATTTTAGATAATTTTTGGGCATCTATGGCCCTAAATAGTAATCTGTTGTACTTGTCCACCTAAAATGCCTTGTATAATACTGGGAACTGTTGCATCTCAGTGCCCATAGGCACTTATAAATTTGCATCTGATAAAACAGCTTTGGAGAAATAATGGCCCTTGGTTAAATTGATCAGCAAGTTTTCAGAACATGGAATAGGATACATGCCTATATTAAATGGCATGTTAACTATGGTTCAGAAGTTATAACATATGTGTATGGCACCACTAGGTGATTTTTACTTCTTCTTCTTCTTCTTCTTCTTTTTCCTTTTTTTAAATCTTTTTTTAATAATTACTGAACATGTTGCCTACTGATTTGTCAAAATGGGAGTGATGACAACTATGGCTTCTACGTCTGCATCTACATCTGTACTCTGCAAACCATTGTGAGGTGCATGCTACGTACCAAGGTACCAGTTATTGGGGTTTCTTCCTGTTCCATTCACATACGGAACATAGGAAGAATGATTGTTTGAATGGCTCTGTGCATGCAGTAATTATTCTAATCTTATCCTTATGATCTCTATGTGGGTGATACATAGTGGTTTGTCTTATATTACCAGAGTAATCATTTAAAGCTAGTTCTTCAAACTTTGTTAATAGACTTTCTGGGGATAGTTTATGCCTATCTTCAATAATCTCCCAGTTCAGTTCCATCTGTATCTCTGTGACACTCTCTCACAGATTAAACAAACCTGTGACCTTTCATGCTGCCCATCTCTGAATACATTCAATACCCCCTGTTAGTCCTATCTCATAAAGCTTCCACAAACATGAGCAAAATTCTAGAACTGGTCATACAAGTGATATGTAAGCTACAAGTGATTTGAAGGCCATCCCCTTTGTAGACCAATTGCACTTCCCCAGTATTCTACCAATAAACTGAAATCTACCACCTACTTTACCCATGACTGAACTTATATGATCACTCAATTTCATATCCCAACAAAATGTTACATCCAGGTATTTATATGAGTTGGCTGATTCCAACAGTACTCATTGATATTATAGTCAAAAGAAACAATGTTTTTCATTATGTGAAGTGCAAAATTTTACATTTCTGAACATTTAGAGTAGGTCACCAATCTCTGCACCACTTCGAAATCTTATCAAGATCTGACTGAATATTTATGCAACTTCTTTCAGGTACTTCTTCATTATACACACATGAAAAAAAGTTTTGCATCACCCCAGTTCCCAGTACCCCTGAAGATAGATGTTGACTGTGGATATTGTATCATAGACACAGTCCCTTTGACAGTTCAGAGATGTCAATAAACCCACCTAAAGATGTAAACAACCATGCATGAGCAGCGCCTATTAGATGGAGGGGGTCCAACAGCTGATCAGTTACAGTCATTCCACCAGGAAGGAGGTACATAGCTGGTGTTGTCTGTAATTCAACCATGCCTAGATGGTCAATACCATGGTTCGATCATGTCTACATTGTTACTTTGTGCCAGGAAGGGCTCTCAATGAGGAAGAGTCCAGGCATCTTGGAGTGAACCAAAGAAATTTTGTTCGGACATGGAGGAGGTACCGAGAGACAGAAACTGTCGATGATATGTCTCGCTCAGGCTGCCCAAGGGCTACTACTGCAGTGGATGACTGCTATCTACAGATTATGGCTCAGAGGAATCCTGACAGCAATGCCACCATGTTGAATAATGTTTTTTGTGCAGCCACACGACATCATGTTACAACTCAAACTGCATGATGCGCAACTTCACTCCCGACATCCATGACAAGATCCTTCTTTGCAACCATGACACGAACGGTACTGATGGGCTGAGTACCATGCTGAATAGACTGCTCAGGATTAGCATCATGTTCTCTTCATCGACGAGTGTTGCATGTGCCTTCAACCAGACAATCATCGTAGACATGTTTGGAGGCAACCTGATTAGGCTGAACGCCTGAGACACACTGTCCAATGAGTGCAGCAAGATGAAGGTTCCCTGCTGTTTTAGGGTGGCATTATGTAGGGCCAACATACATTGCTGGTGGTCATGGAAGGCACCGTAATGGCTGTACGATATGCGAATGCCATTTTCCAACCGATAGTGCAACCGTATCAGCAGCATATTGGTGATGCATTCGTTTTCATGGATGACAATTCATGCACCCATTGTGCAAATCTTTTGAAGAAGTTCCTTCAGGGCAATGACATCACTTGTCTAGAGTGGCCAACATGTTCTCCAGACATGAACCCTATTGAACATGCCTAGGATAGACTAAAAGGGCTGTTTATGGATGATGTGACCCACCAACTACTCTGAGGGATCTATGTCAAATCGCTGTTGAGGAATTGGACAATCTGGACCAACAATGCCCTGACAAACTTGTGGATAATATGCCACGGCGAATACAGGCATGTGTCAATGCGAAAGGACGAGTTACTGGGTATTAGAGGTACCGGTGTGTAAAGCAGTCTAGACCACCACCTCTGAACGTCTTGCCTTATGGTATTATGACATGCAATGTGTGGTTTTCATGAGCAATAAAAAAGGGTGGAAATGATGTTTATGTTGATCTCTATTGCAATTTTCTGTACAGGTCCTGGGGCTCTCAGAACCAAGGTGATGCAAAACTTTTTTTGATGTGTGTAGATAAAACTGCATCAGTTGCAAAGAGCCTGATTTTACTATTAATATTGTCTACAAGGTCATTAAATTACAATATGAATAGCAAGGGTCCCAACACACTACCCTGGGGCACACCTGAAGTTACTTCTACAATGACTCTCCATCCAAGATAACATGCTGTGTCCTCCCTACCAAAAAGTCCTCAATGCAGTCACAAATTTCATTTGATACTCCATACGAACATACTTTTGATAATAAGCATAGGTATAGTACTGAGACAAATGGTTTTCAGAAATCAAGAAATACTGCATCTGTATGGTTACCTTGATGCACAGCTTTCAATATGTCATGTGAGAGAAGTGCGAGTTGGGTTTCACATGATCAACATTTTTGGAATCCATGCTGGTTGGCATTGAGGAGGTCATCCTCTTCAAGGTACATCATTATGTTTGAGCTCAGAATATGCTCTAAGATTCTACAACAAATCGATGTCAAGGATATTGGATGGTAGTTTTGTGGATCACTCCTAGTATCCTTCTTATAGACGGGTGCACCTTTTTCCAAGAATGTGGCACGTTTTCTTTTTGTCTGAGGCATCTATGACAGATTATACTTAGAAGAGGGGGTAACTCAGCCACAAATTCAATATAGAATCTGACAGGAATTCCATTTGGGCCTGGAGCTTTGTTCAATTTTAACGTTTTCAACTGTTTCTTAACCCTACTGACAGTAATACTTATAACCTTCATCTTTTCAGTGGTACATGGGGTTAAATTGGGACAATTCTCCAGAGTTTTCCTTTGTAAAAGAACATTTGAAAATGGAGTTAAGCATTTCAGCTTTTGGTTTGCTACCCTCAATTTCATTTTCTACCTCATTCACTAGGGACTGGACACTAACTTTGGTGTCACTAAACAGTCTTTACATACAGCCAGAATTTCTTTGGGTTCTGTGTAAGATCACTTGACAATATTTTGCTATGGTAGTCATTGAAGGCATCATGCATTGTGCTCTTGACAGCCAAATGTGTTACTTTCAGCATCTCTCTGTCTATAGCCCTATGCTTTGTCTTACACTTGTTATTCAGTAATCTCTGTTTCTTTATAAGTTTCTTTACAGCAGCTGTATATAATTAAAGTTCCCTCCAATTACGAACTGTTCTACTGGGTACATATCTGTTCAGTGTATGGTCAATTATTCTTTTAAGCTTGAACTACAGTTCTTCTATATGCTTGTGCCCTGGGCTGAAAGTTTGAAGTTCCTCACTGAAACATAACAGTACTGATTTTTATCTAGTTTACTGAACATATATATCTTTCTGCTTGTTTAGTTCATCTTTCTACTTTGGTAAACATTGTTGCCACAGTTGTGTCATGGTCACTGATACCAGTTTTGATGTGGACATCCTCAAAGAGATCAGGTCTATTTGTTGCAGTTATATTCAATATATTTCCATCATGATTGGGGTTCCTAACTGTCTATTCTAGGCAGTCTTCAGAGAATGCATTTAGTAAAGTTTCACAGGATGTCTTATGACAACCATCACTAACAAAACTGTAATTTTCCCAATTAATTGTTGGATGATAAAAGTCTCCACCAATGATTACAGTATGATTGAGGAACTTATGCACAAGTGAACTAAGGTTTTCTTTAAAGTTTTCAGTTACATCAGAAGATGAGTTTGGCCATTGATAGGAGGATCCAATTCTCATTTTATGCCCACCCCTGATACTGAGTCTTGCCCAAACAATCTCACATGCAGCTTCAATATCTACCTTGGTGAATTTGAGTTTCTGGTCTACTGCAACAAATACACTACTTCCCTTCCCATTTGCCTATCCTTTTGATATACACTTAAATTTTCCCCAAAAATCACTCTGATATCAATTTCAGGTTTCAACCAGCTTTCTGTACCTAGTATTATGTGAGCTCCCCTGCTTTTCATGAGTGCATCAAACTCTGGTGCTTTGTTGCGAATGCTTCAGCAGTTTACTATTAGACTTTTAATGCTCTCACATGTGAGAGGCATTTATTTCAATCTTACACTGATACTTCTGCATTGTCTACAGCTATCATTATCTGGATTGGATGGAGAGTTGCCTAATCTAGAAAACCCTCGTGTGCCCCCCAAACACAGTCAGCTACCTGAGTAGCAGCCTCTGATGTGTAGCACACACCTGACCAATTTAGGGGAAACTGCAGTTCTCAACCCTATAGCAAAAGTCCAGGAAGGCACAGCTGAGCTTGTCACAGAACAATCAAAGTCTCTGGTTCAGTCCTTCCACTTGACTCAGAAACAAAGGGCCTCGATCAGTTCTGGGGACAGTGCTGAAAACTGCGAGCTTTGTTGAACATGTGTAAGGCTGGTCTTATCAAACTTCTCTGCCAGTTACTGGAATGATCCAAGAATGACCTCAGAGCCCACATGACAGACATAATTTGTTCCAACATGCATCACAATCTGCAGTTGGTTGCACCCTGTTCACTCAATGGCTGCCAAATAGCCTCATCAGTATGTTGAATGAGGCCTCCAGGCTCACAGACCGAGTGCATCTGGAGTCCTTTCCTGTCCCTTGCTGCCATGCCCCTAAGGGGAATCAGACAGGCTCCCTTCCATGTGCTCATGGGTGGTGTTGGAAACTGATAAGCATGACAGATACAAGGATTGGTTGAGGGTTTCAGAGAGAAAGCCTTGAAAAACTGTCTGTAAGTCTGACATCATACATCCAAAACATTAAACAGGATATAGATTGAACTTTGAAAGATATTTCCAAAAGTACCCAAATCAGTATCCATGTCTTACAAAACAAGTACATCATCAGGTATTAAGAAGTCTCCCAAACCCTTAAATGCCTCAGTTAGATTAGATTAGATTGAGTTTTCATTCCACAGACCCAAAAATGAGATGATTTTTGTGAGTGTGGAACATGTTAGAAAGTATAACATATATATATAAATATAACATATATATTTGAATGTAATACTCACATGACTGATTACTTGTCAGCAGATTGTCAAGACATATGAATACATTACAGTTCTGTGGAATATAGTCACAAGTACCAAAATATTTATAAAAAGTTGCTGACTGCAGCAAAAAAGTCATTTAATGACGAAATTATAAACAATGCAGAGATAATAGCAAAGAAGTCTGGGATGTCATTAAAAAGGAAACAGGAAGAGACAAAGACATAATATGTTATTCATAAAGAAGGGGGATAAAGTAATAAATGATCCTCATCACTATGTGAATGAACTTTTTACAAGTATTGGAGAGAAATTATAACAAAAATTCCCATAAATAAATAGAACATCTGTAAATAAATATGCACTAAGTACAGTGATATTACTATCAACCACAGACCATGAAGTCAGTAAAACTGTACAGAACCTAAAAAATAAAAAAGTCAGTTGGCTTAGAGGAAGTACCAATACATGTGTTAAAAAAATGCATACAGAGCTTATAAGCTCCCTTAACAAACATAAAAAATAAGTTATTTACATCAGGGAAACTTCCAGTGTATCAAAAACAAACAAGAATTGTATCTCTGCTAAAGAAAGGCAATGTAGAAGAAAAAAATTACTTGCCCACTTCCCTGCTGTCATCATCCTCAAAAATAATAGAACAATTATGAAAGACTGATCAATGAATTATTTGAATAAATGCAACCTTCTAAGTGAATCACAGTTTGACTTCAAAGTGACAGAAGTACAGATCCAGCCATACAAGAACTCACAAAAGTGGTACTTTTTTGACAAAGATGGGTGTGTCAGAGGCATGTTTTTAGATCTTTCTTAGACTTTTGATACTGCTGGTCATAAGATTTTACTAAACAAACCAGAGGCATTACAAATAAGAGGCATAACTAATGACTGGTTCTGATCATACCTAGCAGATAGGGTATGAACCATAGAGACAAAATGTACCTCGAATACATCTAAACTTTTACTGAAACACTTACCAGAACCAAAATACTATTAAATAGGAGTCCATCAGGGTAGCATATAGGATCAACACTGTTCCTGATATACATAAGTCAATTTCTCAATTGTATTATGAAGAGTATAGATTGTTATTCACCATACACAGGAAATGTTGAATCGCAGACAAGAACAACAAAAATACTGCTTTAAATATGAGCTTGCAGCCAAAATATCTTCTTCTAAAGTAGAATACACACACACACATTCACACAAGTGCAGCTCACACATACGACAGCTCACTCCAGCTGCTGAGGCTGGGTTGCGTACAGCAGCTGGGCCTGATGGGAGAAGCAGTCTGTGGGTGGTAGAGTAAGGAGGAGGCTAGGGTGGTGAGGACGGCAGGGTAGGGGTGGGGGAAGGGGTAGTACTGCTTGTGGGAGCATTCAGGGATGTAATGGGGACGGGGCAGGGCTGCTAGGTGCATTCAGGTGGTTTGAGGTGGAAGAGGAATAGAAAAGGAGAAAAAGAGAGGAGAGGAAAAAGACTAGAGGGTGCTTTCATGGAATAGAAGGCTGTGTTGTGCTGGAGTTGGAGCAGGGAAGTGGACAGATAGGTGGAGAACAGGGACTAATGACGGTTGTGACCAGGGAGGTTAGGTTACAGAAACTTAGAATATGTTGCAGGGAGAGTTTCCACCTGTACAATTCAGAAAGGCTGTGTTCATAGGAAAGATCTAGATGGTGCAGACTGTGAAGTAGTCACTGAAGCACAGTGTGTTGGGCAGCATATCCATCAACTGGGTGGTCTGGCTGTCTCTTGGTCACAGTTAGTGAGTGACCTTCAATGTGGACAGACAGCTTGTTGGTTATCATGTCTACTAAGAAAGTGAGCAACAAGCTGTCTGTCTGCATGAATGGTCACTGACAAACTTTGGCCAAGAGACAGCTGGACCACCTAGTTGCAAAACATGCTGCCCAACATAATATGCTTCACTTCAGTGACTGCTTCACTGGCTGAGCCATTTGAATCCTTTCTACCAACACTAGCTTTTCTGAATTTTGCAGGTCGAAGCTCTCCCTGTAGTATATCCCATGTTTCCATAACACCCCTGGACTCAACTGTCACTAATCTCTGTCCTCAGCTATCTGTCCCTTTCCCTGGCCCCCTCCAGCAATACACAGCAATCTATTTCACCAGTGCACCCACTAATCATCCACTCCCCTCTACTTCTCACCTTTTCTGCTCCCTCTTCTTCCCCCCTCCACCTTTCTCAAACTAGGCAGCCCTACCTTGTCTCCATCATGTCCCTACAAGCTCCCACAAGCAGCACTACACCTTCTGCCCCCCCTCCCATCCCCTCCTGCCTTTCTATTTCTCCCACTCCATGCTGCCCCAGCCTTCTTCCTTACCTCCATCATCCACAGATTGCTCCTCCTATCAGGCAAAGGTGTGTGTGTGTGTGTGTGTGTGTGTGTGTGTGTGTGTGTGAGTGAGAGAGAGAGAGAGAGAGAGAGAGAGAGACAGAGAAAGAGAGAGCTGTGCTTGTATGGCTGAGTGTGTGTTTTCTACTTTAGAAGAAGATCTTTTGGCTGAAAGCTCAAATGTATAGCAGTCTTTTTGCTGTGCCTGTCTGTGACTCAATGACTGTTCTACACTGAGGTATCAAAAGTCATGGGATAGCAATATTCACATATACAGATGGTAGCAGTATGGCTTACATTACATATAAAAGGGCAGTGCATTGGGGGAGCTGCCATTTGTACTCAGGTGATTCGCAAAAAAAAGGTTTCCAACATGATTATGGCTGCAAGGCGGGAATTAACAGACATTGAATGCAGAATGGCAGTTGGAGCTAGGCACATGGGACACTCCATTTCAGAATTCCAAGATCCACAGCATCAAGAGTGTGCCAAGAGCACCAAATTTCAGACATTACCTATGACATGGATAGCTTCGCTTAATGACCGACGGCAGTGGTGTTTGCATACAGTTGTCAGTGCAACAGACAAGCAACACTGTGTGAAATAACAGCAGAAATCAATGTGAGACATAGCAATGAATGTATCCATTTGGACAGTGTGGCAAAATATGGCATTAATGGGATATGCCAGGAGATGACCGATGTGAGTGCTAACAGCATGACATTGCCTGCAGTGTGTCTCCTGGGCTCATGACTGTATCAGTTGGACCCCTCACAACTGGAAAACCATCATCATCATCATCATCATCATCATTTAAGACTGATTATGCCTTTCAGTGTTCAGTCTGGATCATAGTCCCCTTTATAAAATTCCTCCATGATCCCCTGTTCAGCACTGACATTGGTGCCTCTTCTGATGTTAAGCCTATTACTTCAAAATCATTCTTAACCGAATCCACGTACCTTCTCCTTGGTCTACCTTGACTCCTCCTACCCTCTACTGCTGAACCCATGAGTCTCTTGGGTAACCTTGCTTCTCCCATGCGTGTAACATGATCCCACGATCTAAGCCTGTTCACCCTGACTGCTACATCTATAGTTTTCATTCCCAGTTTTTCTTTGATTTCCTCATTGTGGACACCCTCCTGCCATTGTTCCCATTACTAGTACCTGCAATCATCGTAGCTGCTTTCATATCCGTAACCTCAACCTTATTGATAAGGTATCCTGAATCCACCCAGCTTTCACTCCCATACAACAAAGTTGGTCAAAAGATTGAACGGTGCACAGATAACTTAGGCTTGGCACTGATTTCCTTCTGGTAGAAGAGAGTAGATCATAGCTGAGCACTCACTGCATTAGCTTTGCTGCTGTAAAACCGTGACCTGGACAAATGAGTCCCAATTTTAGTTGTAAGGTCCGAGTATGATGCAGACCCCACAAAGCCGTGGACCCAAGTTGTTAACAAGGCACAGTGGCTTCATAATGATGTGGGCTGTGTTTGCATGGAACAGACTGCATCCTCTGGTCCAACTGAACTGATCATTGACTAGAAATGGTTATGTTTGGCTACTTGGAGACCATTTGCAGCCATCTGTCATGGAATTTTTGTGACTGACAATGCACCATGGCAATGGGCCACAATTCATGATTGGTTTGAAGAACTTTCTGGACAATCAGAGCAAATGATTTGGGCTCACAAATACTCAATATTAGTCCCATCAAACATTTATGGGACAGAGGTCAGTTTATGTACATAATCCTGCACCGGCAACACTTTAGCAATTACGGATGGCTATAGAGGCAGCATGGCTCAATATTTCTGCAGGGGACTTCCACCAAATTGTTGAGTCTGTACTATAATGAGTTGCTGCAATACACAAGGAAAAGGAAGTTCAACACTGTTTTAGGAGGTATCCCATGACTTTTGTCACCTCATTGTATATGGTGAGTAGCAATCTATCCGTTTCATAACATTATCATTATTCCATCCTGGATCTTCCATTGTTTGCATTTCCCAACAGTGTTAGTCATGGGAAAAAATTCTTTCTGTTGCAAAAAGCAAATATAACCCTCAAGGAAGTTTACATTTGGTCAGTAGGCAATAAAAATACACTGAACATGAGGAAAACAAATGCCATTAATTTCAATTTGAAGAGAAAAAATTGAGATTGTTACATTAAATGTAGGTGACATCCCTACAGACTGTGTAACAAACACAGAATTTCTAGGAATGAATATTGGTTCTCAGTCGAAGTAACGTAGACATGTAAGGATCTTAGCAAACAGAATGTCATCAACAAGTTACGCCTTAAGTGTTCTGTCATCAGCATTTAACTGAATGAGGTAACACAATTTTGAAAAGACTGGTCTTCTATTGAGGAGGATTGAAGCTCTAATCTTCATCTGGACACCCTGATTTAAGTTTCCCTTGGTTTCCCTAAATTATTTCAGGCAAATGCCAAGATGGTTCTTACTATCAGGCAATTGCCAACAGACTATTCCATCCTAGTGAAACTAATTCTGTAAGTATGTAAATGCCTGTACACATGAATTATGTTATTTTTTTCATTCTTTGGTTGTAATATCATGGTATGTCCAATATCTTTGTAAAAGTAATCTACAGATTTTTACTACTACTACTACTACTATTACTACTTATTTGAAACCAAGTTAACTTGATCATGAATCTGAGAACCAAACACCAAAAATGCTGTCATTGGAAAATGTTATCAAATACTGGCAGAGCCACTATTAATAATCTTAGTGTTTACAGACATTCTTGTACTTAGCTGATACACTGATTTGCTGATTGAGTGTTATAGACTGGTGCTGATCTTGTCACTGCCTAAGTTGCCTACAGTAGCTTTGCCCTTTATCTCATGATTTATGTTTTCATTATTAATGGTTGTTCCTACTTCATCATATGCCATATCAATGGGAATTAATGGGGTTCTTCTTACTTCATCATATGGTGCATCTTTGGGAATTTGTGGAGGTACTCCTACTTCATCACATGCCATATCTTTGGCGATTGGTGGTTGTATCCCTACTTCATTACTCACCATACTTTTAGGGCTTAGTGGAGGTTCCTTCTTCACATGCCACATTATTTGGGATTAAATGTTGTATCCCTACAAATCACTTGCTACATCATTTTTACTTTCTTTACATGATACACTGTTGATATTGCTCTGTTGCATGGGCATTACTGTGGATGGATACGATGGCCTCTCACTAATGGCAGAAGGAGTTTCCCCTGGGTTGTAGCTCCAGAAGTAAACTTAATAGGTTTTATGTATTGTTTACATTTTGTTGTGTCATCTCAGTCTGCATGTTTCATTTTTACTGTTTAACTTGCCCCGCTAGAATAAATCATGCTGACATTGTCATTCCAAGGCATGGTGCCAGCTTTTACTCCTTGTGGATGCAGATTGTTTTTTGTCCTAGGTGTAAAAATGTGCGATTTCCAATTTAGAACATACTGCGTGTGGTGGCTTGAATTCCTATTGCAGTTAGAGGCCACAGTCAGTCTTCTCAATTTGTCTGTTCTACAAGAGTTTGTAAGTTAAACATTCAATCATTCTGCCTTTCATGCAGGTCTTGTCTCGTTTCTTATGTTATGCTCTGGTCACGGGTATTCCACTTTTTATGTCCTTCTTCACCGCATGTTCCACAAAGAATTTGAGAGGCTCTGCAAACCTTCACAGAATGTCCCACACTGCAACATTTAAAACATTTTGCAATTACATTGTAATCTTTGACTCCTATAGATTGGAAACCTATAAGTATTCTGTTTTGTCTCAGTAATTGGTTTCTTATTCTGGAACTTGCCTCTACAATATTATTTGCAAAACCTTTATCTTGTGACCCAGTTTTAAATCTCAGTTTCACTTTGTTTGTAAATTCCTCTCTGGGTATGTATTCTGATAAATTTAACTCATATAGTTCATTGAAGAATTCATCATCTTTCCGAGTTGTTGGCACCTGATAGATTGCCACTAGTGGTCTTCACTTTTTTATGGTCTCACATTTAATTTCTGAAATGTTTCAACTTTTCACCAAAAATGTTTTACAATCATCTTGAATCTTTGTTTCCACTATGACAACAGATTGTGTTTTCCTGATAGATCTTATACTCAGCACTTCTTTTTCTGGATCTGTGCTATGCATGTTGTCAGTTTGTTTAACACTTCATTTGCGTCTTTGTTCTCTGATGATTTAATGAAGAGATTTGTATTCTGTTTTGCTTTGGGCTCATCTACTTTAGTGTTAAAACTTGTCTTCCCTGTGGGAATGGCTGCAACTGCAGCATAAGTCAATGGTAATTGTTTATTCTCTATCTTTTTGTGTGTTCATTTTCTAATCTCAACCTAATGTTCTCTTCTTGCAGATTCTCTATCTTTTCCCTCATATTCTCAAGAACTGTGATCTGGTCTTTGAATTTGCTGTCCTCTCTTTTTATGATGTCAATCTGTCCCTCTAGATGTGCCTGTCTTAGTGCTCTGGCCCCAATCTGTACCTCTAAACTTACACGAAGTCTAGTGCTTTCATTATTTAGTGCCTGGACTTTCCCTTCCAGTTGTGACTGAGTGAGAGTGAATATGATTAATCTGCATTTCAGTTTTTGCAGACATGCTAATGGCCATTTCTTAGCCCCCAGTTCTTTGGCAAGTTCATCGACAATATATTCTATGGCACATAGTTTCAACTCTGTGTTAGCAAACTCAGTGCTTGGAAGCTGTTCCTCCTCCATTTTCTGAGCCCCTTTCTGTGATGCACGGCATGTACATCTTGCTACTTTCTTATAATCAAGAATCAGCAAACTATAGTGCATTTGAGTTTAACTTGAAGCTCAGTACGCTTGAGAAAAGGGATAGCCTGCAAACTGCACAAGGATTAATTGTATGAGCAATGCATGAAAATGTGTGATTCCATTTGCTTCCCTGCAAACAGATAGGATAATTCTTTGGATGGGAAACTTGCCCGGTGATGGGAATGGGCTTGCTGATGTAAGACAAGTTTGTGGATGGCATTCAGAAGATTTCAACATTAAGAAAATGTACAAAGACCTTGTCAGGGTTCACGGGAGAATGTAATTTGACCCAGACCAAATTGGTGTGAAGTGATACGCATATACAAGGCAGCCATGAAGATCTTGCAGCTCGATGCTATGAGGAGTGCAGAACTCCCCAGGCTGGCCCAAGAGTTTAACGTTGATGTCATGTACATTCAAGAACCGTACAGCAGAAATGAGAATTGATATGTTGGCGCCCTGAACAAAACAGATAACTGGAGACAGGGAGGTTTGCTGATAATGTACAGGTTATTTGCACTTAGGATGGCGTTGATGATCTGATCTCAGTCAGTCATCAATCCAATCACAGTGCCATGTGGTGGATCTGGCATTGATGTCAGCTGCAAATATCATCTTGAGTAAAGGGCTATATGTTAAATCATGTCTGTGTAAGGCTGAATTGTATGGGAGTACTGAGTATTCTGGAGGCAGCAGCAATGTAGACATAACTATTGTTAACCACATAGCTGTAAATATAGAAATAGATTGGCGTGTGTATCTCAGTGTAATGACAAGTGATCATAATGCAATTATCATTGACACAAAGACTACAGCATATCATGCACCATCATCAAACAATTATATGTTAATAAGGGCAAATTGGGAGGGGATTCAAAACTATGTAAGAGACAAACTGGTGGAAAACATATATGAGGGGCATACAGCCATCAGCAAATATTACAAACTGCCCAATGGAAATACATACCAACCTTCATTAACTAACATAAGACAGATGTTCTCTGGAGTTCCGAGCTATCTAGACTAAGACAAAATATGAGATGCAAGAGAAGGCTCTACCAGAATGCAATTACCACTCGAGACAGGCAGATCTGACCACAGGGATGCAAAACTACATTCAAAACTGTGATAATCATGACTAGACAAGAAAATTGGGAACACTACATCACAATTTATCTACAACAGGACTCACGGGGAATACCAAACAAACTTATAACTGAGAAAATTAAGTCCCCTCTTGTCCTGGCTATACCAAGACAAGATGGTGTAAATATGACACAGGATGGAGACAAGCAGCACGGTATCTGCTCGACAAACTCCTGCTTAATGATGATGATCCACACACACACACACACACACACACACACACACCTTATGGAGACAATGTATAGAGATTACACTGCAGAAACCATCACCTGTCTGTCTGTGTGAGAGAGGGTCACGTTAGCAATTGCTGGCTTGAAAAACAAGAAAGCACCATGACCAGACCATATCCACTCAAAACATTGCAACACATCTCATTACAGATAACCCCATATTTAACAAATCTAATAAATGTTGCCCTGAGGCTGGAATGGGTGCCTCTAGTCTGGAAAAAAGCCAACACAGTAATTATTAAAAAAGCTGCAGACAGGGATCCATAAGAACCAAAATCATACTGATCAATTTCCTTGATAAATACATTGGCTAAGGTCCTTGAGAGACTTCAGTGTAACTGCCTCCGAGCTCACAGGGAACTCCATGGGCTTAGTCAGCACTGATTTGTCTTTAGACCAGGAAAATCTATTGATAACATGATTAATTGGGCTTTCCAAATTATAGAACAGACATTACAGAAGTACGCTATTGTGATTCTTATTGACATTGCTGGCACCATTGGTAATCTTTGGGGGCCAGCAACATTTGCATGATTTTGAGAACTACAGGTACACGGATCCCTGTACAATAGGTTTTGAGACTATTGTAGGAACAGAGTGGCTGAGTGGCAAGAAGCAACTGAAAGGTTGTATAAAGGGTTACTGCAGGATGCCCACAAGGCTCCACCTGCAGACCCATTTTCTGGGATATCACAATTGAACCGTTCATGAGATGAACATTCAGATAGGATTGTTGCATATGCTGACAACCTGTTATTTTTGATATCAGTAAACACAAGAGCAACATTGGAAAACAAGGTCAGCGGTATGCTACGCATTACACAACAATGGTGCAACCAAAACAAATTATCCATAGCAGCACATAAAATGCCAATGGCCTTGCCACAGTGGCAGCACTGGTTCCCATCAAATCACTGAAGTTAAGTGCTGCTGGGCTGGGCTAGCGCTTGGATGGGTGACCATCCGATCTGCCAAGTGCTGTTGGCAAGTGGTGTGCACTCAGCCCTTGTGAGTTAAACTGAGAAGCTACTTGACTGAGAAGTAGTGGCTCCAGTCTTGTAAACTGACATATGGCTGGGAGAACGGTGTGCTGACCACATGCCCCTACATATTCACATCCAGTGACAGCAGTGGGCACAGGATGACACAGTGGCTGGTCGGTACCATTGGGCCTTCATGCCCTGTTTGGGTAGAGTTTTGCTTTTAGTACAAAAAACAGCATACAGAATGTTTAAAGGTTCACTACAAAGACACCTGGCAATTAAAGTAAACAACACAAACTTAAAATGTGAAGAAGTAACTAGACATCTTGGGGTACACACTGACAAACAACATAGCTTCAATGAACACATATCCCTAATCACAAACAAAACCAAAAGTATAGTTCACAAACTAGTGGCATTAAATTTGACATAATAAAGACTACCATTCACACACATAAGAATGTACTACTGAGCACTTTTTGAGTTAGTATTGAGCTTTGCAGTTACTACATGGGCACACAGACTCACTCTGATCATGAACAGTATGACTGTTAGTCCTGGGCAGAGGAGTATGCTACTTAGACTATCTGGGGTGTTCGCCACCACATCAGTCGATTCACTGTGTGTGGTACTCAGAAATACCCGATCAATATAACCATCAGCTATTGGGCTGCAAGATACTGGCTGAAGATGGGTAGACCTGAGAGAGTGATGCAGATCACTGGGCAGCAACAGAAGATAGGTGCTAACTAAAAAATTGGTGTGTGAACATTTGGCGAAAAGTGCGGGGCGAGAGTGATGAGGGGCATTGAGTCTATTCATTTTACCCCAATAACAGGGACCATATTTGGTTATGCTGGGTCAGCCTCAGTCAAGGCATGGTCTGTTTTGTGACTGAGTATGGCTCTTATCCCATGCACTTGAACACATGTAACTTTCAGAAAGAAATTGTTACACATGCAGGGAAACTGGTTCCCCAGAACACTTCTTTCTATAATGCATTAGATACAGGCACTTACATAACATAGAACACAGTCCAGAAACAACACTATACAGTGCAGATACACGGACAGTTGAATGCAATTGCCAACATCTCAAAAGCAGAACATGACATAGACAAATAGACTCATCAATACAGAAGGCACAGAAGATGAAGACAGGCCAACATAGATAGCTCGAGTAGCTCCAGTACTGATGATGATATGAGTGACAGTGACAACACTGACATAACACAGACACACAAAATATACATAATATGAAACATGTAAAACATGCACAACTATTCATGTGAACATTAATCAAAAATTGTGATTTATATCTTATTTTGAATGAATCTAATTAAAAGTAGTAGTAATTAGAAAAGTCCATGGATAGATACTGTTCTAGAATCCAAGTTACACGTGTACCCAACATCATTAAGTAGTTACATAAATGAACACATCACTGTTAAAGTAATGATATGAATGTAATATAACTTCTTTATGACATAAGCAAGCAAAATCAAACAGTGTAAACACGCAACAGAAACAGGTCATGCTTATTAGGCAATTATACAAAATTAATGGTTCCACTACTTAAAAAAGTTCTAGATTTATTCCATAAAAGTGTTTTTACAATATTAATAATAGATTAGTGGTGGCTTGTTATTTCTCCAACAGTTATGTAGGAACAGTAAATAACTTAATTAGTTTACATTGAGGAAGGATATTGTTCCAAAGGTATGCAGAATTTATTTACTAAATAACCTAGTAGTAGTGGTTATTACACAACCTAACAAAAATCAACTCACGCAGCACTCTAACGAACAACACCGACATAGATTAGGTCCGCATGGACTGAACAAACTGAGTTTTCCCAAAGAGGGATGTTCATGCACAAAAGCTCTCCTGCAAACCTTGCAAAACTAGCATTCCTGGTAGAAAGGATATTGCAGAGACATGGCTTAGCCACAGCCTGGGGGATGTTCCCAGAATGAAATTTTACACTCTGCAGTGGAGTGTGCACTGGTATGAAACTTTCACAATATCCTTTCTTCCAGGAGTGCTAGTTCTTCAAGGTTCACGGAAGAGCTTCTGTGAAGTTTGGAAAGTAGGAGATGAGGTACTGGCAGAATTAAAGCTGTGAGGATGGGGCATGAGTCGTGCTCAGGTAGCTCAGTTGGTAGAGTACTAGCCTGCGAAAGGCAAAGTTTTGAGTTCGAGTCTTGGTCCAGCTCTCAGTTTTAATCTGCCAGGAAGTTTCATATCAGCACACACTCTGCTGCAGAGTGAAAATTTCTTTCTGGAAACATCCCCCAGGCTGTGGCTAAGCCTTGTCTCTGCAATATCCTTTCTTTCAGGAGTGCTAGTTTTGCAAGGTTCACAGGAGAGCTTCTGTGAAGTTTGGAAGTGGCTAAGCCGTGTCTCCACAATATCCTTTCTTTCAGGAGTGCTAGTTTTGCAAGGTTCGCAGGAGAGCTTCTGTGAAGTTTGGAAGGTAGGAGATGAGGTACTGGTGGAATTAAAGCTGTGAGGATGGGGCATGAGTTGTGCTTGGGTAGCTTAGTTCGTAGAGCACTTGCCCACAAAAGGCAAAGGTCCCGAGTTCGAGTCTTGGTCCGGCACACAGTTTCAATCTGCCAGGAAGTTTCAGTACCAAGTCCCTCCCCCAGGTGGTATCTAGGAAGGTATATCTATATCTACTCTTTCCTGTCTTCTTGTTTTCTCTTCTAAATTATGCCATAAATTTATAATTTCCTACTTCCAAATTTCTGTATTTTTCTTTAAGAAATAATTGTAATTGCTGTAAGTAAATAAGCAGACAAAAGAACTCCATGCAGCCCCACCTCCACATAGTGCTGCATGGGCAACAGTGCCTGTGGCCTCAACTGCATAGCACAATTTTGCTGCATGCTTGGGGCCATGGGTACTGGCTAAGAAATCTGTGTGGAGCACTATGACCTGCATAAATTAATAAGATGGCAGGCCCTAGTAGTCATAACGCAGATTGAAAAAAAAAAAAATGCTGCTTGATTGTTATAGGCAACCACAGACTGCTGTGGGACTTGGAGCAGCAGTAAGCCCAGACACCAGAATGTATAAGTTACACTGCTGTATCTGTCTCAGCCTGGAACTTGACTTGGCAGGTGCTGATTTCCAGCATAATTATCAGCATGTGGAGAGTTTTGTGTTGTGCTGTGCAGTGGTACATTGTACTGCAGTACAGTCACTAGTCTGCTAGGACAAACAGCCCCTGGTGCCCTTTCCTAATGGAAGCATAGCATACTGTTGTGATGGGGCAATGGTGCCAGTTATGCTTGGTATAGCATTCTGGGTATGATTTATGAGACAATATGAGTGTTGTTTACTGTAGTATGAGGCTAGAAGGGGGTGGCCTTTTACTGATGCCAACTTTGCTCAGCAGAAATCATGGAGGTCTATATGTCCTCAGCCATGGGACATTGTGTGATGCACAGTACTAACAAGGGGAGGCCGCCAATTGTGAAATTCAGATTCGATTCATACTGCGCATAATAAAAGCTCATGGCCAGAGGTGTAATGTGGCAAAACACCAAGATGCACTTCTCAGCCATTGTCGAGAAAATCGACAGTTAAAAGAAACCGTTGCGGTGAAATACTCTCTACGATTAATAATTTCCTACAGCGTCGTGGCGCAGAGGTAATCGCTTGGGTTCGTAATCCGACAGTCGCCGGATCGAATCCCGCACCATACAACTTTTTTTCATTATTAGTTTTTTGTAATATATATATATATATATATATATATATATATATATATATATATATATATATATATATAGATGATGTGACTTACCAAATGAAAGTGCTGACAGGTCGACAGACACACAAACAAACACAAACATACACACAAAATTCAAGCTTTCGCAACAAACTGTTGCCTCATCAGGAAAGAGGGAAAGAGAAGGAAAGACGAAAGGATGTGGGTTTTAAGGGAGAGGGTAAGGAGTCATTCTAATCCCGGGAGTGGAAAGACTTACCTTAGGGGGAAAAAAGGACAGGTATACACTCGCACACACACACATATCCATCCACACATATACAGACACAAGCACCTCCATTACGACAGCTGCCACCCATTCCACATCAAACAGTCCCTTCCCTACAGCCTAGGTCTTCGTGGCAAACGAATCTGCTCCAGTCCGGAATCCCTGAAGCATTACACCAACAACCTGACAACAGCTTTCGCATCCCGCAACTACCCTCCCGACCTGGTACAGAAGCAAATAACCAGAGCCACTTCCTCATCCTCTCAAACCCAGAACCTCCCACAGAAGAACCACAAAAGTGCCCCACTTGTGACAGGATACTTTCCGGGACTGGATCAGATTCTGAATGTGGCTCTCCAGCAGGGATACGACTTCCTCAAATCCTGCCCAGAAATGAGATCCATCCTTCATGAAATCCTCCCCACTCCACCAAGAGTGTCTTTCCGCCGTCCACCTAACCTTCGTAACCTCTTAGTTCATCCCTATGAAATCCCCAAACCACCTCCCCTACCCTCTGGCTCCTACCCTTGTAACCGCCCCCGGTGTAAAACCTGTCCCATGCACCCTCCCACCACCACCTACTCCAGTCCTGTAACCCGGAAGGTGTACACGATCAAAGGCAGAGCCACGTGTGAAAGCACCCACGTGATCTACCAACTGACCTGCCTACACTGTGACGCATTCTATGTGGGAATGACCAGCAACAAACTGTCCATTCGCATGAATGGACACAGGCAGACAGTGTTTGTTGGTAATGAGGATCACCCTGTGGCTAAACATGCCTTGGTGCACGGCCAGCACATCTTGGCACAGTGTTACACCGTCCGGGTTATCTGGATACTTCCCACTAACACCAACCTACCCGAACTCCGGAGATGGGAACTTGCTCTTCAATGTATCCTCTCTTCCCGTTATCCACCAGGCCTCAATCTCCACTAATTTCAAGTTGCCGCCACTCATACCTCACCTGTCATTCAACAACATCTTTGCCTCTGCACTTCTGCCTCGACTGACATCTCTGCCCAAACTCTTTGTCTTTAAATATGTCTGCTTGTGTCTGTATATGTGTGGATGGATATGTGTGTGTATTCGAGTGTATACCTGTCCTTTTTTCCCCCTAAGGTAAGTCTTTCCGCTCCCGGGATTGGAATGACTCCTTACCCTCTCCCTTAAAACCCACATCCTTTCGTCTTTCCCTCTCCTTCCCTCTTTCCTGATGCGGCAACAGTTTGTTGCGAAAGCTTGAATTTTGTGTGTATGTTTGTGTTTGTTTGTGTGTCTGTCGACCTGCCAGCACTTTCATTTGGTAAGTCACATCATCTTTGTTTTTAGATATATATTTCCTACGTGGAATGTTTCCCTCTATTTTATATATATATATATATATATATATATATATATATATATATATATATATATAATGGAAGGAAACATTCCACGTGGGAATGTGTGTATGTTTGTGTTTGTTTGTGTGTCTATCGACCTGCCAGCGTTTTTGTTCGGTAAGTCACCTCATCTTTGATAATATATATATATATAAATATAAAAACAAAGATGAGTGACATTCCCACGTGGAATGTTTCCTTCCATTATATATATATATATATATATATATATATATATATATATATATATGTGTGTGTGTGTGTGTGTGTGTGTGTGTGTATACACATTTGAATTACAAAAAACAAATACTAAAAAAAAAAAAGTTTCATGATGCGAGATTCGATCCGGCGACCTTCGGATTACAAACCTGAGCGCTTACCGCTGCGCCACGACGCTGCAGAAAACTATTAATCGTAGAGAGTATTTCACCGCAATGGTTTCTTTTAACTCAGTTTTCTCGACAACGGCTGAGAAGTGCATCTTGGTGCTTTGCCACATTACACTTCTGGCCATGAGCTTTTATTATGCGCAGTATGAATCGAATCTGAATTTCACAATTGGCGGCCTCCCCTTGTAAGTATTGTTCTAGTGTCTACTTGACAGCCTATTGCCTTCTTCTCGCTCTGTGACTGTTTATAAAAAAGAGAAGATGATGCACAGCTGTCATCCTATGACTGAAGCACCCCACACAGACTTGTAATGTTTCCTATTTCTACATCATCATGGAACACTGGTGCAGTGTGTGGTAAGGGGAATACCTTGGAGTGCTTGGCATGAATAGGTGAGACTCTTTGACCAAACTTCACAACACAAATCACAATGTCTCTGATAAGTGAGTCTGTGTATGACACCTTACACTTGTTAGAAACAAAAACAAATGTTCAACTTAGTCCCTGCAGGTTGTCAATATAATGACAAACCTTTATAGCACTCTGTCTAAAGTGCAGTCAAGATGTGACAATACAAGTTTGCTGGCCATAATATTGGGTCAGCAAAACACAAATACTGTCAAATGTGATAGGCTCAACAACCTTACTAATCCCTTACTACAGTCTTAGTAAAGAAGAAAATGGTGTGTACATGTATTACAGATTCTTCAAAACCGTCAAATGATGTCAATGAATGGGACAATAACAAGCTTTTTGTTGAACTCTTTGTTAGAATAATGCCATTTCTTACAGTTGAAACAAGAGCTTTTGTTGTTGCTCCTGCTTTCCTATTTATTCAAAACCTGCTGCTGAATACATTGTTCTTATTGCAGCTTTGACTGCTGTTTCTACAAGATGAGAAACTTTTTGGCCATGTTTGCAAATACACCAAAGTACACATCAAGCAGATTGCAGTGTAATGGTGCTGCAACCAATACAGCATCTTGAACTTTCATGGAAAGTGTGAGAATGCCAAGGCTGTTGCATGTTGGTGTAAACAGTCCAATAATATCAGATCCAAAATCCATGTACAAAAGAAATGTTGTTATCAGCAGATGCAAGGGTGGGTCTTATATATCATTTTTTTAAATTTCTCTTTTTTTTACTGGGCTACTCTCTAATTTGGTTACATTCCATGTAAAAATAACCAGTGTGAAATTTGGAATCAGTGGGATTAGGAGAAAGGATGCTCCTGGGACTTAAAAATCATAAAATCTAGGGGACAAAAACCGCCAGTTTCAAAAAATTTTACTTCTCTTCGAGAAGTTCATTCTCTGCCTGCTGTAAACAGGTTCTTGCTTCAGTCTCCTTAACTGAGCCTGTTGTCATTTCACCATTCACATTGCTGGGGTGGTGTGATGGTTCATTCCATATCCCTGCAATTCACTCACAACCTGGATAAATAAACTGATTAATAAGGTAGAAGAGGGCAGGACAAGCCAAGCTGTTCTTTGTTATGCCTCAACTTGGAACACATCAGTCAGTTTTCACTTTTGAGGGAAATTAGTGGTCATAGTAAGTATACTGTTTTTGTCATCATTTTGCATACAGGAATAACTTTAGGAGGAGATTAGTGTTTAACGTCCTGTTGACAATGAGATCATTAGAGATGTTGCAAAAGCTTGGATTATGGAAAGGTGGGAAAGGAAATCAGCCATGCCCTGTCAAAGGAACGATCCTGGCATTTGCCTGAAGTGATTTAGGAAAATCACAAAAAACTAAATCACGATAGCTGGACATGGGTTTGAACCGTTGTCCTCCCAAATGTGAATCCAGTGTGCTAATCACTGTACCACCTCACTTGGTAGGAATAACTTTTTTTTCTAGGATGTTAATTGCAAGAAATAAATTGAACCAAATTGCCATCTGTGTCAATGGTGTCTTTTTCAATTTGTGGGTACATAAATTAAAAATTTGTGAAAAGTTCCACACTAGCCAAGAGGGAAATGATGATACCAGGTGGTTATAATTAAAGTTTCCCTATTCAACATGTTATAACATGGAAACTAATTACTGTACGAGTACCAAACTTGGTAGCATTAATGTCCAGAGTATGGGGTGCATGATTTCCATGCATCACAGTGCCACAATCCAGTTCCAACTATGGCCACCAGGTGCCATGATCAGTCATCATGATTCATAGTCTCACATACCTGGCAGCCGCAGTGCACTTGTTGACATGCCAACATGAGCTTGGACAAAAGAAGCAGGACATTACTAGTGACACTCTATTATCAAAACAACAGTAGTACTACAGCTGCACTTCAAGAATATGACTGGTTGAAAGGATTATGGAAGGGTCCTCTTTCTCCACTGGAGCATGATGAAGATGTTTGACTCAACAGGAGAACTGGGTTTCACTCTGGGAAGAAGTCAATGACCTGCTGCTCCACAGGTAGTTGATGAAATCGCTATTGCTATAGCAGACAATGATCCGTGCAGTTCCCAGTCATCAGGCAGTGCACATGCTGTCTCATGACAGTTGAACATCCCATGGTCCACTGTAAAGAAGGTGCTTCAAACCTTTCTCGAATGGTATCGTACAAGATCTATAATGTACAGCAGCTTGCATCACAGGATGCACAATGATGTGTTGTCTTTGCTCTCTACATTCTACCAAGGATTGAAGTTGATCAGGGCGGCAGCATCCTATCAACAGACGAAGCTCATTTTTCTCTGGCGGGTGATGTGAACACACAGAATTGCCGAGTGTGGGGATCATCATCTCCGATCAGTGTACATGGAGTTCCTCTGTATAGTGAATGTGTCACCCTATGGTGTGGCTTCACAGCTATGTTCTTCATTGGCCCATTCTTTTTTGAACAGGTTGGCGCTCAAGGACCAAAGATGTGCAGTGCAACTTTTCAGCGTTACTGCAATATGCTTCGGCAGCATGTCATACCCGCCCTACAGGAGAGAGATGCATGGAAGATGGGGACCCACAACACATCACTTGTGAAGTTCAGCTACTTCTCAAAAACATGCTTGGAAACAATCAAATTATCAGCCAATTGTTTCCAAATGCTTGACCAGCATGATCACCTGATCTCACTCCCTGTCATGCCTGGTTGTGAGGTTACCTGAATGACAGGGTTTACCAGTGGAACATTCACACATGTGTTGATCTAAAGAGCAGTATATCAAGAGAGGTAGCCAGCATACTTATGAACATGCTTTGTTCTGCTGTGCAGAATGCAATGCTATGCTTTCAGATTCTTCTGGACACTGATGGGCACCATATTGAGCCCCTCTTGTAGCAGTAATGGCACCAGTATGTAATGGTATGATGTACCATAGCAGAGCACTAAAAGTGTTTCCATTGAATTGATTCTGCATTATTTCTCTTCCGCATGTCCTTTACATTAATGCTACCAAGTTTGGTACTTGTACAGTAATTAGTCTCCATGATATAACATGTTAAATAGGGAAAGTTTAATTATAACCAACCAGTATATTGAGAAAAAGCATGAATTCTCACACAGAAGCTGCAAAATTGCCATCATGTGGGCATTACATATTTTAAATTATTGTAAGAAGCATTTTTGAGGTACAGATGGCCAGTTCAGGCTCAAATTGGACCACACCATTCTCGAACAAATTTCAGAACACTTGGTATAGAATTGATATTGATAAAGTTAAAATTGGAATTCAGCATGTTATGGTCAAGAGGTTTTAGGTAAGATCAATGTGTCTCAAAATTTGGTTGGTGCTAATGGGAGCTCAACGGTGAGGTTATCAGCAGATGTGTCTCAAATCTTCAATTTTATTCAAGATACTTTGAGAGAACAGCAGCTTGAAGAGGATTATAGAGAAATTTTTGAATGAACTGTGATCTTTCATGGCAAACCAACCCCCCCCCCCCCCCCCCCCCCCCCCCCACAGAGTATTTT